>NC_060121.1:629735168-630359543 GCF_021461395.2 Schistocerca americana | reverse complement strand
GATGGCCTCGGAACCATGGTGTACGAGGGGCATTTGAAAAGTCCATGTAAAGTCCAAGAGATGGCATCACTGATGCGTATTGAGGTCATGTTTAGTTAGTAACATCTTTGGAAAGAACACACAACAAGTTTCAGCCATATTGGTCTATTTCTTTGTGTTTGGCGTTCGTGTGAATCAAGGAAGTCAATTGATTGTCAAAAAATGGACAAAAAAGAATTTCATGTGGTGATTAAACTTTACTTTATGAAAGGCAAAACGCCTTGGGAGACTAAAGAGAAGCTTGATAAACATTATGGTAACTCTGCACATTCAATTAGAACAGTTTGTAAGTGGTTTCAAAATTTTCAGAGTGGCCATATGTGCACAAATGGGCATCCCAAATGAATGGGTACATAATATTTTGCATAAACATTTGGACATGAGAAAGCTATCCGCTAGATGGGTTCCATGATTGCTCACGCTTGACCAAAAACGGAATCGTGAAGTGTTGCAAGGATGGTTTGCAGCTGTTCAGGAAGAATCCACAGGATTTTAAGTGTCATTTCGTCACTGTGGATGAAACATGGATACATTAGTATACTCCTGAGACCAAAGAACAATGTAAACAATGGGTTACCAAGGGAGAATCAGCACCAACAAAGGCAAAGACCATTCCTTCGGCCAGAAAGGTTATGGCGACACTCTTTTGGGATTTACAAGGGATAATCCTCATTGACTATCTGGAAAAGGGTAAAACTATTACAGGTAAATATTATTCATCGTTATTGGACTGTTTGAAAACTGAGCTGCAAGAAAAACGCCAGCAATTGGACCGCAAAAAAGTCCTTTTCCATCATGACAATGCACTGGCACACACCTCAGATGTTGTGGTCGCAAAATTAATGGAAATAGAATTCCAACTTGTGTCACATCCCCCCCCTTATTCTCCAGACTTGGATCCCTCAGCCTACTATTTGTTCCCCAATTTGAAGAAATAGCTGGCCGGACAAAGATTTTATTCAAACAAGGAGGTGATTGCAACAATTAATAGCTATTTTGCAGACTTGGACAATTCCTATTATTTGGAAGGGATCAACAAATTAGAACAGCGTTGGATGAGGTGTATAAGTCTAAAAGGAGACTATGTCAAAAAATAAAAAAGGTTTACCCCAAACATGTAAGGAGTTTTTATTTTTGCCCAGACTTTTCAAACACACTTGTATGTATAATTTGTGCCACTATGAGTTGTTGCTTGCAGCCGATTGTGCTCAGGCGTTTCAGTAGCTGCCTGTAGAAATGATTTATCTGCATCTTAGATGAGACTTCCTGCCAGATATACAGAGTTCAAACTGGCTTTCATTTCCAATCTGCCTGTTATTGCCCAGAAGTCCTCCATTACCTGTGTAATGTTGCAACATTTTAGCCCTCTTTGCTTTCTGGGCTTGGGAGGAAAATCGACTGCTGGCCCTGTGGACAAGGCATTCTATGCTGACCCCCACCCCTCCAGCTCCAGCTCCAGCCCCAGCCCCCTCCCCCTCACACACACACACACACACACACACACACACACACACACACACACACACACACACACACTAATTTTTGTCTGAAAGCTTAAATGTTAACCAGTCTTTCCATTGTGCTTGTCTGCAACTCAATTTCTCCTCTGTGTTGTGCGTAGTGGTCTGCCCTTTTCATATTATTGTTATTCCATTCTGGACTTTCCATTGTTTGACTTAATTAGCTGAAATTGATAAGAGTATGGCAGGGATGAGAATATTATAGGCTGATGAAAAATAAGAGTTGTTTCATGCAAAGAACTAAAACTGAGTGAACATTATGAAATATATTCAGTGAAGTAACTTACTCCTGACAATGACGTAGCTTCCTAATGATGTAGCAAGATACCTTCCTTCTAATAGACAACACATTCTGTCTGTGGTAAGTGGCAGATCTCTTCTACAGGTACAGGGAGATGTACTAATTACTTTGCTGACACTAAGAGTTAACAATAGTCTGTAGTGAGAGAAACATATAGCATGTCTACTCAATATAGAGCTCTGAATCAAACTGTCTTTGACTCTCAGTCCTACAGATATCGCACATCGGGGCTGCGGCCCTTTGATTTGTGATACTGATGGCACTGTCATCCCTACGGGTACAATACCATATGCCTGGCATTAAAAAATATTTTCTTTTTCAGCTGACCCAAATAATTGGAAAATCTTAAAAGAAGATATACCATCTACAGTAACAAATCCAGGAGAGGGTGGATTTTTGCCATTTGGGGTAGCTGGTGTAATGGCTGGAGCAGCAAAATGTTTCTATGGATTTGTGGGCTTTGACTGTGTAGCAACTACAGGTATATTTTCCTAAATAATTTATTTATATACACAATAAGTAAAATACTTTAGTGCAGTAGTTACTATAAAGCTTCAGTAACTTTTATTTCTTTTAGGTGAGGAAGCAAAAAATCCACAGCGGTCTATTCCTATATCAATTGTGATATCACTCGTCATCATATTCTTGTCATACTTTGGTATATCAACAGTGCTGACAATGATGTGGCCATATTATGATCAGGTTGGTTAAAATAGAACTAAAACAAATAACTTAAAGAGAGAACTTAAAGAGAGTCATAAGATCTGGCACAGTTAGTAGGACAGTTTTGTAATTTGTCAAAATATACTAAAATGTAGCCAATGTTAGTAATTCTGTAACTCAAGTTAATTAACAAAAATGTTTGCAGTCAGTTCATTCAGAATATTACTTGGCCATTCTTTGAAAATCAATGGTAAATGTAAATCCTAAACATAAACAACACTTTTGTAAAATAAATCAAACAATGGAAAATCTGGGGTTGAATGTAACAGTATTATGATAAGGAAAGTTGCTACTCACCATATAGTGGAGATGCTTACCTCTGTCCATATCAAACCCACTAACCACCAGCAATACCTCCACTTTGACAGCTGCCACATGTTCCATATCAAGCAGTCCCTTCCATACAGCCTGGCCACACGTGGTTGTCACATCTGCAGTGATGAGCGATCCCTCTCAAAATTTACCGAGGGTCTTGCTGAAGCCTTCACTGACCATAATTATCTTCCCAACCTTGTACAAAAACAAATCTCTGTCTTATCTTTCCAGTCTCCCACCACCTCCCAAAGTCCCACTGTTCCACAGAGGAGCATACCCTTCATAACTCAGTACCACCTAGGACCAGAGCAACTGAATTACATTCTCTGCCAGAGTTTCAAATGGCTCTGAGCACTATGGGACTTAACATCTATGGTCATCAGTCCCCTAGAACTTAGAACTACTTAAACCTAACTAACCTAAGGACAGCACACAACACCCAGTCATCACGAGGCAGAGAAAATCCCTGACTCCGCCGGGGATTGAACCCGGGAACCCGGGTGCGAGAAGCGAGAACGCTACCGTATGACCACGAGCTGCAGACTGCCCGAGTTTAGACTACCTCTTGTTGTGTCCTGAAATGAAAAATGTCCTGCCCACTATCCTTCCCACCCCTCCCACAGTGGTATTCTGCCTCCCATTGAACCTACACAATACACTCAACCATCCTTGCACAGCCCCTGCTTCCAAGCCCTTACCTCATGGCCCTTACCCCTTTAATAGACCTAGATGCAAGACCTGTCCCATACATCCTCCCACCACCACCTGCTCCACACTGGTCACAAACATCACCTATCCTGTCAAAGGCAGGGCTACCTGTGAAACCAATCATGTGATCTACAAGCTAAGCTGCAACCACTGTGCTGCATTCTACGTGATCATGACAACCAACAAGCTGTCTGTCCGCATGAATGGTCACTGACAAACTGTAGCCAAGAAACAAGTGGACCACCCTGTTGCTGAGCATGCTGCCAGACATGACACCCTTCATTTCAATGACTGGTTCACTGCCTGTGCCATATCGGTCCTCTCACCAACACCAGTGTTTCTGAATTGCACAGGTGGGAACTTTCCCTGCAGTACATCCTATGTTCCTGTAACACTCTTGGCCTCAACCTTCGTTAGTCACTGTCATCACTCATCCAGCCCTTTCCCTGTTCCCATTCCAGCATTACAAAACTCTCATCCCACCATAACACCCAGTCTTTTTCTCTCCTTTTCTGCTATTTCCCTCCCCCACCCCATCTCTCGCCTGCCCTCCATCTAACCTACAGTACTTCACTGTCTGCCACCCCTGCCATGGTATCCCTCCCCATCCCTGCGCCAGTCTCCTCCTTACCCCCACCCAGTTGCCATTCCCATCACACACGAGTACTGCTGCTTGCAGTGTGGTTTCAGTTGCCTGATACTGCAGTCAAGGGTGTGCGTGAGCGTCGTCTATTGTTGACGAAGGCCTTACAGGCCAAAAGCTTTATTTTTCACAGTCTTTTTGTTGTGCATATCTGTGACTCAGCATCTCTGCTATATGGTTAGTAGCATCTTTCCTTTTCATAATATCTTTATTTAGATAAAATAAAAAGTCTATACATACCAAGCAGCAACAATCACACGTGCAGACAAGAGATGAGAGAAACACCAGCTTTTGGAACTAGGTTTCTTATTTGGAGAAACAAGAGACTTAGTGTAGTACAATTATACAGAGACGAGCTAATTCAGTTACTCTGAGCTCATTGTAAAAATAAATAAAAAAGAGCAGAACAAGAGAGAAATAAATAATGAAGTAAAAGCAGCAGATAAAATTTGAGAAATGGATAAATGACCGTTACTGACAATTTGTTGAAAATTTTGCCAAAATTGACAAAGGCTGAACAGCAAGTGCACATTGGTTGGTCTGCAGCTCTGATCTCACAAGGTCATATGATGCAGTATATCCTTCTAGCACTGTGGTTGTTATAGAGGCTGGAGGGTTGATAGGGCCACAGGATGAGAAGGTCTAATGAACATAGTGTTGGTGGTGGCAAGTGAACACAGTGCTTTAGTGGTCCACCCGCTAAAAACTATTAGCCAAGGAGAACAAGTAGGTTGTTATATTTCAATCCAGGGAAGAACTGGAAATAGAAGTGACACTTTTTAAAATGAATGGCTAATGTGTGACATTGGAAATCTGTTCATGGACTAGGCAAAGCTTTACACATGTTTGGAACAATTTTTAAAATAGTTGAAAATATCTGGCTAAACTATGACTATCACCAGATAGAAGAAATAGAGAAAAGGGAAGGAAGGAGTATGGGAGTGAGGGAGGTTGAGAGTAATGCAGATATTTTGTGCTTGTGTAGCATGAAGAGATTTTGTTGAGTGAATTAGTTAAATCTTCCACTAAATGAATAAGGATTAGAGGGGTGGGTGTGTGTGTGTGTGTGTGTGTGTGTGTGTGTGTGTGTGTGTGTGTGTGTGTGTACTCACATAAACTGACAGTGACAGAATATTGTGAAATAATATATGGCTATCTGGTTTTGCAATATTAAATTTCTTCTGATGCAGAAAATAGTGAGGATAAAAAAAAAGTTTTAGACTTCAGGGGAGAATGGTTGTGTCACTCAGGGAAACATAAAATAAATCTGCTTCAAACATGCAGGACATTTAGTGTTGTCAAAATGTTTATCTCAGAATATAGTAATAAAAGCAGGAAGTATTATGCCATCACTGAGGAAAATATATGCAGGAGCCAGAAGATATGACAGTTAGTAGCGGGTGCAAAGTTTTGTCGACTTACGTACTCTTATCTTTTTTCCAGGCAACTAAGTTTACTTTGACTTTCCTTATTACCTAGAAAAGTTGGACTATGTTTTATAATGGAAAGTAGGCATATAATGCATAACATCTAAAACACTTTATCCGTATCAGAAGCTTTTGTTAACTACTATGTACCTTATTTGTTTGATTTTTATTCCTTTCATGTATCACATTTTAGTGCTTTGTCTAAATATCAATTTTCTCATCTGTAGCTATATACATGACTTTTTCTGTAGCTGTATACATGACTTATTCTGTTTGATTATCTCCATTAGCTTGGGCTCCTTGCATTTTGTCATCTATAAGTCTCTTTTCTTCATATCCAGTAATGGCATTTTTTAGTGTGTTCATATTATTTACACTCCGTTACTAACAAATTTAGATATTTTTATGCATCCTCCTTCCTTTTTTGTATGAGGGTCATTCAAGACGACCTTAGAAACAGATAAAAGTAAAAACAAATTATTTTGAGAAAATAATTTATTTTTCATTATAATCTCCATTAAATTAATATACATTTCGAATCATTGCTCCAACTATTTCAAACCATCCGAAAAGTATGAATTCAGAAGGTCTGTAAAATGCGCATCTGCTTGGATGATGACACAATTTGATGTGAACCATCCACTGAGCCATTTTTTAAAGTTTGGGAAAAGATCACTGGAGGGCCAAATCTGGTGAGTTTGGTGGATATTGCAACAATTCAAACTTTAGTTCCATAATTCTGGCTATCGAAACTGCATTTTCGTAATAGAAGAAGATCTTTTTCTTTTTCAAATGAGGATGTTTTTTCTTGATTTCTTCATTTAACTGGTCCAATAACAACACGCAACACTCCCCATTTATTGTATTTGTATTTCTTTATTCACCCCGTAAATCGTGATGAAGTACATAGTTTCTACAAATGATACTGGATGTTTGTTCCTGTTTCAAGTAACTGGCGTAGATGATTCCTTGCACACCCCAAAAAACTGTGGCCATCATCTCAGCATCTTTGCAGTCTTTGGAGCCCATATGCCTTTGAAAACCTACTGTTTCGATTGTTCCTTAGTCTCTGGAGTGTAGCAGTGTATCCATGTTTTGCCCACAGTTCATTATTGACACAGAAATCCAGTAGGATTTCACTGGTAAAATGCCAAAATCACCTCAGCATCAACCATTCAGTTTCATTTATTCCACACTGAGAGCAAATGTGGCATCCATTTTGCAGAAATTTTTTTATCCAATTTTTTGTGCAAAATTGAAAACACTGTATCATGTGATATGCATGTGGCTTCAACTATTTCATGAACTTCAATTCCTCGATAACTCAAAACCTTATCAGGGATTTTGTCAATCATTTTGGGGATGGTCACTTCCACTGGATGTTCTGAATGCTGTTTGTATTTTGTGGATGTACAGCCACATTTAAACTCATTTACTCAGTTGCAAATAGCTGTGAACTTCACCCAACTCAGCTTTGATCTGTTTTGGTGTTCAGTCTTTTAAATAGAAGTTTTTAATCACCACTTGAAATTCACCTTTTTACATGTTGGAAAATAAATGTGAGCTTGTTGCTTCAGTCAACTGAGACGATGAAACAACATAATGGGTACAGCTGTGACCTCACCTGCCTTCTACTGACAGATATCACGTACTACCAGAAAACTGTTTTGATGCTATGAGTGCTATCTGTTGGACATGCTAAGGACTTACTGAATGACCCTCATTGTTCTCCTTGTAAATACTGGTTGCAGATATATTCCTCTTTTGTCTGAGAAAATTGTGCATAATGTTAATTGTTGTTCTGATTAGGATCCACATGCCCCTCTGCCATATGTGTTCAGCCAAGTTGGATGGCCAGCAATTATGTGGATCGTGACTACTGGAGCTGTCTTTGCTCTATGCACTAGGTAAGTGGATCCACCTTGCAGTAAAATCATGGTAGGGGTAAAAAGCACAGTATGAGGAAAGACAACCACAAACTGTTTTAAAACTAACTCTCTCTCTCTGTCTCTCTCTCTCTCTCTCTCTCTCTAGTGAATAGTGATCTTTAATAATTTTAGGGCGATGAATAGGGGGGGGGGGGGGGAGGTGGATTGACAGGAAGGGAAGGGCATCAGGGATGATTCCTGTGAGAATAGCTTACCTCTTGCCTGTGGATCAGTGGATCATATTCCTGTGAAAAACCCAGATACAATGTCTTTTTCCATGCATCCATCAATCCATCGCATCCTGTTCTAGACATGCCATTGACATGTTGTACCCCATCAGAAGCAGGAATATTTGTGAGAGTAAAAAATCATGTAACCATTTTACTGCCTCCAATTTATTTATCAATATGACCTTGAAAGCAATGTCCACTTGAACAAAATAGCCACCATCAGATTATGGTCAGATGCAAACTTGAGCACTAAGTTGTATGTCAGAATCCAGTCAACCTCAGTTGCTATCAATCTTTTCTCCATTTCTCTATTCATGTATGTACTTATTATTATGTGTATCTTGAACTTCACTTCACAAAACCCGTATTATGCTGTTTTGAACAATTAAAAGCTATCCAAAAGTACCATAACCAGATGTTTATGTTTGTTAGTTAAATAAAACATAGAATGAATTTTCCTTGTACCCAATGGATTACATACTAAAATGTAGTCAGTTCATGACATCTTCAACTTAGAATAATTAGCAGACCAAATTTAGTAATTTTTGTATTTACAGTTATTCTATGCAGTAAGGTCTGAGGTAATTTCATTAACACAAGTAAATTATTTCAAGAGAGCAGTAACAACATTGGAAAAATAAATAAAATCATAGCTTGGCCTTTGTAACAAATTTTCCATACTAAATTTTAATGCTGGGTAACTGCAAACTGCACTATAAATCTGTTCTTATCAGCTCTGCCTTGTCCACTGCATACTTCAGAGTTCAACTTAGTCACTGAAGAGGAGATTTTCTAATTCTTGTTTGTATTCGATCTCTTTATGAACAATGTTTAGGATACAAGATTTATTTTATCACTGTTGATTGCATATATTTATAGTTTTTAATGCTGAGCACTCTGACTTAATAATAATAATAATAATAATAATAATAATAATAATAATAATAATAATATGACGACGATGATGATAATTTAAATGAATGTTTCTGTAGAGTGATGTATAACAGTCATGTACTTTTTCTTTTTTGCAGTAAAATTTTTGATCTGGTTTAATATATGTCTTTTTTATTTAATGTGGTTCATTTTTGGTTATTGTGTGACATTCTCACAAATGGCCACAATAGTGGCACTGATGATACAGTGTATGTACAGAAAGTTGTTAATGTGAACAATTAAAATTTTTGCAGTCTTCTTGGTGCCATGTTCCCTTTGCCAAGAATTTTGTATGCTATGGCAAGTGATGGCTTACTCTTCCAGTTCCTTGCTAAAGTACATCCACGCTCACAGACACCTGTTCTGGCAACAGTGGTCTCAGGTATTTTTGCTGGTAAGTGTTTTGTCCGATGTTATATGTTGACAACATTGCAAAAAAGTATGTAGTCATAAGAGAAGTAAAACCTGGTCATTGAAACTGTCCTAATCCTGCTTAACACATGTTTACACTTCTCTTTAATTTTAATACTTTGTCAATGATTAGGGCATTAGGGATAATGGAGACAACTCATCAAAAAACACACACACACACACACACACACACACACACACACACACACACACACACACACCTGTCTCCCTACGTTGTGCTCAGTCACATGCCCAGGCCCAAGTGCCAAGGTACTCAATCTGGCTGGCACATTTCCCCCACTGCCACATGATACTATCTGAGTGTGAGAAGGGTGGAGGGGACATCAGTGAATGCACTGCCTTTAAATGGCGGTGGAGTCATACTGCATACAATCAGGTCGTATAGCTGACATTTGTTAACAGCATAGATCACAAGCAGCAGGTGTTCAGTATTTCTGAAGACATAACATAATTTTTATCTGGTAGAATTTATCAACATACAGACAGGCGTGGACAATTTCACAGAGTTTTGCAGTCAAATTGCCATGTAATTGTAACTTATTTAGTTTCATAATAAAAGAAAAGATCATAAACAAAAATATATTGATCAAAATAATGCAACACTTGACCAACCACATTTTGGAGATTGGGAAAATCTACCCGAGAAAAACATTGCAGACGTACTGGACTGTTTTAATGTAAAAAGATTTGTAATTAAAATTCGAATTATCTTGCAGGTAATAAGTTAAATCTGGATATGCACAGGGTACTTTCAACTGTCTCAAAAACACCTTGAAAATAGATGTAAGAATGACAGTGTCCTCGAAACCTTTATAAAACTATCACTGTAATTCTTGCAACACCACAATAAGTTCTTCATTCTTCAAACTTTTTTTTTTAAATGCCAGTGAGCTCTGGGAACTGGATTGTTTTTGTCAGAATGTATCCCTCTACAAAAAAAAAGTCTCTAAACCTAACTAAACTAAGGACATCACACGCATCCATGCCTGTGACAGGATTCGAACCTGCGACCATAGCGGTCGCGCGGTTCCAGACTGTGGTAGCTAGAACTGCTTGGCCAGCCTGCCCAGAGTATCCCTCTACAATAATATTTTCTTTTTACTTGCATTCCTATCAGATAAGAAAGAAGGAACCTTGCATTGTGTTTCTGTGGGCAGTGTGCAGTCAGATCCATTTCAAATATAAAGTCTGCAGTCAATTCTGGATGTTCAAATTTTCGTTCCTGCATTTCTTTTTCCTTCGTAAATTCAACAATAGAAGATGTAAATTATGAAATCATTTCAGGCATGCCCCTTGACTTAACCAACATACTTTGCAGTAATATATGAAGTCTCCATGCTGTTTGTTCATTTCCATTTAAAACTGTTGCAACTGAGAATGGAATAAGGGGTGTGATTTCAGAAATTTTACTATTTGTACTGCTAATTTCTTACAGTGCTCCATGCCTGCAAATTTAGCACAAAGTGCTTCTTGATGTACAGAACAATGAATACCATCTGTTGATCATTGTAAATTTTTGCCCTTTCATTGTCATCTAAAAGTTTAAATTCTTTCTGCATTGTATCATAATGTCTTCTCATAGCAAATAAGCAGTACTCATCACTTAAGCGATTTGAGAAGTCTCATCCCTGTCATCTGTCATTCCCAGTCATTTTAAATGATTGTGATGATACATTGCTAGACTGCTTCACTTTGTGCAAACAGCCATTGAACCTGTGAACACCCTTCATACCACCAACAAGTAGTGAAGGGTAAACAGTGCTGACACTGCGATTCTGCTGAACTCGGAGAGTTGTGCTGACCGCAAAATGCCACATTGCAATGCAAAATTGATGTTGCACTGTTTTGGCTACCTCTGAGAAGGACCAAGCAAAGGCAAAGTGATAGGCTGGGCTTGGACCCACCCACGGTCCATACATGCTGCACATGTGAAGTTTGGCATGCCATGGCAGCTCTATTTAAGATACATGGGATAAAATTGAAAAGTAATAGAACATGTTTTTAGCATAAGGCAAATGATGTAAGTAAGTAAGTAAATTCTTTTTAACAAATAGCAAGATCTTGCTATTAAACACTTAAATACAGGTGCATTAGATTTACTCAAGAAGACAGACATGAATTTTGAACATACAATTATTATCGTAAAGATTATAAATATCAATAGACTGATGAAAAGTGCTACTTTTTCTGTGTATAATGATGTTTGTAATAAAACAGTGAAATTTTCTGCTGATTCTAAGGAAATCCTTATAAATTTTCTTGGCATGGACAAGGGGACCACATGGCAATTGAATTTTTTTAATTTTTTATATTTGTGGTACATGAAGTTCAGAAGCTCAGATATGAAATTGGCAAAGAAGTTAGGCACAACTCTAAAAAATTCTTGAGAAATTAAACTTGAAAGCTTCTTGAGACTGTTTTATTCACTAAAATTACAACCATTTCTTAGATGGGCTACATGGTTCTGAGGTAGTACTTGTCCGCCATGTGGGTGGACCCGGTTTGATTCCCAGTTGATGCAAGTTTTTCAACAAAGCTGCATGGTCTAAGTGCATTTCTGTGAAGTGTAAAATACAGAAACATGGATTTAAAAACATTGGTAGTATTAGAAACTGGTTATTGCTGGTTAGAATCTCATTTTGTCATTGTTGTTATTTTTCATCCAGTTAGAATACCTACCGTATTTACTCGAATTTAAGCCGTACTTGAATCTAAGCCGCACCTGAAAAATGAGACTCGAAATCGAGGAAAAAAAATTTTCCCGAATCTAAGCCGCACCTGAAATCTGAGACTCGAAATTCAAGGGGAGAGAAAAGTTTTAGGCCACACTTCCAAATCGAAACAAAGTTGGTCCATTGTAATATGAGACACAATTTAGGTTGAATGAATGACGATACAGGTGTAGTAGTTTGGTTCGAGTCGTAAGCTTAGCAGTTAAGTTTTACCAGGTAGCCGCTGTTAAGCGTCAGGTGCTCAGTCCGTATTTATATGGGTACCCTTCCTTTTTCACGTGCTTCGTCTGGTTTGAATTGATTGCTTATTTTTCTTTGATCTGGCAAGTGCAGTTCTCTTTGTTGTAGGTGTTTCCGTCACTCAGAGCTGAAAATGCATTACTGTACTGTGTCACGCATTGTTTGTCGCATTCTGAAAATGAGGGTTTACAGCCTGTCGCCGCTCGCGGCATGGCTTGCTTTTGTGCACGCTACCGCCGCTTACAATTAAAAAAAACAAAGAGAGGAATCGTCTCATTAGCAAAACAATGGCAAGAGACTGCTATTCGTTGCTACGTACACTGCTGCTTTCTTGGATAATGATCAACAAGAACCAAATAATAAACTGCGTATGATAGAAGATGTTCTGAATGAGAATTTAGCGAAATTTTTTTCCGTTTGAAAATCTTTGCAGACGCCTCTTTAGTACATTACATTATGCACAGAAATTAGAGTCATCTTAGATTTAAAAATCTAATCAATTGCCGTGCTTCATTTCTGACTGTATCACTATTAGGCATAAGAATAATACGAATATAAACATGACATGGTATGTATATTCTTCCGCGTCTGCTGTTGTCTCACTCTAGTTTTGTAGTTTATTAGGCGGACAGGATTTAAATGAGATAGCAGCAAACGCGAAAGAATACATGGCAAAATGTTTATATTCGTATTATTCTTATGGTGAAGAGAATACTGCATGTGATTCATAATTCATAAAAGTTCTTATTAGCAACCATTTCTTCTCACATTTAGGAAAAAATTCAGAAAGCAGAGCTGGCCATATTGACAAATATCCCAAACAGTCTTGCCAGTTGGATTTTTGTAGTACATTGAAATGCTGCCACATTCGAAGAGGAACAATACGGAATTTGTATTTACTTCGTTGGAGAATGTATGAAAATGCAGTGGTCGAAACTCGGGGTGGAGAAAAAAAAAAAGCTCCTCTTCCACCTTTTTTTTTTTATTATTTGTTTACAGACGCAGAGGTTTTGGTGCTAGTATTTGTCTTTGTGCCTGCGTAGCGCTACATATATTCGACGACAGAAGTTAGTTGAGGCGGCACCTACCAACATTTTTCAGAACTTCCGCTTACTTTGCACTCGATTCTAAGCCGCAGGCGGTTTTTTGGATTACAAAAACCGGAAAAAAAGTGCGGCTTAGATTCGAGTAAATACGGTATGTCACTGAAATATAAAATTCATGAAATATATGGTACAAGACAATTAGGTATATGTTAATTCCCATATATTTGATGAATTTTATCTGCAAATGAAGTAGGTATTGTAATTGAATGAAAAAATAATGACTGAAATGAGATATGAACCAGCAGTTACCAGTCATGAATGCTACAGATTATCTGTTTTATTTTTTTTCTCTTTTTATGTATTTGATGCTACAGGAAAAGGAATGTAGAACATGCATCTTTGTTCAAAAATTTGCATCAGCCAGGAATCAAAACCAGGCAACCCATTTGGCATTTTATAATCTTTCACAGGATACATTACCACACACATCACTACCAAAACTAATTTTCCCAGTTGATTGTTGGATTACAGTAAGATTGGTTAACTTATGTACAGTCGAACTGAGGTTTTCTCCAAAGCTTTCAGTTACATCATGATATGAGTCTGGTGGATGATAAAAAGATCCAATCACCATTTTATGCCCATCCCTGACCCATCTTGCCAAAACAATCTCACATGCAACTTCAATTTCTATCTTGGTAAATTTGAGTTTCTTTTCTACTGTGACAAATATACTACCTCCATTTCCCATTGGACTATCCTTTTGATTTACAGTTAAGTTTTCCACAGAAATCTCAGTGCTATCAAATTCATGTTTCAACCAGCTTTTTATACCTAGTATTATGTGAGCTTCACTGCTTTTCAGGAGTGCTTTGGACTCCGGCACTTAATTGCAAATGCTTTGGTAGTTAACCACAAGGATTTCAATACTCTCACCTGTGGGAGGCATTTCTTTCAATTTTCACTGATACTTCTGGGTTTTCTACAGCTTTTGTTATGTGGACTGGATGGAGAGTTGCCTTGTGTGCACCCCACACACATTCAGCTACCTGGGTAGGCTCTAATGTGTAGTGCACACCTAACTCATTTAGGGGAACCTTACAATTCTCAACCCTAAGGTGCAAGTCCAGTCTAGCCTGTCACAGAACCTTTGAAGTCTCTGGTTCAGTCCTTCCATGTGACTCAGAACCAAGGTGCCCTGATCTGTTCTGGGAGCAATGATGCAAATTGTGAGCTTCATTGAAACTTCATGTGTCAAGGCTGGACTTCTAAACATTCTCTGCCAGTTACTGGAATGATTTAAGTATCACCTTGTAGCTGAGACAACAAGCATTATTTGTTCCATCATGTACCACAATCAACAGTTGGTTGCACCCTATTCCCACAATGACTCCCAGAATATCCTTTCTGCCATTTCCCTAAGAGCTACCATCATTCACCATATGTTTTAACTGTTGATGATTAATAGTCCCATACACTTTTGTGTTTTCCGTTCCTTGACACTGGACAAAACATGTTTCCTCAAAACAGGTGAAGTGAGCCCCACTGGTTAAATATAACTTTCAGTGAACAACAGCATCTCGAACCTTTTGGTTAGGGCGATAGCTGCCTTTCATTCCATATCAGGAATCCCCTTTCACAGGACCTGACCATCCATGGTCATCACATCTATAGGGATGAGCAGTTCTTTTCCAAATATGCCAAGGGTCTCACTGAGGTCTTCACAAGCTGAAATTGCCCTCCCAACCTTGTACAAAACTAGATATCCCGTGCGTTCTCTCTCTAGTAACCTACCACCTCCCACATAAGTGCTGTCCAGCCACAAAGGTGCACCCTACTCATGACTCAGTACAACTCAGGACTAGAGTAATTGAAGCACATTCTCCACCAAGGTTTTGACAAACCCTCTTTGTGCCCTGAAATGAGGAATATCTTCATTCCCTTACCACTACACTCCCCACCCATCTGACAATGGTGTCTGCTGCCCACTACACCTATACAATATGCTTGTCCATCTCTACTCCACTCTTACTCCCAACCTATTGACTCACCTCTCGTAACCTTGCTGCAAATCCTGTCCCATACATCATTCTACTACCACCTACTCCAGACCTGTCACAGGCATCTCTAACCCCATCAAAGGCAGGGCTACATGTGAAAACAGCCATGTGATCTACAAACTAATCATCAGTCACTGTGACACTTCCTACATGGACAAGACAACTTACAAGCTGGCTGGCTGCATGAATGGCCACCATCAAATTGCAGCCAAGAAACAGATGGGCCACCCATTACTAAATATGCTGCCCAACATGATGTGCTTTAGTCAATGACTGCTTCACAGCCCATGCCATTTGGATTCTTCCACCAGCACCATCGTTTATGAATTACACAGGTCCCCTTGGTCTCAACCTTCACTAGTCCCCGTTCTCCACCCATCTGTCTCCTTCCCTGCTCCCATTCCAGCACTACACTTGCCTTCTATCCCACCTATACTCCCACTAGTGTGTTTTCCTTCTCTGGTAGCTGCCCCCCCCCCCCCCCCCAACCCACTCCCGGTACAGCACGGCCCACAGCATCCTTACACTGCACCTTGCAGCCCTATCCTGCCATATTGCAATAATCCTGTATGCTCCCACAGGCAGCACAGCATCTTCCCACACCCCTACCCTGGTACTCCTCCCCCTCCCTGCTTCTTCCTTTCCCCCAAGAACCCCCCCCCCCCCCCCCTGCACCCTGCAGATTGTTGCTGCTCACATTAGATGCAGTCACAGTTCAGTTCCTGAATCTGGAGACAGTGGCCATATGTGTTTTACTTGTGCTTATGTGCATGTGAACAAGTTTTCTATTTTGGAAGGAGGACTTTGTCCAAAAACTTTGTACTTTAGAGGATTTTTTTGTTGTGCCTGTCTGCAACTTGGAGCCCTCTCTATATGGTGAGTAGCAATCTGTCCTCTCCATATTGGTGCTAAGATAATGGTTGGTTAGTTAGTCGGTCAGTTAGTTAATTAGTTGTATGTTACATGGGTCATATTTGTGATACCTCTCTACACTGTGGAACAAGTCAGTTTAATTACAAACTATGCTTTCTCAGTGAAGAATATGACAACATAATCACCAGCTGTATGATTGTCTTTTACATCAATCTTAAACTAGTTTTAATTTTTTTCCTTGTATGCCAGTATGGCTGAATACCTTATCCTTCACAGTGCCACATTATAGCTGAATGATGTAAAGTGTGAATAATGGAGGGAGTGATAGTAACTACTATCTGTATATTGGAAGCACTCAGTGATTGACAATTGTGTAAACTAGATGGAAAATTTTAGCATCTGGATATCCTTTTCATCCTTCAACATATCAACTTCTCTGAATTAAGTAGATTCTTCAATCTTGCTTATGTGCCTATTGATCATTTAGTGCTTCAAATGTACTGTGAGTTGTGACCCTTAAGTTTTCCATTATGTATATTCCTCCAAGGACGTTCTACGTCAGTGTATAGCATAAAGCATGTCTTATTCTGAAAAAATATGTGTGTCTACAGTCACAGTATATTGTATTTGACACACCTGCTTGGGAAACAAGTCTGACAGCTGATTGCCAGGGGATGATTTGAGGATAGCACTGTGTACCAAAACTGGTATGATACTTACTAGCACTGCTGATTTTTGAACTTTGATTAACTGTTAACAAAAAATGTCCAAGGAAGTTAAACTTAGAACTAAAATTAGGAATAGTATACCACTGTGGAATCTTCAGATTTTTTGTAGCTACATTAACTAACCTCACCAATATAAAACAATACTTTTTATGATCTAATGCAGTTCTAATACATTATTATTATTATTATTATTATTATTATTATTATTATTATTATTATTGTTTCTTTCCTTTCTCAGACATTATGTCTGGTTAAAAATGGAAAGCGACACAGACCTTGATCAAGCGTGACTTCCTTTTAACTGTATGGTATATGTTACATTGCATTTAGGAACTTTCGGGTATTGAACATGTATCAATCAATCTGTAGTTGTATATATACGTTTGGATGCAGCTGTATTGCGCTGATATATTGGTGGATATTGTGTGGTATGACTCCTGTAGTTGATAGTATAATTGGTATAATGTCAACTTTATCCTGATGCCACATGTCCTTGACTTCCTCAGCCAGTTGGATGTATTTTTCAATTTTTTCTCCTGTTTTCTTCTGTATATTTGTTGTATTGGGTATGGATATTTCGATTATTTGTGTTAATTTCTTCTTTTTATTGGTGAGTATGATGTCAGGTTTGTTATGTGGTGTTGTTTTATCTGTTATAATGGTTCTGTTCCAGTATAATTTGTATTCACCATTCTCCAGTAGATTTTGTGGTGCATACTTGTATGTGGGAACGTGTTGTTTTACTAGCTTATGTTGTATGGCAAGTTGTTGTTGTATTATTTTTGCTACATTGTCATGTCTCCTGGTGTATTCTGTATTTGCTAGTATTGTACATTAGCTTGTGATGTGATCTACTGTTTCTATTTGTTGTTTGCAAAGTCTGCATTTATCTGTTGTGGTATTGGGATCTTTAATAATATGCTTGCTGTAATATCTGGTGTTTATTGTTTGATCCTGTATTGCAATCATGAATCCTTCTGTCTCACTGTATATATTGCCTTTTCTTAGCCATGTGTTGGATGCGTCTTGATCGATGTGTGGCTGAGTTAGATGATACGGGTGCTTGCCATGAAGTGTTTTCTTTTTCCAATTTACTTTCTTCGTATCTGTTGATGTTATGTGATCTAAAGGGTTGTAGAAGTGGTTATGAAATTGCAGTGGTGTAGCCGATGTATTTATATGAGTGATTGCCTTGTGTATTTTGCTAGTTTCTGCTCATTCTATAAAGAATTTTCTTAAATTGTCTACCTGTCCATAATGTAGGTTTTTTTATGTCGATAAATCCCCTTCCTCCTTCCTTTCTGCTTAAAGTGAATCTTTCTGTTGCTGAATGTATGTGATTTATTCTATATTTGTGGCATTGTGATCGTGTAAGCGTATTGAGTGCTTCTAGATATGTGTTACTCCATTTCACTACTCCAAATGAGTAGGTCAATATTGGTATAGCATAAGTATTTATAGCTTTTGTCTTGTTTCTTACTGTCAATTCTGTTTTCAGTATTTTTGTTAGTCTTTGTCTATATTTTTCTTTTAGTTCTTCTTTAATATTTGTATGATCTATTCCTAATTTTTGTCTGTATCCTAGATATTTATAGGCATCTGTTTTTTCCATTGCTTCTATGCAGTCACTGTTGTTATCCAATATGTAATCTTCTTGTTTAGTGTGTTTTCCCTTGACTATGCTGTATTTCCTACATTTGTCTGTTCCAAATATTATTATTTTCCCTTTTTTCAGGTATAATGGCAGCTATTTTTGATTTACAACATCTTATTGATATGATGTCCATTGGAACTCTTCTTGCCTACACTATTGTTGCAATCTGTGTTTTGATTCTCAGGTATGTCACGTTATTTGTATTTTTCTTTTTAGTGCCTATGTTTTCTCCGCCGAGAAGTGTAAATTTATAGAGTATAATATTTTCATATATTACTTCATTTCTTAAACAATATTCTGCTAAGTTTCCCTCAATTAGTGTTATTAAATTCACTTTACAAAATGTCATCCCCACTACAAGAGCCCACGAATCACTTTGGAGTGCTTTTTTATGATTTAGAACTGGATCCAATCAGTTACGTGACTTTTCACAACTGACATATGAGGTCTGTTCAAAAAATTCTTGAACTCCATTTGCAAAATTTTTCTACGCTTACCTTTTACTTACTGTGCATGGTCTTCTCTGAAATACTCTCCTCCACAATTGATACAGCACTCACAATGCTATTTCCATTCCTGAAAGCAATCTTGCTATACCTGTAACTGGATTGCATGTTGTGTCATCTGTGAATTTTCTTTTATTTCATCTATTGTTCCAAATCTTTGTCCTTTCAATGAGGTTTTCAGCTTTGGAAATAAAAGAAAGTCCTCAGGGACCAGGTCTGTAGGGTACAGAGGATGAGGCAACACAGTGATTCCACTTTTTTTGTGCAATAGTCAGCACCAACAGGGATGAATATGCGGGTGCTTTATCATGACACAAGAGTCATGAGTTATATCGCCACGTTTCAAGCTGTTCTCTTCTCACATTTTTTTTTGCAGGTGTTGCAACATGTCCCAATAATACCATAAATTAACAGTTTTGCCCCTGTGGCATGAATTCGTGATGAACTAAACCCTACAAAAAAAAAAAAAAAAAACAACACTATCATTTGACCTTGGTCTCAATGTTGTAATTGTAGACCCATGTCCCATCACCAGTTAAGATTCTCTGAAGGAGCATTTATCATTTGTGTGATCCAAAAGCTCTTCCAAAGATTGTAGGGTGAAGGTCTTCCTGGTCTTGACTCAAGAGCCATTGGACAAACATGATGGCAACACAATGCACTCAAAGATGCTGTGTCAGGATTTCATGACATGATCCAATTGAAATTTTACATCCTTCTGCAATCTGTGTCAGTCAGTCATTGATTGGGGCACACAATTTTGTTGACATTCCTGACATGAGCATTGTTGGTAGATGTCGAAGGGTGTCCTGAACGAGGGTCCTCTTTAACTTCCATCCAACCATTTGTAAACCATGTGAACCATTCATAACACTTAGTATGGCTTAAGCACTCACCACCATAGGGTTCCTGCATTTGGTGTGTCTCTACAGGTTTTCTTGAGTTTCATGCAAAATTTAATGCAGACCTGTTGCTCCTCTAACTCTGCCAATAAATCATAAATTTCAGGGGAATATTACACAAACAATATACACATTATACTAACAATTAATAACAAGTCAACAGCTTTAATACAGTTACTATGAAATTTAATTTCAATGGTTTGAAGATTATATTTATGTAGATGGATACAAGTGTAGGTTGCGAAGGACTGAATGAAGGGCAAGTGAAAATTGGAACTCGGATGTGAGAAGTAGGTGGACATATTGTTTTTTACTAGTATAAAACCTTGTAAATTACATAATTATATTCAGTCTGTTAAAATCCACAATAAAACAATGAAAACAGTCAATTACTTTCTTCCCATAGCGTATGGTTAAGTCTCGCCTGACATGCAGTTCTGGGTGACTTTCCCGAAATCTATCCTTTTTCCTAGACCTCTCCAGTCCTTTTCCTTCACCCCTATTCCTTCCCCTTCAACCCTTCTGCCTGAAGGAGGAGCCACTGACTCCGAAAGCTTGCCAATTACAACTGTCTTTTACGTGTGTTTTCTGCCGCAGCTTAGTGAGTAGATTTTTATCTAATTAAATAAAATCCACAATAAGAATTTTCTTCCTTTAATGTATGGAACAATAATATTGGCTATGCACAATATTTAGGGTACTTAGCAAGTACTGTGTGTGAACCATCTCAACTAATATGTTATAGGACGTTTTATAGTGTGTTATGGCATCTAACCTGAAATGACCCTTAACATTTTTGACATCTGCTAAGTACTGCTCCACATGGAAGGTACAGTAAGTACCGCAAAAGTTCTCTAGGTAGTGATCCAACTAAAACAATATGTATTTTGCAGCTAGTTAAGCATGCATCAGATTATTAGGTTCAGTCAAATGAAAACTGAATGTTTGCCACAATGGGACTATGGAATGGTTCCGTTCAAAAGTAATCAGCATATGTGTGAAGACATTTATTCCACTGAGGCAGAGATGATCAATTCCTGTTTCATGGAAAGGGGTTACCTACTGACCGATCCCCAACCCCATCCACTTTTGCATTTGCTCATCCAACTGAAACCGACATTCGCATGTCTTTCTTCAGACTGCCAGAGATGAGCAGATCACACAGTGAGAGCTCTGGCTGTGCAGAGGATGTTGCGGTGTTTCCCAACCAAATTTCTGTAGCATAGCTGTCGTACAATTAGTGGTGTGGGAGTGGACATTATCATGAAGCAGGATAATTCCATCCAGCAGCATTCAGACAACACAAGGGCAAATGGCAAAGCCAACAGCGGAAAAATCCCACATCTGCCTCACCAAAGGAATCCAAAGCTGTTCTCACAAGTTCTGGTAAGGTCATGATAACTGTCTTCTTCAACTGCAGGTGCCCTCTTCTCGAGTCTCTCATGTAGAACCATAATCAATGGGCAGCAATATGAAGACACATTCAAAAAAACTGTGATGTGCCATAAAGTGAACATACTCAGGAATGCTGTAGGACGGAATCAACTCGTTCTACAATAACACCCACCCCCACACTGCCAATCATATAAAGGCTATACTTCAGTGATTTGGTTTGGAAACACTGCAACATTCTCCATACAGCCCGGATTTTTCACCATGTGTTTTTCACATCTTTGGCGACCTGAAGAAAGATAAGTGTGGACGTTGGTTTCAGTCGGACAAAGAAGTGCAAGAGTGGGTTCGGTTGTGGACTGTGTTCTACAAAACAGGAACTGATAGCTTCATCTCCCAGTGGGATAAACATGTGGTGGGTTTTTCACTTGACTTTCCCTTGTATTTCATTACAAATCAATAGTCTCCGAGTTATATATAGTTATGAGAGTAAGGCAAACTGTTTATGAACTGGCATTGCAATACTCGGTGTTTCTTATATCAAAAATGCCCTCAATTTCAAAATATTCTCCTTTCACATACATGCACTTTCTGTAACATTTTTCCATTGAATATATTTCATCCCTTAAGTGTGATACTTGGAGGTCTGCAAGATACGTTATCTTCATTGATCCTAAAATTTTTGTTAGCCACAGATTTCTGGATAGTGGCTGCTGGAATAACTGGGAGTCATAGGGTGCCATATATACTCAAAGGAGTGAATGTTCCAACAATTTGTACTTTATATAAACAGGGTGAAGAAAAATGGTGTCATTAAATTTTAACTGTGGATCGCTAATGCCAGTAGAAACCAAAATTACTAATGTTGTGTAGGTTAAAAATGGTGCGTTGTCAAACTGCAGAAACTTGGTGCCATGCACCCAGATTGGCCATGGGATTGCTCTGTTGCTGTTTGTTGATCGACAGGCAGTGCTATAATTGGCGGTTCACACATATAAATGTCCCTCAACCCATCGCTGCCCCAACATCATACACACGTGTCAAATAGGTCTTGCTGTTTGTCTCTACCTTGTGTAAGAGGCATTCACATGTGACCTTTGCTTCAGAGCAAACACACCACCTGCAGTTTAGTCATAAAACAAGCATGGTGGCATAGTATTCAATTGAAGAACATAGAGATATGTTTTTTTTACGGACTAGCTGACAGTAAGGCGCATGAAACTTGACAGCCACCCAAACCCTCAAATGTTTACAGCAGTTCACCAGCAACTTTGCAAAACTGGCTCATTAGCAAGCTAACATGGTGATGCTGGAAGATCTCAAACACAATGGGATGCTGCACTTGAAGAGTATGTTCTCGAGCACATTGAGGAAGCACCTATGACTAGTACTCGAGTGGTTGGACGTGACATGGGGGTCACTCATTAGTTAGTCTGGGAGGTTTTGAAGGATGATGGCCAGCATCCATTTAGTTTCCACCCTGTCCAAGAACTAAATCCCATTGTGGACTACAAACATGAGCTAGGGTTTTGCCGGTGGTTTCTGCAACATGTTGCACAAGATCCCAACTTCCCCGCCATTGCATTGTTTATCGAGAATGTACCTTCCATCGGGATGCCTTTACAACACTCGAAATGTTCATTACTCGGCAAGGGGAAATCCTCATGTCACGTTCGTCCACGGACACCAGGAACAATTTTTGCTCAACATTTGGGCAGGCATTATGGGTGGCCATCTGATAGGGCCAGTCTGTCTGTCCTCAACTTACTGGGGCAAATTACCTTCACTTTTTGCAAGCAACTATACTCAGCCTGCTCTGAGATGTTCCCCTGGACATACAGCTATGCATGTGGTTGCAGCATGATGGTACGACCATACATAAGTCATGCTGTGTGCGGATATTTAAATGAACTCTTTGATGACCGGGTAATTGGCAGAGGTGCTCTTAGACCATGGCCCTGTGATTACAAGGCTTCACGCCATCAGACTTTTTACTGTGGGGATTCTTCAAGATTCAGGTTCACCCACTCAGATGCAAACCACCAAGAAACGAAGAGGAATTAATGAATCCCATTCAACATGCCACCAATCACATCAGGGCAATGCTAGGAATCTTTGAAAGAGTTTGGCAAAACAAGGTTCGACGTTACCAAGCTTGTGTTGCATCAGAGGGTCACCAATTCAAACACCTGCTTTAAGTAAACCATCTCCTAGCTACAAAAAAAGCCCTATCCAGGGCTGATGCAATTTGTAAAAGACTTTCTGCATGTACATGAACTAGCAGTTGTTGGTGGGTTTGTTCCCAGTACATCTTATCATGGAACTACAATGGATGTCCAGGACCATGGGGGATTCGCCCCCAGATTGAAAAGCTGACATGCTACCACAGAGTGTGCGGGCTGCCTTGGATACATCACAATCTCTGGCAGACAAAGCATTTGTGATCATGCGTTGTCCAGAGCATCCAGTAACAGTGCAATCCCACAGCAAATTGTAGTGCATGATGCCAAGTTTCCATAGTTCAAAAACTGTGCGTTCTTGACCTACACAACCTTAGTGATTTTTGGTTCCTACTGGCTCAGCAAGCCAGAGTTAAAATTTCGTGACATAATTTTTCTCCACCCTGTATATGTAGTGAATATAATTAAGGTGATGGTGGCCAATGATGTCTTAAGTGTGGATGCACACTAGACACTCTTAATGGAATTGGTGAAATGTCATGAGTAATGAGGATAATGGGCAAGGGGCATTACATTGACAGTGTGTGTGTAGGTTGAGAATTGGGTCTGATGAAGGTGTGTAGGGTAATCAATGCAGTTGTGATGACAACTGTGTCCAGATGGTGCAGTGGTCAGTGCATTTACTCAGTAAGCCAGAGACCCAGACTTGAACCCCAATCCTGCATGAATTTTCAACCTTCTCTGTTGATTTAAATCAATGCCCACTCTCAGCCAATTTCTGCAATTCCTTTTTTCTTAATTTTTACTTTGTATCACATAACCAAAGCATCATTATGGGTAGGTGCACTTACCTGAAGAAAGATAAAAATCAATAAATCCCATAACCGAAGTACCATTATGGACAGGTGCACATCCCTGAAGTAAGATAAAAATCAATAAGCAAATAAATAAAAGATATGTCATAATCTATGCCTCTTTTCATATATTTTCTTCATCAAATTAATCCAAAAAACTTTGTGTGGTATTTGTCAATTATTATTTTACCTTTCTTCAAGGAAACCAAAATGTATGCAAGCAGTAATAATGTGGTAACTAAGCATGAGTGTAGCAGGGCAGGGTTTAAATAGACATTCTCCCATGGCAGGCTCTGTTGGAAGTTCACAGTATTGTTCCTTTGCAGCCCACTCTTGCAGATGACAGCACACTGCAAATGTGCGTGCATTACTTCAGTCCTCTTTCCTTGGGGAACAGCTCAGATTTGAGATGTCCATGGCATCTTCCTCTGCGAGGCTCTGACTGGGATGACATGCTGATACTGAGGCATATGGTCAGAAGTACTCAGGATGTGGGAAGGGTTGCAGTCCACCTTGTGTCAACCCATATGGTAGGATGGCGAGAGGGGGGAAGGGGGGAGGGAGGGGGGAGGGTGGGGGGAGGGTGGGAGGGGTAGGGGGTAGGGAGGGGGGCGGTGCACCTATGCGCCTCCATGTGGCATAGTGGCATATGGTGCTTGTATGCCCACCAGGCCGGGTAACAACACTAATGCAATCTAGTGGTCATTCTACCTGTCATGGTGAATTTCACCTCTCATCACTTACATACTCACCAGTGGTGTGTATGTGTACCAAGTTACTACTCTGACCTCCAACTGTGTCTTCTGGGTGGTTCACTTGTTTCCTTGTCAGGCAGGGTAATTCTGTTAATCCATCACCTGACATGATGTGACCAGTGGTTATGCAAAAGTATACTCACCATGTATTCAGTACTGTGTTTTGCAACATTTCAATTTAATATTTTAACAAATAGTGAACTATACATTATGGATGAATTTTTATAAACAATAAACTATTCAAAATGAAGAATTTTATGCTGTCATGGTGTTTAGTACATCCATGTAAATGAAACACTCACAACACAAATTTAAAAGCTATGGTAACAAAACTATACTGCAGATCAAACTGAATCTTCACTTGTGGTATGAAGCTGCATAATCCAGGTAAAGAAAAGAAAATTTTATTGATATCAACACCATATCTTTGCCTGGCTAAGAACTTTTAACTCTTTCCCCAAATTTATAGTTGTAATTCAGAATTTGTGATTGAAATACAAAAAAGTAGTGGCTCAACAGGAAATGAAACTGCCCTGAGCCTTAACTTAGATTCGTCCACCTAGTAGCATGTAACACTTCACTTTGGCTTGATAAGTAAAGGTACAGCCTACCTCCAGTTTGCATTATGTAAATAAACAGATCCATGTCAGTGGACAGGATTCCTGGATCATCCCATTAAAGTGGTTAGTTTTTCAAGTGAAGCTCTGGTTGCTAAATGGTGTGCCATTTAGGCAGCAAATAGTAAAACACTCAAAATTCGTAATATGTATTTGAGAATATGAAATGCAGGTAATTGTAATCACTTTACAGTTCCATAATGGGGACACACATGGAATGTTTGTTAACAAGTCCATTTTGATATGCTGAAACAATCCTTCCTATGACACATCATAGACATGTCTCTCTAAAAATTTACACAAGCTTAGTTGCAATTCAGAAATTTTCTAACACACTCATCTGAGGCATGCAGGGCCTCTGTCACATGCTGAGTGCCATTACTGTTTTGCATATAGAAGCTGACACAATGTCGTGTATTGCTAATGTACACCCTCTGCCTCCTCATTCCATATTGACAACACACAGCATGCAGACCATGCTGTACAACATGCCATCTGGATTCTTTTCCCAGACACCAGCTTCTCAGAACTGTCCATATGGGAATTGGTATTACAACGTGTCCTTGGTTCTTGCCACCCACTTGGCCTTAATTTATGGTAATTTCTTTGGTCTCACCACTTCCTCTAAATAAATTATGTTCTTCACTCCCTTTTAGTTGCCTACATCTCTCGTTTTCTAAATATTTCATTCTCTGACATGTCTACTTTTCCCCCATCTCCACCTCTACCATATACTATGCACTTAGCTTTCCACTTTTATTAATTCAGGCACTATGATCTGTCAGTAATCTCTGTATTGTGTATTGCCCTATCTTCCATCTTTATAAGCTCTCAGGTTTTCAAATCTTGTCTAGTGCAGACCCCAACATCCTCATCCTGTCTGCTAAGTCTCCTCACACCCAGGATTCTTAGTGACTTCCTATTTCCTGAACCTCACTACTTCTTTTCCTCCACATCTCTTCCTTCCCCTTAACCCTTTTCCCAGGAGGAGGAGCCACTGGCTCCAAAAGCTAACAAATTTAAATACCTTTATTTGCGCATTCCCCTTCTGCTGCTTGGTGAATAATTTTTTTATCTATCCAATTATATTATATTTTTTAAAAAAGATTATTTTTGTTGATATGAAGTTTGAAACCTGTACTTTCAGAAGGTCGTAAATGTATACTAGCAGAATTATGGCTAAAATTTTTGCTCAAGATTGATAACTGGGCCTGACATTGTCAGTATGCTTCTTTCTTCTTAAACTATGAGGTCATGTTGGTGATGTTTCCTTGTCAGTTACATGACTTGATGACTAATCTATTCATCACAGTGCAGTGAGAGAATGAACAGATTGTTTACATGTGTACAAAATATTGTATCTTGTTATAGGTATGAAGATCCATCTCCTGCATCATTTGAACATGATTTGCCTAAGAAGGAGATTAATGTGTTCAATGCTGTTTTGCTGTCACTGAAACACCTCTTCAATTTCTCCTTATTAAAATATCCTACAGAACTCACTTCTACAATAACTAAGTGGGCTGTTGTAATTTTCAGTAAGTATTTTGTATCAATTCTTCTTTTAAGAAAGTTAATGTGATGGCTTTTAAGAATATATCTTCACTGTGTTTATCTGTAATTTACATCTGTTGGTACTTTCTTACAGTGCAGTTTTTTTTCTGTGGTTGTTAAATTTATACTTTTCTTCCTTACATTAATCATAGAACCATTTTACACTTTTGTGCTCAGAGCAACAATTTTTTTAGTGGGATTTGGTTGGTAACACCAGAAACTGGTAATAACAGAACTTATTTTGTATATAAGTAGAATTTGTATACATTTGAACTTTCTCTCTTCAGGTCATAATAAAAAATAAGATGGGGAAGAAATATCAGTTGTTAGTGGTTGCATGTTGAACATAGCAATGTATCAAAATTACAAATTCACATAATTTTTCAGTTTGGTGAAATCTTATGTTTAACTACTTTACAGGTTTAATTGCATTAATGTTTTGTGCAACATTAATACATGCTGGAGACTTTGTACAACAAGGGGAGATGTGGGCAGTGATTCTATTAGCTGTCTTGGCTTTTCTGATGATGCTTACCCTGGCAGTAATTGCAAGACAACCGGTGTCTACAAAGGATCTATCATTCAAGGTCTCATATATCACATATTTATGTATCTACTCAAATATTTATGATTCAGTTTTTATTAGAATAGTTTAAGAGAACATCTCATACAATATGCCAAATGAGTACATAAAATTACAGCATTGGTCTAGTGGGCAAACAAGACTTTTGCGATATAATTCAGATCTCCTTGTAATTGTGTTGGTGGCACATAAGTAATTAGTCATAAAAATATTAAACAGTAAATCACACTCTAAGAACTATGGTGCCACTGAGTTAGGACTTCATCATTTTCAATATTTTTTCTGTTCCTTCTGTATATCTTTTAGTTACAGGTCTTCACTGACTTTCCCATTTAGCCCCTGCCAAAGCTAACATAGTTACAACAAAGAAATCAGTGCAAATGTTAAGTTCTAGAACAGTGATACTATAATCTGTTAAACAATGTCTTTCTATTAGCTGTATGTGTTATGCAAATTGAAGACACTGTGAGGGAGAGGATAGTTCGGTAGGTACACTCTATTGAAATAAATAAATAAATAAATAAATAAATAAATAAATAAATAAATAAATAAATAAATAATGGATGGAGGTGAAATCACCCACCATTTTACCCAGGAGCTGATCACATTAGAGGTGCTACAGCACTGCTCATAATAATGGATGTACCTGAAGGATTAGCACCTTTTTGACTATCAGTGTAAGAAACACACATTGTAGCTCAAGGAAACACAGCTGATGTCATGAGTTTGAGTTTCATGCATCTTACTTAGTATACTATCTTTGTAGCTCTGTGGCATAGTCAACTGACTGGAAAGCACCCATGTGATGTTATGGCTCAGTTTGATTCCTGCATAGAGCAAATTTTGCTTTGTTACAGTGTTAACGTATTCATTGTGGAGAAATGACATAGTCACCAGAATGAATAGTTCATAATTCTTAATAAGATATGTTTAGCCCTCAAAATGGGTATGGTTACTTTACCACTTGATACCTTGTCCAAAAGTAAATACAAATTCTTGGTAGAGGATAAGGCTAGTTTTCCAACTTTATTCATTTTGTCATTGGCTTTATGTTTTCGATCTCACTGTGTTCTGCTATCCACTCGTGTATCCCACTGGACACAGGTTAATCCCCCAGAATATGTTGTTGCATTGATGGGCATATACTTGGAGCATCCAGTTGACTGTCCTGTGAAGAATTCCAGGTCTACAGGAACATATCTGGTACCACACTGTCACAGACATCCAACCATTTTGAGATGAATACATTTGGGCCTAAAAAGGCATCTTTTATGTATATATTTGTACTGGACCATCATTTGCTCAAGAAAATACTAATTATTCAGAAAATATTACTTTGCAATTGGTCAGGACTGTCATTGTTCTCAGTATGTGAAGATTTTGTGTATGTGGAGTCTGTATCAGCTGCACATCTATTTTGTCTTCCAACATCGCAATGCAAGCACCAAACCATATCACTGACAATGGAAACACTGTAGTGTGTATAAAGTGCACCACATTCATAAAAGGAATGTTGCATGATCCAGTGACAAGCCTGTTATATTGACTGTTGTCACAAATCAGAATCCAATTCCTACATGCCGTTTGAGCTCTGAGGTACCTCGATATAGTCTTGTCCATTGTCGTGCAGTGCTATTATGTAGATACTCATTCATTTGTTTAAAAATTATCACACAAATTGTCATACAAAATGGAAAAAGAGACTCAATTGACACACACTGTATTCTTATCAGCCTGTTGAAGACAGATCAGTGGAGTATGAAATAAAAATAAATAAAATAAAGCATAGTTTTTTGATGAGGCATGGCTCATGAATGAACTGGCTGGACTCAAAATAAGGTGGTGCAGGTGAAGTGGGAACATATGAGTACATCACTTACATGTCAGTCATGCAGTCAGACATCTTTATTGTCATACCCATGTGCTTCATTCAGGATGTAGACTATGGTGATGGTGTGATGACAGAAACTGATAAAGTACATGTTTACCAAAAAGTCTTTATTCTACATGAAAGAGGAAATGAGCAAGTGACAACAATGAAATTCAGTTCTGGTGTCTATTAGCTGGAAATCATGGTAATGGTGTTGCACTGTAGTTCCACTCAAACACTGATCCTGGAGGATATATACTCCTTGGTGATGAGCATATTGTCAAATAGTATGAACATGGGAGAACAACTGACATATGTCCAGAATGAAGTGAACCTTCCTCACAATCACAGGGCATTGTGTATTTCGTGGGTGCACTGAAGTGAAAGTGAAAATGGATGGAAAGTGCCAAACAAACTTCCAAACACGTTGGTGGGAAGCCCACATGGTCCACAGCTTGTAGAAATGGAATCCAGAAAAAACTTCAGTATGTATGGTGGCTCAGCTGACACATGTGTGTCAACTGGTACCTGACACAGCTAACTTGGGTTGACAATGAGATCTGATCTGTTCACATTTTTGTGGCACAGCTGTCATACAGGTACCTGACTTTGACATGGTGAGCTGTAATCTGATGTTACAGAATGGAATATGCACTTGCTGCATTTGTATGTCAATCTGTGCGACAGAATACCACCATCACCACATGCAAGATAGTTTCTAGTACGATAAGATCTTAGATACAATTTCCTACACTAAGTAAAATAATCCTACAAGGAAGAGAGAAGTGCTTATTATCTGTAAATGCATTCATATAGACCTAAAAGTGAAAATGACGTGCCATTACCATACCACAAATTGCCATGTATTGTCATGCTAGCAGTGAGGCATAGTGGTTAGCATCACTGGCTGGCATGCTGCAGGTCATCAGTTCAAAGCTGACCACCAGCAAGTATTTTTTATTTAGTATTTATCATTTCTGGGAGGTTCTCAAAATATCTTACTTTTGTATATTCTGGAATATTTGATTTTTGTACTTGATGTCCCTCTTGAAAGAGGCCCCACAAACATACATTTGCTTAAATTGCACTTAAAGGCTTCACATAAAAATCAGGAAATGAAATGAACATGTCGTACCTTGTTCATGTGGAGACAAAGGTGAATCACAAAAGATGCTGGAATTGACCACCCTTGACTTGTAAACACAGTTGAAGATGATGCCGCAGATTCTCGAATGTTGCTCCCAGAAGCTATGGCTCACTGCCTGAATTTCATGGATGATGGTCTCTTGTAAATTGTCTAAGTTGTATGGTTTGTTGCTGTAGACCTTGCCTTTTAGGCCATCCCATAGGAAAAAGTCAGGTGTTGTTAAATCAAGTGACCCTGGTGGCCACAGTCTTTTCAAAATGACTCTGCAGAGGAAGAATGTTTCAATCTCAGCCATGGTCACATGGTGCCATGCTGTTGGTACCAGCCAATTTAAGTTCTTCATCATCCAACTGGTTCACAAATTCCTGAAACATTTTGATGTAAACTACGCTTGTCAGAATGGACTGGAAAAAAAAAAAATAGTTCAGTGGTGTGACTCTGTGATACTGCACAGAACATGCCAATCTTTTGTGAATGCAGGAGTTGCTTAACCAGTGGAAGTCGATTTTCATTATACCACAAATGTGTATTCTGAGAGTTTACATAGCCAGAGAGGTGGAACTACACCTCATCATTGAACCATGTGTACTGCAATACTCCTGGCCTCTGCGCAACAAATTGATGAAATGGAAAAATGTAAGGTGTTTGTCTTTGTGATTGACATACAGTTCCTGAACAACTGTAAACCTGTATGGCTACATGCCACCTTTCTTTGCAACTCTGTGACATGCTCCATGACCCCCCCTGCGGGTTCGGGGGTTAGAATAGGCCCGCGGTATTCCTGCCTGTCGTAAGAGGCGACTAAAAGGAGTCTCAAACGTTTCGGCCTTATGTGATGGTCCCCTGTCGGGTTTGACCTCCATATCTCAAAATTTTTCCGAAGAGCGAGCCAATTGGGGAAGGGCGCCTTACTTGGTGCATTGTGTCCATGTTGTGTTGAGGACTTTCGCCATCTTATTCGTCGTTGCATTGCAGTCCTGCCCGCTCTCCATCGCTTGGGCATGGATGCGCTCCTGCGTGCTCTTTCTGCCAAGCACTGTGCAGGGCCATTTTCTGCACTGGCGACGCCCATGGACCACATGTCACCTAACATCCAGCACGGTAGCCAGTCCGTTGTGGTGGGGCCGCCATGTACCCTCTTGGTTGTAGCCCCCTGACAACACAGGGATCGCTCTGCTGATGCCTGCGCCGTTAACTCCCCACGTATGCCAAGGAGTAGATGCCCATCTCCCTGGGGCATCGGGACTCCCGGCACTGGCCATCCTGCCAGGTGGCCCTTGCTGTGGCTGGGTGGCGCCCGTGGGGAGGGCCCTTGGTCGGAGTAGGTGGCATCAGGGCGGATGACCCGCAATGAAGCGTGGTACATCATCTCTCGCTGGCGGCCAGCCGTCAGCAGTCTCTAAGCGTTCGAGAGCCCATTTTAAAGGTAACGTTTATGACCCCAAATCGTTCCCCTCCCTCACCACACCATGGGAGGAACGACAGGCATTGCGTGACAGTGAGACGTATTCGCCCAGATATCTTGTGTGTACCAGAGCTGATGGGGAATCTTTTCTATCCGTGAAGCCTCAGTTCTTTGTAGAGCATTTAGAGGACAAGTTCGGTGAGGTGGAGGGCTTGTCCAAGATGCGGTCTGGATCGGTGTTGATAAAAACGGCATCCTCTGCCCAGTCACAGAGGTTGCTCAATTGTGACAAGTTGGGGGATGTTTCCGTTAGCATCACGCCGCATAAGAGTCTGAACATGGTCCAGGGTATTATATTCCACTGGGATCTTCTTCTGCAGTCCGACGATGAATTACGCGCCAACCTCGAACGACGAGGTGTTCTCTTCGTCCGGCGCGTCCATCGGGGTCCGAGGGATAATCAGGTCGCCACCGGTGCCTTCATCTTGGCCTTTGAGGGTGATGTCTTACCCCAAAAGGTTAAGGTGATGGTTTACCGTTGTGATGTGAAACCATATATCCCTCCTCCGATGCGGTGTTTTAAATGCTGGAAGTTCGGGCACATGTCATCTCGCTGTACTTCCAGCATCACGTGTCGGGATTGTGGACGTCCTTCGCATCCCGATACTCCATGTGCCCCGCCTCCTATCTGTGTTAACTGCGGAGAACACCATTCCCCCTGCTCACCGGACTGCAGGATATTGCAGAAAGAACGGAAGATAATGGAATATAAGACCTTGGACCGGCTGACCTACCCCGAGGCTAGACGGAAATATGAGAGGCTCCATCCTGTGGCAATGCTGTCAACCTACGCCGCTGCTGCAACGACGGTTCTCCCGTCATCACGAATTGGCTCTAAGATCGGTCAGCCTCCACCGGCCCCCTTGCTTGTGGGGGGCACTTCACACCCTGTTGCTCCTGCTCCATCTTCTCCAGGAGCAACACCCTCCCAACCATCGGGGACATCAGCTCCCCCTTCCCAGCCGGAGAAGCGTAAGACTTCTTCGGCTGCTCTCGCCAGGAAGGGATTCCTTGGGGACCTCCCTTCGCAAGTTCCGACCAGTGGAAAAGTGGACGCCCGCAAGTGGTTGAAACAACTGCCAGTCCCTGGTCGTCGGGCCTCGCGGTCGTCGTCTGTCCCTGAGACTGACCCAGTGAAGCCCATGCAGCCTGAACCGCCGAAGGCACAGCGTGACAAGCAGAAAAAGAAGAAAGTCCCCAAGACCAACGGTATTGCAGTGGCACCGATCCCACCGCTTCCTACAAGCTCTGCCTCTGAGGACGAGGTGGAGATTCTGGCGTCCACTGAGGACCTCGCTCTTGCCGGTCCCTCGGATGCAATGGATGGCATTTGCACGGATGCTCCATCGGCGGCAGCAGGTGACCCAGTGGCGTAATCTGCCTTCCCAGTCCCGTCATGGCTTTCCCAGCCATGGACAACACCATCCTCCAGTGGAACTGCAGCGGTTTCTTCCACCATTTAGCTGAGCTCTGCCAACTTATCAGCCTTCGCCCTTTCTTCTGCATTGCTCTCCAGGAAACTTGGTTTCCAGCGATGCGAACCCCCGCCCTCTGTGGCTATCGGGGTTATTATAAGAACCGAGCAGCTTATGAAAGGGTGTCTGGTGGCGTCTGCATATATGTCCTTCACACTCTGCACAGCGAGTCTGTCCCTCTCCAGACGCCTTTAGAGGCTGTCGCTGTCCACGTGTGGACGCCACAGGCTGTTACCGTCTGCAGTCTTTACATTCCACCGGATGGTGATGTCTCGCAGCCTGTCCTGGCTGCCCTGGTCGCCCAATTGCCGCCACCTTTCTTGCTATTGGGCGACTTCAACGCCCATAACCCTCTGTGGGGTGGGTCAGTGGCCACGGGTTGGGACGCCATCGTTGAGCATTTCTTGTCGCAGCTCGATCTCTCGCTGTTAAATGATGGTGCCTTCACACACTTCAGTGTGGCGTATGGCACCTACTCCGCCATTGACCTTTCAATCTGTAGCCATAGCCTCTTACCGTCTGTCCAATGGAGTGTGCATGACGACCTGTGTGGTAGTGACCACTTTCCGCTCTTTTTGTCACTACCACAGCGTCACTCTTCTGGGCGCCCTAGCAGATGGGCTATGAATAAGGCTGACTGGGATTTGTTCTCCTCCACTGCCGCTTTTGAGCCTCTCTCTACTGATGACATTGATGCGGTGGTTCAATCGGTCACCACCGGCATCGTTACTGCCGCTGAATCTGCCATTCCCCGTTCTTCTGGGTCTCCTCGGCGGAAGGCTGTGCCTTGGTGGTCGCCTGAGATCGCTGAAGCGATTAAAGATCGCCGGCGGGCGCTCCAGCGTCACAAGCGACATCCCTCCTTAGCGCACCTTATCGCCTTCAAACGGCTGCGTGCGCGGGCCCGCCTCCTTATCTGCCAAGGCAAGAAGGAGTGCTGGGAGCGGTATGTGTCCACCATTGGCCTCCATGTCACTCCCTCGCAGGTCTGGGCCAAGATTCGACGCGCCTACGGCTATCGGACCCCTGCCAGCGTCCCTGCGCTCTCACTGAATGGAGCCGTGTGTACTGACCCCGACGTCATTGCAAATCGCTTAGCAGAGCATTTTGCTATGAGTTCTGCTTCTGAGAATCACCCCCAGGCCTTCCGCTCCATTAAAGAGCGGCTGGAACGTCGGAGCCTTTCGTTTCGCACCAACCACCCGGAATCTTACAATGCTCCATTCAGTGAGTGGGAATTTCGCAGTGCCCTAGCTGCTTGCCCTGATACCGCTCCTGGGCCAGATGGCATCCACTGTCAGATGCTGAAACACCTTTCAGTGGACTGCCAGCGGCGCCTTCTCGATCTTTACAACCGTCTTTGGGTTGAGGGGGAGTTTCCGTCGCAATGGCGGGAAGGCATTGTCATCCCCGTTTTGAAACCTGGAAAGACCCCTCTGGAGGTGGACAGCTACCGTCCCATTAGCCTCACCAACGTTCTTTGCAAGTTGCTTGAACGGATGGTGAGCCGGCGCTTGCATTGGGTACTGGAGTCTCGGGGCCTTCTGGCTCCGTCTCAGGGTGGGTTCCGTAGAGGCCGCTCCGCCACAGACAATCTGGTGAGCCTGGAGTCGGCCATCCATACTGCTTTTGCCTGCCGTCAGCACCTGGTCGCTGTCTTTTTCGACATGCGAAAGGCGTACGATACGACATGGCGTCATCACATTCTTTCTACGCTTCATGGATGGGGTCTTCGGGGTCCTCTGCTGATTTTTATCCGCAATTTTCTGTCGTGTCGTACCTTCCGCGTGCAAGTCGCGGCCTCGTATAGTTCCTCCCACGTCCAGGTGAATGGTGTGCCACAGGGCTCTGTTTTAAGTGTCTGTCTGTTTTTAATAGCCATTAACGGGCTTGCTGCGGCCGTGGGAAATGCTGTCTCCGCTTCCCTGTATGCTGACGACTTCTGCATTTATTACAGCTCTCCTGGCATTGCAGCTGTTGAACGTCAGCTACAGGGCGCTATCCGTAAGGCGCAGTCTTGGGCTGTAGCGCATGGGTTTCAGTTTTCGGCAGCCAAGACCCGCGTTATGCATTTCTGCCGGCGCCGCACAGTCCATCCTGAGCCGCGGCTTTATCTTGCCGACGAACTCCTTGCTGTGGTGGAGACCCACAGGTTTTTGGGGGTGGTTTTCGATGCCCGGTTGACTTGGCTGCCTCATATCCGGCAGCTTAAACAGACGTGTTGGCGGCATCTAAACGCTCTGAGATGCTTGAGCCACACCCGCTGGGGCGCCGACCGCTCTACCCTGTTGCGGCTCTACCAGGCGTTAATCCAGTCCCGTTTGGATTATGGGAGCCTGGCTTATGGCTCAGCATCCCCATCTGCGTTACGAGTGCTGGACCCAATTCTCCACAGCGGGATACGCCTTGCCACTGGTGCTTTCCGCACCAGCCCTGTGGACAGCGTACTAGTGGAGGTAGGTGTACCTCCACTGCGGGTACGACGCCAACAATTACTGGCTGCTTATGCTGCCCATGTTTTTAGTTTGCCCGGGCATCCAAATTACCGTGTCCTGTTCCCACAGTCGGTCGTCCATCTGCCGGACCGTCGGCCCCGGTCGGGTTGTCCGATTGCCGTACGCGTCAAGGAGCTTCTCTGCCGGCTTGGGTTTTTCCCTGTTCCGCCTCCTTTCCAGGCGCCTCTACGTACACCCCCGTGGTGTGTTCCTCGCCCTTGCCTTCGGCTCGACTTGGCACAGGGCTCGAAGGACTCGGTCCCTCCAGAGGCCTTCCGCCGCCGCTTTTATTCCATCCTTGCCACGTATCAGGGCTCTGGAATTGTTTACACCGACAGTTCGATGGTTTGCTGGTCGTGTCGGGTATGCGCTAACACTAGGGGACCATTCCGAACAATGGTCCTTGGCGGCTGGCTGCAGCGTTTACACTGCAGAGCTAGTCGCCATCTTTCGAGCCCTAGAGTATATCCGCTCCTGCTCAGGTGAGTCCTTCGTGATCTGTAGCGATTCCCTGAGCAGTTTACGAGCACTCGACCAGTGTTTTCCTCGTTCCCGTCTGGTGATGGCTATCCATGAGTCCCTGCATACTCTTGCGCATTGCGGCCGCTCTGCGGTCTTCGTGTGGACCCCAGGCCATGTTGGGATCCCCGGCAACGAGAATGTTGACCGGCTGGCAAAAGAGGCGACTAGTGCACCATCTCTGGACGTTGGCCTCCCGGAGACAGATTTGCGAGCGTTCCTACGCCGCAAAATTCTGGACCTTTGGGACACTGAATGGCGCGCCCTGCCTTCACGCAACAAACTTCGGGCCATCAAGGGGGCTACCGGTGTGTGGCGCTCCTCCTTGCGGGTCTCTCGCAAGGAGTCTGTTGTCCTCTGCCGGCTGCGCATTGGGCACACTCGGCTTACGCACGGCTACTTATTGCGCCGTGAGGACGCGCCTCTATGTCGCTGCGGCTCCGTTTTATCCGTGGTTCATGTTTTATTGGAGTGTCCGTTTTTAGCTGCGCTCAGGCAGTCGTTCGCACTGCCTGACTCGCTCCCTGCCCTTTTAACAGATGACTCGGCTATGGCTGACTTAGTTTTACGTTTTATTCGGGCAGGGGGTTTTTATTCTTTAATCTGAGTGTTTCTGTTTGTATCTTATTGTTTTGTGTTGATACTGGCCTTTGGCCTCCGGTTTTAAACTGATTTTTTAATGTGTTTCAAGTGGTTGGCTTTTCCTTTTTTATTTCTCTGGTTGGCCAACCACCGTCACACTCTGTGTGCTTTTAGTTCGTTTTGTCTGGTCTTTGTCTCAGTTTCTCTTGTTCCGTGTCGTCTGTGCTCTATTCTGTTACTTTTTTTTTTTTTTTTTTTTTTTTTTTCTTCTCTGTGGGTGTTTTTTAGTACTTGGACAAAGGGACCGATGACCGTAGCAGTCTGGTCCCTTTAATCCCCCAAACCAACCAACCAGCCAACCAACCATGCTCCATGACATTTCATGTTCTTGAGATAAACATTGAACAGACTTTGCAGGAGAGGTCAACAATGGCTTTTTCAAGTTGGTCACTTTTTCTTATGATAATGGCAACTGTCCCCAGCTGTGAAGATTCAACACCATTGTACTGTTCTCCATCTTGTTCACTAACTTTTTTATGCATATAGATGGTATATGCTGGTCACCAAATGGTTCAACAAACACTCACTGACATATCTGAATGAAATTAGTAATCCAATATTGTTTCACAAGAAACTCATACACTTAGACAGATTACCAATTTTTGACAGTAAACACTGAGCACCAGCCACAGTGTTGCAGAGTGAAATGTTGCCACATCAAATGTCACAAATCACGTGGTGCAATTTCAGAGAATTACTACACATGTTTGTTGGGCCTCTCTCAAATGGGGCACCTGTATAAATAGCAGAATTTTGGAATATTTGATGTTTGTATGTATAGCATCATTCTCCATCCAGGACATCAGTTCTTTCCTGGTTGTATGTCAGTGTTCATAATAAGTGTGCTTTCAGTGCTAAGTGTTGTACTTCATTGACAATCGTATTTATACTTAAGTGGTGTTTCACTTGACATTGTTTGGTGAAGATAGTGGGTACTTAAATACATCTGCTTCATCAATGCTCCAATTATGCAACGTAAAAGCCATTGCCGACATGGACACGACCCGGAATGCAGATGTAATATTGTTCCTAAGATCTGTATATTGAGGAAATGGATGGATTCCAAAACATGTCAGTGAGCTGCGCATCAGGCATCCATCAGTATTTTCCAGAGATGCTTGTCAGAATCCTACAAAAGTTGAAAGGATTTGATTGTGTTACCAAACACAATAGGTGAGATGAATTGATGTGTTTTCCACATATGTACTTCTGGTTGGATGACACATGCCAGCAATGATCTGAGAATGACGAGAAGCTCAATAGTTGGGACAGATTCCTGGCTGAATTGGAGAAAGCATTTTGCAGCACTCAGCAGCAAGTCCACTTAGTGCAAGAAAAATTGTCACGGGGGAATGGCACAGTCAGAAATACAGAATGTTTTGGCCCTTCACCACATCACGGACCTGAATATGGCAGAAGCTGACAAAATCTTGCACTTTATGAAAGGAGTCTCAAGAAGACTTGTACAAAGCTCTTTTGGTTAATTCTGTCACAAGTGGTACCATCAAATGGTGCCAGTGAATCAAGAAAATGGCCCAAGAAAGAGTTGAAAAGATTTATGCATGACCACCAGATGTGGTCCCTATGGCAGTTGTTGAAAACCATCATGAGCTCACCACTCTCACATACTGTGTAGTAAGAATGAAGATGGAACTCTGGGAGGGAGTTGGGGGAAGGGGCAGCTAGGTAAAGATCTCGTTAAGCCTGTGCAAAAAGTGGGACAATTGGAAAAGTTACACAAGCACTACTTTTGGCCATATCCTGTTTGTTACTTGTCAGTTGTCACATGTTAACTAAAAGATTATGACCCATCATCAAGAAGACAAAACTGCAGAGATGCCACCCATTTCCTCCTTGTATTTTAGGAGTAATATCTCTGTCTTGCACATAACTCCGTCTACCACTTTTAAGCGCTCTGGATTTCTAATCTCATCCAATGCAGTCCCCAACAATCAATTTCTCCTTTTCACTCCGTCCAGTAAGTCTCCCATGACCCAGGGTTCTGGGCGACTCTTCTGAACTGTACCCCTTTGTGTAAACCTCTCCAGTCATTTTCATTCACTCCCCTTCCTTCCCCTTCAACTCTTCTGCCAGGAGGAGGAGGAGCCACTGGCTCAGAAAGCTTGTAAAAGTTAATCCTTTTCTTGTGTGTGTGTGTGTGTGTGTGTGTGTGTGTGTGTGTGTGTGTGTGTGTGTGTGTAGTTATTGATTTTATTGAATATGTTAGACTCTGTGAAACTATATTTAAAAAGTTGTCAAGGCAGAAGAACAGTTGACACATAATTGGCTAATTTTAAACCATAAAAATAAGACAAAGCCTGTAACCAAAAAATTTCAAAAATTGTAAGTCCAACTCAAATACTAGAGTGCTTTAGTGAATTCTTTATAACTTAAGCAAAGTGTGATGAAAGTCTAACAGATTATCACAAGAAAGTAAATTTCTTTGGCCTAAATAAAAGCTGTGAAAACTTTATAAAATTTTTTCAGTTTCTGTGAAGGATGTGGAAAATCAAAAACTAAATCAGTGTTTTGAAGAGAGGTATTTCTCAGATGTACTGAAATGTGCTGAAGTCCAACCACTCCTCAAAAATAAATCAGGAGAGATCATGGGAAATCATTGTCCTATTTGAATTCTCCCAGTCATATCAAAATACTGAAAACCTTGCTGTTGCTCAAATCCAAACCTTCATTCCAATTCTATTACTCTGCACAATCAATTAGGTTTTCAATGAGGGAAAGACATCATAGATGCAGTGAACAGTTTCATTGAGAAAATAAGTACATCGTTAAACAAGAGCAATAAGGTGGCAGAAATTTTCTGCAATCTCACAAAGATGTTTGATTCTGTAAACCATGCATTGCTTATTTGCAAACTTGAAAAGTATGGCATTAGGAGCAGTGCCCTACAATGGCTTAATATCAGACAGATATCAAAGAGTTGTTTTCTCTTTGAATGAGGCAAATTATTATTCAGACTGGAAAAAAAATAAGTCGGGGTGTTTCATAATACTCCATATTAGGCCTGTCCTATTTCTCTTCTATGTTAATGATTTACCATTAAATATCAGCTCCCCATCAGTTCTATTTGCAGATGATACTTCTGTTAGTTGAAATTGAAGATTTGAAAAAAATTCCCAAATCTGTGATTAGTACCCTCAGTATGACAAACTTGGTTTCAACTAAATCGGGTGAAACTAAACATATCTAAGACTCACACAATGCAATTCAAAACCAGTCAAAATGTGAGTAGATTTAGATTGTTCACAACAACCAAGATATAGAAGAAGTTGGCTCAGTCTAATTCTTAGGTTTAAATGTGGATAAAAATGTGAGCTGGCCGCACACATTGAGTGTCTAGCAAACAAATTGAGTGGCTTTGCATTTGCAATGCAAATATTATCAACTGAAACTGACATGGACACATGAAAAGTACCATATTGAGCTACTTTGAATCGATTATCAAGTATGGTATTGTACCTTGGGATGACTTGACATATGTGGTGTGGATACTACAAATACAGAAGAAATTATTTGAAATATATGCACTGTAAATGATAAAAAGTGATGTTCTAAATTATTTGAAAACTTAAAATATTAATTCTGCCATGAGATTATTATCTTCCTGTACTCCAGACTGAATTATTTAAGGAAAACCATTTTGTTCGTTCACATGATGGAAGCAACAAAGAAAATTTTATGCTCCCCAGCCAGCACCTCAAACTGTGAACCTAGGAACCTGAGTACATGGGAGTGAAAACTGATAGCAAATTAAAAGGGAACACTTTAATATAGATGTATTTAGGTCCACTTAAAAGAAAGCTAAATGAGGCACTGACACTGAAATCTTATTACTCTGTTAATGAATTCATGCAGGATAAACTGGGAATTTGAGCTGGACACAATGTGTTACTTATCCCAAGAAACATCAATATATGTTGTTTATTTTAGTGCTGTTATTTATTAGTAAAAAAAAATCATTGTAACTGTGTTACAAATTTTTGACTCCTGTATGCAACTAAATGGATTGCGAATGTATGTTATGAGATGAATAAACCAAAATGGTGTGTGTGTGTGTGTGTGTGTGTGTGTGTGTGTGTGTGTGTGTGTGTGTGTGTGTGTGTGTGTGTTTCTCAATCCTTTCTTCTTCAATTTGATCACCTGACAACTTGTTGCCACCTAGCTGACACATTTAATGAAGAAAAGGAAGTCGGGGTTATCTCACATCAGGTGTGTGTTCTTTACAGGCAATGTTGATAATCGTAGTGCATGCACAGCTGTAAAAACTCTGAGGCATGCTAGTATCATTCCTTGGCTTGCAGAATTTATTTACACATCACCAATAAAGTGCATATTTTGTACAATGATATTTCTCCAATGACAATTATCTGTGCAATTAATAGAAACCTATAAATACAGTTGGAGGAAGAAGGTAGAATGTGCATCAGAGTAAAAGTTGTTGCACCATTAAACAATAAGGCCAACATAATATTGAGTCCTTATTTTGCAGATGTGAAGTAAGCTAGTCTTTGTTACTGAAGAATAGGCTATTTTTGGTTCACAATGTGGTGTAAAAATGTTAGGATATCAACAAAATTTTTGGGTGCTAATATACAGCACATTCACTTTCAGTGAATCACGAGTATGCTAGTCATACAAGACTGTTTTGTACCTTCAGATATATGCTCATTCTCTGTGGAAGTCCATGCAGTGCATTCAATGTTGGCATTTAATATTGTTTCACATGAAGGTATTCATACAGAATGTGATAAACATTCGGCTGCAATATTCAAAAGCTCATTCAATTTGTCAATTTCTTTTTCTGAACCCCAGTCAATCTCTCCCATATATACTTCATCTCCATTGCTAGTATTCATTTGTGACTTCTTTTGGTACTAAATTCCCTCAGCTCGCATGCTCTGAAATTAAAAATTGGCAGGAAATTAGGATAAAAAGAATTTTCACTGAGAAACTCATGAGCTCAAATAGTGCTTTACAGCATGATATAAAGCTGCTATCATAAACTGATACCAAAGCAAGTACTACTTTCTGTCATTCATATATATATGGTTGAGAACTGCTGTCAGTAGAAATGCGATAGGTAGTACATAGCTCCAATTATATAATTTTTTTTAATAGTTTGATATTAGATTATGAAGACCCATGTGAAACACAAATGAAATATGTTTGAAAATTGTGCAAGATTTTTTTTCTTAATGGCATGAATGTGGTTGGCGCTTATACAACAGAACTTCAAAAAGTAAGTTGTTATGGCAATTCAAGTTACGTTTATTGGAAGCTGAAATGACATAGCTATGTGACACTGTTCTTCAGAATAGTTGCAAAGTCTCTGTAAACAATGCTCAGCATATTTACCAGACCTTAAATTTCTCAATGATAGAAATTTGCTCATTGGTCACAAAGCCATTGAAGAACTGCTGTGTGAATGTCCTTATCTTTGGAAAATCTCTCTCCCCCAATGTTCTTTCAGCTTGGCAATTATCTGAACATTGCTACCTGTGGTTTATGTCAATGGCCTTCCTTTCTGATCAGCATCACCAACATTTGTGTGGCCCTGATCAAATTATTAGTGAAAGTTCACTATGGTTGGACACAACATTCAAATTAGCCCAGATGCTGCCAAAATCTCACAGTGAAGCTGTGTGCAGTTTAAATGTTGTGGCCATCTGAATCATACTGTCCTCTGTACTTCAACTTTGCAGTACATTTCCAGTTGCTGTGCCATTTCATTCCCATGCTGTGATGAAGCTGTTATTCATCCCACAACAAAGCTCTCTTCAGAAAACTTGGAACATGTACTCTCTTTGACAATGTTCCGCTCTAATTCTGCAATGATCTAAGCTTGGAGTGGCATGTATAACTTACTTTCTGAAATCCCTATGTATGTGTGTCTGTATAGATGTATGCATCTGTATAGGTGTATGTGTGTATGTAGCACCATCAGTGGGCCAAAGATCATATGGGAAAAATTTTCTGGAAAGTACGGTGTCTGTTTCTTGGATATAAATGTATGCACCATTTATTTAAAATGAAATCTTGCTTCAGGTTCCATTGGTGCCAATGATTCCAGCTCTGAGTGTGCTCATCAATTTGTATTTGATGTTGATGCTTGACAGAAATACATGGATTAGGTTTTCTGTGTGGTTGGTTATAGGTAAGTGAATATGTAATGTGTGTATGTATAGTAATACTTTATTGTTATGTTTCTCAAAAGAGAATGTGATATTAATTTCAGGAATGACATTGATGGTGATATAGTAAGGCAATAGATGCATGTAGGTGTAAGTCAGTCATTAATAAATTCATTTTATTTTATGCATTATTAATTTTTGTGTTGAAGAAAAAATCTTCTATAAGAATAGTGGTGAAACATTATTGATTACTTTTATCGTCCTAATTTTTCCATTCCTTCAGCTGTAGTACATCTTAGTTTTTCTTGCCTTTTCCCATTATTCTTTAATATGTGATGAAGAAAATATTTATTAATCCATAAATAGTCCATTCTCTTTCTCTCTGACACTTCTGATTTCATGACAGAAAAAAAACTGCCTTCTAGAGAGTTTCTGGAATTCCAGAATCTTGGGAAGAAGAAGAAGAAGAAGAAGAAGAAGAAGAAGAAGAAGAACTGTAGGCAAGCAATTGCTGCCAGAACCAACATCAAAAATTAGTGGTTTATGATGCATCATCCTTGATTTGCTTTTAAGGTTTAAGTCTCACAGTCATTGAATAAAAACAAAAGTTGTTTTGCAGCAATGTATTTGTAAGCCAAAGTGATAATATATCAACTATACATATAAAAGTTCACTTACCTCTGAGAAGGCCTCAGTGTCAACCAGCAAAGTCATATTGTGCAAAACTGTGTGTGAGGTTCAGATACTTAAATTACACGGCTTAGAGTCAATAGTTTTTCTGTTAAAAATTGTTGTTTGGTTATCACTCCCCATAAGCCCACTCTTGCTTTCACAAAATCTGAAGTATTTCATCAAAACTTAAAAATTATAGCTTTTATTAGTGTCCATCTCTGTTACATATTTTCAAAGAGCTTCTCTAGATAATAATTCAAACTGAGTTAAAAACAGTATACAAGCATCTGACCTGAACTAAATCACAGATATGGAAATGGTAAAGTGCTTTGATTTGCACTGGTCTGAAAAGCACCATTCTTCATTCTGCCTTTTTTTCACTATGACACAACAGCAGTAACTGAGCTGACATAGCTTGCAAAACTCTAACATTTTCATTTCCTTCTAACATTTTTCATCAATGAAGACACTAAATTTTTTGTTATTTCAAACACCAACTGACTCTTAATCACAATGAACTGAGAAATATTTTTAGTCAGACATTAACATCTTATAAAAATTCATATTTCTTTTCAGAAAGCACTTACGTTCCTCAATATCACTGTAATTACAAATTTATTTATCATCAATTAATTTCAAACAGTAGTATTACAGTTGTAATTAAGTACAAGTACAACACTGAGGCTGAGTATAACTCACCTAGCCTTAAATAAACTATCACAGATTCTTGAGACATCCAAGCTGTCCCCTCATCTGCTGGGCTCTGGATAAAGTGGGGTGCTGCAACAGGAGTATATGATCTGAAGTGTTTTGGGTCCAGACACATTCTGCACCCATCTTCCAATGTCAAACCATGTAGTAACACCAGCAATGCCGGGGCTGTTTCCATGTCGATCTTGGGCATTGGCTCTGGTGACAGTGCTCACAGTGCTGATGATACTCATCTCAGCAGCTGCTCAGGCACAGGTGACAGAATCCCTGATGGAGGTTTAAGAAGCAATAGAAGAACTGCTGGTTCAGTCACCGAGGACAGATGCCTTCACCCGTGTGGGAGTGGAGAACTGGCTGCACCAGGCAATGTGACACATCATGTGGATGAGCTTGGAGGTGATGGTGTGACATCAGGGGGCCCCCGGTCATCCACACGAAGCTGAAGCTTATCATGGTGCCTCGAGCAGAGGCTGTCGTCTGTGTGCATGTCGCCAAGTGGCGGGCCCCTGGCATCTGGTGATGGCAGGTGGAATCCATTTAGGACAATGTCTGAATCTGCGCACCCAGACAGCCACATCTGGCTGGAACAGGTACAGTGGCTGCATGGGTTTAGTGAACAGGTGGAAGGTGCAGGAGATGTAGCAGTTTCCTCAGCTTGTGCCCATAGCGTAGTTCTGCCAGGCATTTCTTGCCAAATGCCTTGAAATGGTACAAGGAGAGAAACCGATCTAAGGCAATGTTGGCTGAAGAGCCAGCAGCGTACATTTTCATCTGAATTTTGAACCTTTGCACTAACCATTTTGCCTCAGTATTAGATTGTGGATGGAACAGTAGGGCGAGGATTTGAAGGGTACCGTAGGAATTGCAAAATGCCAAAAACTCTTGCGATGAAAATTGTAGACCATTATCAGACACCAACATTGTGGGCAAGCCTTCAAGTAAAACATTTTGGACAAGGCAGTGATGTGGCAGTTTTGGATGTGGAAACATAATAAATGACATACAAAAAATGAGAATATGCATCAATGACCAACAGCCAATAGGCATTCAGAAAGGGGCCAGTCAAATCCACATGTCTATGGTTCCATGCATGTGACAGCATCAGCCAAGTAAAGGACAACACCTGGGAAACTGCTTGGTGTGTTGCACACTGTGAACAGGGGCAACCAGGCGGGTACAATAGGCGTTAGATGAGTATGTGCCAAGCAAGATTGTAAGAGATGGAAAAGAGCCACCGTGGTGCAACAACAGAGTTAGAAAACTGCTGCGGAAGCAAAGGGAACTTCACAGCAAACATAAACGTAGCCAAAGCCTTGAAGACAAACAAAAATTACGTGAAGTGAAATGTAGTGTGAGGAGGGTTATGCGAGAGGCGTTCAATGAATTCAAAAGAAAAGTTCTATGTACTGACTTGGCAGAAAATCCTAAGAAATTTTGGTCTTATGTCAAAGCCATAGGTGGATCAAAACAAAATGTCCAGACACTCTGTGACCCAAATGGCACTGAAACAAAGGATGACAGACTAAAGGCCGAAATACTAAATGTCTTTTTCCAAAGCTGTTTCACGGAGGAAGACTGCACTGTAGTTCCTTCTCTAGATTGTCACACAGATGACAAAATGGTAGATATGGAAATAGACGACAGAGGGATAGAGAAACAATTATAATCGTTCCAAACAGGAAAGGCCACTGGACCTGATGGGATACCAGTTCAATTTTACACAGAATACACGAAGGAACTTGACCCCCATCTTGCAGTGGTGTACCGTAGGTCTCTAGAAGAGTGTAGCATTCCAAAGGATTGGAAAAGGGCACAGGTCATTCTCCTTTTCAAGAAGGGACGTCGAACAGATGTGCAGAACTATAGACCTATATCTCTAATGTCGATCAGTTGTAGCATTTTGGAACATGTTATGTTAGAGTATAATGACTTTTCTGGAGACTAGAAATCTATTCTGTAGGAATCAGCATGGGTTTCAAAAAAGACGGTCGTGTGAAACCCAGCTCGCGCTATTCGTCCATGAGACTCAGAGGGCCATAGACATGGGTTCACAGGTAGATGCCATGTTTCTTGACTTCTGCAAGGCATTCAATACAGTTCCCCACAGTCATTTAATGAACAAAGTAAGAGCATATGGACTATCAGACCAATTGTGTGATTGGATTGAAGAGTTCCTAGATAACAGAATGCAGCATATCATTCTCAATGGAGAGAAGTCTTCCGAAGTAAGACAGATTTCAGGTGTGCCGCAGGGGAGTGTCATAGGACCGTTTCTATTCACAATATACATAAACGACCTTGTGGATGACATCGGAAGTTCACTGAGGCTTTTGCAGATGATGCTGTGCTGTATCGAGAGGTTGTAACAATGGAAAATTGTACTGAAATGCAGGAGGATCTGCAGCGAATTGATGCATGGTGCAGGGAATGGCAATTCAATCTCAATGTAGAAAAGTGTAATGTGCTGCGAAGACATAGAAAGATAGATCCTTTATCACTTAGCTACAAAATAGCAAGTCGGCAACTGGAAGCAGTTAATTCCATAAATTATCTGGGAGTACACATTAGGAGTGATTTAAAATGGAATGATCATATAAAGTTGATCGTCGGTAAAGCAGACACCAGACAGATTCATTGGAAGAATCCTAAGGAAATGCAGTCCAAAAACAAAGGAAGTAGGTTACAGTACGTTTGTTTGCCCACTGCTTGAATACTGCTCAGCAGTGTGGGATCCATACCAGATAGGGTTGATAGAAGAGAGAGAGAAGATCCAACGGAGAGCAGTGCGCTTCATTACAGGATCATTTAGTAATCGCGAAAGCATTACGGAGATGATAGATAAACTCTAGTGGAAGACTCTGCAGGAGAGACGCTCAGTAGCTCGGTACGGGCTTTTGTTAAAGTTTAGAGAACATACCTTCACCGAAGAGTCGAGCAGTATATTGCTCCCTCTGTATATCTCACGAAGAGACCATGAGGATAAAATCAGAGAGATTAGAGCCCACACAGAAGCATACTGACAATCCTTCTTTCCACAAACAATAGGAGACTGGAATAGAAGGGAGAACTGATAGAGGTACTCAGGGTACCCTCCGCCACACACCTTCAGGTGGCTTGTGGAGTATGGATGTAGATGTAGATGTAGATGTAGATGTAGATGTAGATGTAGATGTAATGTCACGGTCCAAGCTGGGCCAAAACACTTGATGATGGGTCAATACTTTTGTGTGTGATACACCCTAATGGTCTGCATGTAATAAATGGAAAACTTCCTCTTGAAGCACTGAGGGGATCACTACCTGAAGGGCCACATTATCCATGTCTAAAAACAGAACACCATCCACAACAGAGAATTAATGTCAAAAGATGTAGTTATTACAGAGGGGGTTGGATGCACAAGAAGGTGGTGAATCCTGCCAACGATGCTATACAAATGTTATTACCTGCAAAATGGGATCCAAAGCTATGGCCTTCACAATCCATGTGCTAGTTGTAGGAAAACCATCAACCATCTGCTGTGCAGCAACATCAATGTGGAAACAAAGCAATTCCTCCTGATCAAATCCTGGATCCTGACCAGCCGACAGGTGAGGCAAAGCATTGGCATTTGCCTGTTGATTCATAGGGTGGAAATGAATCTCATAGTTGTCATGTGAAAGGAAGAGCCCAGTGTTGAATACAATGTTCTTCTTTATCTGGTAATGATGCAAAAGGACTGAGTAAGGAAACCAATTGTTTGTGATTAGTGACCAGGTGGTATCACAGAGAAAAATGTGGAATTTCTTTACAGTGTATACAATGGCCAAAGATTCTTTTTCTACCTGAGAGTTCAAAGTTTGAGGAGGAATCAGTATTTTTTAAGCATAAGCAATAGGCTGCTTGTTGCTGTTGAGATATCTGTGAGCCATTACTCACCCCCAACCTGTGCTCTGAAGTGTCCATTGCAAGGGCCATGTGAAAGCCTGGTTGGTGCATCGTTATCCAGAGTGCAGACTGCAGTATGCTCTTAAAAGTGGAAAACACAGTTTCAAAAGCCAGTGACCAGTAAAACTGAGTCCCTTTGTGGAGAAATACATGTAACAGCTGTGCTACTGCAGTTCTGTAAGTGACATTGGGCATGGAAATAATACAAAAACAGGAACGTGTTGATGCAAGGGTTTGAGAGCCTTACAAGAAGTTGCAAACTCAAGATACGTGGTAGGAGGTTGAAAAAAATTGATATATTTCTAAATTACACTTCAACCTGCTTGATTGGAGGACAGAGAAAAAGAGTATAGAGATTTTGTAAATGTTCGTCAGTGGAGGCAACGGAAACAACAATGTGCAAATAGCTTGCCCAATCCGGCACAGATGCTGTAAGTTGTTCTAAAAAACAATGAAAAATAGCAGGTGTGCTGGTGTCTCCAAAAGGCAACCGCAAGTATTGGTACAGTCCAAAAGCGATATTGACAACTAACATATGGTGTGACTCTGTCACTAAAGGGAGTTGTTGTAAATAAGCATCCAAAAATTTTTCAGAAATATTGATGACCTAATAATTCTGCAAAGTGTTCCAATATACAGGGTGTTACAAAAAGGTATGGCCAAACTTTCAGGAAACATTCCTCACACACAAATACTGAAAAGATGTTAAGTGGACACGTGTCCGGAAACGCTTAATTTCCATGTTAGAGCTCATTTTAGTTTCGTAAGTATGTACTGTACTTCCTCTATTCACCGCCACTTGGCCCAATTGAAGGAAGGTAATGTTGACTTCAGTGCTTGTGTTGACATGCAACTCATTGCTCTACACTAGCACATCAGTACGTAGCATCAACAGGTTAGCATTCATCACGAACATGGTTTTGCAGTCAGTGCAATGTTTACAAATGCGGAGCTGGCAGATGCCCATTTGATGTATGGATTAGCACGGGGCAATAGCCATGGCGCGGTACGTTTGTAAGCGTGTGCAGGCACTATCAGCAGCTGATTGGCCTCCACGGGTACACTTCTGCAATTGGTTTATCCAACAATGTGTCAATCCTCATTTCAGTGCAAATGTTCTCTTTACGGATGAGGCTTCATTCCAACGTGATCAAATTGTAAATTTTCACAATCAACATGTGTGGGCTGACGAGAATCTGCACACAATTGTGCAATCACGTCATCAACACAGATTTTCTGTGAATGTTTGGGCAGGCATTGTTGGTGATGTCTTGATTGGGCCCCATGTTCTTCCACCTATGCTCAATGGAGCACATTATCATGATTTCATATGGGATACTCTACCTGTTCTGATAGAACATGTGCCTTTACAAGTATGACACAACATGTGGTTCATGCACGATGGAGCTCCTGCACATTTCAGTCGAAGTGTTCGTATGCTTCTCAACACCGAGCGAGGTGGCGCAGTGGTTAGCACACTGGACTCGCATTCGGAAGGACGACGGTTCAATCCCGTCACCGGCCATCCTGATTTAGGTTTTCCGTGACTTCCCTAAATCGCTTCAGGCAAATGCCGGGATGTTTCCTTTGAAAGGGCACGGCCGATTTCCTTCCCCATCCTTCCCTCACCCGAGCTTGCGCTCCGTCTCTAATGACCTCGTTGTCGACGGGACGTTAAACACTAATATCATCCTCATCATCCTCATGCTTCTCAACAATAGATTCGGTGACCAATGGATTGGTAGAGGTGGACCAATTCCATGGCCTCCATGCTCTCCTGACCTCAGTCCTCTTGACTTCCATTTATGGGGGCATTTGAAAGCTCTTGTCTTCGCAACCCCGGTACCAAATGTAGAGACTCTTTGTGCTCGTATTGTGTACGGCTGTGATAAAATATGCCATTCTCCAGGGCTGCATCAGCGCATCAGGGATTCCATGTGACAGAGGGTGGATGCATGTATCCTCGCTAATGGAGGACATTTTGAACATTTCCTGTAACAAAGTGTTTGAAGTCACGCTGGTATGTTCTGTTGCTGTGTGTTTTCATTCCGTGATTAATGTGATTTGAAGGGAAGTAATAAAATGAGCTCTAACATGGGAAGTAAGTGTTTCTGGACACATGTCCACATAACATATTTTCTTTCTTTGTGTGTGAGGAATGTTTCCTGAAAGTTTGGCCGTACCTTTTTGTAACGCCCTGTAGATTGTGCATTTATGGGAACTTTAAAATTTCCACAGAGGCATAACCAGCTTGATGCTTTCTTTCCTGCAACTAAGGTGGTAAACCATTCGCTTGATGCAATAGCCTAAAAAATGACAGATTCTGTGACATGATCTAATTAATCTTTGACTTGTTCTGTCAGTGCCACTGGAGCTGCATGGGCCTGGAAAAAAGTAGGTCAAGCAGAAGGTCTCATGGTAAAGTGCACTTGAACATTGTTGGAACATCCCAAACCAGGAGAGGAAAACTCACATCATAATGTGTCTTAAGTGTGTATATGGCGCATGTTCAGGCACTAAATTCACTTAATCTGAAATGATAAAACTGAACAACTTAAAAGCATCTAACCCAGAAAGATTCTCTATAGGTGGGTTATCTACAACAAGAAATGTTAGTGACTAGACTACTGACTTGTAGGTCACTGGGGCAGAAAATTGGCTGAGAATAATAATACTCTGTTTATTGTAATTTACGAACTTTCATGACGCAGGAAGAAGTGGAGGGGAACCCAAGTCCATATGAGTTTGTGAGTTTAACAAGGTTACCGCAGCTCTTGTATCCACTTGCACGTGCAGAACTTCACAAAAAACCATAACATCAATGAAAAGCTCTTTGGCACAATGGACATAGCCGATACAATGTTTACATCCACATCCACATCAGGATCATTGTGCTGAATTTTTGCGTTACAAATGGAAGAAATATGATCTTTTCTCTTGCAATTGTGGCAGGTAGCATTTTGAGCAGCCTGAGGCACTCATGGCTAATGAAACAATAAGGGCTGCATGGGAGTGTGGAATGAATATATTGCTATTTACTGGCCTGTTTACTTTGTTGGTGCGGCTATTGCTGGGCACATGAAGGGCCGCCTTGACACTGTGATTGTGTGTGGACCACTGTGACCATGTCTTCCCCCTGTGAACTGTCTGAAGCTTGGTGTGGAGGAGAGGATTCGACTGCTGATACCTCATACCATGACTCAATTTGGTTATCTGCCACTTGCAACACCTTGAACAACTTTGCAATAGCTAAAATGTGGGAGAGGGAGGGATTTCCACATTGGAGGGCATGCTCTTCCACCTCATGACATGGATCTAAATAAATAATAGCATCTCTCACCATCTGATCAGCAGACAGATCTTTATGCACATTGGACACAAAGTGACGACAACGATGACGACTTAACTCGTGGAGTTCAGATGCCCATGCTTGATAGGTTTCACATGGTTGCTTCCTACAGCAGTAAAACTCAACTCTGGATGCAATAACATGGATGTGCTTATGGTAGTATTTTGAAAGTAGTTCACACATTTGGTCAGACATTAAAGAGCATGGATCCTGCAAAGGGATGACTTGATATAGTACTTAATACATTCTTGGCAATATCCACAAGGGAACAAGGCACAACATAAAATAGCATCAGTAATCCAAAACCTTGAAAGTGTTGGTGAAGACATTATACCATAGTTTGCATAACTTAGAACAAAAGTAGATAATGTTTAGTCCTAGAACAATAGGTTGGGGTATGGATGGTTCATTGCTACTAAACCATCATACAGTTTACTACTCCCCATTTTATTCAAAGGAAGTCATAATTTATAGGTTATGCATTAGTTACTTATTATTGTTAGATTTCCAGTGGTGTCTTACATAAGAAATAAGTACAGAATACCCTGTTAAACTCATGAATTTTATGAAGCTTTCGAAATCTAGGGTTAAAAAGAACATGGAAAATTTTCCCATTTCCAATTTTGGTTCATATAAATAGCATAAAATTCAGGAAAAATGAACATTTTTCAAACTACGAACAATGTTTCATTCTATACGGAGTTTTCCAGTACAAGTTGTAAACCTAATAAACCTTATTTTTCCTTTCAGTTCCTCACATACATTTTCAATTAACTTTATTTAATAGTTGCTGAGAGATTATTTCGTCACACATAACTAAAACATGATTATTACACTCCTAAGAAATCAAAGAGAGACTGATAGTTGCAAAAAGACATAAAGATGAGTACGAGAAGACAAGCAGTACAGGAATTTGAAAATTTTGAAGAAATACTGCAAGAGCATCACAGGTCTGGATTGGTTTAGCCCATATCACATACAGTACTTGTGATGCACTGAAGACACTATTGTTATGAATCATCTTTATCTCTTTCTTACTTTCCAGTTTTGTCTTAGATTGTGTCAGTTGCAAATATTAATTCCATCAGCAGTTTCACTACTATTTCTGTCATTTGTTGCATTTAATGTCATTTAAGCTTCCTTTCCTGTGCACGGTTTGTGATCCTGCATCATAACATTCTGCCAGTAACTCTGCCAACACATTTCCCCATACTTTATACTGCAAGGTGGTATGAACACTCTTAGCATCATAGTTCTCACAATGGTCTGTTTTAGATACAAGTTTTGTCATTTCTGAGGTTGTCAATATAAAATTACAGCTGTTGCTTTTCCTGCAGAATTTTTCTATGTATGTTTGTGTGTTTAGTTCAATTTTTCTTCTAATAACATTTCTTCTAAATTATCTGTAAATTTGTTCCAACATTTCTACCAAATGTAAGTTTATAGATGGTAAATTTGGCTCTAAGGAAGTTCCATGTCCCCACCAAAAATGTTAGGTACTGTTTCAATTAAAGGATCTTCATTAACAACAGGTCTGACTTAAAGTGATTTATTCCTATGATACTGTACAATGTGTTATTGCTAATTTGGTCATTGTTGGCCTTTATTGTGGACTCCCAATTTAGACTATATTTTTTCCAGTTTTGAGCCGAAGTGTCCAATATTCATCTTAACTGAAAATTCTGTTTGCCTACTTTGAGCCCAGTTCTCCATTTATCCTATTTCAGTAGTTCTTTCTAGTGTGTTTCTTTACCCATTTCAGTTGAACTGACAAAAATATTTTTGCTTGCTTCTGAAACCCCCCCCCCCCCCCCCCCACCGTGCATGCGCGCACACACACACACACACACACACACACACCTACCTTCATTTCCTCTTCCTTTTTCAGTCATTTTCATTCAATTATAAAGTCATTTTCATTCAATTATAAAGTACTATACTCCAAAATATTAAAAATTTCAATAATTCTTGAATACTTAGCTTGTCATTTCTTCTGTAGCCTTGTGCAAAGATGATATTTTTTATTTGCTTTCATTTATTCTTGTTCCATGCATGCATAAAGTTGCTTTGCGGCTTCCAAATCAGTCTTCCTTGAACATCTATATTCTGTGATTCTTTGCAGAATACTGCATATATAACTTTCATCAACATACATTTTCTTTTGTATTGCTTTCCTGTAATAGAACAACTATAAATACACCACCGAAAGATCTATAATTGCAACAGCAGCCTTATGTATTATGCACCACCCTTAATTCAGTTTTTAAGATTTAAGGCTTATAGACACTGCATAAAACCAAAAATTATTGTGCAGCAGTGTGTCTGTAAGTCAAAGAGATAATGTGTCAAATATATGCATGGGGGATTTCACTTAACTTTGAGAAGTGGCAAAGAAATGTTGTGCAATATGATGTATGAGGTTCAGTCCTTAAATAACACAGCTTGGACTCAATAGATCTTATGTTCAATTCATTGTTCATTTATCATTCTGCGCATGCCTGCTTTAATGAAATCCAAAACATAACATCAAAGCATAAGAATTGTAGTTATTATTATTCTCTCTCTCCAGTATGGATTTCCAAAGAGCTACTGTAGATATTAATTCAAATCAAGTTAAAAACATTACATAAGTGTCTGACCTGAAATATACAAAGCTAAATCAAAATAAATGATATTGATTCAATGGGCACCAAAGAAACAATAATATAAGACATGTATTTGTTTGTGAACATTCCAGAACAATCCACAAGTGAAAATAATATTAAGATAAATTCCATTTTTGAAGTTATGTATCAGATTTAGTTTACAGAATGTGACATGATGATTATTTTTTATTATGTGAAGATTTTTGGTAATAATATCTACTAACAGTTGTTACAAAAGTTAAGTATAAAAATATGTAATTTCCTGTTATGTCACATTAAATTTGTTTTCAGGGCATTTGCTGTTAATTATTTGTCAACAAATTTTCATCGTGTAAGATCAATGTGTGAGACTATATCCATGCATAAATGGAAAATTATATTTCCAGAAAAATTTCACCTGCTGATTGGAAATCAAAATATACTTATACAAAAACCAATTGAAATCTGGACAGAATTTAGCTTGTATCATATAGTTTGTTAATAGAGCAAAACTTCCATCAGTTTCTGATTTATTATAGGTGTACATACAAAATTGACCGGGTGGTAGGTAAGTACAGGTCATGAGTGAAGGCATCCAAGAAGTCCAACAAGAACAAGAAAATGCCAGTTATTGCCTGATCATATGGGTTAACAGAATACCAGTGAATCCAAAAGCCTTAGGAAGAAAATAATCCAGAGCAGCTGATGTCACTGACGATGATATCGTAAATTTTCACTGCCCTGTGAATAGTAAGCTGTGAGGATAGGTCATGAGTTTTACTTGCTTATATGTCAGTAGCGCTTTTACAAAAGACAAAGGCCCTAAGTTTGAGTCTCCATCTGCCACACAGTTTTAATTACTGGGAAGTGTCATGTAAATAGTTCAAACAAAACAGACCAGCGTAAATTATTACTTAATTACATTGTAATCATCCCACCCAAATGCAGGAAAGAAGAAAAAGGAAGAATACAGTTTCAGGAAAGTACAGCATAAGGAAAAAGTTCAAATGGTACACATATGTGCTGCAATATTTCAAGCAGTATCAGATATGTGCAAACACAGGTCCTCCGATTTGGCCAAGAAATTTCACAGAACAGGGAAGTTCAGAGAAAGAGGGGGAAACCACAGTACTACTAAAGATTAGGGAGTTACATGGGCTGTAAATGATGGTATCAAAATGTACTGAGATGTACAAAGAGCCACTATTCAAGAAAAATGTTCAAAAGAGGATATTTGCTCTCCATACAGATGAAAAAGAATCAGTTAATAACAAACTACAGGTTGCATAAACTTTGTGCAGGAAAGTTATATGCAGTAATGGAGGAGGAAAATCCCAATGTGGTTAAAGTATGTTTCGATATACAAAAGAATAAGCCAATACTGAAGTGCTCCATTGTTAAAGTATTCTGTTCAACACGGGTTTGGCTGTACAATTTGTGCATTATAATTCAAACTAAAGCACAGACAAAGGAAATCATTACTTTTTATCTTTGGCTTGAAACAGATGGCCTGAAAGGATGCAACCAAGTAGCCTTTACTCTGTTGGATTTTCTCAGAAACCTTGTGGTGCCCCATTCAGAAAATGGAACTGATGAAATTTATTTATTTTGTGATTCCTGCACGGTCATGATATGCTCACTAATATCCTTATTGGAAGAAAGCAGAAAATTTAATAAGCTGGTACATTATTTCTCTATTCATGAACACAGGTATATGCCTCTTGACAGAGTGTTTAATAAAGTGATAAGAGACTACTGAAAAATGGAAAAAATTCTTTCACTGCCTGAATACTATAAAATGCTGGAACAACATGGCATTATCAAGATACTAAATAGTATTTGGGAAGCAAAGGAACACAAGTACACTAAAACTGTTATCATCTAAGATGCCTTTCAAAATAACTGTTCAGCAAGTGATGCCTTATTAAAAGTCTAAGAAGAAGGTATTCCCATTAGTGTCAGACACTTATTATGGAAGTCCTGCAGAGGTTGGGGTATGGAAACCCAGAAAATGCAGCCAGGAAGTGAGGAGAGCTGCTGTCTTGGGAAAGAACAACATGGCCAGTAAGAAAAAGAAAATGGATATCTTAAAATTTATGAGGCATTTTAATGTATCAGAAATGGCAAAAGACATTGCTGAAAGTGATAAAAAAATTTCCAATTTTGTATTGTTGTCGCCAATAATATGTGCTGTATTTCAATAAGGTTTGTTGCTATTGTGCACTTCTGCTTCCCAAATATTTATGGACAAGCAAGATACCAAAGTTCATACTGCAGTACATTACTGTGTTTCTGGGCAAAATGAACAAGAAAGTAGCTTTCTTTATAATTAATGTTAAAGGTGAAAAGACACAGAAAAGATCACTTTGAATGTGTATATTAACCCTTAACCGAAGTGTTGTGGTCTCTCTGACTGCGCAAAAATTTTTGAACTCGCTCTCCAAGGCCAGTTGTGGTGGAATGCTTCTATACTCCCCCTACCCTCCTTAAATTGCCAAGCCTGCAATGTTCTGTTGTTGGTTGCATTATCACCTTCTGTGTTTATTGTTGACACACACTATTGATAGGCGATGGGGTCTCTTAGACTGCGCCTTGTGAACTACATACCTGTTTTCTTCAGTACGGTACCGTATAGCTCAAAATGTGTTGCCACAAATGTGTTATTTTTAACCTTCCTGAGTGTGATGAAATTGTTAGTCAGTCTATGGAGGAAGGTGTCAGTGATATAGATCAAGAAATAAATGAAAAACATGATTTTTATATTAGCCAATGATCACAGTACTGCTACCAAACAAGGGTATCATTCAGTGGAAGAACTTCAGGAAAATTTTGATGGAGATCTGTCTGTTTCTTCAGTGAATAGGGTCTGTTAAAATCGAATGTGTTCTGGGTGGTGATAAGAAAAATGTAGTTCCCAGTGATGAATGTCAATTTGACAGACTTTCTTTTTGTACCTATCGGATGGAATTTTTGTATGCAAATTTAAACCCTGGAATTCAGTTTTATTTGGAAATTTATTTGCTACAGAGATTGTATAATTTTTCAGAATGTAAAATTCAGTACTCCAACAGTTAGTTTTATGTGTACTATTTAAAAGAACCACAAAAAATTATGTGCTTTTGTGCAATAAATAGTAAAATGCTGCAGGCTTTGTTTAGTGCAATAAAATAAACTAGAAATATTTAAACAACACTTAAATAATTGTAAAAATAAATGTTATGTAGCATAAATTAAAAATATCAGATTATTTTTGCCTTAAATCTCAATTTAAACATAGGAGTCACCTCACAAGTTAAGGGTTAATAAAATTTTTAACTTCCATCTTTACATTTATTGACTTCAAAAAACTTGGAAACTCTGTCCATCTACTATGATAAAATAAATGCAAATTTTAGAAAGACAAACATACAATTGGAATAATACCTGCAAAAGCAGTGTGACTGTTAAATTATTTTGTTGATGTAATTAGTACATGATCCAGTCACATTAATGTGACCACTGCATATGTTCAACATCAATGTGCAATAACTGCTCACATAGTGCATGGCAGAACTAGCAGTGGATAATATAAAAGTTTGTTGGGGGACATGGATAACAGTGTAGTCATTGTTGTAAAGTGGAAGTGAAGCAAGTTCATCATTGACTTTTGGGCCAAGGGTAGAAGTATTTATGAAATGGCTAAGTTTGTAAACTGTGTGCATGCCACCGTGCTTAAAATATACCATACATAGCAAAATCGCACTATCCAAATCTGGTGCCAAAGCAATTGTAGTGTACCACAGACCATGGATGACAGGGGTGAGCAACGTGCAGAGATGTGTATGGGCAAATAGACATGAAACTGCTGAGCAACTGACCTCACAGATGAACTGAGGGACTACCAACAGAATCTCCTCAATGACCATTCACTGAACATTGCTGCATATGAGCCTCCACAACAGGTGCCGGGTTCATGCACCCATGCTGACTGCTGTTCATCGGTGACAAAGGGTGGAATTTTCATGCTGGTACCACAACTGGACATCCACTGAGTGGTGACAGAAGGCCTTTTCAAATGAATCATATTTTATGCTCCATCAGACAGATGGCTGTTTGCATGTACATCATGAAACATCTGAAAGAGCGTCCCCCCCCCCCCCCCCCCCTCTCTCTCTCTCTCTCTCTCTCTCTCTCTCTCTCTCTCTCTCTCTCTCTCTCTCTCTCTCTCTCTCTCTCTCTCTCTGAAACATGTGTCAGAAGGGTCCAGGCTGGAGGAACAACGCTGAGGTCCTCTTTCTGGAAGTCATAACAGATCAACACAATTATGCATCTATCCTTGGGGACCATGTCCACTCCTACATGCAGTTTCTTTTCCTTTGGCATGATGGCATCTACCAGCAGGAAATGCGAAGTTTCACACAGCTCGCAGTGTACGTGCCAAGTTCGAAAAGCATGAGGGTGAGTATACTGTACTCCCATGGCCGCCAAACTGTCCAGATTTAAACCCAATTGAGAATATTCGGGACCACCTCAAATGGGCTTTTTACACCATGGCTGCTCAACTGCAGCTAGCCATGGCACTGTAGTTGGCATGGCTCCACATCCCTGTCAGTACCTTCCAGAACATCACTGTCTATCTTCCTGCATGTCTGACAACAATCTGCACTGATAAAGGTGCTTATTCAGGCTTTTGACAGGTCATCACATTAATGTGACTGGATAGTGTCTTTTGGAATGATATTTAAAAAATGTTTCCTCAAAAATTTACTTTTTCACAAATACATTTGCAACTGCAGAATCTTTCTGACATTAGCTACATTAGATATGAAGATGTTATCTATTGGTAATACATGAAAATATGTGCTATACTAGGTCTCAAAACCAGGTTTCCTGCTTGTCTCAATTAACTGCCTCTGATATCCCACCATTTTTCCAGGACAAAGCTAAACTACTGTATGTTGCACTGTTTAATAACACTCCACTGCTTTCAACTTTGCTTAGATTTCTGCAATTTAAAATAAATTTCATAAATTTAGTGCAGCTGCAAGATTGTCACCTATATCTTTATCTTCAGCCATTGTTAAAAATAAGTATTACAAGCCTCAACAGACAAAATGATGATCATAATACTAATGGTGAATAAATTTGTCTCCTTGAAACCCTATGGCGGGTTTTATGTCATCTCATTGTCTGTGTAGAGCTTTACCATGGGAGGCAAGGAGATGATGATGTCTGGTGACAATTGATTAACTAGGTTCTTTATTAATCAGAATAAAAAGTTGCTTATCTCAAGATAGTAATTGTGGTACAAGCTCTCTGTAGTAGTCCACATTGGCCTCACTGCTTTTGATGTACAAAGTCTGCTATGTACACTGTTCCGGTTGCTATTTGTTGCCTGTCTCTGAGCTAGTAGCAGAGCTAACTGCTACTGCTACTGCGGCTCCCCCTGGGCTGATGAGATACTCGAAATCACTTGGTGCAACAGACTGTGATAGATTGGCCCTCCAGTCCATGGTGGCGATCTAAATACTGGCGGCTGAGAGGGCACTAACACGGCACATTTCCTGCGAGTCTGTCATTGGCCTCTATCAATTTTATTCGCAATCTCTTTGCCGCCTGGTGTGCTGGTGCCGGCTTACACCAGCACAGTGGGAATCCAAGTAAAGTTGTGAGCAATGCGCTCATAGACAGTGTGGCATATTGAAGTTTGAGTCAGTCTTGGATGTGTGCTTGGATAGCTGAAGTGGTTAAGGCAACAGACCAAGACAAGCAGGAAAATTTGGGTTAGAGTCAAAGTCAAGCAGAGATTTTCATGTCTGACCTGTAGTTAATATCTTTGCACATAATGTAGCTAATGTCCCAAAGATCCAGCAACTGTGAAACAATTTCATAAATTTAATACAAATGCAAGGTCATCACCTATGTCTTTTCCTACAGACATTGGTAAAAATTGTTATTTTTTTGTCTTTATTTACTTTTGGAAAAAAAGGCAGTTACCTTTTCCCTGCTGCTCACTTGCTTGTATCTTGGATCTGATTGGAAATTCTAATATGTAATAAAACAAAGCATTTTCTGACATGTACTTACATTATTTGCTTAGTTTGCTTAGTTTGCTGAATTTGGATGTCTATTTCTGTGTAGGAAAGTTGTCCATATTTTGTGTGATACTGAATATTTTGAAGTATTGCTTTATCATATGCATTAGTCAACTTTTGTGCACATGTGTCATCATTCTTGACTGAAAAAGAAATGCTTGGCTCTGAAATATAATAAAGAGCCAAAGATAAACTTAATCTTCACAGATGACCAACAGAAAGTTTTTTCACAAACTGTATTTAATAAGGAATACATGTGATTTGAAAAGTCTTATGTAAAAATAAGAAACATACATTAACTAAGAAGCAACTGGCAAGAGAAAAAAATGGTAATAGGTGGCAACCCTGTGGAACTAGTCAATGTTTTTTAAATTCCATAGTTAACATGTAAGTTTAGAGAATCCCAGTGACAATGATTCCAAAATTAAATCATTCTTTAGTTTATATGGCACAGTTAAAAGAATCTTAGATGACAAAGCCAGTACTGAGTTGACAATCTGGGGAGACTTACCAGACAGGATGAAAAGGAAACAGTTTTTTCTTCTCATCCCGTCGGGAAAGTCTCCCCTGACCTGAGGTTCTGGGTGACTTTCCCGAATGCTGCCCATTCCCCTAAACCACTCGACTACATTTGCTTCACTTCTCTTTCTTCCCCTTCAATTCTTCTGCCATAAGAAGGGGCCTCTGTCTCTGAAAGATTGCATACATAAAACCGTTTTTTATGCAAGTGTCGCCACTTGGTGAGTAAATCTTTTATCTATCCAATTACACTTTATTGTCAAAAATTGATTATTTTTGTTGTTAGAATATAAATATAAATGTAGATGGGGGTGCTCACAGAAAATATAAATAAATCAATTTTCAGTTTGTTGAAGATAGAACAGTCACAAACAACTAGTTTTCGGAACATTGTCCTTGGAGAAACACAACACCCGATAAAATTATGTTAAAATTATTTCAATGAAATAGAGTAGATCATGAGTAAGTTGTATATATTTCACATATAAAACCAGCATCAGACCATTCTTTATTCCTTCCCGACACCAGGAGCACAGATGCCTCTTCAGGCAGCCTGTTCCATGGCACTGGTTTCTGCTGTCAACAGGGAGTAAAAACTGATCTGATGATGGTCTCGTATATGAGACTAAAACTGGTTACCAAGTGAAATATATACAATGTACATGTGATAAAGACCATTTTCTTGAAAAAGTTTTATTGATCCCAGCTCTCAAAAAAGGTTTCTGTTTAAGCAATTTGTTTTTCTGTTAGTCCTCTCCCGACAACTGCTTTGGCATTTTAAAATAATGACTTGTAATTTTTCACTTCCTACTATTCTGTTCATGATATAAGTTACATTAATGTTGTTAAAATTCCTTCTTTAGCTACCTGCATTAGTATCGACTGGCGCAAGACTTGCTTCCCTTCTCTGCCATTTCCTTTATCATTATTCCTGCCTTCACTTATGAAAATTTCATATTGTATATTCACCTAAAAGTGTGCCTCACACCATGACGACGACTTTCTGAAATCAGTGACATCATTTTTACTGTATATTACAATTACCAACTAACATATTTTAAAATTTCTATGTCTCAATTATTCTTTCTGTGCGTAATTTTAATTTGTACTGTTTGCAGGTTTTATAATTTATTTTGGATATGGAATCCGTAAAAGTGAAGAAGCAAAGTATAGAAAAAGCAAGGAACTTGAAAATGTTCAGTATCATGAAAGTAAATATCAAGTAAACCAAAAGCAAGCACCATTGGCATCGCAGCCGCCAACATTTTCAACAATTTTTAAGAACAGAGCTTCCTATGATGTGAAACTCTAAATTTGTACCATTTTTATCGGAGTTTTTTTAACTGCTTGTGAATATCCATTGACTGTGACTACTTTAATTTCAAGACTTTTAAAAACATTTGGGAAACAACGGCCACTTTTATTGAATATAATTGAAAGGCATTGAAAAGTTGCCATACTTAAGGTACAAAAAAAAAGAGAAAAATATCTCACTGATAGGCCTCAAAGAAAATAATAGACAGTGAAGAAATTGATGTGTACAAAATTATATGTAGATTTGTCTCAAGTTTTTGTACTCTGTAAAAAGATGTATTTTATTCAAACCCTAAAACAGTATTACTTATTTGTAAATATATGTTTTGTTGGATAATAAACTTGACGTTATTTCAAATGCTTATGAGCTTGTTGTGCTCCTTTGTGGCAGAATTTGAGTCTGAATGTTCAGGATGTAATTCACTTTCGTTGTGAAAATCATGTAAGTGGCTGATGGGAGAATGTTTTTTTGATCTGCTTTATTGGAGAGAAAAGTGTGTTGAAGTTCCTTGTTCCTATGATCTACATTTTGTAAATATTTTGCTACCTGCTTTATAGTAAACGGACACTTCAGTCTTTTCCGTAACACCTACATGGTAGAAGCATTAAAAGAACGAAATGAAACTACTAAAAAGGTTGTACATACCTGGAACAGCCATATGACATTTGTAAATGAAATGCTGTTGAGGAGCCTCAACAGTAGTGCATTGGCATTATGAATCTCTAAATTGACAAGTATGTGTTACTATTTTATCTCAGGATCTAAGAAAATCTCAGATAAATGATGAGACACTCTGAAGAAGACAGTCAATATGTGGTGCTGGTACATGTACAGGACACAGTACCAAGACTGTGAGGTGCATGGGGAAGTAGACCATTCAAGAGCAAGGCAGTGAGAAAATTTGTGGCTTATAAAATAACTTTTCCACAATTCTGAAATACTGCTACTGGTATTACATTATATGCTTACATGATCTGGTGAAGTCTGCTGTGTAGAGAACTACTAAAAAGTATTTCCTCATATGGAATTGTATTGATTTAAGACCAGTGACTTACCTGGCTGCAGTGGTAGCATAGAAACACACAATTATGTGAAGGTACATTGTAAGGTGTGTCCCTGTTCCATTTACTTGTGTTTTTCAGCTCCAGTAAGTCTCAATTTAACTTCGGTTATTGTGATAATTACATATGTAATGGATAATATTTTGAGTGAAACTATGAAGCAGCATGCATATTGGGACATTATGTGACTGGTAGGATTCAAAAATATGGGATTCTAATATCATATTTTATTATTGATCTCATCTTGTACAAACTGTTGAATTGAAAGAGCAACCATTAACGCAAGTATGATGTGTATAGTGCATTGTGTCTTTATTTATTTCAGCAAACTTCATATACCATTCTGTAGGAGGACAATGATGCACTATTTATTTACTATTGTTTTGGTACACTTTATATATTTCTTTTCATTTCGGGCCTGTATTTTCAAAACTTTAAACTTGTATGACAATTCATAGTTAGCCAATTACTGCCCTTGGTTGATACTAAAGTATGCATAATTGCATAATTTAAGTTCAACATGCAAAAACTTCTCTTGATCTGGGGCAGTATTTGTCTTTCTTTCACATATAATGAGCCTTCTGTAAATTACCTGGTGTGGTCTTAAACCAACTGAGGATTAGGATGCACACAGTTGTTTGCGTATCCACAAGTTCACAAGGAAGCATACAAAAGATGCAAGATAAACCTTGCTACTGATGGTTTGTTGGCTGTTTGGTTATTATGAAACACAAAGAAAAAAAATACAAAAAGTGCAATTAACTTGGATACTAAAGCAACATTTTAAAGCTAGGGCTCCCCCCCCCCCCCCCCCCTCCTCTCTCTCTCTCTCTCTCTCTCTCTCTCTCTCTCTCTCTCTCTCTCTCTGTCTCTCTCTCTCTCTCTCTGTCTCTGTCTCTGTCTCTCTCTCTCTCTCTCTCTCTCTCTCTCTCTCTCTCTCTCTCTCTCGCTCCCCCCCTCCCCCTCCACCTCTCCTCTGTCATCACAAGAACTGAAAATTTAGGTGTATGTGTTTTTTTTCACGAGTTCAAATGGAATTTTATATTAGAGCCTTAGCAAATGTATGAGTAGATTTTATGATTTTATTACCTCTATTAATTTTTATCCACATTTTCATATTTTACATCTAGTAGCACACATACACACATTAAAGGGAATATTTCTTCATTCAGGCAAATAGAAAATTGTTCCAACCAGCATAAAGACAAAAGGAATTATGAAAATTTGGCACCAATAAAATGCCATTAGAAGAAAAGTATCCGTTTTTGGGTTGGGGCTGCTGTTGTATCCAAATTCATATCTGACTTACTCTAATTGTGAATCATTTTTATTGTAGCCAGATGATAGTAAATTTTTCATTTTTTGAAGTGCATAATTTAACATTTTTATATATTTTACAGTTGCCAGTGTTACACCACTTTGAAGTCTTAAGATCTCATTGAACAATTCTTCAGCTTTTTCTAACAGTACTACTTTACACACAGTGGTTAGCACACTGGACTCCCATTTCAGGACAACGATGGTTCAGTCCCATGTCTGGCCATTCTGATTTAGGTTTTCTGTGATTTCCCTAAATTGCTCTAGGCAAATGCCAAGATAGTTCCTTTGAAAGGCCATGGCCAACTTTTTTCCCTAATCTGATGAGACCGATGACCTCGCAGTTTGGTCTCTTTCCCCCAAACAACTTCCACTTCTTTACATATAACTGCATCATCTGTGAGAAGGCTGAAATCGCTATTAATGTTGTCTGCTAGGTCATTAATATATTATGTGAACAAAAAGGGTTTCAGTACACTTTCTTGGGGCATGCCTGAAGTTTGTCAATGACTCTCTGTCTAAGACAACATTTGTGTCCTGCCTACCAATAAAATCTCTGCCTAGTTACAAATTTTGTTTTATATCTTGTATAATTATACTTTGATTAATAAATGTTAGTGTAGTATTGAGTCAAATGCTTTTTGGAAGTAAATAAATTTCACATGTATTTGATTTTCTTGATCGATGACCTTCAGGATGTCCTTTGAGATACCTCATTATGGTTGAGCTCAGAATACATTCTAAGATTCAACAACAAATGGATGTCAAGAATAGTGGACAGTGGTTTTGTGGATAACTCCTGTTGCCCTTCATGTAGCCAGGTGAGACCTATGTGGTCCCCCCACCCCCTCCCCCTTCAGTCACAGGGCACAGTCGCTTGTTCAAGAGATTTATGGTTATAGTGGAAGTGGGAACTAACTAGCCAGTAAATTATGTATAAGAGTCTGACAGATTTTTCGCAATGCCACTGGTATTAATATGTATATAACTGATCTTTGCAGTAGTGTGAGAAGTAAACTGGGGCAATACTTGCATGTCTTCCTTAGTCAAGGAACACTTCCAAACAGAACTCGGAATTACTGCTTTGTCTTTTCTATCCTCAACTTCAGTTCCTGTGCTATCTGTAAGTGTACGTGCACTAACTTTGGCACCACTGGAAAAATTTGCATATGACCACAATTTCTTTGAATTTTCTGAGAGATCTTTTGATATTTTACCACAATAATCTATGAAGGCTGCACACACACACACACACACACACACACACACACACACACACACACACAGCCCTCTTGACATCCAGATATATTTCATTCAGCACCTCTCTTTCTATGCCCTCTGATTTATTTTGCATCTAGTGTGCAGAAATTAATGTTTCTTTAAAAGTTTCGACCAGACTACTATGCTTAAAATGAGCCAAAATTAAAAAGATATTATATGCAGTATTGACCATTGTGTTCATAATTTGTTTGTGAGAGTTTCCTTAAAATTTAAACTGTGCACTGGAGAGGATGAGGTTATACAGTTAATGCAAGAAACTTCATTCATTTGCCATGTTCCATACATGCCATTGCAATGAAGGACCTTAGAGACTATACATTAACAAAAGAGAACAACAAAAACAATCAATTATTAATGAATTTATTTAACTGGGTAGATAAAAAATCTACGCACCAAGCGGTGGTAGAAAACACACTTAAGGCTGTTGTCATTGGCAAACTTTCAGAGAGAGTGGCTCCTTCTTCAGGCAGAAGGGTTGAAGGGGAAAGAAGAAGGGTGAAGGAAAAGGACTGGAGATATCTAGGAAAAGGGGTAGACTTTGAGGAAGTCATCTAGAACCATGGGTTGGGGGAGACGTACTGTATGGGATGAGGAGGAGAGAGTCTTTACTTCTCATCCTGCATGGTAAGTCTCCCCTGACCCACAGTTCTTGGTGACTTCCTCAAAGTCTACCCCTTTTCCTATATCTCTCCAGTCCTCTTCCTTCACCCTTCTTCCTTCTCACCCTTCTTCCTTCTCACCCTTCTTCCTTCTCACCCTTCTTCCTTCTCACCCTTCTTCCTTCTCACCCTTCTTCCTTCTCACCCTTCTTCCTTCTCACCCTTCTTCCTTCTCACCCTTCTTCCTTCTCACCCTTCTTCCTTCTCACCCTTCTTCCTTCTCACCCTTCTTCCTTCTCACCCTTCTTCCTTCTCACCCTTCTTCCTTCTCACCCTTCTTCCTTCTCACCCTTCTTCCTTCTCACCCTTCTTCCTTCTCACCCTTCTTCCTTCTCACCCTTCTTCCTTCTCACCCTTCTTCCTTCTCACCCTTCTTCCTTCTCACCCTTCTTCCTTCTCACCCTTCTTCCTTCTCACCCTTCTTCCTTCTCACCCTTCTTCCTTCTCACCCTTCTTCCTTCTCACCCTTCTTCCTTCTCACCCTTCTTCCTTCTCACCCTTCTTCCTTCTCACCCTTCTTCCTTCTCACCCTTCTTCCTTCTCACCCTTCTTCCTTCTCACCCTTCTTCCTTCTCACCCTTCTTCCTTCTCACCCTTCTTCCTTCTCACCCTTCTTCCTTCTCACCCTTCTTCCTTCTCACCCTTCTTCCTTCTCACCCTTCTTCCTTCTCACCCTTCTTCCTTCTCACCCTTCTTCCTTCTCACCCTTCTTCCTTCTCACCCTTCTTCCTTCTCACCCTTCTTCCTTCTCACCCTTCTTCCTTCTCACCCTTCTTCCTTCTCACCCTTCTTCCTTCTCACCCTTCTTCCTTCTCACCCTTCTTCCTTCTCACCCTTCTTCCTTCTCACCCTTCTTCCTTCTCACCCTTCTTCCTTCTCACCCTTCTTCCTTCTCACCCTTCTTCCTTCTCACCCTTCTTCCTTCTCACCCTTCTTCCTTCTCACCCTTCTTCCTTCTCACCCTTCTTCCTTCTCACCCTTATTCCTTCTCACCCTTATTCCTTCTCACCCTTCTTCCTTCTCACCCTTCTTCCTTCTCACCCTTCTTCCTTCTCACCCTTCTTCCTTCTCACCCTTCTTCCTTCTCACCCTTCTTCCTTCTCACCCTTCTTCCTTCTCACCCTTCTTCCTTCTCACCCTTCTTCCTTCTCACCCTTCTTCCTTCTCACCCTTCTTCCTTCTCACCCTTCTTCCTTCTCACCCTTCTTCCTTCTCACCCTTCTTCCTTCTCACCCTTCTTCCTTCACCCTTCACCCTTCAACTGATCTGCCTGAAGAAGGAGCCACTGACTCCGAAACCTTGCCAATCACAACAGTCTTTTATGTGTGTGTTCTGCTGCTGTTTGGTGAGTAGATTTTTTATCCATCCTATTAAATAATTTTAACAAAAGAGAAGCAACTCTTAGAAACTAAAGTATCACTGTACTGCATAGTACTATTTGCTTGTAAGCCAGATAAATGTAATCAGGTAAATTAGGTGGGAAATTGCTTCTGTTGTAAAGAGAGAAAGAACTACAGCTTCTAGATTATAGTAAATAGCTGACATTTATTTTCTACAGGGCACTGACAACTCTTTTTTTTTTTCTTCGTGCACATTGGTATTTTTGAAAGGTTTATTTAGTTTTCATTTTTTCCCTACATATGTTTACAATACATTACTATTTCTCATGCAATTTTATGATGGGTATTGCTATCTGCAATGCAAATAACAATAATTTCCATTGCTTGAATCGAGATGATCAAATAATTCATAATCAGAATGGGTAATAAAATTTGTTCTTCTTCTTTTCTTTTGGATGGATGGTTATTACTAGTTTATTGCTTCATGGTAAGTGGAATGTAATTGAAGACCTTTGCATCAGGGTACATAATTAAACTGGGAAGGAATCGGGTAAGTTGTTCAGCTGTACCCAGATATGCCAAAACTAAGATATAGACAATCAAAAACCTAAATCCAGCATTTCAAGGACTTTGTATGTCATGATAGCAATAGCAATCTATCCAAATTCATATGGTTAAATAATCAGAAATGGTTCTTGAAGTTTATAGCAAAAACTTTCATTGCTGCAGTAATGAACATGTTCCAGTAGTTGCATTTACCCCACTGCATGTTAATGCTAACTGGGAAACAAATTATCAGTCCAATGAATATATATGGCAAACAATGAATAAGTGACAGATAGATGAATTCCAGGTGTTATGCAACCTCCTATGGTTATTTGCAGAATTTTTGTTCTCTGCTTTCTTTAAGCTGTATTGAGAAAAATAATTAATTCCACAACTTTCTTGTACTCAAGTTGAAATTTTCATGGTACGAAATTTTGCTGAAGCTTACCTGAACATTGACTGAATAATAAATGCCTCTTCAGACAGACCAGGGACCACATGAATTAACAGCTACTTCAATAGATGAGCTCCAAGATTAAATGATATCTCTATCTCAAGGTATTAAACACTTCAACAGTTTACTACTGATAAAATCTGTGCTACTTCAGAAGTTTACAACACACAGGTTGCATCAAGAAGGGAAGAGATAATGTTTAATACCCTGTAGCTATCACTCGGAGATAACAAATGGTCAGATAAACTAATTCATTTAACTAGTAAACATATTTCTTACAGTGTCTTGTTAGTTTGTGGTTTGGCATCAAGTCTGTAACTTATTTCAACCCTGGTCATTACTAGCTACAGGTAAGTGGCCTAGTGATATTTCTAAATAATTATGAAAAGCACATGTGTACTTATTCACTGCTTATAATAGTTGGCATAATTATTTTCCTCCACTTGGATTTGTTTAATTGTGGCCATTACTTACAACAAACTATTAGGAGACTACTACAGTTTTTCCAAGAGCAACTGCTTAAATCTTTTGGATGCGGAATAATGAGAGTTAATCAAAGTGTAATAGCACCACCAAATATGTATGATAGTGAATCACTTAAGACCAGAAAGCCCATTGTAAATTACTTTAAATGCAGTGAAAGCAGAATAGACTGCATACAGCAAGATGATGTAAATGCAAGACAAATGAATGTAACAAAGACATTCATGACATCCCATGCCCAGAATTGTGAAGGTATTTAGCATTCTTCAACCATGATAAAACTTACATGTTTTGATTACCTCAGTGAATGCATTACTACCCATTGATGACAGTAAAGTGGTTGTATGAAGTGTATGTCATGACTGAGACCAGTTAAAACTGCCATGAAACAGAGATACTAAAAACCACAAACAGGTAAAGCATTTTAAGAATTTAATGCAGGACATACATGACAAATATCTTGCAGCACAGTAAAATAAGAAGCTCCAAAATGAAATCAACTAAAGGTTGAAAGAACTTAGAGCCACTGAGTTGCACTAGATAAGCACAAATGAAAGACAATAAACAGACTAAATTTCAGAACCAGTCATTCTTCCATCTTAGGTAAAGAAATAAGAACATAATAAGTGAAATTACATGTGTGTGTCACCCAGTTTTGTGAGGATAATAAGTAATATAAAATGGAAAAATGAACACCCTGGAACAGTGATCCCATAATGTCAAGTTTTTTCAACATAATTGAGTCAAAGGCAAACTCAGCTTAGAAAACTAATAATTAGTGACACACATTTGCTGGCCCTCATGAAGGTAAGTAGTAGCCACCAAAATTCTCTCTCCATTCTCCACAGTAATGGAAATGCCTGTGATGGGGCATCTGATTGGCACACAGTTATATGGGACTGTGTCTAGAAGGCCAGTCCTGAAACCTCTGCTGTTTTTGTATAAAATATGATATGCCTTCTAATATTTCTGTTTGCTGATTACTCTAGCTTGATAGTGATGGCTGTTAAGTGAAAAATAGGAAATGTATCAAATAATGCAGTTCAAAACATTAAGTTCATCACTTGTAGAAAATAAATTCATGCTAAATGACATTATACCGAGCGAGGTGGCGCAGTGGTTAGACACTGGACTCGCATTCGGGAGGACGACGGTTCAATCCCGCGTCCGGCCATCCTGATTTAGGTTTTCCGTGATTTCCCTAAATCGCTCCAGGCAAATGCCGGGATGGTTCCTTTCAAAGGGCACGGCCGACTTCCTTCCCCGTCCTTCCCTAATCCGATGAGACCGATGACTTCGCCGTCTGGTCTCCTTCCCCGAAACAACCAACCTAAATGACATTATGACTCAGTTTTTACAGATTTTAACACACAATGCAATTATAATTGATATTTTGATCACACAGGATGGGCACAGGATTAGTGAGTGTGAACCATTCAAATTACTGGGTGTTCAGATAGGTAATAATATGTCATGGAAAGCCCATGTTCAGGATCTTGTTCACCCACTAAATGCAGCTATGTTTACCATTAGAACAGTATTTGCAATAAGTGATAGTCCAGCATGAAAATTAGTCTACTTTGTCTTATTTCCATTTGCTTATGACGTATAGCATTATATTCTGGGGTAATTCTTCACATTTGACAAAGGGTATTTTTGGCTCAGAAATGGGCAGTTTGAGCAATATGTGGTGTAAGTTTGCAAATCTCTTGTTGATCCCTGTTCAAGAGTCTCAGAAATCTGACATTGGTTCTGACATTGGCTCTGACATTGGCATCTCAATATTTATTTTATTTGATGTTGTTTGTTATTAACAATATGAGCCTATTTCATAGAATTGTAAGTTTTTGCTCAGTTAAAGCTAGAAAGAAATCCAGTTCGCATTGGGATTACATTTCCTTGACTCTTGTGCAGAAAATTGTGCGCTATTCTGCCGGTGCATTTTCGAGAAGCTACAATAAGAATTAAAAAAATGTTATCAGTGATTTTCGAATTTTCAAGACTGAACCTTAGAATTTCCTCATGGTTTGCTCCTATTCTGTCATGAGTTACTGAAAGGAAAAAGAAGCTAATTCATGTATTAAATTGGTGATTATGCTAATATATATGCACAGCTTTTTATCTGTGTATTATCAGAGTACATTTTATTTTATGTGTTATTAATCTTCTGGTATTATTTGATGTATTGACACATTCCATGACCATGGAAATTTGCTCCTCAGTTTAGTCCTATGGAACTAGAGGCGTAAAATAAAATTTTATTAATACATCCCTTGTGTTCCGTAAATTCCATCATGAAAGAGATCGTTCAGGAATGCTGAACAATTCAAGTTACACATTAAAAGGCAGAAGCAGCCACCATTAGTTGTGTAAATGATATTAACAATCATTTAAATTCGTCCTAATCTACTCACATTTTTAATTATGTGATTATTTCTTCATTCATTACAAATGAGGATAACATGTATATTAGTAACAAATTAGCTACTTTGAAAAAAGCCACTGATTTACTTTTTACTCTACTTAGCTGCTGTTTTTATGTAGTAGTTCATACTAATTATTTAGCCATTTTTATTACTATCAGTATCCTTCAGTGAAAAAATTCAAACCTGTTTAAAACAAATATTAGTGTTAACCAAAACTAATAGTCTTAATACAAATGAACACTTTGTCTTGAACAGAAATTTAAATAGCTTTTTAAGAGATGGATATTATCTTGAGAGCTGAAGTCTGGTGTTACTTTTACCTCTTTCCACAACTGATCAAGTGGTGATGGTGGTGATGACCAAACCACATCCTGTTCCAAAACATCTTGTGCATCAAGAATCGAGATTAGTGAGATGGTCATGTTGGTAAGAGAAGTCGAGTAGCATCTTGGAGTGTGAAACTGTAAGAACAGCTGCAAACTGGTCTGGACAGTGCATCAATTATATTCTGCAACTGTGTGCAGTTCTCTCAACAAATGCAATAGGCACACAGTGTCTGTAGGCTATGGCTCTCAACACATGCTGCCTGGAGTTGACCATGAATTTTCTTATAGGTATGTTTTAGTAATAGCCATGCTGCTTGTTTTACTACAGTCTCAAATAATACCATTGCAGAATATCTTCTTCATTAGTAAATACAACTTTTTGTGCCATTCATACTAGCACTTACCTCTTGCACTACATCATCAAAGTGAGCTGCAATGGGATTAAGTGTGGGAGGAAGTATTGCAAACACCAATAAATTTTCCTAGTGGACCTAGATAACACATTGAATGCAACACTAGCCCCAGTTTGTAATGCAGATCTCACTGTGGGAATGTTGCAGGGGCTTACACTAGACTTGCATTTGGGAGGAATAGGATTCTAAACTTGTATGCCATCTCTAATGACCTCATTGCTAACAACTCATTAAACTTCAATCTTTCTCACCTCAGCAACAATTGCTCACCTGATTTCATGGTGCAGGAGTACATCAGTATGCCACTACAGCCTGGAACCAGGACAATGAAAATGTGAAATTTCCTCAAACCAATGACCCTAAAATTGATACACAGATGTAACCTAACCTCCAAAGTGTTGGCCAATTCTTTGGAAGGACATATTACCCATCTGCATTACCATAATAAGATGTCAATGAAATAAGAGTTACGACAATAAAGTAATGAGACTGATTTTCTTTGCAAGATGTGGCAACCCTGCAGGCTTGTGTAGGCACAATATCTTTGACTTTGGTCTATAAGCTGCTTCGAGACCAAGAGGCACATCGATGCAACTGCTCAGTTGTGAGTTGTGCTGTAATAAGTTAACACGTGTTTGTGTCTCTCGTCACAGGAATGGAACCGCATAATATTGCACAATGGTATGCCATTTCTTTTTGTGTTAAATTGGGTGAAAACACAACAACAACTTACAGTAAGTTTCAAAAGGCTTTCGGAGAGCAGGTTATGTCAAGAGCTTAAGTTTTTCATTGGAATAAAATGTTTAGTGAAGGCAGAATGAATGTTGAAGATGAAGACCGCAGTGGGACACCATCAATCTCGCAGACAGATGTCAACTTGGCCAGGGAGCGTGAACTCATATGATCTGATCGAAGATTATCCATGAAAATGATTACAGAAGAACTGAACATCAATCAAGAAACAGTTCATCTAATAGTAACTGAATATCTTGGATTGCTGATAATTGGATTCTGCATCACGATAATGCGCCATCCCGTATGCTCTGTCAGTACAGCAATTTTTAACCTCAAAACAAATTTCAGTACTACCACAGCCACCTTATTCACCAGATATCGCTCCGTGCAACTTTTTTCTATTTCCAAGAGTCAAAACAGCGGTCAAGGGACATCATTTTCAAACAATACAAGATGTCCAAAAAGCTGTGACGAGGGTCTTGGAAGATATTACAGAAGACGAGTTCCAGAAATGTTCCCATCAATGGCAGAAGCGTTGGAAAAGGTGTGTGGAATCAGAAGGGAACTACTTTGAAGGTGACAGCACTAAACTTGACTAAAACAGTGAGCAACATTTTTTTTTCCACATCAGTCTCATTACTTTATTGTCGCACCTCGTACAGTAGACTTAAGCATGTGACTGCTATCCTTGTTTGGTCTTCCCAGTGGTGGATACCAAGGAGTGGGTAGGTTCCAAGCCAGGGAGCAAAATAATGAGATGAGCACTTAATGTTGAATGAACTTCATTTACTGCACTTGAACAGCAGCAAGTGCAGAGCACAATGTAAAGCAAGTCCTTGAGATATGCTGGTTCAGTATTCACAATAACAACAGGCAACTACACAGGCAGAAGTGAACTGACAGACAGACTAAACTCAAGGTTGGTGCAGTGTCCTTTAAGCTGACTCTGTGGTGACAGGGGCAGAAGAGGGTGTGTCTAGAGCCAGCCACATATTGGTTACACAGTCACATTGGTTGTTGTCAACTTCCAGACGTGGACTGATGCAGCATGTTATGACAGCACATGATACAACAATCCTGACATGTATACACTCCTGGAAATGGAAAAAAGAACACATTGACACCGGTGTGTCAGACCCACCATACTTGCTCCGGACACTGCGAGAGGGCTGTACAAGCAATGATCACACGCACGGCACAGCGGACACACCAGGAACCGCAGTGTTGGCCGTCGAATGGCGCTAGCTGCGCAGCATTTGTGCACCGCCACCGTCAGTGTCAGCCAGTTTGCCGTGGCATACGGAGCTCCATCGCAGTCTTTAACACTGGTAGCATGCCGCGACAGCGTGGACGTGAACCGTATGTGCAGTTGACGGACTTTGAGCGAGGGCGTATAGTGGGCATGCGGGAGGCCGGGTGGACGTACCGCTGAATTGCTCAACACGTGGGGCGTGAGGTCTCCACAGTACATCAATGTTGTCGCCAGTGGTCGGCGGAAGGTGCACGTGCCCGTCGACCTGGGACCGGACCGCAGCGACGCATGGATGCACGCCAAGACCGTAGGATCCTACGGAGTGCCGCAGGGGACCGCACCGCCACTTCCCAGCAAATTAGGGACACTGTTGCTCCTGGGGTATTGGCGAGGACCATTCGCAACCGTCTCCATGAAGCTGGGCTACGGTCCCGCACACCGTTAGGCCGTCTTCCGCTCAAGCCCTAACATCGTGCAGCCCGCCTCCAGTGGTGTCGCGACAGGCGTGAATGGAGGGACGAATGGAGACGTGTCGTCTTCAGCGATGAGAGTCGCTTCTGCCTTGGTGCCAATGATGGTCGTATGCGTGTTTGGCGCCGTGCAGGTGAGCGCCACAATCAGGACTGCATATGACCGAGGCACACATGTATCCCGTGCCACCCAACGTGCTCTAGAAGGTGTAAGTCAACTACGCTGGCCAGCAAGATCTCCGGATCTGTCCCCCATTGAGCATGTTTGGGACTGGATGAAGCGTCGTCTCACGCGCGTCCAGCACGAACGCTGGTCCAACTGAGGCGCCAGGTGGAAATGGCATGGCAAGCCGTTCCACAGGACTACATCCAGCATCTCTACGATCGTCTCCACGGGAGAATAGCAGCCTGCATTGCTGCTAAAGGTGGATATACACTGTACTAGTGCCGACATTGTGCATGCTCTGTTGCCTGTGTCTATGTGCCTGTGGTTCTGTCAGTGTGATCATGTGATGTATCTGACCCCAGGAATGTGTCAATAAAGTTTCCCCTTCCTGGGACAATGAATTCACGGTGTTCTTATTTCAATTTCCAGGAGTGTACATTTACAGACCCAGTACAATATTTGATAAAACATCTACTCTTTCACCAAATCAAATGTAGTTATTATAAACTCAATGTTTTCAAGCTCAATATAAGGATTTTACTTCACCCATAGCAATGCCCTGTGAATACTAATACTAATAATTACATGTCTTAAGACAGTCGTGTAAAACTAGACTCATTCCATGTAATTAAGAACTATTGCAGTTATGATCCATGGAATGCCAAAAAAAAAAAAAAAAAACAATCTTCACCTTCCATTAGTCCCCCACGCAAATATCGTTGTATATTTTGTCTTCAGAGATGATCTAACTTCATTTGCCACTAGTGTATGTGGAGAGGAATCAACAATGTGCTTGTGTAAAAGTGCTACAGATTATATATATGACTTGGGCATCTGAAGCCCGTATTAAATTATGGACAGCAGAAATTTGATGTTGTTATTAGGTAAATGACGCTGCCAGTCATTTGAAGCTAATTTTCGAACATTACATTCTATGTAAGGCAATCTGGTTTTCAATATGATACTGTGTAAGATCTTCTGCACATATAATGTGCTTAATTTTTTTTCATATTGTTTCATCAATCCCCCAAACTAAGTCAGCTGACATTAAATAAAATTGAAAACTTTATATTTCCAGAAAGCAAATATTTGTGTAATTTATAGAGGCAATGGATTTTGAAAAATGATTTTATTTTAGAACTTGATGATTATCAATTTTCTGAAACGAGCCTGTGATTCACCTTTATAAAAGCTTTCTTAGTGGATCACTGAGCCTTAGAAAAGGATAGAACAGTTATGTGCAAATATTTTCGTATCTTATACAATGAATATCTGTTCATTTTTAATGTTACTTATAACTGTCATCAAAGTGTAAATACATTTATATTACAAGGCAAGTTCAATAGTTCTCAAATCATGTCCTTTGTAGTGTAGATGCAATATTCCTCTAGCATTATGTAATTATTGGATTGAACATTTGCGTGGGGAAGTATGTTAAAATTTGTCATTTCATTTTACATAAATCAAAATTGCGTTGGGTTGCAACAAAATTACACACCTCCTAATGGAACATTATCTTGTGCCACAACTACATCCTACACTCACTAGTCCTTTACCATATTCCTTGTAGTAATAAAAGGACTAAATGAGCTTTTCCAGTAACTTGTACACCACTAGAAATAATTAAAAATGAGTGTATTCTGGCTCTGTAATTTTTATATGTCATAGGAAAATATTAGTAATCCTTGAAAAGATTTCAATGTGTCAAGAAAAAGAATTATTGTACAAATAGCTATATTCATGTGAATTATATATTAGTTAAAGTTAAAATGTACAATTTACTTTCCTCTGACAGGTTGCAAGATGTTTGGTTCTTTGGTACAGAAAATGTCTAGAAAAAAACAATTTGATGATACTGATGTTTCTAAGAGTAGTCTAGCAAGAGTGCTTTCACTTTTTGATCTGATTGCACTGGGTGTTGGCAGCACACTTGGACTTGGTGTATATGTCATATCTGGATCTGTGTCAAGGACTGAAGCTGGTCCAGGAATAATAATCTCATTTCTCATTGCAGCTATTGCATCAATGTTTGCAGGTAATTTAAGAACTTTTATCCTTGTGCTAAAAATTGATTCCATAGTTTTACGAATGGATCCTAACACCTACAGTCTAGTCAGAATTAATCTATAACTTATTTTATTTTATTCCATAGAACTAAGGATTAACAAGAACCTTAACTGATGTGGACTTACTAGAAAGATGCATTATAACACACAAGCAGCTATCATAAACTGTTTCTGTATACTAAGCTATTAAGTTGCTACAGGTTCCTTGTCAAGAACTCACAAAATCCATAGTTTTTCTGAAACAACAGATGTTAAATTGTAATGAATTTCTTACAACGGACTTTTGATCTAGAAAGCTTTGAAAACTATAGAGCATAATAAATGCTGGCTCTGTAGTATTTTTCAACATATTCTTATTACCCTGTGTGGTACAAAATGAAGACCATATCAGGAAGCCCATCATTCATGCACTTACATATTGTGTTCCATAAATACCATCATGAAGGAGAGCCTTTAGTAATATGTAACAAGTCAAATTATAGATTAACTGATAGCAGCAGCCACAGTATACTGCTTTTCTAAAATATACCAAAAACCTGTTCCAACTAGCTCTAATCCACACAAATTGATAAATATAGGAATTACTTTATTCCTGTATAACTTAGGAGAAAAGTAGCTACTCTGGAAAAAATGCCACTTCTTTTTCTCCTGTACAAATTCAGCTGCTGTTTTTACTTGACGGGCACATAAAACTAAGCAAGTGTATAACCTTGTGCAGGGTGCCATCAGTTGTCTATATATCTGAAAACTTAAAAACAAGTTAAATATTAATGTTATTGTTAGCCAGATTTGTACCCTCGAATACAAATATTTCAATAAATTATAAAAGGAATGGCTAATAAGGTAATCTTTAATTTAGCTTTTGATATTTGGTGATTTATATTTTCCTGCCTGAAAAGGGCCATAAGCTTGTTAAAGACTTTTACACCAGGATATAGCCCTTCCTTTTGAATCCCAGACAAGTGCATACAGTTTATATGATAATTATTTTTCACTCTACTTTTCTGTTTTGAATTTCACAGGTCAGTCTAAATTCATGCTTGCTACAATCCAAAAATACCATTAGAGTATAAAGGTATTGCCACGTATGTGTAATAATGCCACAATTCCCGAACAGGCTTCTGCAAGATGTACATTTATCAACTCTATATAGTATTCTTACAGTACACTTACATCAGTGAGCACTTCTGTGGCACTTATTGCACCACCAGTTCTTTGTGCATTCAGCCTCATGACACACAAAGTTCCAAATTTCCTAGCCAGTCAGTGCCACTCATCATCTGTTACTGCAAGATTCCTGTCCGCCCCAATAGGTGAGTGGTCAGCGCGAACGAATACCGTGCAAAGGGGTCCAGATTCATGTCCCGGCTGGGTCGGAGATTTTCTCCCCTCAGGGACTGGGTGTCGTGTCATCATTGTCATCGTTATCATCATCATCATCATCATCATCATCATATCATCATCATCATCATCATCATCTCATCAGCATCATCATCATCATCACCATCACCATCAAATCATCCACACTGATGCGCCAGTCCCGAAGTGGCGTCAACTCAAAGGACTTGCACCATGCGACCGGTGTACCCGACACCCGACAGGAGGCCCTAACTACACATTTCATTTCACTGCAAGATTCATGACAGAAAAAAAAAGTGTGTGCAAGTTGCAACCTCAAAGATAATGTATGTTGAGACAAAACATTTTTTTAGTAAGCAGTTCCTGTCCTGTATCAATTGACCAGGCTTGCTGAAACTTTTAATAGTCTATCTGTATCAATTTCTATTTTTCCAGCTTTGTGACTGATTTATATTGATAGTACTAATTTCCATGAAAACCCTTCCAACAGTCTGGCTAAGACATTTATTTTTGCCATGTTCTGTATGCCATTTTCTATGGTGTAGCAATTCGCTTATGATTACTGGAAGGTTATGGCTTATTTGTTTCTGAAATCTATTGGAATTTACCAGAACAGTCTACTTTGTTTTTTGTTGTTGTGGTCTTCAGTCCTACCACTGGTTTCATTCGGCTCTCCACAGTAGTCTATCCTGCTAAAGTCTCTTGATCACTACATAACTACTTGAACATACATACATCTGAAACTGTTTATTGTATTTGAGGCCCCCTGCTCGGACCTTCCCTTCTCCAACCCCCTCTCTTCTGCACTTACCGAGCGAGGTGGCGCAGTGGTTAGCACACTGGACTCGCATTTGGGAGGACGACGGTTCAATCCCGCGTCCGGCCATCCTGATTTAGGTTTTCCGTGATTTCCCTAAATCGCTCCAGGCAAATGCCGAGATGGTTCCTTTGAAAGGGCACGGTCGACTTCCTTCCCCGTCCTTCCCTAAACCGATGAGACCGATGATCTCGCAGTTTGGTCTCTTCCCTCAAAACAGCCCAGCCCCAGCCAGCTCTTCTGCACTTACTTACCTCCATTACAGAAAGACAGTTCCTTGACGTCTCAAGATGTTCCTATCACCCAATCCTTTCTTCTCATAAATTTTTTCCCTAAATTTCTGTTTCCCCAATTAGATCCAGTACCTCCTCATTGGTTATCTGATCTACAAATTCTTCTGTTCTTATATGGTATTAACTGTCCACAGACCATATTTCACCTCTGTACAAGGCTACACTTCAGACAAATACATTCAGAAAAGACTACCTAACATTTAAATTTATGTTAATTGTTAACAAATGTCTCTCTTTCAGAAATATTTTTATTGTAATTCCAGTCAGCATTTTATATCCTCTCTACTTTAGCTACCAACAGTAATTTTGCTACCCAGATAGCAAAGCTCATCTATCTTTTGTTTTATTTTTGTTGCTGTTTGTCTTATAATATCTTTTCAATACACTGTTCACAGAACTCATTTGCCCTTCCAAGTTCTTTGCGAGAACAGCACTGTTTCTCCATATACCTAATTGTTCTCTCTGTGGTGGATTTCTACCAGTTTCTCCATTTTTTGTTCACAAACAATGGAAACTACAGGTAGGAAAATCAACAATGTCAGAAAAAAACAGATTGCTACTTACCGTAGAGAAGACATGTGAAGTTGTAGACAGGCACAATTAAGACATTTACACTATGTGATCAAAAGTATCTGGACACACCCAAAAGATATATTTTTTCATATCAGGTGCATTGTGTTGCCACCTACTGCCAGGTACTCCATATCAGTGACCTCAGTAGTCATTAGACATCATGAGAGAGCAGAATGGGGCTGTCCATGGAACTCACGGACTTCAAATGTGGTCAGGTGATTGGGAGTCACTTGTGTCATACATCTGTATGTGAGATTTCCACACTCCTAAACATCCCTAGGGACACGTACAGCACAAAAGTGTACAGGACGACCTCGTCTGTTGACTGACAGAGACCACCGACAGTTCCAGCATTACCAATGGAGGGCACCACAAAAATGTAAGTCATTCTCAGCCAGGTGTCCGGATACTTTTGATCACATAGTGTACATAAAGCTTTTGGCCACAACCTTCATCAGTAAAAGAGAGACACACGCCATTTAACACACAAGCAAGCACACCTCATACACTCACAACCACCAAATCCAGGATCTCAGAGTGGAATGCAACTATCATGTTGGATGCAAGCAGCAGGGTTAGGAAAGAGGAAGGGATCATAATGTACAGATGGGGAGAGAGACAAACAATGCCTGGTAGTGTGTGCAGTGACAGTCTTGTGCCAACAGGCATAGCATCAGGAGATTGTGGGGCAAGGGGATGGGGAAAAAATGAGCAAAAAAGAGGAGGACGGGGAAAGGTGGGCGGATGCATTGGCATAGGACTGCAAATAAACATGGCCAAAGATGAGAATGGAGAGGAGATGATTGGACAAAGCAGGTGGATGTTATTGGGTGGAGGGTGTGGGGATAATTTGTTACCGTAGGCTGAAGCCGAGATAACTACGGGAGTGGAGAATGTCTTGTAAGAATAACGTCGCTCTGCACAGTTCAGAAAAGCTGGTGGTGGGGGGAAGAAACCATATAGCTCAGGTAATAAAGCAGCCATGGAAATCAGGTGAGTTACATTCAGATGCATGTTGTGCCACAGGATATCTACTTTGCTCTTGACCACAGTTTGGTGGTGGCCATTCATCCTGGTGGACAGCTGGTTGGTAGTCATACCAATATGAAATACTGTGCAATAATTGCAGCAGAGTTGGTAAATGACATGGCTTCTTTCACAGGTGGCCCAGCCCCTGATGGGCAGGATAAACCTGTGATAGGATGGAATAGAAAGTCCTGGGTGGGTGGATTGGCAGGTTGTGCACCTGAGTCTCCCACAGGAATATGATCCTTGTGGCAAGGGATTCAGATTGGGAGTGGCATAGGGATGAACTGTGATGTTGTGGAGTTTGTGTGGGTGACAAAGCATCACTTTAGGAGCTGAGGGTTTTGGCTTTGGCTCTGGATTCGGTGAAGAATTGGTAGGGAGTTTTGGGGGATGTGGAAAGCTGAAAAGGTCAGCTTGGGCGGGTTTAGCTGCTATCAGGGGTGGACGAGGAGGAACACTGTGAGTATGATAGGGGTTGGATAGTGGTGTCTGGAGTCAGCAGTAGTATGTCAGCAGGTTTAATAACTTGTAGGTGGTGTCTGGAATGCACTTCCACGTGCTGGGGAGCAAGGAAATCAGTTCCAAAGATGTGATGTAGGAGATGTTGACCTCCTCCTCTCTGATGGCTCCATCCACACCTCTGTCCACATTCAACCTTCCAACCACCAAAAATGCATCTGAATGTAACTCACTTGATTTCCATGGCTGCTTTACTACCTGAGCTATCTGGATTGTTCCCTCCACCACCAGCTTTTCTAAGCTGCGCAGAGGCTTACAACACATTCTCCACTCCCATAATTATCCTCGCCTCAACCTATGGTAACGTACTATCCCCACACCATTAACCCAATAGTATCCATGAGCATTGTCCTATCATCTCCTTCCCATTCTCGTCTTCCACCCTGTGTATTTACAGTCTCATACCAAAGCATTTGCCCGTCTTTCACTGTCCTCTCCTTTTTTGTTCCTTTTTTCCCCACCGTCCACCCCAATAGCTGAGTGGTCAGCGCAGCAGTCTGTCACGCTAAGGGGCCTGGGTTCGATTCTCGGTGGGCTCGGAGATTTTCTCCACTCAGGGACTGGGTGTTGTGTTGTCCTCATTATCATTTCATCATCACCAGTGGAAGGCAATGGAAAACAACCACTGGAATCACTTCCCTAGATGCTCATGTGGTGGACCTCTCTGATGAGGCTTCCCCCATGGCAAGACCTGCCATAAGGCAGAACACAAAGTTAAGTTTTTCCCCAACTCCCTGCCCCACAATCTCCTGATTGTGTGCCTGTTGGCACAAGACTTTGTCCCTGCACACACTACCAGGCAGGGTTTGTCTCTTTCTCCAGCTGTACACTACTATCGCTCTCCCTTCCCTGCCCCCTCAGATTGCTGCTTGCATCCCGCGTGATAGTTGCATTCCGGCCTGAGATGCTTGAGATGATGGTCTTGTGTGCATGAGGTGTGCTTGCTTGTGTGTGTGAATGGTCATGACCATGATAAAGGTCATGACCAAAAACTTTATGTAAATGCCTTTTAATTGTGCTTGTCTGTAGCTTGACACGTCTTTTTAAGGTAAGTAGCAATCTGTCTTTTCCCATATTATTAATACTATGTTCTTCTTGAAGTATGTGGATATTCTACCTGTCTCATGTACCCCACACACAGGTGGAATAATTTAATCATGACTGGCATTTCAAAGGATCTTAATTCTGAAGAAATGTCATCTACTCCAAGGTCCTAGTTTCCACTTTGTTCTTTCAATGTTTCAGCAAATTTTCTTGCAGCATTATATCTCCCATCTGATCTTCATTTTACTTCCCCTTCCCTTCCTTTAATGTTGTCTTTAATTATTTTCCCTAGTGAAATGCTTCTGTTTGTTCATTCTGTATTTCAGTATTCCCTTCAATTGGTACTGCCTTGTCACATGAGCTCTTAATATTCATATTACTGCTGTCTGTAACTCAACACCTTCTCTATGTGCATATTGTTTTCATTGCATCCTGCACCTTCCATGGTTTAAATTAAATGTCTTGTAGTTATGCAGAGATTTCTATTGCACCTTGTCCTTTTACCCATTTGATTCTATGCAGTGTCCACTGTTTCATCTCTCAAGGTTACCTATTAGTCTTTTATTGTGTTCCTTACCACTGTTTCAGTCAGTCAATGTGTAATGTTTCCTTTCAAACTCTCAAATACCGCAGCTCCTTGCAACTTACCAGGTCCCATCTCCTTGATTTCCTACCTTTCTGTAGTTTCTTCAGATTTAATCTACTGTTCATAACCAACAAATTAGGGCTGGAGTCTACCTCTTCCCATTAAAATCTCATTACAAAATCTCTGTCCTACCATTACACAATCTATGTGAAACCTTACAGTGTCTCCAACTGTCTTCTGCATATAGAACATTCTTTCTTGATTCTTAAATCAAATGTTTGTGTTAATTAAATTATGCTCTGAGAAAAACTGCACCAGGAAGCTTCCCCTTACGCTGCCTTTTCCCAATCAATGCTCTCCTACTTTTTGCTCTTCTGCTTTTCGTGCTGTCAAACCTGCTATCACAATTAAATTTTTGGCTCCTACAATTATCTAACAAATTTCTTTTATCTCATGATCTGTTTTATGAATCTCTTCCTAATCTGCATAGCTAGTAAACTTATAGGCTTGTACTACTGTGTTGGGTGTAGGTTTCTTGTCTATCTTGGCTACAAAAACGTGTTCACTATGCTTGTCTACTCCTATTTCAATCATTGTTAGACCCAGTCCTGCATTACCCCTATGTATCTATAGCCTTGTACTTACCTGACCAGAAGTCCTGGTTTTCCTGTAAGCACACTTCACTATTTCTCATAATATCTAACTTCAATCGATGCAAGTACCTGGTTAAGGAATTTTATATTCCATCTCTGATGAATAGTCTCCCAGTTTTGTTTTTCCGGATAATGACAACCTTCTGAGTAGTCTCCCCCTGGATATCTGAGGGGGAGGGGGGGGGGGGGCTATTTTACCCTTGGAATATTTTATGCAAGAGGATGCCATCATCAAACCATACAGTAAGCTACAGTCCATTCAGTAAAATTTTGTTTGTGGTTTACTCTTGTTTTCAACTGTTCACAGTACCAAAATAAAAAGGCCATTTGGCTATTGTTTCAAGGCTAGATCAGTCAATCGTCCAGTATGTTGCCACTGGAACTACCGGAAAGCCTGCTGGCATACTTCAGGAAACAGTGGTTCTCCTGTCCTGTCCACAGATACCTCTCTGATGTGGTTGCATCTATTGAACAACTATCTGTATCACTGAGGGATGCAAGCCATCCCATCTCAGTAAGTTCCATGATTAAAAGCGGATAGAACAGCTTTTATATGTATAAATCGGTGTATTCTCTTCTGATACACAGAGTTCATCTCCACATCTACTTTCACATGTGTCCAATAAATATAGCTTCAGTTTGAAGTGTTACCCTGCCTTCAAACTGATAAGTTGATTCCCAATTCTATGTGACCAAAGATAGTGAAGATCTTGTGTATTTGAGCCATAGCTCCAATAAGGATGACAAAATTTGTAATCATGGTCAGGAATCAAAGTACAAACAATACAATCCCAGTTTGAATTGTCAAGGTACCAATGGATACAAAAGCATTCATGAGTTAGAAGCACATCATGCATCCAGCAGTGTTTTCAGGAGATGCTGGCCAGAATCTGACAAAATGGATAGAAGGTTTCAACTGTGTCACTAAATACATGGTTGACCATTAAATTTACAACACCATAAAAGGTTGCAAAAACAAAATTTTACTTAATGTGTGTACTCACCATAATAGGATGTATGTATGATAGAATTTGTATGTGATTTGTGGGAATACAAGGCATATACTTGAAAGACAGAGCTGCCACCTCTGGCAGGAGTAATAATAGCTCTAACCAGTTTGAGCACTGAGTGAAACTGAACGTGGATGACAGATAAGGTATATGGTTTCCACACTTCAAGGTGAACCCAAAGTTCACCAGTCGTAGTGCATAGTGAGTGGTGGCATGAGAGATGTTTAGCAACTCAGGACTGAATGTTTTCAGTAGATAGATCAAGAGAATTTCCAGGTCAGTGCAGCAGTTAAACACTCTATTTTTTGAGGTAGGTCAGGATAGCACAGGCAACATGCAGTCATTTAGTATGTTGAAAGATAATGTTATGGAGACACGGAAGATGTGGCATAGCTACCAGCCTTAACATGTCATAGAGATAGTACTTTCTGTTCAGATGACCAACTATGAAAACCAGAGATGATTATTTTGTGGGATCACCTCTCCTGTATTTCCTGGGATCTCCAGTATTACAGCAATTTTTTAAATCTTCCTAGCTCCCCATATACTGCATATTTTGTCAGTGATGACTTTTACAAATATTAATTGATGAATTACTATTAGTAGTTCAAACTTCTAGACAAACAGATCTCAAAAAGTTTTGTAAAATAATTGATACTGTCAAATAATTTATTTGTGGAGTAGGAGTTGCCACCAAAAAGTCTTTCAAACTCCATTTGAATTGTGCTTTGTCTGAAACTAGGCTCTTAATGGCTCTTGGCAACTTATGGAAGATATGTATTCCTGAATATTGGACCTCCTTTCTGGACCAAGGTAAGTAATTCCAAATCTTTATGTACATTGTTGCTTATTCCAAGTGTTGTTATTGTGTACTGAGCTACTGGACTGAAAAAGGTACATATTACTTACAACAAACTTCATTAATGAATGAATATTCTGAGAAGCAGTAGTTAGTAGTACTTTGAATAGATTTGGCATGTTGTTCTTAAATGTACACCACAAATGAGTCTTATTACATGCTTTCACCATCTAAAACCTTTCTCTTAGTTTATGGCATTACCCAAGTATGATACCATATTATATAATAAAGTATTTATATCTCCATTGTCAGCCATTCCAAGAAAATGGAATGTAGCCTTGTAGCTGAAATTTATTGCAACTAAATCTCCCTTAAAATTATGGTCAGATGCTGGTCATCTCCCTTAAAAACCATGATCAGATGATGGTTGCCCTTTGCATATCCAGTGGCACCTCATACCACCATGACAGGTTCTTGGCCTGTAAGACAATGATGAATGCAGGCCAACATCATTTGTGCTCCTCAGAGGCTCGACACACAGATCAACTGCTGTCATTGGCCAAGCTGAGTTCTATCTTAAGTTATTTGTGTAATCAATCTCTTTATCAGAGGAACATTTCCAGACTGGCTAAAATATGCTGAAGTTAAGTCTCTTTACGAGAAGGGGGATAAAGAGATACAATAAATCTATTGACAATTTCACTTGTGATGGCTTTCTCAAAAATATTTGAAAAGGTTGTGTTCAGGCATCTCCATAAGCATCTGAGTAAAAATAATATATTGTCCAAGTCACAGTTTGGATTTCTTAAGGGTTCTGATCTAGAGAAATCTATTTACGCTTGTAATGAGAATGTACTTGATTCATTAGGTAATAAATTAGAGGCTACTGGCATTTTCTGTGACCTGTCAAAAGCCTTTGACTGTGTGAACCACACCATTCTCTTCAGTAAATTAGAATATTACAGCATCACTGGTAGTGCTGCAAAATGGTTTGAGTCTTATCTAACTAACAGGAAACAAAGTGTGTCATTGCAAAATGCCTATGCAGTAAGCAGTCAGTCTTCATCAGACTGAGATTTAATTACAAGTGGTATTCCTGAAGGTTCCATCTTGGGTCCATTGATTTTTCTTGTGTACATTAATGACCTCTTGTCTGTTGCATTGCCAGATGCTAAGTTTGTTTCGTTTGCAGATGATTCAAACATTGCAATTATTGCAAGTATAGATTTAGAAATGGCTGCTAATCAAATTTTCACTGATATTAATAAATAGTTTAAAGCTAATTCACTGTCATTAAACATTGAAAAGACCCACTAAATGCAGTTCAGAAACTGTAAGAGATTTCCTTCCAGCATGTGTATAACATATGAAAACATGCAAATAGAAGAGGTGGACAATGTTAAATTTCTGGGATTACAACACGATAATAAATTCAGTTGGGAAGAGCAAACCACAGAACTGCTGAAGCACCTAAACAAGTCTGTATTTTCAGTGAGAATGATATCAGATGTAGGAGATATAAATACAAAAAAAACTTTGCATAATTTGCCTACTTTCATTCTATTATGTCATACGTGATCATATTCTGAGGTAACTCATCAAACCGAGCAAAAGTTTTAAGCATGTAATAAGAATAATTTGTGGTGTAAATTCAAGAACATCATGCAGAATCCTCTTTTAAGGAACTTTTTAGTCTAACCACTGCTTCTCAGTATATTTATTCCTTAATGAAATTTGTTGCAAGTATTACATCTCTATTTCCAACCAATAGCTCAGTACATAGTATCAATACTAGCAATAAGAACAATCAACATAAGGCCTAAAATCACTTACTTTGGTCCAAAAAGGGATCCAAAATTTAGGAACACACATTTTCAATAAATTGTCAGCAACAATTAAAAACTTGGTTTCAGATAGAGCACAATTTAAACAGAGTTAGAAAGATGTTTGATAGGCAACTCCTTCTACTCCATAGATGAAAATCTTAACAGAGACTGTTAGGGCAGCTTAAGTAAAAATGTCTGTTAGATTTCAATTTTGACAGCACTTTGACAAAATAGTCAAGATTATGTAATTTGTGTATGATAAATTTATTAATAGTGCATAACAGTGTTTCATTCTGACAGCATATTAATTCTGCAAATATTAGCTGTTCCAATTTACTGTATTGTACTCACCTAGTTTAACAATCTCTTGACAAATGATCAGGGTAGTAAGCATTATATTCAAATGTTTTATGATTTTTATGGTATACTTCCTGACATGTTCCACACCAATACGAATCATCTCATTTTTTGGGTCTGTGAGATGAAAACTGAATCTAATCTAATCTCAACACTACTGTTAGTGCACCTCTTTCTGTTGCTATGTCAAGGGAAGCTGTAAAGGTGCGTGCTCCCCGAGACATTGTTGCACAGTCTTTGTGGTGCTATAATTCTGTTGAATAATCTGCTCTTTTTGTCAGTCTGACACAGATTATAAGCTTCTGATTTATATTTAATGGCTCCAGACAAGAGGTACTTTGTCCATCATGACCTAAATTCTTTCATAGCCATATTTGTAACATAGGAGACAATTTTGACTACAGTATAAATTGCTTCAAATTATCCATTTATTTTCATTTCAGCCTTCTTGCTTATTGACATCTACATATATATCCCACAAGCTAACAGACAGTGTGTGGCAGAGGGTATTTATCCTTTCCCATCCCTGCTACCATGTTCCATTGCCAAATGGTGCTTGGGAAGAATGATTGTCCATAGATCTCCATATTAGCTCTAATTTCTCAAATTTTCTTATTATGGTCATTCTACAAGACATATGTGGAATGAAGAAATACATTGCCCAGCTTACCAGAATGTCTTCTCTCCTAATTTCAATGCACCCTGCCACTCTTGTGGCCTCTGACACGAGTTTGTTGAACATCTCTGTAATACTCTTGTGCTAACGACATGATCCCATGATGGAACACACTGCTCTCCCTCCCTCCTTCCCTCCCTCCCTCCCTCCGGTCCGTCCGGTCCGTCCGGTCCGTCCGGTCCGTCCGGTCCGTCCCCCCCCCCCCCCCCCCCAACCTGTAATGCAAAGGTGTTGGACTGATGAACAATGTTCAAGAGTCAGTTTCAGTTGAACAAGTGATTTCTAAGCCACTTCCTTTATGGATGAGTTACATTTATTTAAGATTCTTTCCACAAATCTCTGCCTGACATCTTATTTTCCCACTATTTGTTTTATGTGGTAATTCCACTTAAGGTCACTCCAGATAGTTATTTCTAGAAATTTTATGGTAGTTACTGTCTCCAGAAATTTGTCATCAGTAATGTAATTGTACAGAAATGCTATTTTTCTACGTATCCACAACATCTTACTTTTATTTACATTCATAATTAACTGACAATCACTGCACCATCCATCAGTCCTGCAGTGTACCACAGTCTTCTGCTGTTGCTATCTAAATGCATCATCTGCAAACCACCTCTAGGATAATTGATTAGATCATTTATATTTTATGAACAGTAGCAGTCCTATTGGAACTTCTTTGGGGTACTCATGAAATGACCTTTACATCTATCAGTTTCGTGTTGAGTTCTGTCTGTAAGGAAGTCTTCAATGCAGACACAAATTTGGTCCAATACTGAGTAAATTCCTGTTTTCTTTTTTTTGTTTTTGTTTTTTTTTTTTTCCTTTAACTAAATGGCAGTGCAGGACTGTAGGAACAAGGCATTGATCTGAGTGCTGATGTCTACAGAGCTGTGCATCTCATAGAAGAACAGAGCAAACTGAGTCCCAAAAGATCTCCATTTGCTGAATCTATCTTGATTTTTATGGAGGAGATTTTTGTTTTCCATAATACATCATAATATGAGGTCTGTTCAAAAAATTCTGGAATATTTGTAATTTTGCACCAATGGTGTGTTGGAGCGAAATGCAATTGGCATCCCTGCACATGCCTGTGTTTAATGTGTAACAGCTGGAAGTTTCATTGTTGTATGTCTGTTAGTTATTGTTCAGTGCTGTATTGAGCAGAACATTGTGTTGCACAGTTTGCAAATTTAAAGATGGTGGAGTTATAGAAGGGATGTATCTGCATTAAACTTTGCACAAAACCCAAGAAAACCTTTACAGGGACACACCAATTGATGCAAGAAGCCTACAGTGATCAGTGCTTAAGCCATACTCAGTGTTACAAATGGTTCACATGGTTTAAAAATGGCTGGATGGAAGTTAAAGGTGACCCTTGTTCAGTACGCCCTTCGCCATTTACCGACAACGCTTATGTCAGGAATGTTAATGAAATTGTGTGTGCCAACTGAAGGCTGCATCTTGGAATGCATTGCATTGCTGCCAAGTTCATCCCATGGCTCATGAGTCAAGACAATAAAGACGTTTGCCTTGAAATCTGTGAAGAGCTTTCAGATCACGCAAATGACAACATGACGTACCTTAAAAGAATCATATCTGGTGATGAGGTATGGGTCAACGGCTATGATGTTTAGACCAAGGTTCACTCTTAACAATAGGTCAGGGAAAGGTTCTCAAAGACAAAAAAATTCATAGTAGGTTAGGTCAAATGTCAAAGCTGGCGCTGAAAGCTGACTAAAGCCAGATATAAGTTCAGCAGAAATTTTTACGAAGAACCTAGTGGTGTTCGGAAAGGATAGGCTAAACACGGTTGGCGGTGGAGTGTTTGTTGTTGTTAGTAGTAGTTTAACTTGTCGCGAAATTGAAATTGAAGTAGATACTTCCTGTGAGTTAGTATAGGCAGAGGTCATTGTTGGCAACTGGAATAAAATATTAATTGGATCCTTTTACTGACCACCTAATTCAGATGATACAGTTGCTGTAAGGTTCAAAGAAACCTTGAGTTTGATTTCAAACACATACCTGACTCATACGATATTAGTTGGTGATGACATTAATTTACCCTGGATATGTTGGCGAAAATACATGTTTAATTCTGGAGGTATGCATAAAATATCATCCAAAATTGTGCTAAACGCATTCTCTGCAAATTATTTTGAGCAGTTAGTTCATGAGCCTACACGAATAGTAAATGATTGTGAAAACACACTTGACCTCTTAGCAACAAATAATCCTGAGTTAATAACGAGCATCAAAACCAACTCAGGGATTAGTGAACACAGGGTTATCATAGCGAGATTGAATATCGTAATCCCCAAATCCTCGAAAAATAAGTTTAAAATATACCTATTCAAAAAATCAGATAAAAATTCACTTGACGCCTTCCTGAGAGACAATCTCCACTCATTACAAATTAATAATATAAGTGCAGACCAGATGTGGCTTAAATTCAAAGAAATAGTATCAGCAGCAGTTAAGAGATTTATACCAATTAAATTAACAAACGATGGAGCTGATCCTCCTTGGTACACAAAATGGGTTAGAACACTGTTGCAGAAACAACAAAACCAACATGCCAAATTTAAACAGACACAAAATCCCCATGATTGGTGATCTTTTACAGAAGCTTGAAATTTAGCATGGACTTCAATGTGAGATGCTTATAACAGTTTCCACAGTGAAACTTTGTCTCGAAATATGACAGAAAATCCAAAGAGATTCTGGTCGTATGTGAAGTATGTTAGCAGCAAGAAACAATCAGTGCCTTCTCTGCATGATAGCAATGGAGGTACTATTGAAGACAGTGCTGCCAAAGCAGAGTAGAAGATGAAGTAAATATTCCAGAATTCGAATCGAGAACACCTGCCAACATGAGTAACGTAGAAGTAAATATCCTCAGAGTAGTGAAGCAACTTAAATCACGTAATAAAAGTAAGTCTTCTGGTCCAGACTGTATACCAATTAGGTTCCTTCTGGAGTATGTTGATGCATTAGCTCCATACTTAACACTAATATACAACCATTCACTCAACAAAAGATCCATACCCAAAGACTGGGAAGTTGCACAGGTCACACCAATATTCAAGAAAGGTAGTAGGAGTAATCCACTAAATTACAGGCCCATATCATTAACGTTGATATGCAGCAGAATTTTAGAACATATATTGTGTTCGAACATTATGAATTACCTTGAAGAAAATGATCTATTGACACACAGTCAACATGGGTTTAGAAAACATCGTTCCTGTGAAACACAACTAGCTCTTTATTCACATGAAGTGTTGAGTGCTATTGACAAGGGATTTCAGATCGATTCCATATTTCTGGATTTCCAGAAGACTTTTGACACCGTACCACATGAGCGGCTCATAGTTAAATTGTGTGCTTATGGAATAATGTCTCAGTTATGTGACTGGGTTTGTGATTTCCTGTCAGAAAGGTCACAGTTCATAGTAATTGACGGAAAGTCATTGAGTAAAACAGAAGTGATTTCTGGCGTTCCACAAAGTAGTGTTATAGGCCCTTTGCTGTTCCTTATCTATATAAATGATTTGGGAGACGATCTGAGCAGCTGTCTTTGGTTGGTTTCAGATGATGCAGTCATTTATTGACTAATAAAGTTATCAGAAGATCAAAACAAACTGCAAAATGATTCAGAAGAAATATCAGAATGGTGCAAAAAGTGGCAGTTGACCCTAAATAGCATAAAGTGTGAGGTCATCCACATGAGTGCTAAAAGGAACTCATTAAACTTCGATTCACAATAAATCAGTCTAATCTAAAAGCTGTAAATTCAACTAAATATATAGTTATTACAATTACAAACAACTTAAATTGGAAGGAACACACAGAAAATGTTGTGGGGAAGGTTAACCAAAGACTGCGTATTATTAGCAGGACTCTTAAAAAATGTAACAGACCTACTAAGGCAACTGCCTACACTACGCTTGTCCACCCTCTTTTAGAATACTGCTGTGCAGTGTGGGATCCTTACCAGATAGGACTGACAGAGTACATCAATAAAGTTCAAAGGAGGTCAGTATGCTTTGTATTACCACGAAACATGGGAGAGAGTGTCACAGAAATGATACAGGATATGGGCCGCACATCATTAAAAGAAAGGCATTTTTCGTTGTGACAGAATCTTCTCACGAAATTACAATCACCAACTTTCTCCTCCAAATGCGAAAATATTTTGTTGACACTGACCTACATAGGGAGGAATGATCACCATCATAAAATAAGGGAAATCAGAGCTTTTACAAAAAGATATAGGTGTTCATTCTTTCTGCACGCTATACAAGATTGGAATAATAGAGAATTGTGAAGGTGGTTCGATGAACCCTTTGCTAGGCACTTAAATGTGATTTGCAGAGTACCCATGTAGATGTAGATGTAGAACAACTATAGAGCTGTTATCAGGGACTAGCTCTGCTGATAGTTTCCTGTGACTTTGAAGGATTAGTTCATCATGAATTGGTGATGCAAGGACAGACAGTTAATTCAAGGTATGATCAGGATGTGTTGAAATGCGTGTGAGAAAATGTGAGAAGGAAATGGTTTGAAATGTGGTGAGACAATTCAAACCTCTTGTATCATGAGACAACACACTAGCAGATTCATCCACATTAGTGTGTGACTATTGCACAAAAAATAAAATCCTCCATACTCTCAAGACCTGGCCCCTGCAGACTTCTTTTTATTTCCAATGTTGAAAACCCCAATGAAAGGACAAAGATTTGCAGTGATAGATGAGATCCAGCAAGAAGTGTACCAAGACTTCTTCTGGAAGTGGAAATGACATTGGGAGCAGTGTCTCAATTGTGGAGGAAAGTATTTCAAAGGAGACCATGTACAATAAGTAAAATAAATAAAAGGTAAGCATAGAAAAATTTTGTGAACAAAGTTCTGGAATTTTTTGAACAGTCCTCATACATGAGCATAAAACGTGGTCCACAGTTCTATAACAAATTGATGGCAGTGATACAGACGTATAATTATGTGCATACATCCTATGACCCTTCTTGAAAATGGGAATTACTTGCACTTTTTTCCTGTCGAAAGGTCCTCTTGGTTGCTCCAGCAACCTACGATAAACGGTTTCTGGAAGGACAGCAAGTGCTTTCACAGGATCTCCGCAGGATCCTACAGATACCTCATCTGGTCCGGATAATTTTCCTCTACTAACTGATTGTAGTCATTTGCCAATATCTGCCATTTTGATGCTTGTACAATGACTGAAAGTGTATTATGATCTTCTGAGGTGAAACAATTTTGGAAGACCAGATTCAGTATTTCAGCCTTCTCTCTGTTATCTTCCATTCACATGCCTGTATGAGTTAATGAATAGAGGAATTCAACTCACTTATTGATTTTATGTTGGAACAAAACTTCTTAGGGTTTTCAGTTAGATCAGTTGACAAAATTTTACTTTCAGTGTCATTGAATGCTTCTCTCATTGGTCTCTGCAAACTCATTTTTGCTTCATTCAACTTTTGCTTCATTCAACTTTTGCTTGTGAGCTAGGTTTTGACTTGTTGTAGTTGTGTGATGAAACTCCCTTTGATTGTGTGGCAACTTTCTAATATGGCCGTTAAACCATGGTGTGTCTTTCCCATCCCTTAAAATCTTTGTCAGGACGTACTTACTGTCTGTGGCATATCAAACAATGCTTTTGAATTTACTTTATCAGCTTTATTGTGCAATTCAAATTTTGCACTTGGGTTCCAGTTCCAAATTACATTATACTAATGATGTTCTAGCAATCATTTGATACAAGTTTCACATACAAAGAGTGTTCCATTTTTGTGTGGTTTTAGCCATGCTATCCCCATGTTAGCATCATTCACACAATATATTATAAAGGTGATTTCTTGCAAACAAAACTGGAAATTTGTGAAGGTCCCTGAATTCTATTTTGATCCACTGAATTGTATTGGAAATTGGTCTTCAGTATATTTTGAAATTTTACAATTATTTTGGTCCTAAGAACACTTTGTAGTTCTGATGTTGCACTTGATTGATGACAATAATAATTATGTTTAAAACCACCACAGTAAGAGAAGTTGACCCACTGGGCATTTTTCAGGGAGGTTTGGCAGTTACTAGCAGAGTGATTGGAGCAACAGGTGGTGGTTTGATTGACAGGTTCAGATTACGCTGTGAATATTAATTTCTGAGCAATATTATGGTGGCACACTGATTATAGTAAAGAAACATAATGTTAATTTTTTGTTTCTTATTCAGCCGTTTCAAATCCCTTTGTGACATGTGCCTGCTTTATCTCTTCATTTGATGTCCTTGGTGCCAAAGTACTGCGTTGCTGTACTGGCTGAAAAATGCCGGGTGGAAGTCAGACTACTGTAAGTGATGTAGCCAACAGGTGCACATTTGCATTTTACAGTTGTTTGCTTTCGCTTTTCACAACTCCCCATATACACATTTAATACGGCCAGTGCACTATTGTTTAACTTTCAATAAGCCTCATTAATTGTTGGCAGGAAAACATCCACGTATTGCTACAATTGTTTACTATAGAAAATCAACGAGCAGTAAAAACCTAACCACATAGTTCACAGTTCTTGAAGAAAAAAAGGTATGTATGGAACAGACACTGTCATTGTTTCAACATATGGCCTAACTGTGATACACTTATTTCATGGGTGCATTGTTGTTGATCTAACCAATACAGGTTCCTCGTCTAAAACTTAGTCGTGGACTGCCTGTCTTGAGACCAGAAATTGGGCCCTTTTATGTCCTCACAATAATAGTCACTGAAACTACACATTGTTTGATGTTTAATTAACAGAAATCACAGTTAAAACATAACTCATTAAGTTAACTGAATACATTGAAAAATTGGTTCTTTTTAACAGTTTCCTCTACTACAAGCATTAATACATATTATTAGTTTAAATCATGAAAGTAACAAATATAGTTACACAAACAATACTTTGACAAAACTGTTAATTACTTTGGAATTAATTGAGGGCTGACTTTGCTAGCATGCTTTCGAATAGAGCCAAATAAATACTTAAAGAAAGCTAATGTTTCATCTTCCAAATGTTTATAATTATTGTAGAATTTATATTTGTTTATAAGTCAACAGTAGAATTTAAGTTATGAAACAATCACTGATTTCGCCCTATAATGAAAGATACTAACTAGTAATAGTCAAAATAAATTAGAAAATCAATTACATACATAAAACTAAGCACAAAATTAGATCTGGTGTTATATTCTTTAAAACTGATGGCCAGCCTTTTTCTTTTACGAAAATATGAAAAAATGAATTTTAAGGAGGCAGATGGCAAGAAAAGAGGGGAAGTAAAAATATCCTAGCTTGCTTTTTCACAACTGCAGTTCCAATATACTTACAAAACTGCAAACCTGAATGGAGTGACTACAAAAAGGAAGGTGTATCCAAGGGACTTGTGGATTTGAGATACTACTGAGAAGTGGCTCAAATTTTATACCAAGAAATAAACATAGGTAGATATCAAAGTGGGTACTTGTCTGGCTGCAAATAAGCCCATTTACTGAGGTGTATGATGTGGCTGTGCAAGCCTGCATGATTGAGTGAACAATATATCTGTCTTCTCAGGTATTAGCCATGTTGGGCCATTGAGATCCATCACAGCATTGAATATGGCCATCCTGAACTCTTTGATTCCCTATTCACATGAAAGTCATGGGATTCTGACCAAAGTGAGCAGCAGTATTGTAGAATGATAAACCCCTGTCAAATTTCTGGATGTGCTGATAAATGTTTCTCCTTCTTACATGTTTAATAACATAATCATCGCACGAACAAACAACATTCAAATTTATTTCTGAATGAGAAACACACTGCATATTATCATTTGTTATATACAGATGCCATTATTCATACTTCCTTTGTACTGTTACAGTGAAGTGCTAACCCTTTGCATATCAAAGCAAGTACATAGGTTGGAACTTAAATAGTGGCAATACTGCTGTGGAGACACTATGCAATGGAATGTACTATTGTCACTGATAGCACACATTGTTGACATACCTACCTTGCCTCCGAGCAAATGGACTTGCCCGTCCCATGTCACTGGCATGTGCAAAATGGAGGGAAACACAGTCACTTGTGAGTGAGCAGTCTAATGCAATGGTGTCATTGTGTTTTAAAAACAGGAACAACGGAGTTGGATCAAGATTAAATGTGCCAGAGGTAATACAGCATGACAGTGTCATCAAGGTCTTAAAGAGGTGTGCAGGGAATTGGCATTGCCATACAGAACAGTGGCATTTTCATACAGAACAGTGGCATTTTGAGTAAAAGCCTTCAATGAAGATCAGCAAACTGAGGCAGACATGCATCGGGCAGGTCATCCTAGCATCTCTGAAGAAGACGTGCGTGCTGTTGCCGCGTTAGTGGACAGTGATCAACGCCATACGATTTGTGAGCTCACCCACAAAACCGGATTAGTGCATATGACTGTGCTTCACATCCTGAAGGAATGTCTGGACATGCAAAAAATTGCATCATGATGGGTTCTGCATGACTTGACAGAAATGCAGAGATGGGTGCATTACGATGCTGCTCAGATGAACTTGGAGCGCTATGAGCATGAAGGAGGGGCTTTCTTACACCATATCATAATACTGGATGAGACGCAGGCCACATCATATGAGGCAAAACTGAAATGCCAATCCAATGAATGGTGTCATTATGGGTCACCGTGGAAGTCAAAAGTGCATCAGAACCCTAGTACGGTGAAAATTATGGTGAATCTCGTGTACGACTGTGATGGTGTTATCCTAACACATTACATTCCTCCATGGCAGACCATCAATGCACAGTATTATCGTTCATTTTTGGAGCATCATCTGTGACCAGCTTTGCGAAAGAAGTGGTGACACTTTCTGCACAACTCACCCATCATTTTGCATGACAAAGTGTGGGCGCATACAGTGCAATCTGTGGCTGCTCTGTTCTCTCAATGGGACTGGGAAGTACTATACCATCCACCATACTCCCTGGACTTACATACATCCTTGTGATTTTGATTTGATTCCGAAGATGAAGGAACCACTTTGTGGCATTCGCTTCAGAACTGTTGCAGAAATTCGACAGGCAGTAGACCGCTCCATTCGCACCATCAACAGAACAGGCTCAGCTAATGGTATACTACAGCTTCCACATTGCTGGCAATGGGTTCTACACAACGCTGATGACTACTTTGAAGGACAGTTACAGGAGCAAACATGTAACTCGTTTGTATAGATTGTGAATAAATAGTTGCCAATATTTATGTTCCAAACCTCGTAGTACACTTCATGCATTCATGGTGTTGAAATTTTAATGGGCCAGTAGAGTAAAACAAAGGAAAAAATTATGTCTGTTTGCAAATATCTGCTTTCACTTGTCTGGAGCAGCCCTTTAATTTGAGAACAATGAGAAAGATCTCAAGAGATGTGACAAATGTCAGGCAGAAATTAAGAAAGTGCTTGGTGACAACCAACAGCAAGTCTACATAGCTGCAGAATGAATGAAGTATAGAACTCAGTTTGGTGACAAGATGATCATATAATCAAAAGATTTTTGGTGCTGTGGTACACAGTGTCGTGTTCAAAGTGTGAGCAACATGGTTTCATAACCACAGATTAACTGGTTGGCTGTAGTGAGAGGGAGACTTTGACCTAGCTAATAAGGTACAATCTCTGGTAAGGAGGTAGAAAAGGCTAGGAGATAATGGAAGTATTCTCCAGAAACATTTAACTATCTGAAGTTTATTCAAAATATACAGAATGAATTCCTAACTCCTCTGGCTGAGGCGTTTCCAATGAGCAGCAAAATCTGATACAGAGACAGCATAAGACAACTGCCATTCTATCTACTCTTTGAATGCAACTCACAAGACTAACTCAGACTCCCACAGCTGCTGCCTATCTGATCATCAGCTCCGGATGCTAACTCCACAACTCTTCTTGCAGCACCTCGCGTCAGTCCTCCACCTGCTTACTTACTGCCTACGCTCCTCACTCCTAGACAGCCTCTCTCAGAGCATCCTGCTGCCAAGTTTTGTATCTTTTTCCCCTTTGACCCCACTGGCTTTTGCCATGACATTATGCCGAGGGTTACTTGCCTCCTTATTGGCTGTCATTGTGCACTATTCTTCAGTGGTTCTTCAGAGGCTAGGTGGAGGGGTAGAGATGACTCTCTTAATATGGTCACACACTGTGTCCTAAGCCCTGTATTCGCTTCTCATGATGTAGTGCTGTCCCCAACAGAGGGCCCTCTCTCTTTCTCCCTCTTGTCCCATGCTCTCTCTTACTCTAACCAGAAGTGGTCTTTGCTTATTAACTTTAATTCCAAGCCTTATCTCGGACCCTGTTGTCAAACATACACAGAGCCATCTTTGTGTCTTCATGGTTTATAGTTCTTTGCTCATTATCAAGCACAGCTGCCCATCTGCCTGGCATTGGCCACCCAGACTACTTCCAGGTATGTGGGTTGTCTTGCCACACCTAAAACATTACTGTTGTCTTTTTACAGCTTCCCCTTTTTGTTGTTAAAATGCCTTGACAGTTCCCCGTTTGTTATGAATAATGCAACTCATACTTGGCTTTACTCCTGGGTATAACTACAGTGAACCTTAGTATGACAGTAGCTATGAAAGGTTCACACTTAAAGGAGGACACATCAGAGGAAGAATATCAAATGTTCTGTTTGAAGGATGTCATAACAACTGAGAACATCATCACTTTTTTCCACCATACTGAATCCATAAACCAGGAAAGGGTGCAGTGAAAAAGAGATTTAACAGTCTTTCGAATGCCATACCAATAGAAATCATAGAACACCATTAGGAACTTGCATTGCTAATACAGCACTTATTATAATAAAATAGATGAGTTAACAGATGACTTCAAGTAGCAGTATTAAATATTGAACCCAGCCAGGAGGAGCTAGCATCACTAATTCAAGAAAAGTTTCGTCATTTGTTGGCATGACTATGTAAAATGTGGACTGACACTGAGGAAACCATGACTTATGTTGCAGCTGTCAGACAATATCAAAGCTTCTACATGACATGGATACAGCCTGCTCCCTCACTAGTTTGATTGCTGTGGAGAGAAACTGACATTTGGAGAACAGAGGAAAATATGCTAGCATGTTTCTCATGTGGCTGCTGTAGTTACGTGGCATGCTACTATAAAGCTGCAGCTTAGTGCCTCTTATGAGTCATGCTACTCTACCATTATTGACTACTACACTGCAAAATGTCAAACATCACAGCAATTGTATTCACACCAGGCGACTGCAAATAAATTCAGCTGATCTTCGGATTGATGTTCATTGCTGTACCCTGCTCGAGGTTGCTCTTCAATGCAACGTTGTTGCTCATCACCACCATACAGATGTTCCAGCTCCTTGCACAGTAGCCAAAATCAGGAAAACTCAATACGATGACGATCTATGTAGGTTAGACAGTCGCATTTGGAAATCCTCCATGAACAACTGTTACCATGATGTTGGGAAATAACATCATCATCATCATCATCATCATCATCATCATCATTGACCAGCCAGTCACGGCACTAGTCAGCTCTAGGATATCATTATCTGTGATACTGGATAATTACTGTTTCCAGCTGAAAAAGACTATGTTCTGAGATTCAAAGACCAGTGTGAGGAAGGCTGCAAATGAAAAATATGTCCAGCCAGTGGCGACCTGTGTTCTGAGAATAATTGTTAATTGCAGAATACAGCCCTTCAGGTTTGTCATTTTACCAGAATGGCATTGGCCACCCAGACTACTTCCAGGTATGTGGGTTGTCTTGCCACACCTAAAACATTACTGTTGTCTTTTTTACAGCTTTCCCTTTTTGTTGTTAAAATGCCTTGACAGTTCCCCGTTTGTTATGAATAATGCAACTCATACTTGGCTTTACTCCTGGGTATAACTACAGTGAACCTTAGTATGACAGTAGCTATGAAAGGTTCACACTTAAAGGAGGACACATCAGAGGAAGAATATCAAATGTTCTGTTTGAAGGATGTCATAACAACTGAGAACATCATCACTTTTTTCCACCATACTGAATCCATAAACCAGGAAAGGGTGCAGTGAAAAAGAGATTTAACAGTCTTTCGAATGCCATACCAATAGAAATCATAGAACACCATTAGGAACTTGCATTGCTAATACAGCACTTATTATAATAAAATAGATGAGTTAACAGATGACTTCAAGTAGCAGTATTAAATATTGAACCCAGCCAGGAGGAGCTAGCATCACTAATTCAAGAAAAGTTTCGTCATTTGTTGGCATGACTATGTAAAATGTGGACTGACACTGAGGAAACCATGACTTATGTTGCAGCTGTCAGACAATATCAAAGCTTCTACATGACATGGATACAGCCTGCTCCCTCACTAGTTTGATTGCTGTGGAGAGAAACTGACATTTGGAGAACAGAGGAAAATATGCTAGCATGTTTCTCATGTGGCTGCTGTAGTTACGTGGCATGCTACTATAAAGCTGCAGCTTAGTGCCTCTTATGAGTCATGCTACTCTACCATTATTGACTACTACACTGCAAAATGTCAAACATCACAGCAATTGTATTCACACCAGGCGACTGCAAATAAATTCAGCTGATCTTCGGATTGATGTTCATTGCTGTACCCTGCTCGAGGTTGCTCTTCAATGCAACGTTGTTGCTCATCACCACCATACAGATGTTCCAGCTCCTTGCACAGTAGCCAAAATCAGGAAAACTCAATACGATGACGATCTATGTAGGTTAGACAGTCGCATTTGGAAATCCTCCATGAACAACTGTTACCATGATGTTGGGAAATAACATCATCATCATCATCATCATCATCATCATCATCATTGACCAGCCAGTCACGGCACTAGTCAGCTCTAGGATATCATTATCTGTGATACTGGATAATTACTGTTTCCAGCTGAAAAAGACTATGTTCTGAGATTCAAAGACCAGTGTGAGGAAGGCTGCAAATGAAAAATATGTCCAGCCAGTGGCGACCTGTGTTCTGAGAATAATTGTTAATTGCAGAATACAGCCCTTCAGGTTTGTCATTTTACCAGAATGCAGTAATAATGCTATCCTTAGCTAGGGCTTGTTAAAGGCATCACAAGTATTCATGACTTTGGAATATTGGAGATTCAGTTTGACAAAATTGCTTCAGTAATTTCATGCAACAATAATGGCTCTCAGTGGTTGTCTACCATTGAAGAAACACACAATCCACCTTCATTAATGAAATAAGTCCTAGTCATGTTAGTGACAATTTTAAACATCAAAAGTGCTCATGGGAAGCTCTGGGTCATCAACTACCATAAACAGCTGCAAGAATCTATACAGAGGGACAGCCAAATTAGTACAAGGAGATCAGCTCAGTATCTCTAATGCAGAATCGCACTATGCTGCCATTATTGACTAACTACCAAAGGATTCTACTACCCAGCTATCAGTAGGTCCAGCTTCATTAAGGAATGATGCTGACACACATTGGCCATTCTGTATAAAGTTCCAAGCACATTCAAGGGTGGAGTGGAGCCAAGGCATAGCAGATGACCCAACGTGAAACATCATATCAAGAATGTGGATCATTTCTCCGTCAGTCAGTGATCATATAGGGTACCTAAAGTTGAAGAATGCATATTTCAAAAATAAATGGAGAAGATGCTGTGCGGCAATATCACTTGACTATCAGAGCATCCTTGCCTCTCCCTGCAGTCCTTGTGAAGAAGAAAGATGGTCAAACAGGATGCATATCCACTGCCATGAATTGATGACATCTCGAAATGTGTGAAGAGAGCGAAGTATTTCTCATCTATGGTGATACAGACTGGCTAGTGGCAAATGGAGGGATATGAGGCTGACTGTAAAAGACTGCTTTCATAATACATGATGGTCTCTCAGATTTCATTGTTATGCCATTTGGTGTGCGCTAAGCTTCAGCCACCTCTAGTGCATGATGCACAAACTGCTTTGACATATTATATGGATAATATGTATTTGCTGCCTGGATGACATTTTGTCTTTAAAAATTAACAACTGTGCTGAAGTGTGTCCTTGTCGCAGATTGTCATTTTAATCTGAGAGAGTGCACTTTTGTCCCTCAAGAAATAAGAATCCTGGGACAACTAATTAATTGAAATGTAATCTGTCTTGGTCCAGAAACAATAAGAGTCATAACAGGTTTTCAAACTCCTCAGTACAATCCTTGGCATGTGCTCCTATTAGAGATATTTCATGAACGATTTCAGTAGCAAGGCACAATTACCACAAGACTGTTGTGAGTAGATGTCAAATTTTCTTTGAGTGAGGACTGTATCCCTAAGAAGGCTCTGACATCTTCACCAAAATGGCAGTTTTGACAAGAATGCTGATATGAGACTACACACTAATGCTCAGTGTTATGGGATAGGTGCAGTTGTAGTCCATATAAAAGAAGGCACTGAAAGAGTGACTTCTGATACCTCCAGAGCACTGGTAGTCTCCAAATCTGAGTGGAATTACTCACGTACTGAAAAAAGAACATCTTGCATTTATTTGGCCAATCATTATGTCGTGAACACCATTTTTATGCTGGTTGACAGCCCTAAGGGAATCCTTAGGGTGATTTGCAAAATATGACATCACTGTAGCGTACAAAAATGTACACAGACACTAAGATGCCAATACGATTCTGTGAGATCTGTTGATGGAACATAACCCTGCTGATTATATTCCAGTCATCACTGCACTAACAAACACTGGAACTGACTGAGAGGAAGATCTGTGATTACCTACAACCATACAGAAGGGAGTTGTTAAAGGAGAATTCAGTCACTGGCCATACCTCTACTGATTGCCAGTCATTATGTAAGCCACTGTAGGGAATACCATTGACAAACTTGAGCTAAATTCTCTGGCTGAGGAGAGGGAGACAACAGAATACTGTAGGTGGTATTTATCCACTGCTTAATTACTTAATATTTGGATATCAGGATGATGCCCACACACAACCTCTCATGGAGAACATCATCCACTGTCCTACCTCTGTCAGCAAGGGCATCCTTGATCATAGACTCTAGTCTTCCTACTCTAGTTCTTCCTACAGATCTTTTCCTATGTCTACATCTATACCTACATCTACATGATTACACTGTAATTCACAATTAAGTGCCTAGCAGAGAGTTCATCAAACCACCTTCTAGCTATTTCTCTACTGTTCCACTTCTGAACAGTATGCAAGGGAAAAAACACTTATATCTGTCTGTACAAGCTCTGATTTCTCTTATTTTATTACAATGATAATTTCTTCCTATTTTGTGGGGGTCAATGAAATAGTTTTGGAATAAAATTCAGTTATTGGTAGAATGGATATTTTTATTTTGCTTCAACGATTCCAGAAAATTAATTTGTTATCTTCAGAAACCTATAAAATTAGGGATATTAGACATTGGTCATACATTTATGTAATGTATAAGAAGTGTATACAGAAACTTATTTACTATTGGTTTAGATGATATCATTATCTTCTTCACAGAAGTATAAGGCCTTGATATGTACAAAAATGTACATTTTGTGAAGAAGACATTGACATCTGCTAAACCAACACTAAGTAAGTTTCTGTAATACACTTCTTATACATTACATGTATGTATGACAAGGTCTAGTGATATTTAATATCCTTAATTTTGTAGGCTTCTGAAGGTGACAAATTAATTTGTTGAAACTGGTAAAATGAAATAAAAAAATCTGTGCAAAGACAACTGAATTTTATTCTGAAATATATACTACAGACAAAAAAAACTTCCTTTGTTTTTACAATTGCCACTTTGTTGCAAAATAGTTGACTACACAATATTTTGTTCAGACCAATGTAAGCTATAAAATGTTTTGGTTTTCATCAGTGTTATTGTTTCTGGAGTTTGACAGTTATTTTCATTTGTTGTATTGTCTAAGTGAGTGTGAATTCAATTGAACTGAATGTCATATTAATGTTGAAAGTAGTATTTAATTAATGCTGAATGATCTTGTGAATCATACTGCATAATAGTGCAATGAGTCACATACACTGTATGATATGCTTAATGTGAATTAGCTAGTTTATGGATTATAGAAGCAAATTATTTACTTCACTCCTTAAGAGAAATAAAAAGGAGATTAGTTTCAGTTTATTTACTTGTTGGAAAATTCTTAGTTTGGAAACTGATTAAAGTAAATTTAGAAATGGGGATTGACCAAGGAGGGGATATTACTGGGTTGTATCTGAAGAGCTATGAAGCTGAGTGGCTAATATATGTTCCATCCAATCAGAATAGAGAATGTTGCATGTTCTGAAGGAGAGGGAAACTTCTGCATGATCATCTCAAGGAGTCAGTACACATCACTGAAGGTTCTTCTTCATTATAAGAACTGCAGAACAGAATTAAGTTTCTCATAGCACATTTCAGTAGTTGGTTAGTACTAATGATACCAATACTAATATTAATGATGTATTTATTTCTTTAATTTATTTTGTACTGAGTTCTGGTTTTCCCAGGATGATGATTGAATTAGTGTTAGGCATTTTAAAAGCAAAATGCTGATTGCCCCCCCCCCCCCCCCCCCAGGATTTCTCTGACTACATTATATGGTTATATGGCCGTATTTTAATGATTCACCATGCTCCTTATTCACCTTACTATTCCCATGAAAAGCTATCAGTTTCACAGCCACTGCTGTGGAGTGCCACATTACTGAGAAAAGCTGTTCTACCTCTCCTAAGATCCATATTTGTCTTCATTGTCATTATTATCAAAATTACAATTATATTAATTTTACTCTTAGTGGTTTTATTAAAATGGATATATGGATCACACATGGACATACAGTCCATTTTCCTCAGTTACTTAAGTAAATGAACTAATTCACATCAGTTTGATGACAAAATTCAAATGTTGTTTCTTTCAGGTTTGTGTTATGCCGAGTTTGCAGCTCGAGTGCCTCGTGCTGGGTCTGCTTACATTTACAGTTATGTTACTGTTGGTGAATTTATAGCCTTTCTCATAGGATGGAATCTCATTCTGGAATATGTTATTGGTAAGAATGCATCTCTGACTTCAAAGACTATGTTACTAAAATTTTAACAGTGTCTCATGACAGTGATTTCCAACTCAATACTGCAAGGAATGGTGCAACACCTGACATCCTCAGCTGCTGTTTTCTGCCATCCATAGACACATGGTCAATTTTAATTTTATATATTACCACAGAATGAAGTATTTTGATCTATTATCCACTACATTTGCTCTGTCTTCAACATAACAGTGCCCAATGCACCATTGCATCAACAGAATCATTATTTATACACATATTGTCCTCAGGATTTTGAAACAAAAATCCCAGTTACTTTTAGTGGTACTGGAAATCAAAAAAAATGTTATCATCTATAACCTGAAAAACAGAGAAACCAACACTTCATTGTTATAGCAAGAAGGAACATGATGTATGGAACATAGTACTTTATGGAACAACACATAAGATACAGAAAGATTCACACAATTATAGCTTTCAGCCATTAAGGCCTTTGTCAGCAATAGACACACACACACACACACACACACACACACACACACACACACACACACACACACACACACACACACAACTTGCACACACGTCTGCTGTCTCAGACAACTAAAACCACACCACGAGCAGCAGCACCAGTTCATGATGGGGGTGGCAACGGGGGGGAGGGGGGGGCGGTAAGGAGGAGACGGGGGGGTAAGGAGGAGACTGGGGTAGGGAGGGGGAGGGATAGTATAGTGGGGATGGCGGACAGTGCTACAGTTTAGACGGAGGGCAGGAGAGAAGGTGGGGGGGGGGGGGGGGGTCGGTTAAGTAGCGGAAAGGAGGGAAATTAAAAGATTGGGTGTGGTGGTGAAATGGAAGAGGGAGGGGGCTGGATGGGTGAGGACAGTGACTAATGAAGTTTGAGGCCAGGAGGGTTGTGCCTATTGTGACAGCATCTCCGCTATATGGTGAGTAGCAACTTTCCTTCTCTAATATCGTTACATTCCATCCTTGATTTTCCATTGTTTGATTTTGACGAAAGATACAGGTTGCACATAGCACTGAACGCATTGGCTGGACAACAGTAATACACAGTAAAGAATAGGTCAAGCACTCATTTGCAACTGTTTAAAAAAATGCTGTTTCATTGGTGGCTCACCAGAGTGCACCAGGAGGCCGACCCAGTGGCCTGAGTGACACTGTGAACTGTATGGATGCATGTTCTCTGAAATGGTGCATGTCATGACTGTAGGTACATCATTCCTCACTTCTTGGGGATGGGATATCCCCATACACACATTCACGGAAAACACTAGTCACAGAAAAATGCATGGCACAGAGAAGAACATGGATACAAAAAAAAGGGTACTGAGAAGCACTATTATTGTGAAAAAAAAGAAAAAAGAAAACCAAATACTAATCTCACAAGGCACTGAGATTACAAGTCACAGAAAATACCAGTGACTGAACTGGTGTCCATTTCATTGCACGATGACGATGGCTGCTGCAGGCATTGGCAAGTAGGGGTGGAAGTGATAAGGGGGTCGCTTGGCACACTGTCCCCCCACTCATGAGCGGCCAAAAAGTAGGACTGGGGCTGGCATCTCCATAGTGATGTCCTCGTCAGGGTCAGCAATTGGTGCTGGAGGCTTCAGCGGGAGTATCAGAGTGACGACTCCACAGGACCCAGCAAAGGAGACAACAGTGGCAGTGTGGGCTGCACTGGCAATGGCAGTCTAGGAATGGGGCAGGGGCAGGAACCCTAGTCAGTGATCTGCCACGCAGCAACCCCCTCTGTACCGTGAACTGGACCATTTGCAACACAGGAACAGGCATTGGCAGTGGCAGGGAGGGGGAGGCAGTGGGCGCTCCGGAAAATGCCCTCCCATATAAATCTGCAGCTAGTCGAAGTAACAGGATGTCCACCCATCAGGAGTGCTGACATCACACAGGCACTGGCCCCTGTGATGCTCAATGACAGCAGGCACCCATACCAGCTTATGCCATGAGCCCAAACAGGCATGCCCAGCCAGAACTGCCGCAGAGGGAGTGATGCCAGCGGATGCAGCATCAGATGAGCAGGTGAAGGAGTGTGTGTGTCCCCTCCCCTCCCCTCCCCTCCCCTCCCCTCCCCGCCCCACTCCCCACCCCTCCCACCACCCCTCCCCTCCCCTCACATTGTTAATGACTGACAGGCTGTTAAACAATGTGTTGATTGACTCCAGCATTGTCCCCAGACCCTATTTAAGGACTTACTTTGGAAGATTTTTCTGAAAATATTAAAATACAGAACAATTGTATATTAAATAGTAGTATAAATACACAAATTATATGCAGTACTTCTCCACTTTTAGCAATGAAGTTATTCAAAATAACTATCCATTGTATATTATTTAAACAATATTAAAATAAGATTTTATTACTGTGGGCAGAATTTTAGGTGCACACTTTCCTCCCTTTTCTAGTAAAGCTTGTCATGAATGTTCTACAACCAAGAATTTGAAATCAATGACATTATCATATGATATTCAGACAAAGAAATGCAAGTAATTTGGAAAATTGTAAGGAAGGAAATAGGGAAGGAGAAATCAAATAGAAATAAATTCCAAATAAGAAACAGAGGAGTGTTAATTTGGCCTATTTCAAAAATGCATATTTCACCAGTATTGCAACAAAAAGAAAACATTATATAAAACAGTCTCATTCACATGATCAAGCAGTGATCCATAGAATTCTTAAACTGCCACTGTAAAATACTGATATTAAAAAATATATCTAAAAACAAAGATGATGTGACTTACCAAACAAAAGTGCTGGCAGGTCGATAGACACACAAACAAACACAAACATACACACAAAATTCGAGCTTTTGCAACAAACGGTTGCTTCATCAGGAAAGAGGGAAGGAGAGGTAAAGACGAAAGGATGTGGGTTTTAAGGGAGAGGGTAAGGAGTCATTCCAGTCCCGGGAGCGGAAAGACTTACCTTAGGGGGAAAAAAGGACAGGTATACACTCGCGCGTGTACACACACACACACACACACACACACCACACACATCCATCCAAACTGCACATGCTGGAAGCATTCTTTTGGTTTTTTAAACTGTCCAAAAAAATGCACTTGCATGTTCACTCCTTGCAATCTTTCTTGGTGTTCAGCCATAAAAACTTATTGTAGCAAGTTGTTGTGTTTGTCAAATGCCAAGTTGTGACAAGTTGTGCAGCTCATCACAGATGATCTTCTGACATGGCTGAGTTGCTGAGGGATGAGTTTGATTTTGTGAGATGTCATACGAGATCTGTCTTGTTGCACCTGGTATTGAGCAATGTTCAATTATGAGATCTATAGTTGTATCACTGAGTTGGTTTTGGAGCTGTTTGTTTTGCTGTTGTGATTCCACAAAATTATCATAATCAATATGTGTGGAGATGGCACTGATCCATGAAAGCTAATCAGTGATGACACTGTCCATGTTTTTCAGGCAACGTATACTGGTTGTAAATTGTGTGACATAATCCAGGTGGTGGAAGTGTCTGGGGCACAAGTCTGTTGATGGTTTATGGGTTGAGTCCACTACTGGTCTGTGCTCTGTATAGATGATTAATGCCTACCTTGCATGTCCTTAAACTGATGGATTGCTTCATAGGTGGTGAGGAGTATGCAGTCATAGTTGGACCATTTGCTTTGAGAATGAGTCAGTTTTTGCAAGACAAATCTGAGTGATTGCTGTACACTTAGTACTTTCTGTTGGGAGACCAAACCAATCACGAAATGACTTGCATGCATTGTTATGGTTAATTGTGCATGGGGAAATTGATGTACCAGGGTCATTGTCTGTGCGAGACAGTTTTTGAGCTGGTCAAAGGCTTCCTGCAAGTCAGTGGTCCACATCAGCTTCAACTTAATGTTAGTGCTTTTTCTTTTCAGGGCTTCTGTGAGTGGGCCTGAATAGTGTCTGCCTGTAAGAGGTGGTGCTGGTAAAAGTTGATTCATTGTGCTGTAGGGCAGATGCCTGCAGCTTTGACAATGTGACTGAGAAAAGTAACCTCAGTTTGTCAATGTTGGTTTTCTTTCATCATTAATTATGATGCCATATACAGTAAGTACATCAAAAACTTGTTTTAAGTGAGTTGTGCATGTCATTATCCTGGGAAAAATGAGGTTGTCATCAAGATAAGTGTAGCTGAGTGTTAGTTAAATATGATACCATCCAAATACCATTGCCATGTTTGGGCTGTGTTCTTGGAATAAAAAGTTCCTCAGATAGGCCAAAAGGTGTAATAACTGCCATCTTTTGCACATCTCCCATGCTCATCAGTAACTAGTGATAAGCTTGTTTGCAGTCCAGGTAGCAGAAGATAGAAACCTGCAAGGAAGTTAATTAAGTCCTGAATATTTGGCATCAGATAGCTATCAATTATGGTATGTGCTTCAAGTTTTCTGTAGTAACCACATAAATGTAAAATACCTTCTTTCTTTGCACTAGTTTAATGGGTGGATCCCATGAACTATCCAAAGATCTTATTATTCTGGCTTTCAGAAGTTCTTAGACTGCAGCCTTGGCCTTTGCCATACAGGGTTTGTCTGGTGGGAGGCAGTGCGGCCTCTGTTGGACTGGGAGCATGGGGTAAGAGCAGGGAGTACTTGAACAGGAGGTGCAGTAGTAACCTGTTGATATTTGAAGGCTGGGTAGATTGCAGTGCTTCCTCTGAGACTGTTGTAGCTGCATGGGAAGCATGTTGCATCTGCATGACAGGATTATTGTTAACAGGTGAGGTCAGTTGAAGGTTTTGTAATTGCCAGTCATACTGTCTCATTCTGTTGTTGGATGCTTAGGGCTCCTGGTGGGCTTCAAAGTAAAGTAACTGGTTTTGCTGAGTTTCAGTGACTGAGTTGATGCAGTCAAGTAGATGATAACAGTGGTCATTCATTGGGATGCACTGCTGCTAGTTGATTGTAGATGCTGTAGTAAGGATGTGTTGCTCTTTGGGAGGGCATGGTCGATGGTGCCACCAACTTCACAACTAGTGTCAGATTGAATCAGTGTGCCACTGGATGGATCCAGAAGGAGCTGGAAATGGCAGAGAAAACTGGCTGTGAGGAACAGTTCACCCTGCAGGGTTCAGAGCTGTAAATGGGGCTTGCTAAATAGCTTGCTGCATGGAGCTGTATAACGGTGTTGTCATGTTCTATAGTGGGGAAGGTCAGAAAAGCCAAGCTTATCTCAGAGCTGGAACTGAGTTAATAGTATTGCTGTAAGAGATGATCCAGGATATAGAGCCCATTGTTGTCTGTGTTCATGAAGTGCGTGGTGGTCTGTCCCTATGTGAGATGACATGGTTTAAATGATAATCGCAGTCTGATGTAATCGTTGTGGGGGCCCTTTTGGGTGGTCACAGGGTGATTGGCAGTGCAGTTGTGTGTGGCCTCGCCACACTATCAGTGGTGTCGGCAGAGATGCCATGTGGTAGCCTGGGGAGGTGGGGAGGGGAGGGGGAGTGTAGGCTGCCAGTAGTGTGCTTTTCTGACTGAGCTGCATGAAGGTTCTTGTTCTTGGCAGAGGCCATGACATCACAGTCAGTGGTGGTCAAGTGTGGTCAGGCCAATTCACTTGCTGCAGGAAGTAGATCATGCCAGGACTGGTGCTGCTGGATGCACACAGTGGCACTGTTGTCAAAATCGACGCATTACCCATGTTTAATAACAGTGTTCAATAACATTTCTGTATGTGGCAAGGATGATAGTGTGGGCAGACTATGCATCTGTGTGGGTGGCTGTGTTGGCACTGTGTCAAAATTTAGTTCATGCAATGTGGAAGAATCATCATTCACAGTGGGTGAATGTGGGTACAATCAGTCCCACTAGTGGCTTGGAATCGACCACTTGCAAAATGGGGGTGACTATGAAGTCACACAGTAAGTCAGTCATAGGATGTCATTGTTCTGCTTTATCGGCAGTTGTCAACACACTGCACTGGTGAGTGTCACTGTCACTTTTGAAGAATACAGTTTGTCAGAGGGTCAGTTGTGAGACACTGTACATTCTGGCACTGCACTCATTTGCATAATTCACAAATTGTGACACACACTGGTTCCACAATGGCTGCATTGTTGATGCATAGTATCCAGTTTATGTGCACTTGGCATAATTTGTGGTCATTGTAGGTCTCCATCATAGCTCTTTATGGTGAGGATATGGTGCAGAAGATATACAAGATGATATTGTACAGAAATAACACCTTATTATACTCAAATGGTACATGGTGAAAAAGCACATCTGCTCAATTTGAAATCACAGAGCATACTGCCACTGCACAGTCAACACCAAAGGTAGTCCACTATAAAGTGCGACCAATTGTCAGTAGGGTTACACAATGTGATGTCCTTATACTGGTAATGCTGGACATTGGCTACATATGTGCTCTACAGTGCTAATATGAAGACCATAAAATGCGAATTTGAAGACCATAAAATGCCAATCTGAATACAGTACAGCAGTGGCATAGTGCCTTTGATTGCTATCAAAAAGTCACTCACATTGCCAGGCAACAAGTGGCATCCTGCAGCCCACTTTTGGTGTACACGAAGTCCCATAGAGGCCAGTCCATCGATGTGTTACGTGATGCCATTGACTGTTCATTATTTTACTACACATTGACAAGCAAGTATTTTATAAAATAATTTTAGACTTACACATTAAGGTACATCCTATATATTTTAACCTCCCACAAACAAAACTTGTCCAAAATGTGATCATCAAGACTGTTTTATATAATACACTCCTGGAAATTGAAATAAGAACACCGTGAATTAATTGTCCCAGGAAGGGGAAACTTTATTGACACATTCCTGGGGTCAGATACATCACATGATCACACTGACAGAACCTTAGGCACATCGACACAGGCAACAGAGCATGCACAATGTCGGCACTAGTACAGTGTATATCCACCTTTCGCAGCAATGCAGGCTGCTATTCTCCCATGGAGACAATCGTAGAGATGCTGGATGTAGTCCTGTGGAACGGCTTGCCATGCCATTTCCACCTGGCGCCTCAGTTGGACCAGCATTCGTGCTGGACGTGCAGACCGCGTGAGACGACGCTTCATCCAGTCCCAAACATGCTCAATGGGGGACAGATCCGGAGATCTTGCTGGCCAGGGTAGTTGACTTACACCTTCTAGAGCACGTTGGGTGGCACGGGATACATGCGGATGTGCATTGTCCTGTTGGAACAGCAAGTTCCCTTGCCGGTCTAGGAATGGTAGAACGATGGGTTCGATGACGGTTTGGATGTACCATGCACTATTCAGTGTCCCCTCGACGATCACCAGTGGTGTACGGCCAGTGTAAGAGATCGCTCCCCACACCATGATGCCGGGTGTTGGCCCTGTGTGCCTCGGTCGTATGCAGTCCTGATTGTGGCGCTCACCTGCACGGCGCCAAACATGCATACGACCATCATTGGCACCAAGGCAGAAGCGACTCTCATCGCTGAAGACGACATGTCTCCATTCGTCCCTCCATTCACGCCTGTCGCGACACCACTGGAGGCAGGCTGCACGATGTTGGGGCGTGAGCGGAAGACGGCCTAACGGTGTGCGGGACCGTAGCCCAGCTTCATGGAGACGGTTGCGAATGGTCCTCGCCGATACCCCAGGAGCAACAGTGTCCCTAATTTGCTGGAAAGTGGCGGTGCGGTCCCCTACGGCACTGCGTAGGATCCTACGGTCTTGGCGTGCATCCGTGCATCGCTGCGGTCCGATCCCAGGTCGACGGGCACGTGCACCTTCCGCCGACCACTGGCGACAACATCGATGTACTGTGGAGAGCAATTCGGCGGTACGTCCACCCGGCCTCCCGCATGCCCACTATACGCCCTCACTCAAAGTCCGTCAACTGCACATACGGTTCACGTCCACGCTGTCGCGGCATGCTACCAGTGTTAAAGACTGCGATGGAGCTCCGTATGCCACGGCAAACTGGCTGACACTGACGGCGGCGGTGCACAAATGCTGCGCAGCTAGCGCCATTCGACGGCCAACACCGTGGTTCCTGGTGTGTCCGCAGTGCCGTGCGTGTGATCATTGCTTGTACAGCTCTCTCGCAGCGTCCGGAGCAAGTATGGTGGGTCTGACACACCGGTGTCAATGTGTTCTTTTTTCCATTTCCAGGAGTGTATTTTATTACTGTCCACTGTGGTCACTGCTTTGCCCAATATGTTTACAAAGCTTATCATTGCAACAAAACTACAGCCAAACTTTCCATAATCATACAAATCACTTGCCAGGAGCTACATAACAAATTTAATGATGTTGTTACCCACCATAGAGCCGAAGTCTGAAATGTAGTGTGCAGGTTAAAAAATAAAAAATCCCTAGGGCTCTGTATCAAGCACACCATCCTCCAACGGTACCTACCCTTTGGCAGCTCTCACCTGTTCCATGCCAAAAAATCCCTTCCTTACAGATTCAGCAACTGTGGATGCAACATCAGCAGTAGAAAGCAGGAATTGTCAAAATATACTGGTAACCTTACCAGAGCCTTTACTAAAAGATAATATCCTATACAGGTCATCCACAAACAAGTGTCCCATTACATCTACTCCTCTGATGCCAGTAAACCTGTTAACCAGCGCTCCTGTGATGACACACTGTCACACTGCCCTTCAAAAGCTCAACCACCTCCACCAGGGCTTCAACTACCTCTCGTTGTGCCCTGAGATGAGGGATATCCTACCAAAAATCTTACACACATCGCCCAAAGTAGTGTTCTGCCACTCACCCGACCTACAGAATATCCTTGTCCATCCCTATCTCAATCACACTCCCGATCTTGTGCCTGATGGCTCATTCCCTTGTGTTGGCCTGTCCCACACGCCCTCCCACTTTTTCCTACTGCAGACTAGTCCCAGGCATTTCCTACCCAATAAAAGGTATGACCATGTGTGAAAGCAGCCATGTTATATATCAGTTGTGCTGCAGTTAATATACAGCATTTTATGAGGGCATGACAAGTAACCAACTATCTACTTGTATGAATGACAACTGCCAAACTGTAGCAAACTGCAAACTTGACTGTCTAGTTGTTGAGCATGTTTCACACCATAACATAAATTACTTCACTTGTGAGCCATTTGGATGCTCCATTCCAGCACAAGTATCTCTGAACTAGGGGGTTGGGTGGGAATGGTGTCTCCAAAACATCCTGCACTCTTGCAGTCCCTGTGGCCCAAATCTCTGCAAACCTGTTCCCACTGCCTCCCCTTGCCTTTTCCCTTCTCTCTTCCGTCCACACAAACCTTCTCTGGCTAGATCATGCATTGTGCCCCTCTCCATTTTTCTCCTTCAGTTCTCCCCCCTCTCCTTCTTTCTACATCTCTCTTTGGTGTACCTTCTGTACCCTTTTCACCTTGTTGTGCAGTTATGGAGTTATCTGTCAAAGTCCTGCCTGTTTCCCACTACCTCCTCTGTGTGTCCTGCCCTACCTCCTCATTACCTCCATCAGCTCAGGCAACAGCTTTCAGTAAACAAATATCAATAATTAGTCTTGCTGTGGCCACAGAAGTGTGCATTTAGATCATGTGTGTGTGACTGTGTGTCACTAAAAAAAGAGTTACTGCATAAAAACTAGTGTGAATGCTGTTTTTTGTTGTGTTTTTCAGTGCTCCAAGCAGCAGTCTGCTGTATGTTACAGTTGCCTTTCCTTTATTTTACATACAGACCAGTATCTCTATTATCTTCATTTTTAAAGATAACAGACACAGCCATGAAATCGAGACTTATGGGGTACCTTAATAAATATAATTTGCTAAAAAGAAATCACAATTTGGAGTCAGACAAGGCAGTAGTACAGAGGAGCAATATCAAGATTCACTAAAACAGTAATGGAGGCCCAGGATTGAGGCAGCTGTGTAAAAGGATTTTTTTTTTTATTTTTTTTTTTTATAAGGTATTTGACACAGTGGATCTTAAAATACTGCCCCACAAACTATAGGCACTGGGAATAATAAGAGTAGTAAAAGGTTGCTCTCATGAATAAAGTACATAGAGTAGAAATTTCACAGACCAATAGAGATTTCAACTGCATAGAGAAACCTCTATCAAAGACCAAGCATACCAACATACGACTCCCACAAGCTAGTGTATTGGTCCCATTTTTATTTTTTATCTATGTTAATGATTTTCCAGGAAGACAAAAATCTGTTTGTCAGTGACAGCAACACAATAATCACAGATAACACACCAGAGCTACTGCTGTGAAAAGCTGATGATGTGCTAAATGATGTCCACAAATTGTCAGAGGAGAATGAAGCAACATTTAACATAAAGAAGACAAAGAGTGTAAATTTCCATATAAACCAAAATAACAACAATATTAAATTAAATTCTAATGGTGACTCAGTGAGCTGTGTAACTAATGCAAAATTTCTAGGGATGAATATAGATAATAAGTGGAGGTAACATAGAACATGGGCAGCAAAAAGAATTTCATCTGCATGCTATTCTCTAAGGCTACAAGCATCAGTGTGTATTAACTATACAGAAAGTTCATCATGTTGGAATATCAACAATGTCTGAAAAGTATAGGTTGCTGCTCGCCATAAGGGTGACATGTTGAATGGCAGACATGCACAATGAAAAGACTGTTGTGCCTGTCTGCAATCAACATGTCATCTTTCTGTTGAATAGCAATCTAACCTTTTCATGTAATTTTTATGATGTATATCTTACTCAGTCATTAGATATTTTATAATTTTATAAATCACAAGCAGACAAAATTTAGAAAAAATTACAAAGGAGGGCTCTTCAAATAATAATGAAAAAGAACAAGTCGGATCACAGCCTGGAATAATTTAAAGAGCTAAGGATTGTGACAGTCAACTGTGAATATATTTTCCAAACGTTAGTGTACATCAGGAAAAACGTGCATCAGTATGCCACAAACAGCTCTATGCATGAACATAATGCATGAACCAAAGAATGCCTGCATCTAGAAAGAAAATGGAGAGCAAGAACACAAATCTGAATTGAATACCAGGGGTTCAGATTCAGTTTCTTTATTGGTCATTCAGCATTATTACATGCAATATAATTCGTCAGTTCAGTTAACCTATTAATTTTACAAAATAAATTTTTACATATTTAAGTTAATATTGGGCATTTCTAAAAATTCTTCAAATGAATAGAATGGATTAGTTAACAAGAAGTTATGTACATTTTCTTTAAATAATTTGTCAGGCTTCATTCATGCATTCTTAGGCAATTTGTTATATATTTTAATTGCCATATACTTATGACTATTGTTGGTTTTAGCTAATCTATTTTGTGGCAACAGCAAAGAAGTACAGGTTCTTGTATAGTAGTCATACCTTTGATTTGTTACATTTAAATTGGGTAGTTCAGCAAGTATGTAGTTAACTCTATCAAGAAGATATAAGTTAATAACTGTTAAAATTCTATATTTAATGAACAACGGTTTACAATGTGTCCTATTATCTACCTTAGCCATTACTCTGATTGCTTTCTTCTGGATCACCATAATTTCATTTATTTTTCTGCTGTTTCCCCAGAGTATTAACCCATACCTTAAAACAGATTGAAAAAAGGCAATGTACGCTGTCCTTGCATACTCAAATGTCACACAACAAATCAGTTTCTTCAACAAATATATAACTCTTGACAACCTAACCACTATGTGATCAACATGAGAGTTCCATGTTAGACTGTTGTCAAGTATGATAACTAAAACTTTGCCTTTTGTTTTTCTATTTTTGTAATCTTTTATAGACTGAACCACATATTCTGGGTTTTTTCCTCATTTAATAGTAGCCCATTTGCATTAAACCATGATGTTGCATTTTCTTTTGCCAATTTCATACCACTTACAAGGTTATCAAATACATGGTTCACAGATAGAAAAGTTGTATCATCTGCATACATATATGTCTTTACATCTATACTTCCTGGTAAGTCATTTATGTGAACAAGGAAGAGAAGTGGCCCCAATTTAGATCCCTGTGTTGAACCTCGAGTGTGTTTGACAGATGACTTCCTGAACTCACCACCTGTTTCCTTTTATTGAGGTATGATTTGATGATTTTTAAACTTTTATCACATATTCCATATTACTCAAGTTTAGAGAGCAAACGTGAGTGGTCAACACAGTCAAATGCTTTGCTCAGATCACTTAAGGTTACCTGTATGTGAGCATGGTCCTTGAATGCTTGAATGCTGCTAAAATGTCTCTGACTAAGAGCTCTATGGCATGTATAGCTGACCTTCCTTTTCTGTAACCAAACTGTGATGCACTTAACATACCATTTAGTTCTAGGTACTCATACATCTCCTGATATAATATGCCTTCAAAGACTTTTCCTAGTACTGGAATTAGTGAAATTGGTCTGTAGTTTGCAGGATCTGATTTGATACCCTTCTTACAGACTGGAATCACCTAAGATAGTTTGAGAGGATCAGGAAAAACCCATTCTATGAGACACAGGTTTATAGAATATGTTAATGGTGCTGCAGTGTAATGTATGATTTCTTTCAATAGATTGTTTGACATATAAAAAATATCTGTACTGTGTGAATTTTTCATTTATTTCACTATTTTAAGAACTTCATGTCAGCATACATCTTTAAAGTGTTTACTGATCAACTTTTTGATATCATCAGCACAGCTTACAAAGTATTTGTTGAAAAATGTGTGTGTGTGTGTGTGTGTGTGTGTGTGTGTGTGTGTGTGTGTGTAACCTAAATTATCCTAAGGACAAACACACACACACCCATGCCTGAGGGAGGACTCAAACCTCCGTCGCGACCAGCCGCACAGCCCATGACTGCAGCGCCTCAGACCATTCGGCTAATCCAGTGTGGCTTTGTTGAATGTATCTGCTGGTATTGGGACTGTCTTGTCAAAGTTTCTGACTTCACCTTTAATATTATTAATTACTGACCAGGCTGTTTTGCATTGGTTTTTACTATTTTTTATGAGATTTGTGTTGTATATTTGTTTCACCAATTGTAACTCTTTCTTATACAGTTACTTAGTGGTTTTTTCAAGATCCTTAATTTCATTAGAATTATTTACTTTGCCAAGGCGCTTCAACAGCAGTAGCTTATTTTTTAGATTCTCCAATTCTTTGGTGTACCACAATTTACCCTTTCTTGTTTTATGATATTTCTTTTGAACAAGATGGGCTTTTAAAGTACCTATTAAGTAATTGTAGAATGTTTCATAAACTGTTTGGGCACTGGAATCACAGTTTTGAAATAATTTGCCCCAGTTAGTTATGCTCAGCTGGTGTGTAGTTTTCTGAGATTGTGTTTTGTTAATATTACGGTATTAGATTTTGTTAACTTTTGTGCAGCCTTGCTCTCATCCCCTCTTATAAAATGTCTTTACTCTAATGTTAGCATGGAGTGGTCTGAGAAAACAAATTCCTTTCCCTTGGTGGAGTACATATCATGAGCACAGTTGACAAAACGCATTATCCAAGCATGCTTTTAGTCTTGTTGGTTCTGAATTTACGTGATGGAAGTTGTGCTGCCTTAGCATATTCAGTAACTTATTTACATTGAGTTTGTTACATGTTACATCAAAGCTTGAATTAAAGTCTCTCCCAATTACAGTTACATATTGTTTCCACTTCGTTATGTAGCAGAGTACACTGTCTAAATTATCTAAAAAAGTTTTATCATCTGAGTCAGGGGAATGGTAGATACATACTATGATAAGTTTCATTATATCACATATGATCCCAATAATTTCAAAGTGTTTCTCTACACATGCCCTACTAAGATCTAGTGCTCTAAACTCTATTTCATTTAAACATAGATAAGAGTAACACCATTATGGTACTGAGATCTGCAACAACTGTTTCCATGTTTATAACCTTCTGGTACATGGTATTGTATTTGTTCTGGTTTAAGCCAATGTTCAGATAGATATAAGAAAGAGTACTTATTCTGTGGCAATGACTCCTCCAGAATTTAAACTTTACTTTCAAGACCCTGAATGTTTAAAAATAAGATGTTGCTGTGACTTATCTGTGAATTAGCAGGCTGGTTTTTCACATTTTTATTTTCTTCTTGGCTTGAAACCATAAAAATTTATCACTGAATGACACAGATGTATTTTTCCTTTGTCTCCTCCTTAAGCACTGCTGTGTTGCTGCACAGTTGTTGTTGGTTGTGCTACTACTGCTGCTGTTCTTGTTGCTGTTGCTTCTGCTGATAATGATGGTGCTGCTGCTGTTTCATTTATTTCTGGTGGTTGTTGTTCCACAACTGCTGTGCCTTTCTGTGAATTGTTAACATGTGGGGTGTTCACTTGCATTAATAAAATTTCACATTTGTCTTGGAGAGGTGTAGCTTCACTGACAGCAGATTTCACGTTTGAGTCTCCATGTAAAACACTCTTCCTGTCCAAGAGAGGTATGACTTTTCTATCATCACACTGCACATTTAAGATTTTATTAACTAGTTCTAATATTTTTGTTACTATTACGTTTTTTCCAAGTACATTTAGATGAGAGCTGTGTGCTGTGTGATATCTTTTCCCTAAATGTTACATTTTCAAACCACTTGCAAATATTTTGCATCTCTTTATTTGCAGTTTCAATTTCTTTATTTACACAGGACCATTCTATCAAGTCGTAATGGTGTGGCACTGAAAAAACAATAACATTTGTTCCTCTCACCTCATACAGTTTTCCTTTTAGCGAGATTAAGAGAGAGCTTTTTTCATTCCTAGCGACATCATTTGATCCTTCCAGGAAGATGAAGTCCTTTTTGCTCAATGAGGAAATTTTTTCTTGACTCATTGACGTAGCAGCACTGAATTTTGCTCCTGGTTTTATTGTAGAATTAAAATTAAAATTCTGACTGCTTGTACGCCGAAATTCAGTGGCTATATTTTGTCCTTGGCTATTAGCATACAGTTCAATTTTACCGGTACTTGCTGTTCTGAGATTACCTGTTTTCTGCCTACCTTTGCAGTAAGCAAAGTCTTGTTTGGCACTATTTATTATGTCTTTTTTGTTAACACATGTCGATATTGTCTCTGTAGAACAGCTTAACAGTGGAAGATTTTTTTTGAGCACTTTCACATATGATCTTTTACTTAACTGCTGCTGAAATATTCCATGTTTTACCTCATTCACAAAGTCGTTTGGTTTTCCACATGGGACACTCGAACTGTTAACAACACTGTCACAATTAATATTTATATAATAAATTACCTAAAGAGGTTAAAGAATCATTGGAAACTTACAGCTTCAAAAAGTCTTTGAAGCATGTCTCCTCAAAAAATTTACTTCAGTGTTACAGATTATTTAAATGAAATATAATGACTATTCTCTCTCTCTCTCTCTCTCTCTCTCTCTCTCTCTCTCTCTCTCTCTCTCTCTCTCTCTTTCTATCTCTATCTCTCTCTCTATCTCTATCTCTCTCTAAATGGGATGTGGTATATTAGTATAAGTAGTGTATTGTGTCGTATATTTGTATGCCCTTGATCTCTCTATCCAGCTATTAATGTTGTTTATTGAGTTATGTATACATGAGACTTAGTGTGTATCTACATAAATGTATTTACTTATTATGTATATGCCTGATGATAACCATATCATGTAAATGATCAGTGATTGGTAAATAAAAATTAATTTGAAAAGAAAGGGAAGAAAATGGTATTTAAATTAGTAGTGATATCAGAGCTAGGAGAGCCACACAACACTTTTTTGGGGAACAAATGAAATTACTTCTGAGTTTACCAGTGACTCTCCATCTAAGATATCATGTTGCATTCTCCCTGCCCAAAAATCTTAAAGTCAGTCACAAAGTCTGTTTGATCCTCCTCATGATCATAAATTTTGCCATTATGGATTGGAACACTGCAGCTAGGGTGAACAAAAGTTTTCAGGTATAACTGCAACCTTATAAGTTATAGTTATTTGTAAAAACCATTTGATAATACTTCTGTTAGTAAGTAATTGTGTGGTTCTGTGTCAAAAGCATTGTATAAGTCAGTTGAATAATGCTGAAATAATCCTAATAGCTCTTCTTTTTATTCTGAAAGTCCACTGAGCTGCTGGCCTGTTTTCCTAGAATGTGAAACAATGTTTCATGTTTTTTATTTATTTTTTGCACATTGAATAATAAGCATTAATTAGTGCTTGCTGATTTACATGTCTTGCTAGGACTCTGAGAAAGAAATGGCTTTGTTCCATTTTAAACCACTCTTTATCAAAACACTAAAGATTTGCTGCATAAAAACACTAAAAATTTGCTACTGTTTTATTTACAAAAGATTGATCACTAACAGTGACATCTGGCCAGTGCATAAATGTGTTTTAGGAGCTGTGGAAATTATTTGATATTATTTTGCTGTTGTTTATAATTAGCTGCCTTTCTTTTTTTCTTTTTATCACTTATTGATCTGGCTTGTGACACAGTTAATGGCATGTTGAATATCTTCATTTTCTGCTGTTTTTACTAATATTAAAAGGTTTTAATTTAAACAGCAACTGATCACAAGTACAGTTTGGAAAAGTTCGTAACTCAATCCATTTTGCATTTATTACAAATCCATCTTCAGGTAGCTATTATATATTTGCTTGCCATCCTGTTGCGGTCTCATTTTGTACTTACCTTATGTTGTGCTACAGCCATGGTTCTCAACATGTCAGCCTTTGACAAGATACTGTTTTTATTGATATTATGTCATTGGCAAACAGAACTGTTTCATGTGAGTCAACATGCTAGTTTAGATCATATTATCAACACAACGGGGAAAAGAAGTAATCCTGCACTGATCCTTGACAGCTCTCATAAGTGATTTAGTACTTTGCTGACAAGTAATCAAAAACTATTTGTGATTTTACCTCTGTTTCTTTGTGTTTGCTTTTTGCTCAGGGTTGACTGGAAATTGACAGATCCATTTGTTTCATAGCTCATAATGCCATAGTATTAAAACTTGCTTCGGGTTGACTGGAAATTGACAGATCCATTTGTTTCATAGCTCATAATGCCATAGTATTACAGCTTCCTTTGGACAATATTCTGACATAATATTTTCATTGCATTGTTTAAGCCCAAAATTATAATTACTGTTTTTCATCTCTTGATTTACAGCTATTTTGAAAATAGTAAGTTACTAAATTAAAACCAATATGGATTTAGAACAAAGTTATCAACCAGAAAAGCATTTGAAAGCTTCATAACTATAATCTGTAATGGCCTGAAAGAAGACTAACCAATTAAGTAAAGCTTTGACTCTGTAACACATAATATGATAACAAAACTAGACAAATTCATCATTATGGAGTGTCCACAATCCTTATTTCTGCAGAACTGTCCAGTTTCAATCTGTAGATTGCATCTCTTTATTTTCATACTACTCTTTTCCCTGCAGATTCACATGTATATTCATCTGACACATTTATTGAACACACCTACTCCTCCCTCCCTCTGTCTGTTTGACTCTTCCTCCGTCTGTCTGTCCACCCCATCCTCCCACATTTATATGTTTATTTTCTCCTCCTGCCTCTCTCTGTCTTATCTTGTCCTCTCCCTCTCTCTGTTCATTTACTCCACCCTCTCTTTGACTATATCTTCCTGCCACCTCTCTCTGTTCATTTCCTCCATCCCCTCGTTGACCATATTGTCCTCCTCCCTCTCCCATCCCTCTGACCACATCCTCCAACTCCTCTCTCTTTCAATCACTGTCTCCCCGCCCACTTGCCTAATACCCCTCTACACCTTCCAACCTGTCTTGTGCATCTCCCCCTGCTCCTCTTTCTCTGTCCATTTCTTGGTTCCTCTTGCTCTGTCCATCCATCCACTCCTCTATGCATCTCATCCTGTCTGTCCTGAGATGTTCTTAGCAGGATGTGTATTTCCTGCAGTACAGTTCAATAAAGCAGGTCAATACTGCTGCCACAACATACCTGTCATGCAGAGCAGTCTACAAACCAGTGCTTGGAAATCATTTATTTGCCCCCTGACTTACAGGCCACCATTGCAAAGAAGGTCAATAACTTAGGCCAATACTACTCCAACACGTAATTCCTGCCATGTAGGGCAGCCTACATGTTGCAGCCTGGAAAATCATTTCTTGCCCCCTGACATGTAGGGTGCTCTACAATGTAGGTTGATTTGGCAGCTGATACTGTTTCCACACAACATGCCTGTTGCGTAAGACAGCCTATATGCCAGGGGCTGGAAAAACACGTTTTTGCCTGTATCTTTGCTCCTATTGGAGCTAGGAGGTTATAAACATCGCAATGCTGATACTCATGAGGCCTGCTGTTCCTATGCCAAATTTAGTTGAAATTGATCCAAGAGCTTGGGAGAAGATTCCAAACATAAACCCTTACCCAAATGGAGGTGTTACACAGAGCTCAAAAATGTTTAGAATAGAATAGAATATTTTTTTTTTAGACTTTCAGTATTTTTCATACAGTTGGCTTCGTCAAAGTTTACAGAGGGTTTTAGTTTCAGTACGATATTCAAATAGTTACAGAAAGGGGAGAAAAGGAACTAAAGACCTTTTCTTCAGCATTATGTAAAACAATGTTTTATACAGTAATTAAATAAACACATAAGAAAAGAATCACAGTAAATAACTAGCTTATATAATATCAAAACTTAGGGAAAACATATATTTTGATGATTAGTTTCTAAGAATTCTTCAGTTGTATAGAATTCATTGTTTTTTTAGCCAGATTTGCAATGTATTCTTATATTTATTTAGTGGTACTATACAAGCTGAGCATGGTAACTTATTGAAAAATTTTATGCTTAAGTACTTATAGTTATTATAGACTACAGCAAGTCTTGTGGAAGGCAAGTCCAGCAGGTGACTGTTTCTTGTACTGTGTGCATGCGCATCACATCTCATGTTCAATTTTTTCGGATTTTCTCTGGCATATATTAGACAGTTATATATGTACATGCTTGGCACTGTCATTATGCCAAGAGATTTAAAATATTTTCTGCAGGACTCTCTGGGTGCTAGCCCCTCCATGCACCTGATTGCCTTCTTCTGCCATCTGAAAATACATTCAGCCCTTGGGGAGTTACCCCAAAGTAATATTCCATATTGCAGTTGGGAATGAAAAAAAGCATAGTATGAGTGGAGTAGCAATTGCTTGCTCACACTGTTTCTTAATTTATACAATAAGAAAAGTACTCGTGCTAGTTTACTACATAGATAATTGGTGTGTCCTTCCCATGAGAGCTTCTGGTCTATGATTAGTCCAAGTAATTTCACTGTTTTGTTTTCATTTTTAGTTACTTTGAGATTAAATATTATTTCTTCTGTTTTTGTTTAATTTATGCATGGTTGGTTAGCCTGACACCAGTAATTAGCCATTTGCATCATTTCTCTATTTTTGTCCAGTACACTCTGTAAGTTCTCTCCTGTACTTATTAATGTCATATTGTCAGCATATAGTATGTTCTTACACGGTATGTAATTTGAGAAGTCATTAACATAGATAATGAACAGAAAAGGTCCAAGAACAGAGCCTTGGGGTATTCCTCTTTCTATAAGGAGTATTTCTGACCTCTGCTTATTTGCATATACAAGTTGTAACCTATTGCTTAGATAAAATCTGAATAGTCAGTGTGTGTCATCTTCAATGCCATAGTATTTTAACTTTTTGATGAGTATGTCATGTGACACCGAGTCCAAAGCTTTACTTAGCTCAATAAGTGTTCCAGACATTAATACCCTTTTTTCATACCCATCATAAACATGCTTACCAAAGCTTCTACTGCTTTTACAGTTGATAGGTGTGACCTGAAGCCAAACTGTTGTTCATTTAAAATTTTGTTGGTTTCAAAATACCTGTATATCTGCTTATGCACACAATTTTCTACTAACTTGGATATGATTGGTACTATTGAAATGGGTCTGTAGTTATTTGGGAGGTTTCGTTCACCTTTTTTATACACAGGCAACATAACTGTGAGCTTAAGACAGTTGGGGAATATTCCTTCATCAAGTACTCTGTTTGACAGTGAGAGAAGTGGCATTTCAATTTCTTTTGCTGTACATTTAATGATGAAATTACTGAGTCCATAATAATCTTCAGTTTTTGAATTACTTAATTTGTTTATTGACTTATGAATATCATTTAATGTGATTCGGGTCCAAGTGAACTTCTCACTTCTTATCTGCATGTGCTGGAGGAACTGGAAATTTATGCCCACCAGATGAACTCCCCAGTCCTAAAAAAAATGCTTAATGAGCATTACTTTTTGATGGGGTAGGATGCTCTGCCAAATGTCATCTGTGGCAGCCCTTAGCATACTGACAACAGTGAACTGGACAAGGCACAGGAAACTTTAGTGTGGTGCTGTGTTTGGCCTAGCGCAGTGGAAGATCACCAAACAGAAAGAAGAGAAGACATATTTTTTGAAATGTATTATACTTATTTTGAGGAGTTTTTTGTTCTTCTGTAAGAATTCTTGGGACCCATCTTGTACAGACTTTGCTGCAACCAAGATGTTCCAAATTTATTTCCAAGTCATTATGGCCAACATTCTCTGGTCATTATCTGTTGATCAGCATGGATGAGTTGATCAAGATGCTCTTCATTGCAAGTGATGACACTGTGCTGGGTTGACCGGCCGTGGCTTGCCATGTGTACCCTTTTCACCATCTTGTAAATGCCATACTCATCAGGTCACATTGCTCATATCTATTGTATCATCTCCAAACACCTTTAACAAGCATTGATGGATTCCAATCAGTATAATTTATTCAGCAGTGAGGATTTCAATCACACATTGCTGTTTTATACATGTGTCCATATCAGCCTCCAATTAGGAACACTCCTCTGCTGGCACCAACTACCATAGAACAACAGAACAACCTGCAAGTGAAAGAGGAAGGTTCTAACATTAGCACCAGTGACATCTAGTGCAGACATCCAAAGTCACCACAAAAAAATAGGAGGCATTACCTTTGGAATGACACTCATATGTGGCCTGGAGATATGTCCTCTAGGCTGATGATTTGACATTGATCACATCAGGTGAGAACTTTCAAGAATATGTAGACTCAGATATATAGATAGTTAAAAATAGTTGCTGCTGGTGTAAAGTAAACTAGCTGAGTTGAAAACAGAGGATTTTTTTTAGTCTAATGGTACACAAAAAAGAGAATTGAAGTGTAAGACCTGAGTAACAGACAAAAGAATCTCATTGGTTCAACATAACATATGATTAAGTGGTAAACTTGGTCACATACTTTTTCAGTATACAATGCCCACTAGCAAAAACATATTGCTCTGCTTTACAATATCTTCTTTCACTCATAGTTGCAGCATGGCAAAAAAGCATTCAAATGTATCACGGGATTCCATGCAAAAATATTTCAAAGAACTCAACATAATGGCATTTTTAAGCCTGCATATGCACTATTGTAAAGACTATTATTCAGTTGCAGAATTCATTCAAAGTAATTTGACTGACATAAATAGTGAGTAAAGGGCCCTCACTACTAGGAGATGAGTTTATTGTGTACAGATAAATTTGTATGTATCTACCTGACCAAAAATGTGAAGCACTCAAAAAATGTGGTTGAATGTCAATGTCACTTTGTATACATACACCCAATTGGTAGACATGTAAATGATCATACTTGCAATTCGCTGCGACAGATAGAACAGTGACCGGAGAAATTAGTATTGTACATGTTTAAAGCTGTTACCAGGGCAGATAGGGTACATAACGTCTGTGAACAGCATCCGATGTCAAATGATCACTATAAGGGGTATGGAGCTGCTGCATACTCATGTGAGACAGTGTTATCAACAACTGAAGAGTTTGAAAGGGACATCCTTGCAGGTCCCATGTCACTAGCTGATGCAATATCCAGATTTGTGGGGCATGTGAATGTACAGAGCTCTGATATTGAACTGTATAGCAACATGAGGGCAGGCATAATTGTCGTCAAAGTTCCAGTCAACAGCATCTGACCACCACAAGGGACGCACATTGTAGTTCCTTCACATCTGTGCCCGCATTTCAAGCACAAGTAATGGACTCTGTGCAACATTCTGTGTCATCCCACACTATTGGTCAGGGACAAGAAGTAGCCAGTTGCAAGTAACAACACAACACAAATGACTACGTTTGGAGTGCCATTACCAGAAAGCATGAATTGCTGGTCAGTGACATTGCTTGTGTTTCCATGAATTACAGTTCTGCCCTAATTTGGATGACCATTGTCTGTGAGTATGATGGTGACCATGGAAGAGGTCCTATTCTTCCAATGTTTTGGAGAGGCAAAGAAGTATTAATTCTGGAATCATAGTGTGGCAACCATCTGTATGATTTCAAGTCATGATGGACAGTGACTGAATGAACTCTGGTGGTACAATCGCTTGTGACAGACATTCTGGATCATCATGCAGTGTGATGAATCAGTCATTTTCCTCACCTTCAGTCACCTTTTTCCAATGTTGTCACCTTTTCAAATTTTGGTCACCATTTTTTGGGCTTTTAGGAAGAAAATAAGTTATTTACTTTTGTTTCCAAGTTTCTGTACTCATGTCCATTCATTTAACTTTTTAGAATGCCCCAATGATGAAAGAAGTTAAAATCTAACCTTGGTATGGGGGCTCCTTAAATTTGAGATAAATTGTTCCAATCATGTGGGAGCATGTTGGCAACTATTCTTAGTGCTAAATATTCCTCCATTACAACAACTTCTGTTTTTGTTCCAGATTCTAATTTTGTTATAGTAATACAACTGCTGCTGTGAAACTCTGTTCAGTTTTTAAAATAAGTTTTTTGAAATTTTGCAGAGAGTGACTTGAAAAGACAGTTTGAAAAGTAAAGTGTCTGCATTTGGGAAAAAAGTTAGTGGAAGTGAATATTTTGCAGTGTGTGTTTTTGTGCTATTAAGTTTGAGACAAAAGGTTTTCACATAGTTTTAACTATTCACTTTCAATGAAACATAAATGTAACTTTGAAATTAAATGTGGGCCACATGCAACATCGTTTAGAACTTTCAGACACAGCCCTCGAGTTCAGTGCTTGGACCAACAAAAATTATGTTAAATACCAAGGATAGTTCCATGACCGTTGAACTGATTTGGACATTTCAGAATATCTGATGATGGGTAAACATGTAATGTGTTATAATAAATTCATTTGTTCACCAACTGATGACACTTCATTGAGTGACCTATCCAACATTTGTGCAATACTATTTAACTGCAGTGGACTCATGCTGTCAAGTTCCTTTGTTAATTTAACTCAGTTCTGTAATCACTGCAATAACGCCACATATGCTCTCAACTCATGAAGTTTCATTTTGTTCCGCTTTTGAGTGCTTCACTTTTTTTGTCAGTCAGTGCAGTTGTAATTCACTCTGCAGGTTGGCAATATACATAACACCAGTATGGGAAGGATAGATTGTTACTAACAATAAAGAGGAGGTGTAGAGTCACAGACAGACACAGTGAAAAAGATTGCTAAAATATTAAATCTTTCAGACAAAGCCCTTCTTCTGCTATTGCAGAAGCACTTTGTTAAAAAGCTTTAACAATTTAGCAGCCTTTTTCATTATGCCTGTCTCAACCCGATGTGTCTATATAGTAAGTACCAATCCACACTTTCCATGTTGTTGTTGTTCCATCTTGGTCTTTCCATTATATGTCATAAATTACTATGATAATATGTGGATGTATACCATATAAACAAAAGTACCTGGACACTTGTTTTTGGGCAGTAATATGGGCTGTGTCCACCTTTCACCTTTATTGTGGATTGAACTGCGCTGAGGGTACTTTCAATGATGTTGTTGTTGTGGTCTTCAGTCCTGAGACTGGTTTGATGCAGCTCTCCATGCTACTCTATCCTGTGCAAGCTTCTTCATCTCCCAGTACCTACTGCAACCTACATCCTTCTGAATCTGCTTAGTGTATTCATATCTTGGTCTCCCTCTACGATTTTTACCCTCCACGCTGCCCTCCAATACTAAATTGGTGATCCCTTGATGCCTCAGAACATTTCCTACCAACCAATCCCTTCTTCTGGTCAAGTTGTGCCACAAACTCCTCTTCTCCCCAATTCTATTCAATACCTCCTCATTAGTTATGTGATCTACCCATCTAATCTTCAGCATTCTTCTGTTGCACCACATTTCGAAAGCTTCTATTCTCTTCTTGTCTAAACTATTTATCATCCATGTTTCACTTCCATACATGGCTACACTCCATGCAAATACTTTCAGAAACAACTTCCTGACACTTAAATCTATACTCGATGTTAACAAATTTCGCTTCTTCAGAAACACTTTCCTTGCCATTGCCAGTCTACATTTTATATCCTCTCTACTTCGACTGTCATCAGTTATTTTGCTCCCCAAATAGCAAAACTCCTTTACTACTTTAAGTGTCTCATTTCCTAATCTAATTCCTTCAGCATCACCTGACTTAATTCGACTACATTCCATTATCCTCATTTTGTTTTTGTTGATGTTCATCTTATCTTCTCCTTTCAAGACACAGTCCATTCCGTTCAACTGCTCTTCCAAGTCCTTTGCTGTCTCTGATAGAATTATGTCATCGGCAAACCTCAGAGTTTTTATTTCTTCTCCATGGATTTTAATACCTATTCTGAATTTTTCCTTTGTTTCATTTACTGCTTGCTCAACTCATAACATTGGGGAGAGGCTACAACCACTGCTTGCATTTCACACCCTTTGACTCTTATAACTGCCATCTGGTTTCTGTACAAATTGTAAATAGTCTTTCGCTCCCTGTATTTTACCCCTGCTACCATTAGAATTTGAAAGAGAGTATTCCAGTCAACATTGTCAAAAGCTTTCTCTAAGTCTACAAATGCTAGAAATGTAGGTTTGCCTTTCCTTAATCTATTTTCAAAGATAAGTTGTAGCGTCAGTATTGCCTCACATGTCCCAACATTTCTACGGAATCCAAACTGATCTTCCCCGAGGTCAGCTTCTACCAGTTTTTCCATTCGTCTGTAAAGAATTCATGTTAGTATTTTGCAGCTGTGACTTATTAAACTGATGGTTCTGTAAATTTCACATCTGTCAACACCTGCTTTCTTTGGAATTGGAATTATAATATTCTTCTTGAAGTCTGAGGGTATTTCGCCTGTCTCATGCATCTTGCTCAACAGATAGTAGAGTTTTGTCAGGACTGGCTCTCCCAAGGCTATCATTAGTTCTAATGGAATCTTGTCTACTCCCGCAGCCTTGTTTTGACTCAGGTCTTTCAGTGCTCTATCAAACTCTTCATGCAGTATGGTATCTCCCATTTCATCTTCATCTACATCCTCTTCCATTTCTAAAATTTTGTCCTCAAGTACATCTCCCTTGTATAGACCCTCTATATACTCCTTCCACCTTCCTGCTTTCCCTTCTTTGCTTAGAACTGGGTTTCCATCTGAGCCCTTGATACTCATACAAGTGGCTCTCTTTTCTCCAAAGGTCTCTTTAATTTTCCTGCAGGCAGTATTTATCTTACCCCTCATGAGATAAGCCTCTACATCCTTACATTTGTCCTCTAGCCATCCCTGCTTAGCCATTTTGCACTTCCTGTCGATCTCATTTTTGAGACCTTTTGTATTCCTTTTTGCCTGCTTCACTTACTGCATTTTTGTATTTTCTCCTTTCATCAATTAAATTCAATATCTCTTCTGTTACCCAAGGATTTCTACTAGCCCTCGTCTTTTTACCTACTTGATCCTCTGCTGCCTTCACTATTTCATTCCTCTAGCTACCCAATCTTCTTCTACTGTATTTCTCTCCCCCATTCCAGTCAATTGTTCCCTTATGCTCTCCCTGAAACTCTGTACAACCTCTGGTTCTTTCAGCTTATCCAGATCCCATTTCCTTAAATTCCCACCTTTTTGCAGTTTCTTCTGTTTTAATCTACAGTTCATAACCAATATATTGTGGTCAGAGTCCACATCTGCCCCTGAAAATGTCTTACAATTTAAAACCTGGTTCCTAAATCTCTGTCTTACCATTATATAATCTATCTGAAACCTTCTAGTATCTCCAGGGTTCTTCCATGTATACAACCTTATTTCATGATTCTTGAACCAAGTGTTAGCTATGATTGAGGAATGCTCTGTGCAAAATTCTACCAGGCAGCTTGCTCTTGCATTTCTTAGCCCCAATCCATATTCACCTACTATGTTTCCTTCTCTTCCTTTTCCTACTATCAAATTCCAGTCACCCATGACTATTAAATTTTTGTCTCCCTTCACTACCTGAATAATTTCTTTTATCTCATCATAAATTTCATCAATTTCATCATCATCTGCAGAGCTAGTTAGCATATAAACTTGTACTACTGTAGTAGGCATGGGCTTTGTGTCTATCTTGGCCACAGTAATGTGTTCACTATGCTGTTTGTAGTAGCTTACCCACACTCCTATTTTTTTTATTGATTATTAAACCCACTCCTGCATTACCCCTATTTGATTTTGTATTTATAACCCTGTATTCACCTGACCAAAAGTCTTGTTCCTCCTGCCTCCAAACTTCACTAATTCCCACTATATCTAACTTTAACCTATCCATTTCCATTTTTAAATTTTCTAACCTACGTGCCCGATTAAGGGATCTGACATTCCACGCTCCGATCTGTAGAACGCCAGTTTTCTTTCTCCTGATAATGACATCCTCCTGAGTAGTCTCTGCCTGGAGATCCGAATGGGGGACTATTTTACCTCTGGGATATTTCACCCAAGAGGACACCATCATCATTTAATCATACAGTAAAGCTGCATGCCCTCGGGAAAAATTACAACTGTAGTGTCCCCTTGCTTTCAGCCATTCACAGTACCAAGTACCAGCACAGCAAGGCCATTTTGGATAGTGTTACAAGGCCAGGTCAGTCAATCATCCAGACTGTCCCCTGCAACTACTGAAAAGGCTGCTGCTCCTCTTCAGGAACCACACATTTGTCTGGCCTCTCAACAGATCCCCCTCTGTTATGGTTGCACCTATGGTAGGGCCATCTGTATCGTTGAGGCACGCAAGCCTCCCCACCAACGGCAAGGTCCATGGTTCATGGGGGGGGGGGGGCCCTTTCAATGATCTGTCTCAATATTTTGTGGAGAAATTTCTCAAGAACCTAAACCAGAGAAGGCAATAATGTTAGACACTGAGGTCTGGAGTGAATTTGAAATTCAAACTAAGCTTAAAGGTGTTCCATTAGGTTCAGGTTGAGAATCTGTGCAGGCTAGTCTATTTCAGGAATGTTATTGTCCCAAAACAATTACCTCACAAATGTTGCTTTATCACAGAGAGCACTGTCATGCTGAAACAATCAGTCATTGCCTCCAAGCCGTTCCTCTTCTATACATGGTACACAATACTGTAAAATGACTTCATATACTTCCACATTCAGCATTTTTTTAGGTGCAATGAGGAGATCACACCCTAACCATAACTGATACAACCATACAATATCACCTCCTCATTCATACTTCACTGTTGGCACTGCAGATGATGATAAGTAACATTCTCCAGGCATTCACCAAACCCAAACTCTTCCACTGAACTGCCACAGTGTATGGCATGAATCATCACTCCAGATCACTAATTTCAAGTCATCCACTGACTGGGGCATTGCTCTTTGCACCGTCTCAAAAACTGCTTAGGAGTGACTATCAAAATGTGTGGCAAGGAGATGCTCAACCATTGTACCCCATTCTTTTCAACCCCCTATACAGTTACTGAGCTAGCAGGACTGCTAGTAACACTTCAGAACCACAGGGTGATTCCTTCTACTGATTTTATGAGATTTTGTACAAATAGCCTCCACAACGATCAATGGTCCCTATCTGTCAGAACATAAGTTCTACGTGCTCATGTTTACCTATAGTTGTTCCTTCACATTTATTCTTTACTATCACGACACCAGCAGTTGAATTGGATGGCCTTAGAAGGGCTGAAATGTCTCTGATAGGTCTGTTACTCACAAGGGAAACTCCCCATTGCCACTCCCCACTCAGATTTAGTGGTAAGACAGCCCAGTGTATAGCCTGTGAAAAACTGAACACAAGTCAAGCATGAAAACAGGAAGAAGGTGTACTGAACTGTGAAAAGAAATCGAAATACAAACAGTGAATGGTCCAAGAACAAGCGCAAAAAAGAGCAGTGAAAAACGATAACCCATCGTGGGTAAGTAAGTGGTCATGGTGTTGGACTACCAAGTGGGTGAGGTGTGTTCAAAACTCCCTTGTGCCATTTATTTATTTATTTATTTACTTATTTTTCATAACACTATGAACTGCCTGTCTGGTCATTGAAAAGTTTGTTCAAAAATGTGTGTGAAATCTTATGGGACTTAACTGCTAAGGTCATCAGTCCCTAAGCTTACACACAACTTAACCTAAATTATCCACACACACACACACACACACGCCCACACACGCACATGCCCGAGGGAGGACTCGAACCTCCGCCGGGACCAGCCGCACAGACCATGACTGCAGCACCTTAGACCGCTCGGCTAAACCCGCATGGCGAAAAGTTTGTACTCTTTCAGTAGTCCTGGCAGTTCTCATACTATACATTGGCTATAGGATGAATCATGTGGTAAGAATACATTACTGTTGCAAGTAAATGTGATGATTTTTAAGAGCAGGCAAGATATCACATGGACATCTCACAGAAATGAAAATAACAAACAAACAGGTGTGAATTATGTTACAACAAAGTAATTCAAGAGTAAAGATTTCCAAAATGGAACACAGCTTCAAAAACATTAACAACATATGTTTTGACAGAGTACAGAGAAATTGTGTGATTGTGAAACTGTTGCATTTGTTTGTTGCAGCTTATGTGACAAACTATTATGTTTTCATCATAACTCTTCGAGAGATCACATTCACATTTGTGTTCATAAGAACACCCATATTAGGCAAGGCAGCACACCTCACTGACTAACCAGTCATATACAAATTATTTGCATTAATAAGAGATTCCTGTCATATGACACACATGCTGTCTCTAATGATGTGTATGACACACCAGATGTGTTTTCCAGTGACAGATTTCACTGACATGTCACCTTGTCATCAAACATTTGTGGTTCCCATTCGAAAGCCACTTCCTTTTGGCTGCTAATATAGTAGTTGTACAGAATCAACTGTCTTTATAGGTCACTACCTTACATCTTGCTGTTTCAAACAGATATTATGCCATGACACAGACACAAATTTGAATAAAGCAACGAGCAGGGGAAAAAATGGCACAAGGAAGATTTGAACACAGCTCATCCACTTGGCACTCCAACACCATAACTATTTAACTATGATGCTATTTGTCTTCCCAGCTGCTCTATATTGCACTTCACCTTCTTGGACTGTTCATTCTGTCTATTTTGCCTTTTTTCACATTTCAGCACACCTTCTTCCTGTTTTCATGCTTGATCCGTGTTCAGTTTTTTACTTGCTGTCCCCTGGGCTCTTTTACTGCTAAATATGAAGGGAGTGCGATGGGGAGTTTCCTTGTCGGGTAACAGCCAAAATGACTCGTCACATTCAAAGTCACTGAGCTTTCTTTGCTGATCCATTCTGCTGTTACTGCTTCTCTAGTGACAACACAATACTTCTCACCTTCTTTTAAATTGATGGGTCTGCATATAATGTCAAACTGGAAAGGATTATGATGTACTTGTTCATATCTGCATCAAGATGTGTGATAAGAGTTACTTGATAATGACTGTCTTTGTGTGTAAGTGTATTTATAAAAGGCAGGTCACATTTCAGAGCCTCTAAGAAGTGTAGATAAAATAAATCTATCTTACCCACCTTTCCAATCTGATCATCATGAGGTATTATCAAATTATTTAGAACAGTCTGCCTGGAAATATTCTGGCAACAGGAAGAATGTTGTTATTGTAACTGTCACTTTAGGCCCAACCAACATCTATTGGAGATAAAATTAGCATTTTGTAAGAACAGATTAAATTGTCCATTAGTCCACAAAACCAGTCAATAATAATTCCTGATTGAAATTAATATAAATTCAAGCACAGCTACTTCATTGTGGATGCATGTTACAGTTATAATATAAGCAGAGAGATTCATCTTGTGATGGTCGAAACAACTTGTTCAACAAATAGAAGCACTGTATGAAAACGTACTAACAAGTGGTGTGCAGCTGAAGGCCCATCTCTCTAGTCACGTATAAATTGGAAATCATGGCAGTCTCTGTCCAAACATATGTCCAACCCAGTTCATGCAAATAGCAGCAGTGTTCGTAGATTATTTCGTAGAGACAGAGTCAGATAATAGCAATGATCAAAGGAAAAACTGAGTGCTAGCCGGGCACCTGATCATCTTATATTGGTCTGCTGCAGAATATCATGGGTGTGGCTTGGGATATCAGCAATTTCCCCAGAGGAGGTGCCCTTGCTAGGTGTGGGAGAACTTATGCATATTGATACATCTGCATCTTCCAGTTGCATGTCTGGTGGGCTTACTAAATTTATCATGCAGGCTGTTGTAAAGAATTTTATGATATATCCTACCTGAAAAACATCAGATGAGCAAAACTAGTAGTTCATAAAGAATTATTTTATCAGTGAGACTTCGTGGTTCTAAAATATGACATTTTTCATCTATTTATGGGCTCTGGGGCACCAACTGCACAAAATATGATTGTAAAATTTCCACTGACAAAGCTGACTGCATGGAAAATATGCTGTAATAAAGATTTCAAAACTGTGTGTGTGTGCATTCATCGACAGCTTTCTTGGTTGATTTCTGATGTCCAAAGCCATGTGGAGACCTATATAGTTACTGTCTCCTTTTTTACAATCTTTATTAACTTTTTGTGCATTAAGCATTCCAATACTTTGAACAAACAAGGGAATAATGTGAGAGGCCAATAGTTCATCACTTTATGTTTCTTGCCAGTTCTGTAAATAGTTATTACTTTTGATGTTTCTAACATTTCTGGAAAGTATCTGGTTGTCCTGTTGATTCCATATTCTCTAAGGTCTGTAAGGTATTTCTGGTACCAAGCACTGTGGGTTTCGAATCCACGCCAGACAGCATGGAACTTGATGACCTGTTATGTATTTAGGTGGCTGCCTGTCACTCAGCGAGGCAGTCTGGTATTTGCATTGAGTTGGTTGATATCTTACTTACAGAAGTCGTGCTTACATTGCGTGTGCTTACTTCCCATTTATAAGTGGATGTTGTTTTGCTTTCGTGAGGTTATCTCTTGTGACACCATTGCTTAATAATTTGTTGTTGATCTCGGTGTCTTGGTTGGTTGTCTGTCATTGTGCTTGTCCTTCCATTCCCATTCATCTGTCTTGTTTGTTCATGGGCCACTCCCATTCGGTCCCACTGCATTTTCGGTAGCAGCAACCCCGCGACTGTTGCTGTTGCGCTTACAACATTTTGGCGATGCGGTAAACGGCAGTAGTTGTTAGCATGGAGACTCAGTTGGTCTGTCTTCTGGAACAGTAGCAGCAGCTCATGCAGCAGCAGCAACTTCAGTTAGACATGCAGTTGCTAATGAACAAAGTTGATGCCCGGGATGCATTACCACAACAGCTTCCAGGTCCTCGGGTGCCCAATGCTTTCCCATGTCTGCCATCTTTCCTACCATTTAATGATGCTAAAAAAGACTGGGAAACATACTTACATGAACTGAAACAACATTTCACAGTTTTTCAAGTCATGGATGACCCCTTGCAGTGGTCGTTGTTTTTGTCTTGGGCCTCCCCAGACACATTCTTTCTTCTCTGCAAGTGGCCACCCTTGTCCGATCCTGTGGCTCTCTCTTTCCAGCAGATATACCTGATGCTGACAAACTATTATTCACAGTGCTACCATGTGGTTGCCTCTCGGCTGGAGTTCCACCAGTGCCATAGACAGCCTGGTCAATCATATCGTTCCTGGATCACAGACTTGCAGGGTTTCAGCCGTCAATGCAATTTGACGTGCACCAATCAGCAGTGTAAGGCTTTGTAGGCAGACTCCCTGATCCAGATGTGGTGGCTCAGTTGGCTCCTGATCCTGAGGTCTGCACTGCAGCGTTGAAACTCAATAATGCCTCATTGGCAGATATTCTCTGCATTGTCCACTCATTTGAATTTTCTCAGGCAGCTAACAATTGTCTCGTGCCGTGGCCACAAGTGGCGGCACTCAATGCGTCTCTGTGGGTTCCACCCTCATGACAGAGATGTGGCCCAGCCAACAGAGGCCAGCTCTGTCAGGACTCCTCTTTGTCCAACATCTCTATGGCATCAGAGCCTCTGGTCGCCCCGTGTCACTGGCTGCATGGCCCACTTTCATTTGCCCACAGTGCTTTACCACACACTCTCGAGCTTATGGCCTCAACCACTGGAAAACATGCATGCTGTGTGAGAAGGAGGGCCACATCCAATCTGTTTGTCATATTCACTCGACTCGCTCCTGTCCTGTCACTAATGGGCCTCAGGGTACAGTACATGCTCTGCAGACAGTTGTCCCACTGGAGGACCCATCAGCACAGAAGCTATTCCTCAAACTCCACCTTTTTTCTGAGGATGTCAGTTTCCAGGTCGACACTGGGGCCACTATCTCCTTGATTAATATTGCAACATATACCTGCCTGGACTCCCCTGCGTTGTCACCTCCCTCTCGGTGTTTGGTCGCCTATGGCAACGGTTCCATTCCCCTTTGTGGGCAGTTCGTCATCCAGGCATCACACAAACATGTTCTCCAGCTCCTTACCCTATTTGTTGTTGACCATCTGTTGGCTTCAAATATTTTTGGCCTGGATGCATTTCAACTGTTTGGCTTTTCAATTTCTGATGAAGTTAAGGTCATTTCCACGGCTGTTCCTTTTCACGACTTGGACAATCTGTGCTTGGCTTTTGCGTCATTGTTTGTGATGGATCTCAGGTGTGCTTCACATTTTCAGGTGCACATCACACTTTGGCTGGATGTGCAGCCTCACATTTCCAGACCAGACCAATTCTGGTGGCCTTACAGCCAGCAGTCAAGCTGGAACTCGATCGGCTCCAGGCTGCTGGCATCCTCGAGCCTGTGTCATACACTGCTTGGGCGACACCATTGGTGGTTGTACAGAATCCAGTGGGTCCCTTTGCTGTGTAGGGACTTTGGCGCTACTGTCAATGCTCAGTCCTTAGTAGACACTTACCCCATTCCCCAACAGGAAGACCTTCTCACCAAGCTTGCGTGGGGAGGGTACCTGGCTGAGGCAAACCACCAGTTACCCTTGGATGCCAATTCCCAGAACATCATGGTTATCAACAGACCTTTCAGATTATACAAGTACAAGTGCTTTCCATTTGGTGTCTCTTCAATACTGGCAATTTTCCAGCGGTACCTGGAGCAGCTTATGCAGCCTATCCCAGCCTGCATGAATTATCTGGATGACATCTTGGTCACTAGGTGTTCCCGCCAGGTACCTTTGCACAACCTCAGTGTCTTATTTCACACAGTGCAATTTGTGGGTTTACACTGTCAGGTGGCCAAGTGTTGTTTTTTTCAACTGGAAGTGGAATACTTAGGCCACTGGCTTAGCAAAGGTGGCATTCACCCTTCGGGTCACAACGTTGCAGCCATTGAGGCCCTTCCTCATCTTACTTATTACTTAAAGTTCTTACCCCAAGCTGCCTCCATTGCTCAACCCCTCAATCACTTGCGTTGCAAAGGGGTGACTTTTGAAAGGACTTCTGCCTGTGACCAGGCTATTATCCATTCAAAGGGAATGCTGAAGTCCGCCCCTCGTCTTACTCCCTTCTCTCTGGACCATCCCTCGGTTGTGGCAGCTGATGCGTCGGCATACAGCACTGCGGCAGTCCTTGCACATTGGAATACCAATGGCTCAGAGCAGCCCACCACTTATGCATTTAAGACGTTAACCCCAGCACAACGTAAATACTCCTGGATTGAAAAGGAGGCCCTGGCAGTAGTGTTCGCCATCCAAAAATATCCCATCTATCTCTTTGGGGCAAAGTTCACCCTCCTGACAGTCCACAAACCCTTAGTTATTCTGTTTGGACCCCACACTCACCTTCCAGAGCAGACAGCTCAATGTCTCCAGCACTGGGCGTTATTTTCATGGAATTACACTTACGCCATCCAGTATAAGCCCACGGCCCACCATACTAATGTGAACGCTTTGTCGTGTCTCCCAGCAGGCCCAATCCTATATTTGAACAACAGCAGGTCCTCTGCTTTCACATTGTTTCCACCCACCAGGATTCACTGGATGGTCTGCTTCTTATGGCTGCTCACATTGCCACGGCTATATGCTGAGACCCTATCTTGCAGCAGGTTCTTCACTACGTGGTCCACGGTTGGCCCTCCTATATTACTCATTGGATGCAGACCAACTTCAGCCCCTGGTGCCACCTGTCCCACAGGCTCTCCATGGTTGATGATGTCCTGTTGGCCACAGAGTTGGATGCCCATTGAATGGTCATCCCTCCAGATTTTCGACGTCACGTGCTCAGTTTGTTACACCGTGGATACTGGGGTATGTCCTGCACGAAAGTTTTGGCTTGCCAGAATGTGTATTGGCCCAGCATCGATGGTGATATTGACCACGTGGCCAATGGGTGCACTATGTGTGCATGTCATCAGGCAAGCCCCCCTCAGTCATTTGCACACTAGCCTATGCCTCACCGGCCCTGGCATTACATCCACCTCAATTTTGCGGGCACATTTTTGGGGTCCATGTGGTTACTTATCATTGATGCCTACTACAAATATTCATATGCTGTCCGCATCGCATCCACCACCACAGAGGCCACACTCATGGCCCTGGCCCAGGTTCTCACCATTGAGGCTCTGCATCACACATTGGTCTCCGATAATGACCCCCAATTCACGGCATCCATCCTCCTTGCACGACTTCTGTCAGGTCATCAGTATCAAACATATCCATAGCCCACCTTTCCACCCTTCCTCCAATGGTGCAGCAGAGAGGCCTGTCCGCACATTTAAACCACAGCTGACAAAGGCGGTCAAAACATCTCCAACCACATTGGCCCTCATCCTGTTCTTGAGCACATATCACACCATGCCAATTGTCGGAATAGTCCAGTGGAGCTCCTCCATGGGCAGCAGCCATGGACCCTGCTCCATTTGCTGATGCCATCACCCTCCCACCCCTGCTCCTGGCCCTCTCAGGATTACGCCCCTCGCGCGGCCATGTCGGCCTGTGTGGTATGGGAGCATGGCAGGTTGGACACCTGACCTGCCATGGTCATCGTGACCCATGGGCAGCATGTGACGTCAGTGCTGACATCAAAAGAGGTGGAGCACTGCCATCATAACCAGCTCCACCCATGTGCCCCTGCGGGACTCCCACCGCTGCCTCCTCCTGCACTACCCCTCCTTCGGGTACAGACATGGTCCTCAAGTCGCCACCACTGCCCCCGATTGCTGCCTCCCTGTGGGTCTGCTGCCAGTCCTCCAGCCCCCAGGTGGATCAGAGGCTCCCTCTGACAACCTGGCCTCTGGGTTGGCTCTCATGCACACATTGAATGTCCCTACCTCCCCGACAACGGCAGTTGACGAGTCCGGGTCTTCTTCCATCTGCCGACCACTGCAGCACTGTCCGGGGCATTTTTGCCCCTATGCCCAAGTTTCAGGGGGGAGGGATCTGGTACTGAGTGCCACGGGTTTTGAATCCATGCCACATGGCATGGAACTCGATGACCACTAGAGGTCTCTGCAGCAGTTGCGCCGTAAGCTGTGGCTGCACACGCTCCTGGTCCTGAGTCTAACGTTTATCTTAGCGGCCAGTAGCGACATACTCTGTTACGTATTTAGGCGGCTGCCTCTCACTCAGCGAGGCAGTCTGGTATTCACATTGAGTCAGTTGATATCTCATTTACAGATATCGTGTTTACGTTGCGTGTGCTACATCCTGTATATGAGTGGACATTGTTTTGATTTCAAGATGTTATTTCTTGTGACCCCATTGCTTAATACTTTGTTGTTGATCTTGGTGTCTTGGTTGGTTGTCTGTCATCGTGCTTGTCCTTCCATTCCCGTTTGTCCATCTTGTTTGTTCGTAGGCCACTCCCGTTTGGTCCCGCCGTGTTTTCGTTAGCTGCAATCCCGCGACCATCCCTGTCATGGTTACAACAGTAACTGATGTAGTTCCACACTTTTGACCAATGAACAAAACATGAACTTTTGAAATACTGTGTGAGCTTTGTGTCTAGACTCAAGACATCCTAATAAATATAACTCAATATGTCATTCTCAATAGAAATAAGTTGTTGGATATGAAGAATATCATTGGGCACTCCCAAAGAGAGGATCATTAGTGCATACATGTTTATAAATGATCTGATGGGTAATGTCAGAAACTGCATAAGGCTGTTACATAGTAATATTGCTTTGTGTAGAATTATTCACAGATAATAGACAGAAATCACTTACCAAAATTTGATGTAAGTAATATTTATCTTTTTCAAATTAACAGTTCAGTCTCAGAATCGATACTAGAAACAAGAATGATCTTCATAATGATTTAAAGTTAATTACCAAGGTCAAGAAAGGTCCCCATAGTTCAGGAACAACTCATTTTCAACAACTTTCCTATGGGCATAAAACGTTTAGCTACCAATAAAGTTCAGTATAACCTGCCTAATATAACAGATTGTAGAAATTCTTCCTAACGACCCAGAACCTCAAACCCCTCACATGGTTCAGATTCATTGATAACATCTTTGTCATCTGGATTGAGGATAAGGACAGCCTATGCACATTCCTGAAAAACCTCAACACCTTATCCTCCATCTGCTTCACCTGGTCCTCCTCTACCCAAAAAGCCACCTTCCTTGATGTTGACCTCTAGCTCAAAGATGGCTACATCAGTACCTCTGTCCATATCAAACCCACCAACCACCAACAGTACCTCCATTTTGACAGCTGCCGCCCATTGCATACCAAGACGTCTCTTCCGTACAGCCTAGCCACCATGGCTGTCACATCTGTAGTGATAAGCAGTCCCTCTCAAAATATACCAAGGGTCACACTGAGGACTTCACGGACCATAATTACCCTCCCAACCTCATACAGAAACAGATCTCTTGTGCCTTATCTCTCCAGTAACCCATTACCACTCAATATCCCACCATCCAGACGCAGAGGGCATACCTCTCACGTCTCAGTACCACCCAGGAGTGGAGCAACTGAATCATACTCTCTGTCAGTGTTTCAACTACCTCTCATCATGCCCTGAAATGAGGAATGTCCTACTCACTGTCTTTCCTGCTCCTCCCACAATGCTATTCAGCTGGATACCAGACTTACACAATATACTCGTCCATACTTGCACAACCTCTACTCCCAGTGGCTTGGCTCATGGCTCATGGCTCATATCCTTGTAATAGACTTAAACGCAAGACCTCTCCCATACATTCTTCCACCACCACCACCACCACCACCACCTCCACCTATTCCAGTCCAGTCACAAGCATCCCTATCCCAACAAATGCAGGGCTACCTGTGACACCAGTCATGTGATCTATAAGCTAAGCTGCAACCACTGTGCTGCATTGTGCATGGGCATGACAACCAACAACTTGTCAGCCTGCACTAATGACCGCTGACAAATTGTGGCCAAGAAACAGCTGAACCACCCAGTTGCTGATCACGCTGCGTGCCAAAACATTTTTCATTTCAACAACTGCTTCATAGCCTGTGCCATCTGGATCCTTCCTTCCAACATCAGCTTTTCTGAACTGCAGAGGTGGGAACTCTCCCTGCAATACATCCTACATTCCCGTATTCCTTCTGGCCTTAACCTACATTAGTCATTGTCCTGTACCCACCTATCCCTTTCCCTGTTTCCATTTCAGCACTACACAGCCTTCTGTTCCACCTATGCAGTCACAGTCTTTTTACTTCTCTCATTTCCTGCCCCTCTCCCTCCATTTGAGGCCCTCAGTCTGAGCACTTGACTGTACCTAGCTTCCCTACACTTTCTGCAGCTCAACCTGTATGCCCACACAGGCAGTGCTTTGCCATTCCCTGTCCCTACCCTGTTATCTCGCCCCCACCCGTGTGTGTGTGTGTGTGTGTGTGTGTGTGTGTGTGTGTGTGTGTGTGTGTGTGTGTGTGGGTGTGTGTGTTTTCTTGTTAGCAGTTTTTTTTGTTGTGCCTGTCTGTGACTCAGGTTTGTTAATTTAATTTGTCTTACACACACTGTTTTCTAAGAACATGCTAAAAACCTCGGCTGGTATCATAACTACCTAGTTACATGATAGAGGTAGTCAGCATATAATGTGTGTAACTGCCGATGATAATGTGCTTCATATTCAAAGGTTATGATTGAGATGTTAACATCATAGATTACCTAATTTCATTTCCAATTTGTATCATCTGTGTTAACAGAATATTTACATGTATTGCAACAAGTTTGACACTACAGTAAACTCTCAATTATCTGTGGGAGATTATCTGCTTCACAGATTTTCCATGGCCTATTACCCCACTTTTTTCCTGTTGAAAAGTTTTCTTTTACCCTGAGTGGTTGCAGGTGAGTGATCATCTTACATTGCAACATGAGTGTAGTAAACAATGAGCTGCCTGAACACTGCAAGTGCTGCACTTTGATTGTTAGGTAAGATAGCCATTGGTTTCCATTAGTGCCAAACAATGTCTGAAAGTGAATGTGTGTCCTGTTAATGATACAGCAGAAACTGGCAGTAATACATGAACTCAAAGAAAGCAGAATTAGTACACAAAATCTGGCATTGATTTCCTATGTGAGTGAAACTATAATCCATGATATTCAGAAAAACAAAGACAAAATAATGCAGTTTGATAACAGTCTGACTTTTAAAAGGTTAATCAAATTGGAAAATTATGAAAATGTGTGCTTACACTGAAGTGCTTGAAGCTATGCTGGAATGGTTACAACAGAAACAAGCAGAGGGCATACAAGTATCTGGCCCAATATTTGCCAAACAGGCCCAGTTGTTCTTCAAAACCTTGAGGAACAAAGTAGATTTTAATGCATCTTCTGGCTAGTTCAGAAGATTTAAACAGCGTCATGGTATCCAGAGATTGCCATCTGAAGAGAAAAGTTAAGTAGGGATAATAAGGTTGCCTTTGAATTTTGTTATGATTTCCAGGGGTTTATTTCATGGGTAAATTTGATGCTGGAGCAAATATACAATGCAACAAAACTCGGCTGTTTTGGAAGTGCTGACCATCAACCACTTTAGCTTTTGAGACAGAGTGTAGCACACCTACATCTACATTACATTCACATATGGAGTGAAGGGAGCATGATAATTTGAGTGCCTCTGTGCATGCAGTAATTATTCTAAACTTATCCTCAAGATCCCTAAGTGATTGATATCTAGGGGGTTGTAGTATATTCCTAGAGTAATCATTTACAGCTGTTTCTTGAAACTTTGTTAATAGACTTCCTGGGGATAGTTTATGTCTATCTGCAAGACTTCCAGTTCAGTTACTTAAGCATTTCTGTGACACTCTCCCATGGATTAAACAAACATGTGACCATTTGCACTGCCCTTCTCTGTACATTCTCAATATCCTCTGTTAGTCCTCTTTGGTATGGGTCCCACACACTTGACCAATATTCTAGAACAAGTCACACAAGTGATTTGTAAGCAATCTCCTTTATAGACTGATTGCACTTTCCCCAGTATTCTCCCAACAAACCAAAGTTTACCACCTGCTTTACCCATGACTGAACCTATATTATCATTCCATTTCATTTTCCTATGAAGTGTAACATACAGGTATTTGTAGAATTGGCCAATTCCACCAGTGCATTGATATTATAGTCATAGGATACTACATATTTTCATTTTGTGAGGTGCAAAATTTTCCATTTCTTAACATTTGAAGCAAGTTGCCAATTTCTGCACCATGTTAAAACTTATCGAGGTCTGAATGAATATTTATGCAGCTTCTTTCACTTCACTGAAGATAAATGCATCATTTGTGAAAACCCTGATTTTACTACTAACATTGTCTCCCAGGCCATTAGTATGCAACATGAACAGCAAGGGTCCCAACAAATTTCCCTGGGCCACACCCAAAGTTACTTCTACGTCTGAAAATAACTCTCCATCCAAGATAACATTCTGTGTCCTCCCTACCAAAAAGTCCTCAATCCAGTCACAAATTTCACTTGATACCCAGTATGATCTTACTTTTGATAATAAGCATAGGTGTGGCACTGAGTCAAATGATTTTTGAGAATCAAGAAATACTGCATCTACCTGGATGCATTGATCCAAAGCTTTAATTAGTGCATGTGAGAAAAGAGCTCCTGGTTATAAATCTAGAAAGAAAAGAATAACCTTGTTAATGGTATGGGACCACATAAAGTTAAGTTGGTTTAATAGGTGAAGTTAAAAACTTGTGCTGGTTCAAAGGAAATGAAATACATAATTTACCTGTCTATTTGTTGCACAACAATGGGCCATTGATGGTCTGCTTAATATTTCAAACATGGTTCCATATTTTATTTGTGCCACAGGTGCAAGGATTAAGTCAGGTGATGCTGAGGGAATTAGATTAGGAAATGAGAAACTTAAAGTAGTAAAGGAGTTTTGCTATTTGGCGAGCAAAATAACTGACAATGGTCGAAGTAGAGAGGATATAAAATGTAGACTGGCAATGGCAAGGAAAGCGTTTCTGAAGAAGAGAAATTTGTTAACATCGAATATAGATTTAAGTGTCAGGAAGTCATTTCTGAAAGTATTTGTATGGAGTGTGGCCATGCATGGAAGTGAAACATGGACGATAACTAGTTTGGACAAGAAGAGAATAGAAGCTTTTGAAATGTGGTGCTACAGAAGAATGCTGAAGATTAGATGAGTAGATCACATAACTAATGAGGAGGTATTGAATAGGATTGGGGAGAAGAGAAGTTTGTGGCACAACTTGACTAGAAGAAGGGATCGGTTGGTAGGACATGTCCTGAGGCATCAAGGGATCACCAAATTAGTATTGGAGGGCAGCATGGAGGGTAAAAATCGTAGAGGGAGACCAAGAGATGAATACACTAAGCAGATTCAAAAGGATGTAGGTTGCAGTAGGTACTGGGAGATGAAGAAGCTTGCACAGGACAGAGTAGCATGGAGAGCTGCATCAAACCAGTCTCAGGACTGACGTCCACAACAACAACAGGTGCAAGGATATTTAATGTTGTAGGGTCTACTCACAAGGGCTGTATTGTTGCTGGACAATGCACCATTGCATCTGAATGACAATGTTCTGAAATCGGATGGATGATGTTTGTATAATACTTACCCCCTAATGTGATAACTTAATCCAGCCAATGGATCAACATGCCACTGCTGCCATGAATAAAATTTATAGAGGAAGTTTGCTACAACAAATTATTGATAAGGACAGCAATCCTCCAACACTTTGGAAACAAATAACTATACTAGATACAATTTATAAAGCATTGAAGGAAAAGATAAAACAATCATAGCCAAGACATGAAAAAACGATACTCCTAAAATTGATGAAATTAGTAATTCTAATGATGATGAAGATGCTCATTAGCAATGTTAGCAGGTGTTTTGAAAAGTACTCCACGATATGCAAATAATGACAAGGAAAATATTTTTGAATGGTTTGACGTTGACTGCACAGAGCCAGCTCATGAGCTGTTGAGTGACAGTACTATTGTTCAGTGAGTACAAAGGAAACCCAAGGAGGTGAATGACAGTGACAAAGACAAGAACATTTCACTAATTCCAAAAACAGTAATCAGTCATGCACCAGCACATCAATGGGCCAAAGGGTTAATGAAATACCTGGAACAGCAAGAAAATGCTTGCATTTCTAAGATGGGGATGCATAAAATTTGAATTATTGAGGTGGTGCAATGCTGTTTCGAAGGAAAAAAATTATATAATTTATCTGTCCATTATTTGCACCACAATGAGGCCTGGATGGACTGCATAATATTTTGAACATGGTTCCATAATTGATTTGTGCCACATGGACACATGTCATGGACTCGCATTCGGGAGGACGACATTCAAATCCACATACGGCAATCCTGATTCAGGTTTTCCATGATTTCCCTAAATCATTTCACGCAAATGTGATTTCCTTCCCTAATCTGATGGGAATGATGACCTTGCATTTTGGTCCCCTCCCCCAAATCAATGAACCAACCAGTCACAACATTTGTAGTGTGATATGCAAAAGACAAGCTGCTTTACTGAGCCAGAAATAAAGCCAAGACTATTTTTTTCAAAGTAGTGAAGTGTAATGTAATGTGAAATTGGACTGTACTGTATTATTTTAAGTTCAGTATTTTCACACAGTATATTATGATTAAAGTATTATTATTATAAACAATAGTTAATTAATTTTAATTATGATATTATAATTAATTTTTGTTTTTGAACAACACTAATATTTTACTGTGCCCTTTAATTGTGGATTATCCATAGAATTTGACTATCTATGCTATTCAAGGCCCCAATTATTGTGTATAATCAAGAGTTTACTGTACTTTGTAATGAAAATATGTTTATGATTTGAGACAGTCGGAGGTGTGCTTGCTTGTGTGTATGTGTGTGTATTTTATTTTCAGAAGATGATGGCTGAAAGCTAAATGTGTAACAGTTTTTTCCTTGTGCCTGTCTGCAACTTAATGTGTCATCTTTACAGTGAATAGCAATAATCGTTTCCATAATTGTTGATATGTTTAATGTATATAATATACAGGACTTTTCATGCTTCAATAAAATTATAATTTAGTAAACAGTTTCCTTGTAACAATTTTATAAGCATAGTATGCATCGATTTATGTCCATTGTTCATTCTGACAGACACAAGCAATTCCAGCACGACAGTGTGACACCCTACATGTCCAGAATTGCTACAGAGTGGCTCCAGACATGAACATTATTGAGCATATCTGGGATGCCTTGCAACATGCTGTTCAGAAGAGATCTCCTCTCTGTTGTACTCTTGCACATTTATGGACAGCCCTGCAGGATTCATGGTGTCAGTTCCTCCAGCACTACGTCAGACATTAGTCAAGTCCATGCCATATCATGTCCTGGCACTTCTGCATGCTCCCTGGGGCCCTATAGGATATTAGGCTCTTCAGTGTATAAACAAGAGTGTGGTAGAATTTGCGTGTTCTTCAAAAGGGGCTTGCATGAGATTTTAGAAGTAACATTACCCACGTCACTGTAATATGTTTTAGGAAAATAAAGCAGCTTCTGCTGGCAGATGAGTTGCCGCAAAATGTGTACTTAAAGTGATCCCACCATTGCAATTTTTTTTTTTTTTTTTTTTTTTTTTTTTTTTTTTTTTTTTTTTTTTCCGGTGAAGCTTATATGCCTCTCAGTTTAGATTTTTTTGGATCCACATTCCAACAAATTTTGTGTTGTTTACAGTTCACAATTGTTTACTGGATAGCACTATGGTAGAGCTTCAGTGGCATATACTATTTGCAGTATATAAATGTATAGTTACTATCTCTTCTGCACATTTGATAAGACTGTTTCTGGACAACCAGTGTTTTGTGACATAGCTAATTTGATTTCATTTTCCACTTCGCTTATGGTCTGAACTCTTATCAGAATTTTTGTGCAGTACTATGACAAAAATGTCTTGTAGTATACACCCCATACAGTATAAACATATGGAAAGTGAAATTGCCAATTAAAGTATGCCTTGTAAATGTGGTGCTGTGCAGTATACAAATATTAAAAATATATTGACATCAGCTGCCCAATAGAGTATATATTTTTTATAGTATTATCAGAATGGTATCAAACACAGGCCAGTATTCAACAGCATCTGCATTACAGTAAACAAAATATGACATATTTTCAAAAGCTTTTGGAATAGTTTTTCATGTTATCATTCCCCTTTTCGTTTTTACAGGTGCAGCTAGTGTAGCCAGAGGTCTCACCGGATACATTGACTCATTAGTAAATAATGCCATTTCAAATGCTTCCAGACAAGCCATGCCAATTGATGTTGACTTTTTATCTGATTATCCAGATTTTTTGGCATTTGGAATAACTTTTCTCCTCACAAGTAAGATTTTTGTTTGTGTGTTTAATGCTGATGACCACATTTAGTTAAAATGCCTTAATGAACTTGACATTTAAATGAGTCAAAATGAAAATTACTATCTTGTAGTTCATATAGAGTGATGCAATCATAGGATAACTGGAACTCTAGACATTTTACGCAGTTTACAGATAGCAAGAAGTGAATGTAGTTATTCTTTGAATTCTGTTATATGAAGATGAAAGGCAAATGGAAGTGAAACTGTGAGTTTTATAAATTACATTAAGCTTTCTAGATTATTTATTTCTTCAGAAATTTGATGTATTTCAATTGACTAGACACAGAGGTGTGTGTTTTGGTGTCTGTGTGGTTGTAAGTGTGAATATGTGTCAGAAAAAGAGCTCATACTCAAAAGATAGTGTGAATGCCAATAGGTGATGGATGATAATTGCTTAGTGGCATCTGAATTCATTGGGGACACAAACAGGAAACTTGCATGTGCAGAAAAGCACTTATGTTTAGATGAAAGTGAGCTCTTTTTAGTGCCCTTCTGCCGGGAGCCAAATAGAGACTTTTTTCTGCATGTGAACCATGGACAATGCACCGCATCAGAGTTTACTATTTCTCCTGTTTCAATTTAAAGGCAACCAGTGAAGGATTCCATGCAGTACTTCACTGAAAGCTCGCACCCCTGTTGATTAGAGTATGTGTCATACAGATATCTAAGGCTCTTTGAATACCACAATACCAGAATGAAAGAATGGAGAGTCCAAGAGGAATGTAACAATATTATTGTTACATTGAGGAGGTCCTGGACATGCGGAATTCTCACTGCGATGGAGCACTTCCTTTCACGCCGATCACCTGCCACCCTACCTAAAACCTCTTTCCTCATTACCCTAGCCAGCTTCATCCTGACTCACAACTTCTTCACTTTCGAAGGCCAGACATACCAACAATTAAAGGGAACAGCCATGGGTACAAGGATGGCCCCCTCGTACGCCAACCTATTCATGGGTCGCTTAGAGGAAGCTTTCTTGGTTACCCAGGCCTGCCAACCCAAAAGTTTGGTACAGATTTATTGATGACATCTTCATGATCTGGACTCACAGTGAAGAAGAACTCCAGAATTTCCTCTCCAACCTCAACTCCTTTGGTTCCATCACACTCACCTGGTCCTACTCCAAGTCCCATACTACTTTCCTTGATGTTGACCTCCATCTGTCCAATGGCCAGCTTCACACATCCGTCCACATCAAACCCACCAACAAGCAACAGTACCTCCACTATGACAACTGCCACCCATTCCATATCAAACGGTCCCTTCCCTACAGCCTAGGTCTTCATGGAAAACAAATCTACTCCAGTCCTGAATCCCTGAACCATAACACCAACAACCTGAAAACAGCTTTCGCATCCTGCAACTACCCTCCCGACCTGGTACAGAAGCAAATAACCAGAGCCACTTCCTCATCCCCTCGAACCCAGAACCTCCCACAAAGGAACCCCAAAAGTGCCCCACTTGTGACAGGATACTTTCCGGGACTGGTCAAACTCTGAATGTGGCTCTCCAGCAGGGATACGAATTCCTCAAATCCTGCCCTGAAATGAGATCCATCCTTCATGAAATCCTTCCCACTCCACCAAGAGTGTCTTTCCACCGTCCACCTAACCTTCGTAACCTCTTGGTTCAACCCCATGAAATCCCCAAACCACCTTCCCTGCCCTCTGGCTCCTACCCTTGTAACCGCCCCCAGTGTAAAACCTGTCCCATGCACCCTCCCACCACCACCACCACCACCACCACCACCACCACCACCACCTACTCCAGTCCTGTAACCTGGAAGGTGTACACGATCAAAGGCAAAGCAACGTGTGAAAGCACCCACGTGATTTACCAACTGACCTGCCTACACTGTGAAGCTTTCTATGTGGGAATGACCAGCAACAAACTGTCCATTCGCATGAATGGACACAGGCAGACAGTGTTTGTTGGCAATGAGGATCACCCGGTGACTAAACGTGCCCTGGTGCATGGCCAGCACATCTTGGCACAGTGTTACACCGTCTGGGTTATCTGGATACTTCCCACTAACACCAACCTATCAGAACTCCGGAGATGGGAACTTGCCCTTCAATATATCCTCTCTTCCCGTTACCCCCCAGGCCTCAACCTCCGCTAATTTCAAGTTGCCGCCACTCATACCTCACCTGTCATTCAACAACATCTTTGCCTCTGTACTTCCGCCTCGACTGACATCTGTGCCCAAACTCTTTGCCTTTACATATGTCCTCTTGTGTCTGTATATGTGCGGATGGATATGTGTGTGTGTGAGAGTGTATACCTGTCCTTTTTTCCCCCTAAGGTAAGTCTTTCCGCTCCCGAGGTTGGAGTGACTCCTTACCCTCTCCCTTAAAACCCATATCCTTTTGTCTTTCCCTCTCCTTCCCTCTTTCCTGATGAAGCAACCATGGGTTGCAAAAGCTTGAATTTTGTGTATGTGTTCGTGTTTGCTAGTGTCTCTATCAACATACCAACGCTTTCGTTTGGTAAGTTACATCATCTTTGTTTTTAGATATATTTTTCCCATGTGGAATGTTCCCCTCTATTATGTTTATCAAAATAAGTATTCTATTAGTACACTGTTCTCAGATGTTGCAGCTTGTATGGAAAGCTTTTTGGATCTGAGACCACATGTGCTCTATGTACTAGGAAGCACAAGACACTACCTCACTTGACAGGATGATAGTTTTTGTACTGCAAATATAATTATTTGTGAATAAGTTTGCAGTAGACACTGCATCCCATCATTCTAACCATGTCATCCAAAAATGGCAAGCTATCATCTTTTTCTACTTGCACCATGAACTGAATATATGGGTAGGGCAAGTTCAAATGCTGGAGAAATATAGGTGTTGTTTCTACTCCAAGGAGCCAAACAACAAATGTTTTGTCATCATATTGCCAGAAACAGGAAGGCTTGGGAGTTTGCTGACCATATTGTATTTTCCTCAAAGTCTTCCATAAAATAGTTGGGCCTCTAAGGGAGACAGTAGAATTCTCATAGTGTGACCCTTTTTCTCAAACTTAGTGCTAATAAGTTCTAAGGAGGCCCATAGAGGCATTTCTGCAACTAAGTATATGACATCAAAGCACCCCAAAAATCCAGTCTTTGTAATTTAAGCATCTTTATGTAACCTATGAAGTCCTCTCAATTCCATAAATGATGGTCACATTTACCTATGAGTAGTCCCAACAGTGAAGTAAGATGATTAACTAAAAGAAAGGTGGTAAGCACTCCAATGGCACTTGCAGTGGGGTGACAGGGGACCCATCCATGTGAATCTCTGGTAGGTCATACAGTCTTGGGTGAAATGTAGCCTGTTGGCTTTCACTGTCTCTGCTTTGTTATTGCTCACATAACAACTAATATATGAGACAAAATATGTTGCTACGGAAAGAGCCCTGAAATACTTTTTAGGGATGCTGTGCTGTGTCTTTGGATCATTAATTTTCAACAAAACAAAATATATTATGTTCTTATTATTCTGGATCTGGCCTTCTATAAAAGGAACATTGTTTCATTACTGTAACTCGCTATAAAGTTCAACATACCTTCCTTACTTTACAGTTACTGAAAAGGTTACTGAAAATTATTTTGTTGTCAATACTGATGTTACAGTACACAAAGTTTGTTCAACATCAAAATTTTGCAGTGGATTTTTGTTAACAGTAAAACACCAATAAGTACCACGACTAACACAAGAACATGAGACTATTATCAAAGAAAAAATATTTTTACTATAATGTTCGCCAGATCAGAACTATGCACAGCAAGATTTCTTTTATGTCGTGAAGGTAAATAATCTTTTTGCACTGTTAACAATATATCATCTACAGCCTGCGCCCACTTGTAAAACACATCATAAAATCTGCTGCTCTGCCCTGCAATTCCAAAAGCTGAAAGAAATAATTTTAGTTCACTATTACCTGTCCGCTTCTTTGCAGTATGATTGGTTTCATTTAACGCAGTTTGAATGCACCGCGGCAGCAGCTCATTCATTCGTAGTGCAGCTCTGCACCATGAATAATATTTAAATTGCTGAAAGTGTCTTAAAGGATGGGATAAAATACTAGGCAAGCTTATTACAAATCATAATGCAAGTTTTCACTAAGTAACTCTATTCAAAACATTTAGACAGATTAAATTCTTACACACCTTTACAAATCGATGCCTAATGGCCTCCTTCTCTCAATCTTGACAGAAGAATGCTACACAAGCATACAATATAGCATCACAGGCTCTTCCTACTCATGTAACTCCAAAAATATGAGAGAGACATTAATGCTCGGTCACTACTATTTATACTCGGTTCATCTTTGTTTGATATTTAATAAGTACCATCTGTGGTGGTTTCAGTACTCATCGACACAGATATTACCTTTAAAAAAAAATTGGTACATAATTCTATACATGTATAAAACATGACACATAATGGTTTCTCTTTATTACATAAAGTTCACGCAATCATTGTCCATGCAATTACAATCATCCAGTTCAATTATTCTTTTCTTTTTTTATCACAAATAATAAGTGTTTTGTCAGGAGACATTATATGGCACAGGCCCTTGGTGAAGATGAAGGTTGCTGAAGTAGAACTCATCTGGTGGAGCTCTAGAGATTTTCTCTGTTCCTCGTCAGTAGGATCATCTCTTAGCTTGTGATGTGCAGAGCCATCAAGCAATGCATTTATATTGCTGTTTCAGTTCATGAGAGAAGGGTGGTAATGTTCCCCTTGTCAGCAGGTAAAATTATGTCATTTTCTGTTGTCAAATCTCACAGAGCTTTGTTTTCTGACGAATTAATATTGAACTTTTTAGACAAAGCCCAGGTTAAAATTTCTTCTACAGCTTCACTGGGAAGTTTGATTCCCTGTTCTAGTCCAGCTAACATAGGTGTCAGTGAAAAGTTCATACCTTTCTCGAGAACCAAGATCCCTGCATTGATCAGAATTTCACCCTCGAGTTTAAACACAATACCTCATTGTGTTACATTTTCTTGTGTTTAAGCTTTGAGATAGGTGTATTTTGCCATTTAATGTACCTTTGCTAGCATCCAGGTAGATATATCTATCCACTACCAGTATAAAGCTGAGAGGTTCAGTGAGATTTTCAGATATGGTTATAGTAATTTCATGGGTACTATATGCAATTCCTTTCGCATATACTGTATGCACCCTCTGATAATGACTGCACTTGCTCACTGTTTAATTCTAACAGTGGCCACTTCCTTCTCTGTGCAATACATTGGTGACACGTTTATGGTTTGGTCCCACAGAATAGATACACTACCCATGTTTCTCCAACCTTGGACCTTACTCCAATGGAATATTCAGTTCACAATGCAAGTGAAAAAAGCTTCCTAAATCGTATCATTAAAAAAGAAAGTTGATTGAGTATTGGGATGCAGTGCCGATCACAATCCTACTTTTGCTTAGTTATTTTTGCACACCTAAAACTGACACACTGTATCATGTCTCCTATCAGGAGGTGTGCAGGACTATATTTAAACTGTCTGTTGTCTATTTTCACACTCCTGATCCTGAGTGCCAATGAATTATTAATCTCTTTGGCTCAAGTGAAACTACTGATAACAGGGGCCTAATATTTAAATCCCCAGAATAAGCACAATTTATTACTAAATTGATATTGTCACTAACTGAGCCTGGTATTTGCATCTGGATGTATACTAGAATCAATTACAATGAAATGAACGAACTTAGCTGCTTACAGGCGTTGACACACGTCAACGGGGACAGATGAAAATGTGTGCCCTGACCGGGACTCGAACCCGGGATCTCCTGCTTACACGGCAGATGCTCTGTCCATCTGAGCCACCGAGGACACAGAGGATAGGGCCACTGCAGGGATTTCTCTCTGGCACTCCTCCCGCGGAACCCACATTCTCAACGCATTGTCCCGCACTACATTCGTAGTGCCCCCGCCCATTAGACTCATTACTCGTGGCGCGTTGCCGATTCCTGTAAGAGTTCGGGCACTGTTTGTGCATTCGCACAGAAGAAGAAGATGGTCAAGTGGCCAGTGAGCCATAACTATATATTTACTAAGATGGTATCTGTTCTTTCGGACATGTCCGAAAGAACAGATACCATCTTAGTAAATATATACTAGAATCATTTCTTCTATATGTGAATCTAAAATTCAACTCCTCAGACTTTATGGCTCTTTACAGGAATAGATATTTTGCTACACTCCTAATTATTTTTCTGCATTAAATGCAACTGTTCTACATATTAAACTTCAAGACAGCAATCAAACAACAATACTTAACTTGGATACCTGTAAACTGCTGATATGAATGAAGAGAACTGGTGTTACATTTTAAATTTGTATTGACATTTTCATAATTCACTTTTTTTTATATATATATATATATATATATATATATATATATATATATATATATATATATAATATATATATATATATATACACACACACACACACACACACACACACACACACACACACACACACACTCCTGGAAATGGAAAAAAGAACACATTGACACCGGTGTGTCAGACCCACCATACTTGCTCCGGACACTGCGAGAGGGCTGTACAAGCAATGATCACACGCACGGCACAGCGGACACACCAGGAACCGCGGCGTTGGCCGTCGAATGGCGCTAGCTGCGCAGCATTTGTGCACCGCCGCCGTCAGTGTCAGCCAGTTTGCCGTGGCATACGGAGCTCCATCGCAGTCTTTAACACTGGTAGCATGCCGCGACAGCGTGGACGTGAACCGTATGTGCAGTTGACGGACTTTGAGCGAGGGCGTATAGTGGGCATGCGGGAGGCCGGGTGGACATACCGCCGAATTGCTCAACACGTGGGGCGTGAGGTCTCCACAGTACATCGATGTTGTCGCCAGTGGTCGGCGGAAGGTGCACGTGCCCGTCGACCTTGGACCGGACCGCAGCGACGCACGGATGCATGCCAAGACCGTAGGATCCTACACAGTGCCGTAGGGGACCGCACCGCCACTTCCCAGCAAATTAGGGACACTGTTGCTCCTGGGGTATTGGCGAGGACCATTCGCAACCGCCTCCATGAAGCTGGGCTACGGTCCCGCGCACCGTTAGGCCGTCTTCCGCTCACGCCCCAACATCGTGCAGCCCGCCTCCAGTGGTGTAGCGACAGGCGTGAATGGAGGGACGAATGGAGACGTGTCGTCTTCAGCGATGAGAGTCGCTTCTGCCTTGGTGTCAATGATGGTCGTATGCGTGTTTGGCGCCGTGCAGGTGAGCGCCACAATCAGGACTGCATACGACCGAGGCACACAGGGCCAACACCCGGCATCATGGTGTGGGGAGCAATCTCCTACACTGGCCGTACACCACTGGTGATCATCGAGGGGACACTGAATAGTGCACGGTACATCCAAACCGTCATCGAACCCATCGTTCTACCATTCCTAGACCGGCAAGGGAACTTGCTGTTCCAACAGGACAATGCACGTCCGCATGTATCCCGTGCCACCCAACGTGCTCTAGAAGGTGTAAGTCAACTACCCTGGCCAGCAAGATCTCCGGATCTGTCCCCCATTGAGCATGTTTGGGACTGGATGAAGTGTCGTCTCACGCGGTCTGCACGTCCAGCACGAACGCTGGTCCAACTGAGGCGCCAGGTGGAAATGGCATGGCAAGCCGTTCCACAGGACTACATCCAGCATCTCTACGATTGTCTCCATGGGAGAATAGCAGCCTGCATTGCTGCGAAAGGTGGATATACACTGTACTAGTGCCGACATTGTGCATGCTCTGTTGCCTGTGTCTATGTGCCTGTGGTTCTGTCAGTGTGATCATGTGATGTATCTGACCCCAGGAATGTGTCAATAAAGTTTCCCCTTCCTGGGACAATGAATTCACGGTGTTCTTATTTCAATTTCCAGGAGTGTGTGTGTATATATATATACCTTCCGTCTTTCCCTCTCCTTCCCTCTTTCCTGATGAGTCAACAGTTTGTTGCGAAAGCTTGAATTTTGTGTGTATGTTTGTGTTTGTTTGTTGTCTATCGACCTGCCAGCGCTTTCGTTCGGTAAGTCACCTCATCTTTGTTTTTATATATAATTTTTCCCATGTGGAATGTTTCCCTCTATTATATTGATATATATATTTTCCAGTCTGTGGTTAAATATATCAGTCATTAACAATTTACTTTAAAGTAGTCTGGCCTGGTGCAACATAGAGTATACATCAGTCCTCAGATTATGCAATGCTACTGTAGCACACAATAGAAAAGAATGCTGAACATTTACTTGCTAATGGAGCCAAATGTGAGACTGCACAGAATACAATAACTGGGAAATGGCAGTGGGGGATGATATCAAGTCAGTAGCAATGTTTCAACCCATCATAGCATACCTATATGTAGTGTAACCAAGATTGAAGTCCACCATATCCAGCTGTTAGATGTGACCCAGTAGGGTGGTAGTTAACAGCAAGTGATGATTCCATAGTTAGTCCTACAAATTACATTTATTGTAGCATCACCACAGAAAGTAAAGTGTCCCACAAGACAGTAATAACAGAAAGGATTATCCTTGATCACAGGTAGGAGTAACTCAAAGCCCAAATCTTTGTACATCTGTTCTTGTAATAGGCGGTTACAAGGACTTTGGCTGTTCATTATAAAATGAAAATTAAAACACCTGCAGTTGTCTCTTTTGCATTTAATTTATTTAAGCAAACACTTTCAGTGTTCCATTGTACCAGCTTCATGCTCCTTGACCAATGTAAAAAGTGGTTGTAAATAAATGTGAAAGAGATGGCTGCAGGTGTTTTAATGTTCATTTCAAAATCCAAATAGACATTGGTTCAGTAATCTCCGTAGTATCATACATAGTAACAATGAGACCCCTTGAAAGATATAAGGTAGCTGCTGTGACGGGGGGGGGGGGGGGGGGGGGGGGGGGGGGGGGGGGGAAACAGCAGAGCTAGTCCCTGATAACAGCTCTATAGTTGTTCTACATCTACATCTACCTGGATAATCTGCAAATCACATTTAAGTGCCTGGCAGAGGTTTCATCATACCACCTTCATAATTCTCTATTATTCCAATCTTGTATAGTGTACAGAAAGAACGAACACCTATATCTTTCCATACAAGCTCTGATTTCTCTTCTTTTATTGTGCTGATCATGTCTCCCTATGTAGGTTGATGTCATTAAAATATTTTCGCATGCCCACCCCAAATCCTGTATCATTTCAGTGACAGTCTTCCCCCCTATTTCATTATAATACAAAATGTGCTGACCTTCTTTGAGCTTTTTTGATGTACTCTGTCAATCCCATTTTTGTTGCTGCACACGCTGCCTATAAGTGATGGTGGTGGTTGCTGGTGGCACCTGACAGCATTATAACTGTAGACATGAAAACATTAGCACAACATTTATTACCCACTTGTGACATCGTCTGGTTGCACAGCACTGTATCTTGTCTCATTCAATTAGCTTTACAGTATTATTTATAAGGGACAATCAAATGAAAATGAGATAGATGGAAAAAAGGAAGTAAACTGTTTATTATTTCAAAAATACCAGGTGACAATTATTTAACTACATGAAAAAAAGCTTAAATTAGTTACAAACTACAGACGCACACACTTTATTCAATATGTAAGCATCACCACAGATATTTGGATTTAGGTTGCGATGTGTTCGATATGCTTACCATCATTGGCGATGATGTGGCGCAGATGAATAGTGAAATTCTGCATGACCCACAGAAGTATCAGAACATCGATGCTGTCGATGACCCTATGAAAGACTGTTTTCAGCTTGGCAATGGTTTTGGTGTTATTGCTGTACACCTTGTCTTTAATATAGCCCTACAAAAAGGAGATGTATGTATTCAGATCCACAGAATATGGCGACCAATTGAGACCAATGCCAGTGGCCTCTGGGTACCCCAGAGCCAGAACACGGTCTCCAAAGTGCTCCTCCAGGACGTCAAACACTCTGTTGCTTCAATGTGGTTGAGCTCCGCCTTGCATGAACCACATCTTGTCAAAATCATGGTCAATTTGTGTAATGGGGATCAAATCATCATCCAAAACCTTCATGTACTGTTCAATAGTCACCATGCCATCAATGAATGTCACACCGTGACTGGGCATTGCACACCATGCAGTCACCTGTTGAGAGTGAGATAATTTTATATGTATCAAGAAATGGGCCGTATATTGTCTTATGAGTTCTGATATATAATTAAGAAAAGTTTACATAGTTCCATGCATAATTCCAAAGAATATGAAGTACAATAATATAAATTATATTTTAGTTAATTACAACCCAGTTGCTTTGAATAAAATACTACAAACAGTATTTTGGTTTGCTCTCAAGTAGAGCTATCATTTTAGATGATCATAATGAATAAACATCATAGCTTTTCAGAAATAGGGAAGAGGTAAATTTTCAAGAGTATGTGGTGCAATATGACTGCACAGTTCATATCGCAAAACTTCAAAGTTGGTTAATTAACAAATGCCTTATTCCCCTTAGTTGCTGATACGTATAAGCTAATATATTAATGTGAAATTTAATCTGAGATAAACTCATTTGTACTAATTTTTAAATGTCTGTTTACTACTGGCACTCAGTATAGACATAACAGTATAAAGTCCAGAAAGTTAAAAATTTCTAGCTAAAATGACCTCTTCAGGGGATTTTGACATGAGGAAGGAATTGCAGATAGGGATGGGAAGGTATCCCATTTCAGAGACAAGATAGAAAACTGTTTTTGGTTGCTTACAGAACCATGGTTGTACCCAGGCATGCACCTCTTCATCCAAAGCAAATCAGTGACCACATATGTCTTATTTCAGAGCTCCAAAAATATGGAAATCATATGGGGAGAGATTGACACTATACGGAGGATGTGTAAGGACTTCACAGTGGAACTTCTACAGCATTCTTGATACAACCTTGGCGACATCACAGACCCCAGTATACTCACTACGACATAGAAATTTATTCTTAAACACTACTCCAAATTTATCCAGTGTTTTAAAGTTCTTCTCTTAGCAAGTTTCCCTAGTTCTCTATACTTCCATCGAGCATTAGAAAATATTTCCTCAAATGATTTTAAGGAACCAGCATGGTGTATATTGCCTGCTGGATCCTGTGTAACCAACTTAGGTAACACTAATTCATCAGCTTTTGTTATTATTTTCTTGACCAAGTGTTTGAGATTTTTAAACACCTTAAGATCTAATTCTTTTGTTTGCATCATTAACATCATTCTCCCATAACTTAGTTTTATGTAAATGTTACATACATGTTGCAGCATCCTTGCTAGTTGCCATCATAACATAACCATAGTCCCCTGCTTCAGATTTCTATGAGTTTATGTAGTCTGCTTTTCCATACTTAGCAAATACATCCTTCAAATCTGTTCATGTCTTAATGGTTATACACTGTATTGATGATCCACAATTTTTAAAAATATATGTTCCACTCATATTCTTTAAATTATCTACTTGCTTTGTTACTACTCTTTGATCGACAGATACCTTATTTTTCAAGTTTCCTTGGCAATTATCTTCAGTATCCTGTCTAGCTTTGTGAATCCTTTTTTTTTCAATAGACTAGTTTCCATTTTTAAAATCTCCTTGTTTGACTATGTTCATATTGCAATGTAAGCTGGGATCTCTTAACTTCCACTCTTGCTTTATGTGTTAGAACAATTAATGACAATGTCTGTTCAATTTATTTGAGAAATTATTATTCTGCACGAACTGTGAATTGTATGGTTAGTTTTTACTGCTCATAGATATTCAACAGCAAATTATTATAGCAGTATGCTGATGTTGCCTGCAACTTATTAATGAGGCTTATCAACATTTACCAGTAGTGAACTGGCCATATAATTGTGTAATATTTGGGGGCTGTGAACAATGAAAGTAAAGAACTGTGAAATGCAACTGTGCAACTGTTGGCTACATCTTTTACAGATTCAGTGTTGACCTGTCCACCTTCCCCCCCTTTTTCAGCCGGTATAACAACACCAAGGACTGAAAATGAAGAAATAAAGCAAGTGAATGTCACAAGCTGTTAATTCTTTGTGAATAGCAACTAATTTTCCAAGAATATCTCTCAATTCACTATGATTAGCATGTAAAGAGCTATCTTTAGAAATAAATGAATCTTTCTTCTCATATAAGTTATCAAATAATAGAATCCATTCTGTCACACAGTTCCAATGTAAATTCTCTGTACATATTCTGCTTAGCACTGATTAAACTCAACTTTGCTCCATTTTTCTAACTTTTTACTGTGCCATAAATATAACCGTATTGAAGCGCAGCTGCTGTGTAGATCAGACATTGATCAGATTGTGTATGCTTCTGATGGACACCCGCAATGTGCACACTACAGCCACAATCAGCAGCAGCCAAACACACTGCTTGATGATCTCTTTCACGTGTGGTTGTCAGCGAAGCTGTCACTCACTGCTGCCTGTGACACACATCAGTGACCTAAATGATGAGATTTAGAGGTTCTCTCCTGGTAGGTGTGTAAAGCCTTGCAGAGTGCATAGTCAGACCTCTGTTTGGATGCCTAGCACTGCACAATACACCTAGACTTAACCACATGCCAAAATGGAGCTCATGAGGAATGAACTGAGTCTCACCCTCAGCATTGCACATACAGGATAGAAGTTGTTGCGCTACTGCTGATCCTACTGCTTGCCCACTACAGCTCAAAATTCTCGCAAAAATCAGTCATCTGCCCCTACTATCCTGATAGGAAAGTCCTATGAGGAAGTGTTCAGGAATGTACTTAAACTGTCTGCTGTGTGTTTACACACTCCTAAACCTAAGGGCTCATGGAATTATCTAACTCTTTGGCTCTGGTGAGGCTACCCACAGCGAGGGCCTAATATTTATATGGATTATTAAATTGAAATTGTCATTAACTGGGTTCAATATTTGCATCTGACTGCATGCTAAAATAACTTCTTCCTTATGCAAATCTGAAATTCAGCTTCTCTTGATATTATACCTTTTTCCACATTAAATGAAACTATTATACATATTGAACTTCAAATCAGTAATCATACAATAATACTTCACTTGGACCTCTTCAAAATAACAATAAGAATGAATGGAACTGCAACATATTTTAAATATATTTTGAAGTTTCCCTAATACTTGTATTGTGCCATATATTCCCCTGTGTATCCTTAAATAATTCAGTCATTTAAAATAGTTTGGTGGTCTACAAGATGGCCACAGTATTGTTGCCTAGCTGTTACTGCACAAACAATCCTAGACAAATAGTACATTCCCCAGTATTTCCAAGTAGTGTGTGGCATTGCAATAATTATATTCTAAAACATATTACAAGACACATAACACAAGATTTATCACCCACTTATGACTTCACCTGGTCCATCACCAATGCTTCTCATTACATTCTCCTAACTTTATTATTTATTAGAGGAGTAAAAATGGCTTACAAATGTATATTATAAGTGAATGGTTACACCACTGTGCACAATGTATTGGTATCTGATTTTGCTTGGTACATAGAGCACGTGTCTCAGATATTGACTGCTTTTCTCATTCATCACTTGATTATAGATGGATTTTTATGTGATCAGGCTGCTTTACCCTGATTTAACTTTTAATAAAAATCTCATTTTGTTTCAGAACCTTATAAAGAGAAATTATCATATATCGAAACATGCTGACAACCAAATTCAATTAAACATGAAACATAAGTTTATCACTGTGAAGGAAAACTGCAGTCTCACTTTTTTATCATTCTATAAATAAATGTGCGTTAAGAAGCAATGTTTCAGTGCTCGCTACAAATTCCATGTATTTATAACAACATACAAAGATGTCAAAGCTTTCTGGTTAACTTGTAACACATGGCTCACTTATTTTAAGTCAGTTCTAAGATTATATATTTTTCTGAAGATCTGATGCAGATTGATATGAAATGAACATTAATAAATAAGATTACACAAAAAAGTCTGTATTGTAAAGAAAATATGTGTCTCCACAGTTCTTCTGGCATTTGGTGTGAAGGAGTCATCGATCATTACCAGCATAATGTCTATAACTAATCTTGGTGTTTTAACTTTTGCAATTGTTGCTGGTGCCTTGAAAGGTATGTAACACTGCTGCTTGTATTTGTAATAGCATGAGACTGCTGTCTATAGAAATTCATATTTCCTGAAATTATATATATTTTTTTAAATTTATGTACTGCACACAGCAAAAGTGATGTTCAGTTTTAAGCCAAATTCACATACTAAGAGATACATTCACATTTTCTTCAGTGATAAAAAGGAATATTCTGAGCACAGTTGTTCTCTTTTTCAATTTTAACTCACAAACTGTACTCCTTTTAAAACAGTTTTCAGAATGACAGTTTAGTGTGTTTTGTGGTAGGTCAGCCACCAGCCAATCATAGTTCTTTCTTGATTGCTGCACACTTGCTGTGTTGCATGTTTCTTAAGTACACGCAAAGACTTGTCTAGCAAGGCTGGCTGCTTGCTAACAAAACTGACCCCTGCCACTACAATTAAAAAGTTATTTTAATTGGAGTATATTAGTCATCTACAATGTTATTGCACCTGGGAGTGAGGGTGAACCGGTTGGATCATCTGTTTACCTGTGCACCTGAAGCTGATTAGAATGTGCTCTGCTGTTTTAATGACCAGACAACTTGCTCATAAAGCAATTAGGATGCCCACAGTGTTTACGACAGTCGAAAAAATGGATATGGTTTTTGTTTATTGTATTACCATTTGTTTTTGTTACCACTGCACCAAAGTCAAGTGTTGCAGACAATAATCGTAGCTGAATAATAAATGCTAGTAGAATCTCCCAGAAAGTGGTTTTCCATGACTGCTACATTTTTAAGATTCTAAGGCTGTTTGTTACTGTACCACATCACACAACTTTTCTGCCTATAAAATTGCTGAGAACTGAAATACATGTCATTGTGAGATGTTGCTTGTCTTCAGTTTTCTCATCAGCCTTTCTGCCAATTCCTTGGACACTTTTATTAATTGAACATTTCAGTTTTTGTAATAAACATGTTTACGTCCTGAGACTAACAGATCATATATCAGTTGATAGATCAGATACAGCTTATCACATCTGATACTTCCATTGACTATGTATGGTTCACCAGTCAGACATACCAAAGTAAATAGAAATGGCAAGATGCATGGGGAGGAATACAGTGAAGCTCTAAATAATATGGTATGGGAGAAAAGTCATGATAAACTGAGCCATATATTGGGTGAGGATTATGGCAACAGGTTAATGTGCAAAGTGTGTGCAAATTGTTTAGTAGTGCCAACCTGATTTTGGAGCTTGATTTGAAGAATTGTCATATTTTTCAAAGCAATTATTTAATAGATTGTAGTCTAGGGTGGTATGTGTGATAATGGAGATACTTCTACTTCATTCGTTAGAGTGTCATTATGAATGGGTTGAACCAATTTATTTATTTATTTGCTGGCCTTATAACAATAAGTTTTTGGGCATTGTCATAGCTGCAGTTCACATATACGGTACACTGTGATACAAGTTTGTGTTAACTGTTGTTCTCTTATCACTGAAATATAAACACACGCATTGATATAAATAGCAGAGATCAGAAATTATCAGTTTTCTGTTTAAAAAAACATGCAGCTACATACACTAACAGTTTACAAGGAGATACAGCAATTTGAAACCTGTTATTGAAGAGCAGCATTTCCCTAATAATAATTACTGTACTTAAGCTCATTCTTTCAGGCATTTAAATTAACTATCTTAAAATCAGGTGGTAGTCTCTTTAAAAAACTGTCCCTATTGGTTGTGGACTACAGTCTGCAGCCTTTTTATTACGTGTAAATCTGTGAAAGTTTTCCCTTCCCTGTATGTTGTGATTATGTATCTACTGTCCATTACAATATGTTCTGGATATGGTTTCACAAACATGACTGCCATGCATGATGTACACCAAGTAGCTAGTTAGTATTTTATATTTTCTGAAAATTTCTTTTCAAGGCCCTGTCTTTTTTACATTATCTTTTGCAGTCTAAAGAGCCTGTGTGTATATAAAGCTGGAAACTCACCCCAGATCTCAATATAATATTGGAGATAGGATTTGTCAATCAGAAATATATTTTTCTTAAGGAATCATGATCTAGGAAGGCTGGAATATATTTTGGTGATTACATATTTGTACTGATTTTCTTACACATATGTTCTATAAACTCTTTCCTCAGCTGGTGTTCATCCACAAGTATACCCAAAAATTTGTGTTTATTTGTATAGCTAAGTGCCAATGGAGCTGGTAATGGAGTTAAATTTATGTTTAGATTATAGCTAAGCAGGAACAGGATTATCACTGTCTACTTTTAGATTACAAATAGATTATTTGATGAGATGACAGAATACTGCAATTGAGTTCACTACTGTTGCCAGCAGTTTGTATATCTCTGCCCCAGCTGACAAGGAATGCATCATCAGAATAGCTTAAGATGTTGCAATGTTGCATTTTAATTATTCCATTAACATGCACAAGGAACAGAAAAGGTCTTAATGTACTTCTTTGAGGCACACCAGATTGAAATATCCTGTAGCTTGATTTAGATATTAGTAATTGTTCATTCCTATAATATGTTAACTTAAAACTGGTTTTCTGGCTTTTAAGTAGGAGATAAGTAGTTTTTTAAGTCTACTCCTCTAATCCCATATTCTAATTTATTCATTAATTCATGATTCTCAATATCAAAAGGTTTACTCATATCCAAGAAAGTGCCTGTTAACCATTTCTCCTCTATCTAGTTTGTTTAATGTGTCATATACATAGAAAATTTGCTACTGCTGTTACAATAGATCTTCCTTTTCTCAAACAGTACGGTAGATTGTTGAATATATTATGCCTGCTGAAATATGTCTTGACTTGATTTAATGTTACTTTCTCTACTAATTTGCAAAGTTCTGAATTTAGCAATATTGATCTGCAGTTTTTACACAGTCTGTATTCCAGTCTTACATGATGGGAGAACTTCAGGTATTTTCAAGAAATCACAGAATTCTCATTGGCAGAGGAAGGTATTTAATCAGTGTGTCAGTAGCTTGATTAATTCTCTTCTGGATTCCTACAGCAACTTAGGTCAAATGTCAACCCAGCTGCAAGACATTTTAGCTTGAAGTTTTGAGATGACTGCTAGGAAGTTTGTCTCTGTTATACTATGGATGAAAAAAGATAGACACTGTTTATTACATTAAACATGAAATGCAAAATTGGGTGCCAAGTCATATCTATCATTTTTTCCAACTGCTCTGAATTTTTGTATGATTTTTTCACTCACTTCTTTTGAGTCATTTATTATTTCATAATTTCCTTTTAGCAACACACTGTTGAATTTACAATATTACTGTTTCCTACATTGATTATGCATTATTTCCCAGGCTGTTTAACTAAGACTAACAGATCTGTTTGCTCGCAAGGACTGTAGGTTACTTTCAAGGTCCTAAGCACCACAAGAACAGGTGACACATTGACAAACCTATTTCCATGAGGGTAAAGGTTGTAAGACAGGCAATGAATTTTTCAGGAGGACTGTAAACAGTTAAATTGAACATACTGCTGCTTTTTAAAACTGAATTAAAGGTTTTATGTGTCAGGGATATACACTGATAAGCCAAACATTATGACCACTGACCTACTATTGATATAAACTCATCCAGGCGACAGCAACGTCACCTGGTGAGGAATGACTACTAGTGAGGAATGACTGCTACTCAGACACATGCATGGTACACGTAGTATCAGTGAGTGTGCTGTTCGCCTACAGAATTGGGAAGGTGAACGATCTATCTGAGTTTGACTGAGGGAAGATTATGATGGCCTGGAGGCTTGGCATGAGCATTTCATGAACTGCATGGCTTGTCAGGTGTTTGAAGAATGTTGTGGTGAGTGTCTTCAACACGTGGCAAAACCGAAGTGTAACCATGTACAGTCATCTTGGGGTTGGGCGGCCACCGCTCATAACAGATGGACGTTGGAGGCTGGGCAGATGGTAAAACAGGACAGGTGATGAACTGTGGTGGAACTTCCTTCAGACTTTAATTCTAGGAAGGGTAAAAGTGTGCCTGAACACACAATACACCAAACACTCCTAAAGATGGAACACCACAGCTGACAACCCATACATGTGCCAATATTAACACCAAAACATCACAAGTATGATTGAAATAGGCACTGGACCATCAGCACTGGATGTTGGCACAGTGGCAGAGTGTTGAATGGTCTGATGAATCCTAGTACCTTCTTCATCATGCTGATGGGGGGCTGTCAATCCATTGTTTTCCAGGGGAACTGCTCCTTAACAACGGTCTGTGGCATGGAGACAAGCTGGTGGTGGCTATGTTATGCTCTGGGAAACATTCATGTGGGCATCATGAGTCAAGTGGAGCTCATGCAAGGCACCATGACAGCCAAGGAGTATTGTACACTGGTTGCAAACCATTTACACCCATTGCAGGCCACATACATCCCTTCATGACAATCATGTTTCCCGACAGCAGTGGCATTTTTCAACAATACAATGTGCCATGTCACAAAGCCTAGTGTGTGATGGAGTGGTTCAAGGAACACAGTGGTGAGTTCCAATTGATGTGCTGGGGCCCCAGTTCACTAGACCTGAACCCAATCGAATACATCTGGGATGTGATTGAATGCGGTGTCAGAGCTCATAGCCTCCTCCCTGGAATTAAAGGCAATTAGGAGACTTGGTTGTACAGATGTGACTCCAACTCCCTCCAGCGACGTATCGAGGCCTCACTTCTTCCATGCCATGATGTGTTGCCACTGTTATCTGTGCCAAAGGTGGACATACCGGCTGTTAGGTAGGTAGTCATAATTTTCTGGCTGATCAGTGTATGTATGAACATTGAACAAAAAAAGGCATAGAATTAAGGGGAGGACAATATGAATCTAATGATAGTGAAGGGATTGAGCTGTTCCAGAATTTGATCGCTCAAGTTGATGATTCTGGTTGATTTAGAGATCACCAGTTTGTGAGTCCATGATAAATCTTCATGAGTGACAAGGAGGTGCACATACACGATCTTCAGTGATGATCAGTTTGTAATTACGTCCTTAAAAGAAATTAGGCCTGCTTTATTATGCAGATTTTTTTTTTGTGTCCTTCCTTTTGCCATACCTATAATCACTGTCAATGATACCTTTACTTTCCTGTGTGTGACTAACTTAGAAATGGCATGTCTAGAAATCTGTTACATCTTAATTTTTATTCACCACTATGAGAATATTTTACAAATATAAAGTGATAAATATTTTCTCATACTTAAAAATATCAACAAATATGCTCTTAATGTTATAGTGTAATCCACTAAAAAATTTCATTCTCTTTAAAGCTGACGTAGGTAACTGGCAGATAGAAAAGAATGACATACCTGATCAATATAATGGTGGTGAAGGTGGATTTGTGCCATTTGGAATTGCTGGAATTATCAAAGGAGCAGCAACTTGTTTTTATGCTTTTGTTGGCTTTGATGCTGTAGCCACAACAGGTCAGTAAAAGCTGTGCTAAAGGTTTTGCAAACAAAATTCAGTTATATGTTTCATTAACATCTCCTTCTTTCAGGAGAGGAAGCTATAAATCCGCAGCGAAACATTCCTTTGTCTATTATATTCTCACTGTTAATTGTATTTTGTTGCTACTTCGGAGTTTCAACAGTGCTTACCCTCATGCTTCCCTACTATCTACAGGTATAACTAGTTGAGTATTGTTACATTTTTAAGCACATATGATTGATACTTGTCATCAAGCTTTACTCAATTTAATGTGACTGTAAGGGAAACATTAAATATATAAAGGTGTTTAATGTTTTACCGATATGACTAATAAAACATAACTCTACTACAGTCTTTAGTAAGTATTCTGCATTTAATAAAATATTTTCTGTTTTAGGATATGAGTGCCCCACTATCGTATGCATTTCAAAAGGTTGGTTGGAACTGGGCAGGATGGATCATAAGTGCAGGTGCAATATTTGGTCTTGGAGCAAGGTATGAAAAAAATAACTTCATTGCATTTTTTTCACCTTTGCAGTTATTAAAATTAGATTATTTCAGTTTTAAATGAAAAAGTTACCACTTTTTCAAACCTTGTTACAGCTCATACATTTCCATAAAGATTTTATGATATAGTAAAATACAAAATGTCACTGATTTCATTACTTGGTGATAAAGCAGTTGTTATTTGCACAAGAACATACTGTAGAGGCCTGTTTTCAGAACTAGGGTTATTAATTACTGATTCCCAGTACATTTATTCCTTAATGAAACTTGTCCTTAAACATCATCTCTTTTTTCAAACAAACAGCTCACTTCATGGAATCAGCACTAGGAATAAGAATAATCTTTGGAAACATTTAAAGTCACTTAGGTCCTGAAAGGGATCCTTTATTCAGAAACACACATTTTCAATAGCTTGCCAGCGTCACAAAAAGCTTAACGACTAATAAAGTTCAGTACAAGAGGAGCCTAAAGGGTTTGTTGGTGGCCAACTTCTGAACAGTTTGTGTTAGAACATTCAAACTGTGTGGTTGGTCGTGGGGCATGATGGGAATTAGAATGTGCATGCATTTGTGTTTGTCCACCCAAGATCATCCTGCAGACATTTATTTAAGGATCTAGGGATATTCACAGTAGCTTCTCAGTATATATACTCTCATGAAATTTGTTATTAACAACCAAACCCAATTCGAAAGTAATAGCAGTGTGCATAACTACAATACTAGGAGAAAGGATGATCTTCACTATTCAAGATTAAATCTAACTTTGGCACAGAAAGGGGTGAATTATACTGGCACTTAAGTCTTTGGTCACTTACCAAATAGTATCAAAAGTCTGACAGATAACCAACAAGTATTTAAGAAGAAATTAAAAGAATTTCTGAATGACAACTCCTTCTACTCCATAGAGTAATTTTTAGATATAAATTAAGAAAAAAAAAGAAAAAAAAAATATTAAAAAAATAAAAAAATAAAAATAAAAAATAAAGAAAAACAAAAAAACACAAAAAAATAAAGTTGTTATATTAACTTAAGTATGTTGTTAAATTAACCTAATTATGTCATGTATTGGAAAATTCGACTCGTTCCACATCATTACGAAATATCGTATTCATGATCCATGGAACTAGTATTAATCTAATCTAATCTAATTTAATCTGGTTTGGTTTAACAACGAAGCCCACTTTAATTTGGATGGATTCATCAATAAGCAAAACTGGTGCATTTGGGGGACTGAGAATCCACATTTCATGATCAAGAAGTCTCTTCACCCTCAACGGGTGACACTGTTGTGTGCAATGTCCAGTCACAGAATAATTGGAGCAATATTCCTTGATTGCACAGTGACTACCAAATGATACATGAAAAGTTTTGGAAGATTATTTCATCCCCATTACACAAAGTGACCATGATTTCGACAAGGTGTGAGTCATTCAAGGTGGAGCTCAACCACATTGAAGCAGGAGATTTTTGATGTCTTGGAGGAGCACTTTGGGGACCGCATTCTGGGTCTAGGGTACCCAGAGGTAACTGGCATGGGCCTTGATTGGCCACTAAATTCTGTGGTTCTGAACACATGTAACTCCTTTTTGTGGGGCTGTATTAAAGAGTAGGTGTACAACAATAACACAAAACCATTGCTGAGCTAAAAACAGCCATTCAGGAGGTCATTGACAGCATCAGTTTTCAGATTCTTCAGCAGGTCATCAGGAATTTCACTATTTGTCTGTGCCATATCATCACCAATGATGGCAGGCATAACCTAAATCTGAATATCTGTAGTGATGTTTACATGATGAGTAAACTGTGTGCATACCATAGTTAATATGGTTCAATAATTGTCAACCATTGCATCCAGCTGGTTTGTAAATGTTACTAATAGTATCAAATAATGTGAGTATTAGCACAATCTGACTTTGTGTGGTGTTAATTTTTAAATAACCACCAACAATCGCTTCAAGAAAAAAAAACTGGATTTAATAATGAAAGAAACAGCAATAACTATGTACAGGTTCAGTAGGAGATGTTAACTGAAAATGCTCTGAATTACTGTTGTCATGAGGAGGTAATTATGGTAATGAAAGAGAGAGAGTGAGACAGGAAGAATCTTGAAGACAGGGGAACTCTTAAAAGAAGTTTTGGCCACTGGAATAAAGAAAGGAATAATGAAGTTTCATATTGCATTGACAGTGGGAACTCAGAAACCGAGCAAAAGCTGAAAAAGAGAAAAATGGGAAGAATTAGTGTAACCTCTCCCCCCCCCCCCCCCACCCACCACCACCACCACTACCACCACCACCACTACCACTACCATTACCACCACCACCACCACCAAAGTAACCATCACCTCACTTTCTTATTGGAACTGGAGATACCATCCGAACCAACAAAATTTAAATAATCCCAAGTATGTGTGCTACAATGCATATCTGCTTTTTCAGAGTTCATGCACTTTACTTCATTTGAGACTAGAGAAGCTTGTAAACAGACAAATTATTTAATTGTTTTTTCCCTACTAAAATTTATGGATGACATTTGTGGTTTGCTTAGAGTGATACTTGGATGACCACTTTAAAAAGATTTCAATTCCTAAAAACTGTAAACAAGACAGAATAAAATTCTTACTGCATTTTAAGAGAATGATTTTGATGGTTGGTCACCTCTGTTTCAGCTTCCTTGGGGCAATGTTCCCACTTCCAAGGATAATCTATGCTATGTCATCAGATCGTTTGCTTTTTCCATTTTTGGGAAAGGTGCATCATAGATTTAAAACTCCTTTCATTGGAACAATTTGTGCTGGCACTATCACAGGTATGAAAACTGAAATTTTTACTCTGATTCAACTTTTTTCTTGTTGACTGTATCATATTTACAAGTAGATTCAGTGCCTGACAAAACAAGAGGAGCAGCCAGAAAACTTCATCAGATGTCAATGTAACTTTGTGCACACTCACACCATAGGTGTATATGAAAGTGATTAGAACAGCAGTCTTCTGTGTTGGGTGGAAAAGTCACCAGGTGCATTAGAGTTGTTTGTGTTTAGTGTCATTATCACACCTGGTATGGTGTATGAGGACTGTGAACAGTGTCAGATTGGAATGATCAACATGAAGAACACAGAAATGCTGTGTTATCATCAGAGTCAGCATTATCAGGACATGACAGCTTGAAAGGGGAATCAGTGGGGCCGACATTTATTTAGCTAGCTGGTTGAATTGTGTGATATCTGTTTTTGGGGCATGTAAATGTGACAGTGACCCAATACTGGACTGCTTGAGAATGTGAGGACAGGCATACTTGTCATTAAGATTCCAGTTGACCACATTTGTGCACCAACCGTCTTGTAACCCCTTCACCTCTGCACTTGTCATCCAAGAACAAGAAATGGATTTCCTGCAATATACTGTGTCATCCTGCACCTTTGGTCAGAGACTAGGGAACTACCATTCCATGCACATGCTGCTGTTAACACAACACAAATGACTGCATGTGGGAAGCATGGACTGCTGAAAAATGGCATTGCATTGTTTTTAGTGATGTTTTGTGGTTATGTACTACCCCAGATGACCACCTTTGGTGAGTATGGTGGTGACCTGGGGAGAGGTCCAATTCTTTCAATCTTTTGCAGAGACACAGTGATGGTATTCCTGGCATTGTGACGTGAAAAAATACTGGTTATGGCTTAAGGTAAGATCATGGCTGGTTGTGATTGAGCGAACTCTAAGAGCAAAACAGAACATCACGGACATCCTCCATCCACACAAGTTACCTCACATCTGACAGTACTGTGGTGGCATTTTTCAACAGGACAGTGCTTGTCCACACATTGTACATGTCTCTATGAAGTCTGTGTGATGTTGAGGAACTTACATGGCCAGCAAGATCCCCAGTTCTGTACATGATAGAACATTTGTGGGACCAGTTTGGACATCATCTCTGTGCTAGTGCCAGTATCCAGGACATCAGTGACAAGTTACAACAGTTGTGGCTTAACTAGCCTCAGGAGGGGATACAATGGCTTTCTTATCTTTCTCAACAGAATCAGAGCATGCACTGAGAGTAGAAGAGGTGCCACATCATACTGATAAGAGGGTTCATACTGCCAAGTTCTTTGTTAATTTGACTCGATTTTATAAACACTGCAATAACATCTCATACCCTCTCGACCCATGGAGTTGTTTCCTCCTCCCCTTCTGGGTGCTTCACTTTATTTTTGTCAAGCAGCATAGTTGTAGTTCACTATGCAAGTTGAACATTTGAGCCCTTTGAAAATAACTTCAGTAACTAAACAACCACTTCCAGTAGTCTGATTTGGCTGGTTGCAAAAACCTATATGGTACATTTAAAAACCAAACATTCAAAATGTGTGGAAATTAAAATAGAACATAGCAATCAACCTATGAAAGAAATTGACATGATCAAACTCTGGGGACTAAATGTGGACAAGAACTTAAGCTGGAATCATATATTGAGTTCCTATCAAATAAACTAAGCAGTTTTGCATTTGCAATGCAAATACTAACAAATTCCACTGACTTGAGTACACGAAAAATTGCTTATCATAGTTATTTTGAATCTGTCATTAGATATGGAATAATTTTCTGGGGAAATTCAAGTAGTGTGTCTCAAATACTGAAACTGCAAAAGAAAGTTGTCCAATACATACATACCGCACAGCAAACAGAGACTTGTCACCCATTATTTCAGAAACTACAAAACCTAACTGTTCCCTCTATACACTTTTATGAAATTAGTTTTCCTACACAGCAGCAAAAATTATTTGAGGAGAATCATTTTAACCATACATTTAATACAAGAAATAAACATAATTTTATGCTAGCCAACACAAGTTGAAATTATATGCACAGACACCACAGTATATGGCAATGACAATATAAAACGTGTTAATGGGCACACACATACTTAATATGAAGCCAGAAATTTTAAAAACGAGGCTACAGCAGGTTCTGTGGCAGAAATGTTACTATTCAATAAAAGAATTTATACAGTATGAAATGATAATTTGAGCAAAGAGTAATTAAATATTAGATTTTATTGTATAATAGAGGGAAACATTCCACATGGGAAAAATATATCTATGTGTGTATGTGTGTGCGAGTGTATACCTGTCCTTTTTTCCCCCTAAGGTAAGTCTTTCCGCTCCCGGGATTGGAATGACTCCTTACCCTCTCCCTTAAAACCCACATCCTTTCGTCTTTCCCTCTCCTTCCCTCTTTCCTGATGAAGCAACCGTGGGTTGCGAAAGCTTGAATTTTGTGTGTGTGTTTGTGTTGGTTTGTGTCTCTATTAACATACCAACACTTTCGTTTGGTAAGTTACATCATCTTTGTATTTAGATAGATTTTATTGCATGGTATATGTAACAAATTTGTATTATTATTATGGCGCTGTTCGTTAATATCAGCTGTTCTTTGTTTATGGTGAAGTTTTACCACAGTTTGATGTGTCTCCTGTACCTGAGTCAAATGATTTAGATTATGTATGTTGTGAGACAAATAAACCACAATTCACAATGTAGAATATAACTTTTAATTAGGAAAAGTTAAGCCATCACTTTGATTTTATTAGATTAAAAGTATTATAGAAGAGAGATTATTAACAAAATATGCTAAGTTTTATACACTGTCTAGTCATGTGTCAAAAGCCTGAATAGCCACCTTTTACAGTGTGGCCCACTGTGAAACAGGCAAGAAGAGACTAAATGAGGTCCTGGAAGGTACTGACATGGATGTATAGCCATGATGACTCCAGTGGCACTTCCAGCTGCATTAGGCTCTTTGGTTGATGATCTGTGGTCAAACAGCCCATTCGATGCAATCCCACAGATCATTGACTGCGTATAAATCTGGGGAATTTGTGGTCAGGGGAGGATGCTAAACTCTTCCTGACACTCTTCAAGCCACACATGTACATTAAAAGTCGTGTGACATGTTGCAGTCCCCTGCTGGTAGATAATGTCATGCTGAGGAAAAAGTGAACAATGCGTAAAGGTGGACATGGTTTACAAGGACAGATGCGTACTTGTGTTCATTCATTGTGCCTTCCAGGATGATGAGATCACCCAGGGAATGCTTCTGGCCTGGACCCTTCCAACAATTGTTGCAAAGTGTTTGTTTTCAAACATTTCATGCTTTTCACACCAACGGCCATATGTCAAATGGAGCATAAAATGTGAGTCATCTGAAAAGGCCACCTGTCACCACCCAGTGGATGTCCAGGTGTGGTACTGGTGAGCAAATTCCAGCCTATGATGCTGATGAATAGCAGTCAGCATGGGTACATGAACCAGGCACCTACTGCAGAGGCCCGTATGCAGCAACGTTCACTGAACTGTTGTTGAGGAGACATTGTTGGTAGCCCCTTGATTCATCTGTATGGTGAGTTGTTCAACAGCTGCACATCTGTTCACTCATACACATCTCCACATCCATTGTTCACAGCTGTTATCTGTGGTCCTTGGTTCACAGCAGATGTCTTGGCACTGGTTTTGGATAATGTCATTTTGCTGTGCATGCTATACTTAACCATGTCAACACACACTATGGTGGGTGAAGACACACTGAGGCCCAAGGCTGCAGGTGATGGGAGGATGGTGGAGGGTACAGACAGGATGACAACAGTGAGGCACACTGTTTCAAATGGTAGCATACTCGAGGAACAATGTCATGATCAACCTTGCCACTCAGCTGTTCTGAAGGCCACAGTGATGACACACTAATAGGGCCTGGTTACAACTGACTGACATTGTGAGTCAGAGTCTCATACCAACATCCACCCAAACTGCTGACCTTAGTGACCCACCATAAAACCTGGCAGCCATCCCAGCCACCACATGAAGGATTGGGCCTAAAGAGCAAATCCATTAGGAAAACAAAGCAGGCAACAGTGCCCTGTGGCATGCAACTCAGAGTGCTACAAGTCCAGGAAATTCCATGGCTGGCGCCAATGCAAATGTTCTGCTAGAGAGCACCTGTTGACCAACATCACCTGGTATGTAGCCATAAAACTCAACAATGTGACTTATTCATCTGGGGCTTGAATGTACACATGAAGTGCTCCACCTGTGAGTTAGAAGCTGGGTGAGATAGGGTAGTAGTCAGATGCTGAATACCATTGCAAATGCAAAAGTCTTAAAATACCTGCAACACAAATTGCTTACTATTATCAGATATGAAGGTCTTAGGACATCCTTCCATGGCAAAAATAAGGGACACCATATGAACAGTGGCAGTCAATGATGTGGATGATAGGTTGGCTACGTACAGGAAACTACTGCCAGAAAGAATGCCTCATCTTGCCAATCTGCAATGTTTGACCACATGTGCAAGAAAGCACAGCAGACAGAGGAGACTCACACTGTGACAAATCTAAGTGGCACACAGTTAAATCATAAGGGTCTCAACTTTGCAATGATCCCTAGAAATGTGCCCATTTCAGGTTTCATAAGTGCATTAGAGCAAGTTGCAGCTTCACTTCCACCTAATGTGGCAGAGGAAATCTGCCGAGATGCTTGCAAGGTGGTCACCGATGCCAGGCCTCCTAAATTGAATATCACAGCTGAGGAGAGGCTTGCACTCAAAGAGTCCCCAGGAAGACAACAGTATTGTAGTACTGCCAGCAGACTACAGTCATTTTGCAATGGGTGGATTATGGTGAGAAAGTATGCCTACTTCTGAGGGACCCTGCATACAGAACTTTGGAGTGTGACCTCACTGACAAGGTGGACAAGAAGACCAGGCTCTCCTGAAGGAAACAGGGATGCCTGATAAGATCATCAGACAACTACAGGCAAAAGCACCAGTGCCACATAGACTATTTGGTCTACCTAAAATACACAAGGAGGGCATTCCCCTATGCCCAAGTGTCAGTAATATTGGGGCACCTTACATATGCAGCAGCCAGATACTTGAAAAATCTGCTGCCACCATATGCAGGGAAATGGGTTCACCAAGACGACTTCCTGCAATGCCTCAAGTAACTACACATCACAGACTCAGATATCCTGGTTAGTTTTGATGATGTATCACTGTTCACTAGGATCCCATTGAAAGATTCACTAGAACTGATTGTGGAGAAATTTCAACGATGCTCTTTTGGATCTGTTTGGGCATACACTGACATCCATGTATTTCCTGTATGGGAACTAATATTATGAGCAAACTGAAAGTGTAGCTATGGTCAGCCACTGTCTCCTGTGGTTGGCAACATGTTTATGGAGAGATTTGAAGAGAGGGCATTAGAAACAGCCAGATACAAACCCATATGCATCTTCAGGTATGTGGATGACACCTTCATGATCTGGCCTCATGAAACGGACAGGCTCAATGAGTTCCTTGAACATCTTAACTCGTGCCACCCAAATATCAAGGCCACCACAGAACTGGAGAAGAATGGCCAGCTGTCATTTCTGGATGTACTAGTAAAAACAAAAAGGAAAGCAGATGGATCAATTGGCCACAATGTGTATCGAAAACCCACACACACCGATTTATATCTGCAAGCCAGCAGCTATCACCATCCTGTGCAGAAGAACGGGGCTCCTAAGACATTGTTCCACAGAGCCCATGCCCTATCAGACCAAAAGAGTCTACCAACAGAAATATGGCATCTTAAAACTGTGTTCTTCAAAAATGGATACATGACCAAACAAATTGAGAAGGCACTCCAACCAGCCACAACAGCACAGGTTCCTGAAGCAGAGCAAGATGAAGCAAAGAAGGTGGTGTATCTGCCCTATGCTGATTCTGTTTCTACCAGAATCAGTAGGATACTCTGTAAACACAATATCAAGTGTGTTTCCTATTTATCCAGCAAGATTTGGGGACTGGTGGGGAGAGTTAAAGACAAACTGTGGTTACGGAAACCGGGGATTTATAATATACCTTATCAATGTGGCATGTCCTACATTGGACAGACGACAAGAACAGTGGATATCAGGTGCAAAGAAAATCAGACACACACCCAATTAAGACAGGTGATGAAGTCAGACATTGCTGAACACTAGAACTAGATCATGCCATGAATTATGAGGAAGCCAAGATTCTATCATAGACACCCAGATTTTGGGACAGTGTTATAAGGGAATCGGTTGAGATAAAAGTGACACAATCTCATGAACTGTGACATGGGCTACCAGCTAAGTAGAGCCTGGGATCCTGCTCTGGAATTGTTAAAGGAGTAATGGGGATGGCAGCAGCACTCCACAAATAGAACAACAGAAGACATGGATATGGAAAATGATCACCAGACAGAGTTGCAGGTGCAGCAGACCAAAGATGGAACATCCAGGAGGAGGTCCAACAGGTGAAGACCACAGATAGAACATCCAGAACCAGAGCAGATGGAAAACGATGGGTGCAGATGACAGAGGGAACATGCAGAACCACAGCAGAACAAAAATGTAATGGCAATGCTCTAGCAGATCATATCGAGCAGAAGTGTAGTGCAAAGAGAATGCCTAGTCCTTCATATAGAATTCCAAATGCACCAGATCAAAGATGGAACACCCAGAACCACAGTGGATGGAAAACAGAATGGTAATGTTCCAGAAGATTACAGTGAGTGGGTGCGGACCACAGAGGGCATCCCAGTAACTGCTGGTGGAGGGGGAAGGCCACAGACATAAATACTGGATCAGGTCCAATCAAGGAGCAGTCTCAGGTCACACTTGATGAAGGTTACAAGCTATGTTACCAAAATATTGTGCAGGTACGATGCTGATATCCAGCAGAACACCCAAAACCCAAGACATCAATATTAAGTATTATTTTTGCTCCATAACGAACTGCAACAGTCACACCGTAATGGAAGGTAGACAATACCTCCCTAGCTGCAGGCAGAACTCAGTTGGCAAAGCATGTTGAGGTAAACAAGCAGTCTCTCCTGTCAGTCACTAGGATGGTGGGTGTCAGCCTGGTGAGGAGTAATGCTCAACACTCCAAAGCCAGAGTTGACTCAGCACACCATGCCAGAGCAGACTCTGCCAGCCAGCACAGACAGCTGAGACATCTGGTAGGAATATACAGGTCAGTGCTGTCCCCAGTGTGGTCATGCCTGCTCACAATGGGGGAATGTGCCCATACAAGTAATGATGAACAGGTACAGCATTTGTCTACATGGGCAGTGTTGGACAGAAGCAGCTAGACAGCTCTGACATGAACTTTGGATCTCTGGAGCCAGATGCCAACAGCTTTTCAAAATTATCCAGCAACATGGACAGCAGGTCCACAGCTAATGGAGGCAGAATTTTCAGGCAGCTGTTTGCTGAACCATTTCAAAGCATGAACTAGTGTAGACCTCTCATAGCTATCTCCTGGTGGTGACTGCATGATGCTTGTCTAGAACTAACAGTATATACATAGAATTGACAGAAGTCATCAGATACCTCCTAATTTCATGTGGACCTCCTTTTGCTCACTGTAGTGCAGCAGCTCATCATGACATGGGCTCAACAGGTTGTTGGAAGTCCTCTGCAGAAATTCTGAGCCATACTACATCTGCAGGCATCCATAATTGCACAAGTGTTGCTGGTGCAGGATTTTGTGTGACTGACCTTTCAATTATGTCCCTTACATGTTTGATGGGATTCATGTTGGGTGGACAAATCATTCACTCAAATGGTCCAGAATATTCTTCAAACCATTTGTGAACAATTACACCTTGCTGATATGGTACAGTGTCATCCATAAAATGTCCATCGTTGTTTGGGAACTTGAAGTTCACGAATGACTGCAAATGGTCTTCAAGTAGCTGACCATAACCTTTCCAGCCAATGATTGGTTCAGTTGGACCTAAGTACTCAGCCCACACCATTTATACAAAGCCTACACCAGTATGGAGCCACCACCAACTTGCACAGTCCTTTGCTGACATCTTGTATCTATGGTTTTGCGGGGTTTGCACCATACTTGAACCCTACCATCAGCCCTTACCAACTGAAATTGGGACTCGTCTGACCAGGACACAGTTTTCTAATCATCTAGTCTCCATCCAATATGGTCACAAGCTTAGGAGAGGTGCTGCAGGTGATGAAGTGTTGTTAGCAATGGCACTCTCATTGGTTGTCTACTGACATAGGCCATTAATGCCAAATTTCAATGCACAATCCTAATGGATATGTTTGTTGACATCCCACATTGATTTCTATGGCTGTTTCATGCAGTGTTGCTTCTCTATTGGCACTGCACTGACAACTCTAAGCTCTATCAAACACTACTGCTTTCGGTTGTTAAGCGAAGGCCTTCAGCCACTGTGTTGCCCATGGTGAGTGGTGATGTCTGAAATTTAGCTTACCCACCACACTCTTGACACAATTGATCTCAGCATATTGAATTTTCTAACAATTTCTGAAGTGGAATGTCCCATGCATCTAGCTCCAACTACCATTCTTCATTCAAAGTCTGCTAATTCCCACTGTGTGGCTGTAATTGTGTTGGAAACCTTTTCACATCAGGCATCTGAGTACAAATGAAAGTTCCACCAACACACTGACCTTTTCTACCTGGTGTACAGAATACTACCACCATTTGTATATGTGCATATCACTATCCCATGACTTTTGTCACCTCAGTGTATACAAGTGTGGTACACTGTTGTTTTTGAAATGGCAGCAGTTGTACCCTCTACATTATAACAAGATCAAAGCAAAAGACATGATCATTGGCCAACCATGACATCATTGCCCCAGCTTTTCCATTGTGTCAGCAACTTCACAGCCCTGACTGTGCCATAGTGACGTAGCAACTTCGCCTTTCAGATGACCTGAGCAGCAATGTCTGCAGTGTTAGTGTAGAATACTCCTTTTTGCACAAGAACAGTCACTACTGAGTTTCTTGTGTCACCCCTCCTGTGATGTCTTTTTGCTGAGACAGTCACAAGGGTTTTCTGCTTCACCAGACAGAACTGCAGCAGTTACCATCAACAAGCTGAATATCACATGCCCTAGAGAGTTTCATCATTTCACACTGTGCAATATTCCAAACCACCTTTGATTTGATCATAGAATTTTTGTATATAGTGCACTTCATTGCATTTTGCAGAAAAAATGAGTTTTACAATGTTGTTTCTAGAACACCAAATTTGTCATGACTGGAACCCACGCTCTGCATTGAATAAAGCTCTCTTTTCCTGAAAAAAGATACTCAGTCCCAGATGTTAACACCCTTCTCAGCTTTCACTGTAATTGTTTCTGGTCCCAAAGGAATACTGAAATTCTTTGTTGTAACAGTATTTTTAAATAAATAATTAAATTTATTGTCTACAGTGTACTCTTAGGAAAGTTTTTCAGGTTATTTTTCCAGTGAATTATTTCTGAATACTGATCCCATGTGAGCAATTAAAAGTATATGAAACTGTACTTTTCCCATCTTGGCAAAATCTGACTGACTGGAATGCTTAATTGCTGCTACTTGATCATAATGCTCAGGCAAATTATTTAGTTTGTGGTAAGTTCCTATGGGACCAAACTGCTGAGGTCATCAGTCTCTAGGCTTACACACTACTTAATCTGACTTGAAACTAACTTACGCTAAGGACAACACACACACACCCAAGCCCAAGGGAGGACTCGAACCTCCAACAGAGGGAGCTGCACGAACTATGACAAGGTGCCCCTGACTGCACGGCTACCCTACATGGCCAAATTATTTATTATAGGCCTTTGAGAAAGATAAAGGCTTCAGTTTGTTGAAGAACCCACAGAGTCCAGAACACTTATATACAGTAATGGCAGTACCTTCATCTGCATGTATTATCATTATTGCGTACAATGTAATGGCTGCTATCCCAATACCCATCAGAAGATGGTTGCATGAAATGATACTAAAGGTTTTTTTTCCTCAGATTAGTGCCAGCATATTTGATTTGCTTTAGCAGTCTAATTTTCTTTATTAAATATAAAAATGTTCTAATTTTATTTCAGCTGTTATGGCGCTCATCTTCAATGTGGATCAGCTTGTTAGCATGCTGTCAATAGGAACACTGACAGCATATTCTATGGTCGCTGCATGTGTGCTTCTTTTAAGGTAAATACTTAAACTATTTAAATTATTTGTTTAACTGAAACATATTTGCCTCATTAGCAGACAGGGCCCCACTGTGAAGGCTGTTCTTGAACACTGGGTTAGTTAGCTGGCATTCATAAACAGCTGGAAATCACCCTGACTAATATCATATGCTTGGAACGCTGTCAAAGCATGTATTGGAAGAGATCCCAAGAGACACCAAAGGTACCTCAAGTGTTATGTTTTACTGTGGATCTTGTCTCTTCTACAAGAAGTATGGGATCTATCACTATTCATCCACCTGACTGTGAGTTGTGTGTTGGTGACCCTGTACGCAGGAGACAGTGAGCGGGTCAAACTCAGGGAGGTATACCAACCCCCCCCCCTTTCTCCTGCCCCCCCCCTCTACTCAACCAATAACTTTGAGGTGCTTCTTCCACTGAAACTTAGCCAGTTAAACCTGCTGTGTCCTGTGTCAAGAGGTGGCAAATGAAAAAGGGTACGGCCTATTATTCATTGGCATTTTGAAAATTAGCATATAATGGTATCTCTTAGAGAAATGGGAGCAAGGGAACTGGAGATTATGGCACATTTTGGAACAAGTTATGCTTGTCACCTATGCTCGAAGTAGTACTTGGGTTGTTACAATGACTGGCAGAGAGGGTTTAGAAAACCAGGCTTGCTCACAGAATTTCAACAAATCTCACGATTTGCAGCATTGCCAATCAAAGTGATCATGGCGCCCTGGTTCTGAGTTGATTGTGAAGGTCCACCCAGAGATTTAGAAGCTTCTGTGACAAGTTAGGCTGTGACTTCCTGGAATTGCACTATGGGGCTGAGAACTGTAAGTTGCCCCTAAATGGATCATGCTATAACCGCACATAATACTTGAACAAGGGGCTGCAGACATGTCCACCAGCATGCTACATTCAAACCACCATCAGCCTCTGCACAGGCCAGCCCCAAGAAGCTACCTACAACTTTCGCACATGGCACAGCACTCACTGTGCTGTCTACCATAGCTCTTCCTTGTACAAGGATAACACAGCAGGCTCTCATCCACAGATGTGTTCTACTGTTCCTGTGTGTGTGTGTGTGTGTGTGTGTGTGTGTGTGTGTGTGTGTGTGTGTGTGTGTGTGTGTGTGTACTTGCATGTGGATTAATCAACTCTTGTTCTTTATGGCTGCACTATTACTTGTGTCTTGCATTATGGCATGACTGGTGATGACCGTGGTGTTCACATCCACGTGCTCATTTTATTAGGTTGTTTGCTCAGTTCTCATGTAATGGAGGCAGTGTTCATGTCTCTCCTTAAACAGTAACAGGCTCCAGTTGCTACCATGAATTTGATGGCCATGTTGACTATGCATGCCAGTGGCGTACCTGCTACCCTTACCCATCTAGATGATGTGGCTGAAGACTGAGAAGGTTATGTGAAACAGCATCAGCAACACTTCTTTGCTTTTGGTGTCATTGATGCTAACATTTGTAAAGCTTTGTTTCTTTCTTAGATTTCCCTTTGGATTTACCAGTTGCTGTGCCAGTTAGTCCCATTCCAGGAACCAGTGTCACTTTTGTTCAACAAAATGTGTAAGTTGTTGTCTAATTATCACCATAAACACATGCATGGTACTGTGGCTCATGTGAGTTCTGTTGATATCATTAAAAGACTGGGACTGATGACCTCAGAAGTTTAGTCCCACAGTGCTCAGAGCCATTAAAAGACCAATCAGCCTTGTCAGGCTTGGGTGGCCAAACTCCACAGCCTTAGTTGCAAATACTGATGCCTATGATGATTCCTATGCTGATTCTATGTTCCTTGATGCCATTCTTCAGCTGGCTCCTGACGAGGAGGTCCACCTGGCTTCAAGGCCGCATTACTTTTGCCCCTACTCACCAATTCTGGCTCAGAATCTCCTTCCACCACTGCCTTTTACCTGCACATGTATATGTGTTTCACTCTTTGCTGTTTTACACGTACAGCTCCAGAGAGATTGTTAAATTTATCTGTAGTATTCAGCTATTTGGTATGATCTTTGATCTTAAAACATATTGACAAAAATATTGCCTCATCGCAATCTATACCTATTTTATTTACCTCCCTACATCTCTTCCCACTTCCACTTGTCTCCCTACATCCCTTCCCACTTCCACCTGTCTCTCTACATCCCTCCCCACTTCCACCTGCCTCACCCTCTTCCATCTCACACCCTGTCCCTCTTTTACCACCCTCCTCACTCTCACTTCCTTTTCCATCCACCCACTCCCCCCCCCCCCCCCCTCTATCTTCTACCTGCTTCCTATGTCTCCTCCCCCCCTGTCCATCATCTGCTGCCCCCTTCTCTGCCTATCTCCCCCCCCCCTCTCTCTCTCTCTCTCTCTCTCTCTCTCTCTCTCTCTCTCTCTCTCTCTCACTCTCTCTCTCTCTCTCACACACACACACACATTCTTACTCTCACTGTCCATCTCCTATGCCACCATCCTGTTATGACCCTCACCCCCATCTCGTCTCATCGGTACATCTACTCTTTCCCACTCTCTCTGTCCATCTCCTATGTCCCCCTGTTATCACTCCCACCTCCACCACAATGAAATGTGGTGCTTACAGGCACAATATTTCTTTTTCAGAATATAAGTAATATAAGTACAAAGTACGGTTGAAATCAATACAGGGGCTAAGGAGGAGATGTGGAACATACACAATATATATACACATATTTTTATGTATGTAAGTGTTGATTCAGACTTCAAGAAGAATATAATAATTCCAATCCCAAAGAAAGCAGGTGTTGACAGATGTGAAAATTACCAAACTATCAGTTTAATAAGCCAAGGCTGCAAAATACTAACACGAATTCTTTACAAGCGATTGGAAAAACTGATAGAAGCCGACCTCGGGGATGATCAGTTTGGATTCCGTAGAAATGTTGGAACACGTGAGGCAGTATTGACCCTACGACTTATCTTAGAAAATAGATTAAGGAAAGGCAAAACTACATATCTAGCATTTGTAGACTTAGAGAAAGCTTTTGTCAATGTTGACTGGAATACTCTCTTTCAAATTCTGAAGGTGGCAGAGGTAAAATAGAGGGAGCAAAAGGCTATTTACAATTTGTACAGAAACCAGATGGCAGTTATAAGAGTCGAGGGGTATGAAATGGAAGCAGTGGTTTGGAAGGGAGTGAGACAGGGTTGTAGCCTATCCCCAATGTTATTTAATCTGTATATGGAGCAAGCAGTAAAGGAAACAAAGGAAAAATTTGGAGTAGGAATTAAAATCCATGGAGAAGAAATAAAAAATTTGAGGTTTGCCGATGACATTGTAATTCTGTCAGAGACAGCAAAGGACATGGAAGAGCAGCTGAACAGAATGGACAGTGTCTTGAAAGGAGGATATAAGATGAACATCAACAAAAGCAAAACGAGGATAATGGAATGTAGTCGAATTAAATCGGGTGTTGCTGCGTGAATTAGATTAGGAAATGAGATGCTTAAAGTAGTAAATGAGTTTTGCTATTTGGGGAGCACAATAACTAATGATGGTCGAAGTAGAGAGAATATAAAATGTAGACTGGCAATGGCAATGAAAGCGTTTTTGAAGAAGAGAAATTTGTTAACATCGAGTATAGATTTAAGTGTCAGGAAGTCATTTCTGAAAGTATTTGTATGGAGTGTAGCCATGTATGGAAGTGAAACATGTATGATAAATAGTTTAGACAAGAAGAGAATAGAAGCTTTCAAAATGTGGTGCTACAGAAGAATGCTGAAGATTAGATGGGTAAATCACATAACTAATGAGGAGGTATTGAATAGAATTGGAGAAAAGAGAAATTTGTGGCACAACTTGACTAGGAGAAGAGATAGGTTGGTAGGGCATATTCTGAGGCATCAAGGGATCACCAATTTAGTATTGGAGGGCAGCATGGAGGGTAAAAATTGTAGAGGGAGACCAAGAGATGAATACACTAAACAGATTCAGAAGGATGAAGGTTGCAGTAGTTACTGGGAGATGAAGAAGCTTGCACAGGATAGAGTAGCATGGAGAGCTGCATCAAACCAGTCTCTGTACTGAAGACCACAACAACAACAACAAGTGTTGACTCAGTACATTATGTTGAAATTACCTGTGGGGTGTGGGAATTCTTTGTTGGAGGTTGGTGGGCAGAGTAAATCACAAGAAATTTGATGACAGTGAAAACTTTATTTACATCTTAACAATTTATAATGGTACACTTGTCCCATGTCATCATGTCATAATGGTGTGGGGGGTGTGGAGGGGGGGGGGGTGGACATATAATCCACAGACTACAGTGCATGTTGTGTAGAGTTGATATAGCCAGCTATCACTATGTTTGGCTCAGAAAGGCAGTTAAGAGACCTTGTAACATGTGCGTTACCCGGCGACCAACAGTGCTGGCTCAACAGCAAGTTGTGGAGGCTGTGCCAAGATTGGCTCTAATTTTGTGGCCTCTAGGCAGGCAGCAAGGCATATTTCTGTAGTTGGACTTAAAACTTTTGATTTTTCACTGTTCATTTCAATCACATTTTATCTAGTCTTTGGCTCACTCTATTTGCAGGATTTCATTCACAGCTCTACAACAGCTACACTGCTTTTACATGGTTTCCAGCACTATTTGCATAGGTCTGTAGGTGGAAGGCTGGTGGGGATTGGATCTGCATCTCAATGCTCGAGGTAGAAATATTGCTTATTATTAACAAAATTATGAGTGTGACTGATGAGGAGGTTCCACGTGCAACAAGTGTGGGCTGATGTCTATTGTGGTACTACCATATACACCCAAATGTTTGTTCCATCAAAATCCAACCATTCTGGACGTCTAGCATTTCGCTCAGGTAGGCAAAAGTGCTGAGTCCAGGATAGCATTCACAAAAGACACATTTTCTCTAGGAAGTATTTTGAAAGGATGGTCAGGTAGGTAGAGTAATCAATAGGTCATATTTTAAGTTTCCAGTTCTGGAAATGGTGGCAGGTTGCTGAAAAGTGAGACAAAATATGTCACAATGAGTGCCATTGATTATTAGGTCTTGTCCTTGTAGCTCTAACCACTGTGTGTTAACCGTCTCTGGTTATAGCATGTGTGGGTGACAATTACCAGGTCTGCCACTGAGAATAACCAATGTCAGTCTACCCTCTGCAAGTTTTTTATTTTACTCCTAATCACTTCCCAAGAACACTCAACACAGGTTTCTTCATGCAGAACAAGTTGAGTTCAGTTTTGTAGGACATACTATGTCTCACTTGCCCCAACACCATAGCAATTCTGAGGTGTAAAGTAACTAGTGGCAGGTGCAACTAGGAGTATGTCATGCATCTTCATCTTTACAAACTTTTTCATAGCTCCCCATGCTACTAGATAGGAGTGGATTACATAGCACTGAAACTCTGCACTTTAAATGAAAGATAATTTTACCTGCATATGCTCTCAATACAGTAACAATTGTTAAGTCAATATCACTATAGCCCTTTGCAAAATCTGAGTTGTTTCTATCCGTTGTGTATCCACTAACAAATAGAATTCCATAGCCTCCAAGTGCTGTAACAAAAAGAATAAGTACAATCCAGAGACCCATTTTACATACCCAAGGTTCTTTACTATTCAGCAATACATTGTCACTTCCATGGCTCCTAGTTTGACAACATATATATTTCAAGCAATTGCAAAGGTTCCTGTGCACCACAAGCTTCCTTCAACTGTATCCATGGATACATACCCTCTGTGCACCAGGTATTGCTGCAGCACTGCCTGCTGGGTTATCCTACACAAACGATATTACACACTCTCCAGCACTCTTTTCTCAAAATCAAAACAGGTGCTCTCTGGCAAGAGGTCTGTTGCACTTCTTTGCCCAAGCAAGCTAATCTACATGCACACTGCCTCAGTGGCAGTCCACTTTGTAATGCTCTACAGTCCTGCTCACTATGAAAAATATCATCGTCTTCTATTAACTTATTGGCTCTCTCTAGGGATGATTTCACTTAGCATCTTGCCAATACTAGCATTACATGATATTTGTTCACTTAATGCGGCTGATTGGCTAAATAAAAGGTCAGTGTTTCAAAATGTATTGCTTTATTACAGTTAAGTGGTCACTTCCAGACTCCAGCACTGCCCGAACGGTAAAGACCCCAAGCAACACTTGCGCTGCCTCTGCCAGATTCTGACACACAAACTAGTCCATCCGTCCAAAATAACAAGATTTATACAATTATCCCATATTCTGGCATTCTAAAACTATTTTCTATGGCTAAATGCCACTGTTATTGAGAAATTACAACTACTGTATTTTAATTCTATGGAAAATTCTTGTAAGACATGTGGCACATGGATACACTATATAAGCATAATGATTTCCTACGAAAATAACCAGCATATGGAAATAGTATCTTTGCACTTTTTCAAAGAGCCTCTATGATGTCATCTGCCACTGAGCATCAATGTCATTGTAATGTTACAACATTCTGTCAAAAACCTGCAATCCATTGAAAACCACTTCTACACAAACCACTGTTACTACAACAGATACACAAGATAATCAATATATTGTGCTGCATAACACTGCCGCTTCCTACCAGAAATAGAGGCTGTACATACAGTCTGGGAACATTTTCAATTATTTATTGCACAAGAACCAAACATTCTACAGATGTCATACATATGCCATTTTGAAGAGAAAACCTGAAAGTTTTTTTCATGCATACCGCCACAGCACAGTTTCGTAATTTGCTGATAGTCAAAGCTAGTTGCAAACATTGTGAGTTCAGGTGCAGAGCGAGCTTTCTGTGTGTTGGAGTTTGATAAAAACAATACAAGTGTGCTACAGCTGTTCAACAGATGTTTAGAAGCCATCAAGACTGATGTCTGCCAGGTCACTCATGGTTCGCATACGGAATGTTTGTCAAAAAAAAAAGAAAAACACCTTTCAGAGTTTCTCTTCAAACTGCAATATGTATGACATCTTTACAATGTTTAGTTCTTGTGCAATAAATAATTGAAAGTGTTCCCAGACTTTATGTACATCCTGCATTATGTGCATTAAGTTTCTGCTGTCATAATTGTTTATATTATGAGGGTTGACTGAAAAGTAATGCCTCCACCTTCGTAACTCTTCAACAGTTGGCAGCATTGGTATGTGGCAGGTACTGGCTTGTTCTGTAGCCTCTTCTCTACAGCTCCAGGGTCAGTCAATGTGATTTAAGCAATGTGCAGTCATTTAATTCTTGACAGCAGAAGGTGGCACCGCAAAGGAGATTCATCAGAGAATGAAAGCAGTTTTGATGATTGTGTTGATGTCAGTACTGTGCTTTGATGTCAGTACTGTACGTTGTTGGGCTAATAAGTTTAAAGATGTTGAAGTGGGAATATCTGACATGCATCACAAACAAGAGTTGGACAACTTGTCACAGTAACGACCAAGTTTCGCAAGAAAATGTTGCCAGATTGATTCAGGACAATCCTCAAATCACTCAGAGAGAAACTGCAAGCACAATCAGCATTTCACAAGAATGTATGGGTCACATTATTGTATTGCTTGGCTACTGGAAGATCTGTGCAAGATGGGTACCCTGGATGCTGACACTTGAAATGAAAGTGCGCAGACTTGAAATTTGCCAGGAACACCTCTTGCATTATGATAATGAAGGCTCCATTCAATTGTGACAGGAGATGAAATGTGGGTACACCATTACGACCCAAAGATGAAACATCAGTCTGTGGAATATTGACACAAAGACATGACCCAGAAAAAGAAATTCAAGATGCAGCCCTCAGCTGGAAAAATCATGGCCACAGTGTTCTGGGATGTGTGTCCTGGGATGCAGATGGTGTTATCCATGTTGATTTCCTTTATTGTGGAACAACAATAAATTCAAAGCATTACATTACAATGCTGGGAACTTTGAAAAGATGGCTAACAAGGGTCTAAAAGGAAAAGGGAAATGTTTTCCTGCAGCATGACAATGCCAAACCACACACTTCACGTGACACCACAGCAGAACTTCAGAGACTGAATCTCTCCACCGTATGAAATCTTCCATGCAGTCCAGATTTAGCACAGTCTGACTTCCATCTGTTCCCATTAATGAAAGATGATCTGCAGGGACATCATTATGCTTCTGATGAAAATGTTGAGAGACCTGTGAGACTGTGGTTGTGGAAACAGATAGTTGACTTCTTCTGTGACGGCTTCAAGAAACTTGTTCATTGTTGGCAGAAATGTATCCAACTGTCTGGTGATTATGTGGAAAAGTGAATATTGGTAATTAAAGATTGCATTCTAAGAATTTTTTCTGCATTTTATCCAAACCAAATTAACAAAGGTGGAGACATTACTTTTCATTCAACCCTTGTATAATGGGCCACCTCATGATTTTAGGGTATGTAGTTAGACTGAAATAATCATAGTGGTAATTCATTTATTCCACTGGGTCATACCTTTCTGCTCTATCACTCCTGCCCCCCCCCCCCTCCCCCATTTTTCTTTCAAGAAAGCCCCGGCAAATGAGGAAGGGTTTCTGGGGTACCCTTAAATTGGCAGAAGCAGCCCACGTGCACCAGAAGTGTACAAATCGGAAGTTATAACTTTACATTGACCAGAGAGATCATTTTAATCATCTGATGAATCCACTCAGTTTTCATGGCTGGTATACAATGCTGTGCCCACATGAGAGGCCACTAGTTTGACATGATCTGCCTACTGATATTTTGGTACAGCCATTGCAACTGTTTTCATTAATTATGGAGGTGTAATTAAATCTTGCAACAGGGTCGGCAGTCAGGCCATTCATGTGATGTGGATGAAACATTTACAAGCTACAACGGTACTGCTCTTGTTTGCACAGGGCAGCTGCACATTTGATATTCAACAGTTGGTTTTAAGGGATTCCGATCAGTATATGACACACACCAAAGGTTTTCATGCTTGTTTCAATTTTCATAACTGCTGAGGATATTGCTGGTTGGCATTGACCATTACACATTGTCAGTCATCAACCATAGTGCTACATGTAACTGCAATAGATGCACCAGATGATATAACTAAAAATGTTGTGAAATCAGAAGTGCAAGTCTATAAGGATTTCAATAAATACAGCTATAGTGGATTAACAAGCTTTTATTCAGCTATATGCTCATCAGGTTTACGCATCTTAACATCTGGATTTTACTACTTGAAAGTTCTGTAAGATGTGTGTAAGTATTTTAACAGTGGTTGCCCTTGGCTTAAAATTATCTGTGCATGATAAAGCCCTTTCTAAACATAACGAGCTTGGCACCATATAATCCTCTATCTTTTAGCAAAATTACATACAGCTAACACCCTCTCTAGGGGATGGTTTACACTAATCGAAAGGGGAAGGCATCTTATGCCCATAAACAACCTCACACAGTGATGGTCTGTACTTTAATGTAACTTTGCAAGAACATACAATAGTTGTGTCACAATCACTATGGTGGCTATTTACCTAATAACTTAAAGTTTTCCCCTTTCGTTCTGTGTACCTGTTATATCCTCCTATACACTTGCAAATGTAATGCACTTGTTCACAACTTCTGAATCCATTAAAGTTGATACAATTGTTTCATTAGCTTGGACATAAAATTAGTACCCTGATCAGTTACCATGGTCTCTAACATCCCAAACTTCACAATCAAGTAGTGCCTTAGTTACCTTCTCCACTTGCTGATTCGGCATAGCAATTACTGATAAATTACACAGAAAGAGAGCAATTATGGTTAAAACACAACCAGCCAATGTCTGTGAAAAGATCTAAGAATAATCATACCAGTCATTTTGAACAGTTTGTTGGCATCTGATCACATCTGCAATGAAATTCACTGATGATGAAGCTCAGCTCTTTTTGTACAGGATACACTGTTTGTCATGTATTGCTCCAAGTCCTACTGCAAGTCCAATTGTCTGCAGAAATGCCAACGTGTTCTATGATGCATACTTTGTCTCAGTCCATCAGCTTTACTGTGCATTTTCCTTCAGTAGTCTAATACTTCAAAATCAAAATCACTAAGAAGTGAAGTTCAGTGGGGCAAGCAGCTTATTGGATCTTTAAGGCCCATAAGCCATTTTAATGCTGCATGGTGTGTTATAACTTTGAAATGCCTACCATATAAGCAGCAATGGGAATATGAGATACTATAAATCAGGCCAAGCACCTCCTTTTCTGTGGACAGTTTTTTTCTGCCTTACTCAGTTTCCTAGAAGTTTAGACTATTGGTTGCTCTGGCGTGTCTGTTTCTTGACTTAACCCTCAAGCAGGCACCCCGGCACGCAGTGTGTGCCAAATTTATATAACTGGTGTATCCAATGTGTTGGCAACAATGGAGACCTCTGAAACTCAACGTATTCCTTCATTATTGTTCTGACAACTGTTATGTGCAGTGCAGTAATTGTTGGTGCAGAGGAGTTTGTTAAATGGAGAATTAGTGTAACCCTGTCACTTCTGGCACACTCAGTGCATTGCACAACTGGTCATGTAAGTATGTTTTTACATCAATATTACCAGAAGGAAAGTTGCTACTCACCATATAGCGGAGATGCTGACCCACAGACAGGCACAACAAAAAGACTCTCGCAATTAAAGCTTTCGGCCACGGCCATTAAGGCCTTCGTCAACAATAGCCCCCCCCCCCCCCCCACCCCCCACACACACACACACACACACACACACACACGCAAAGGCAACTTATGTACACCACTGCAGTCTCAGGCAACTGAAGCCACACTGCGAGCAGCAGCACCTGTGCATGATGGGAGTGGCGACTGGGTGGGTAAGGAGGAGGCTGGGGTAGGGAGTGGGAGAGAGAGTATGGTGAGGGTGGCAAACAGTGAAGTGCTGCAGATTAGACAGAGGGCTGGGGAGAGGTGGGGAGGGGGTGGGGGGGGGAGTAGCATAATAGGAGAGAAATAAGAAGACTGGGAGTGGTGGTGGAATGATGGCTGTGTAGTGCTGGAATGGGAGCAGGGAAGGGGCTAGATGAGTGAGCACAGTAACTACATAGTTGTCATTCCACCTCCACATCCTGGCCCCCTCCCCACCTCTCCGCAGCCCTTCATCTAACCTGCAGCACTTCACTGTCTGCCACCTCCACCATACTATCCCTCCCCATCCCCACCCCTGCCTCCTCCTTACCCCCACCCAGTCGCCACTCCCATCATGTGCTGCAGCCGATTTCAGTTGCTGAGACAGCAGTTGTCTCTTGTGTGTGTGTGTAAGGGGGGGGGGGGGTGTTGTTGTTGGAATTGTGCGAGTCTTTTTGTTGTGCCTATCTGCGACTGGGCATCTCCACTATATGATGAGTAGCAACTTTCCTTCTCATAATACTGTTACATCCCTTCCTGGATTTTCCATTGTTTTATTTTTTTTACATCTGTGAACATAGCATAACATTTTACTTACAATGTTCCTATGGCCCGTGTTCATTATAAACTTTTATTTTAGGGTAAGAAAGCATTTAACTAATGAGGAACTCAAATGGCTCTTGAATGAAGATCCAGATTTTACAAAATATGTAGACACTATATCAGACAATGATGCTGATGAGGAAGTACTCGTAGTGACCATGGCACTGAAAGTGAATGAGAATATGAGTCAGACGAAAATGACGACAATAATTGTTAATCAGGTTCTATAGGTGATTTGTTTGTGGGAAGAGACAAAACTCCTAAATGGAAAAGTACTAGCTCTGCCACAAGCAAAGTAAGAAGGAAAAGCATTGTAAACATTTTTTCTGGACCCATGGCTACTGCCAAGGATGTAACAACTGAGATTTCTGGATTCTTCAAGTTAATTAACAAGTGTCTGTGTATGTGCGGATGGATATGTGTGTGTGTGCGAGTGTATACCTGTCCTTTTTTCCCCCTAAGGTAAGTCTTTCCACTCCCGGTATTGGAATGACTCCTTACCCTCTCCCTTAAAACCCACATCCTTTCGTCTTTCCCTCTCCTTCCCTCTTTCCTGATGAAGGAACCATTTGTTGCGAAAGCTTGAATTTTGTGTGTATGCTTGTGTTTGTTTGTGTGTCTATCGACCTGCCAGTGCCTTTGTTTGGTAAGTATCATCATCTTTGTTTTTAGATATATTTTTCCCACGTGGAATGTTTCCCTCTATGATACTATTGTGAAATATACAAACAAATATATTCAGCTCAAACCAGAATTTTCTGATTATCAGAGAGAAAGATACAAAAAAAAATGAAGAGAAATGAAATACTAGCACTCTTTGGGTTACTTTCTCTCTTCAGAATGAAGAAAGCTAACCACATGAATGTAATTGCTGGGGAATACTGATGGATCAGGAATCGAAATTGGTAGAGCTGTGATGAGCTACAAGCAGTTTCTATTCTTGTTGCGTTGTATTTGTTACGATGATAAAACCACAAGAGAAGAGAGGAGAAGATCTGACAAGTTGGCTACAGTATGTTCTATTCTGGATGAGTTTGAGTTTGAAACCAACTGCAAAAGTATGTACAGCATTGGTGAGTTTATAACCATTTATGAGAAACTTCAAGCTTTCTGTGGTTGTTGTGGATTTGTGCAATATATCCCCAACAAACCTGCCAAATATGGCATTGAGATATTTGCACTTTGTGATGGGAAAACATTTTTTACAAGCAACCTTGAGTTGTACTGTGGAAAGCAGCCTGAAGGACCTTATGCAGTCTCAAATACAGTATCAGTAGTAGTTCACAGAGTCGTGAGTCATACAGAGGGATCCAACAGGAATATAACTATGGACAATTGGCCCACAAGTTGCCCCTTGGCTATGTTGCTATTAGGTAAAAGGCTTACGTGTATCGGGACAGTCAGAAAGAATAAACAAGATATTCCCTTGGAATTCCTGCCCAAGAAAAATTGAGTACCTGGTTCATCCCTCTTTGGACATAAAAACCGTTAGATGTTGGTTTCATATGTACCAAAGAAGAACAAGGCAGTATTGTTGTTGTTAACTGTGCACGATTCAAGTACTATCGATGAAGAGTGTTGAAAGCCGGAGATTCTGTTAGATTACAGTGCCAGTAACAGTGGTGTTGATACAGTCAACCAGATGTGTGGCACATATTTTGTGGCCCGTATAACAAGAATGTGGCCTTTAGAAATCTTTTTCGCTCTGATGGACATTGCTGGTACCTACGACCAGATCTTTTTAACTAAAATGGACAAAATCAAAAGGTTGCAAGAAGAGTATTTCTGAACAACCTGGCTTATGACTTCATGAAACCACATCTAATAGCCAAGATTCAGAGCATTCCCAAGGACATATTGCTGTTCCTTGAAAGGTACCAGACAACATCTGAGCAAGTTAAGAAGCATTCAGCTAAGAAACAGGGATGCTGTGTTATCTGTGGAAGGAACAAGAATATTAACACAACAATAAAGTGTGATTCTTGTAATAGTTTTGTTTGCAGGAAGCATACGAGTGTTAGTAACACATGTGAAAAGTGTCAAGTTACACCAGTAGACAGATGACTAGTGGTTTGAATCTTGACATCTCTTAAATTGCCAAGTAGTGAACATGGCCTGTCTGTAAGCTGTTATAATATGGTTTCTGTAGGCATTCATTACAAAAATATTAATTTTCAATGCTCACAGCACAATATAGATTTTTTGGAACTATGTAATTTGTGTGTTTAGATGTATATAAAAATTAACAACCAAATAAATAACAAAACATTCATTCCCACCATATGTGAGCAACAGTGTAGAGACATTTCTTGGCTAGATATGTAACATTATTTCTTAGTATTTTCCACTGTGCCCATAATAAATTATTTGTATTAATTGCACAGTAAAATCTGTTATTTCATTATTATTGATATCATTTTTAGGGATACTATATCTACCCTTAAAAACAATAAACTAATTAATATAAATACTAGCATGAGAGCATATGAAAATAACTATAGATCTGAGCAGTGATAGTGGCACATAAAATGCACCATGCGACTGCTCGTGCAACAAAAAAAATGTGCCCCTGCTGGAGCGTTAACAACCAACTCACAAGGTGAAGTTTCTGTAACTTCTAGTATGAGGAAGTGACAGCTGTAAAAGGTGAAAGATTTATTCATTTTGAAGGGAAACCAGAGTTAGCATCTCTGGGACCACTATGTTTAAACCAAGATTTAAGGCACAAATCATTTCAATTTTTTAATTTTGTGCTATATAACATTTCTACAATTATTAATTGTTGTTTAAATTATCCTTGTTTCTTTTATTGCACTAAATGAAGTCTGCAGCATTTTATTATTCATGACACAAAATCACATACTTTTGAGACAGTTTTTTAATAGTACATGTAAATTGGTATTAGAGAACTGAATGTTGCATTCTGAAAAATTATACTACTTCTGTAGCAACTGAATTTCCGCATAAAATTAAATTTCAGCATTTAAATTTGCACTTAAAAATTCCACTCAATAGATGCAAAAAGAAAGTCTGAAAAATTGACATTCAGTATTGGGATCTACATTTTTATCATCATCACTCAGAACACTTTAAATATTTAATTGGAGAAACAGACAGATCCCCATCACAATTGTCCTGAAGTTCTTTCTCTGAATGATGCTCTTGTTTGGTAGTAGGACTGTGATCACTGGATATTTTAAAATCATTATCTTTTTTGTCTATTTCATGACCTATATTACTGACACCTTCCTTCATCCACCAAATAAAAATTTCATCAAACTGAAACATTCTTGTGAACACATTTTGTACTGCACCACACTGAAGAAAACAGGTACATACTTCACGAGGCATGGTCTAGGAGACCCTAACACCTACCAATAACCTGTGTCAGCAAGGACAAAGATGGCGATAATGGAACTGACAATAAAACATTATAGGATTGGCACTTCAAGGAGGGTACAAACAATATAGAAGCATTCTGCCACAAATGACCTGGGAGATTGAGTTCAAAACTTTCTCGCGGTCTGAGAGAGCATTCCTCATAAGTTAAGGGTTAATAAACATAATAAGGTGTGACTGCAGGCATCACAAGATAGTATGAATTGCTTCTGATAATCCAAGAAAGGAAGGTCATGACTAGAGTTAAATAGGTCTCTTAATTGCACACAGGTGTAAGAAGTCTTGCTACTTACACAAACCTCCTGTAATAATCAGAAAAATCTAGTAAGACTAGGAAAGCTCCAATGGCAGGTACAACCTGGCGTCTGTTCACACACCATTCTGGCTGATAATGTGTCACAAATTGTGAACATTGTTCGGTATGAAATGACACTTTTCCAAAATGTCAGTTGTGCTGCTAACGGTCAGCTACAAATGTGCTGTACATGTACCATGCGGTCTAGGATGACCTTATAAATTACTATGTCATGTGAGTACACCTTACACTGTTTCTGTTTCAGACCTCATAATATTCCATCTTACAGGTGTTCGAATGTCACCAGTACATGCTTCAATCTGAGTGGCCTCCAGAAGTACTGGTAATGATGATGGAACCCTAAGTGCAGCCTTATATCTCCTTTGCTAGTATCTCCAAATGATGGTACACACTTTGCAAAATCACATAAAATAATGAAATGCTCCAGGCTACTCAGAGTTTGTGAAGTTTGGCATTAGTACTGCATCCTTGCCTGTACAGTTATTTAAATACCAACAGTCATAACAGTATCTAAAGGTTTTACTCCCATCTGAGCTATTTTTCAGTACAATTACTATTTGTGCTCCCTCCCCCTCAGCTGGTACTCTCTTCTGTTATCCCAAACTGTCAAACTGTCGATTTATCAGTGGATGGAGGTAATATGGAAACCATTATGGTTTCCTGTAAACAGATGATTCATTTACAGTGTGGTAATACTTTGCTGTGTTATCAGTGTAGTTGACAATATTCTGGAAGAGTTGAAAATCTCTGCATATTACACTGACAGCTTTTCCTTTTCCTCCTCGTTCCTTGCAAATATGACACTTTGCCCCACACTGAGGCTAAATTGGTACGCTATCCTGACTTAGAGCATTTTATATTTAAATCACAACCTAACTATTCTTCCTTCAACACATCCAGATTGGCTCTCAGTGGACTTCTTCATAGCCCCACATTCATTGATTCAAAATTAGCTACGTTGATGGGCAATACCTGAATTCTGTCAACTTCTGGTACTTATGATAAACTATGACACACAAAACACAGTGCCCTGTCCAGTTCCTTGTTTTCTGCCAAGGGTCAACCACAGACAATGTATTAACTGGAAAATATGTTCCTATATCTACCCAGACCATCCTCCCTATGCCTTTTGGTATTTTACCCTGCAAGTAAAGTCTAAGTAACTGTGCATACAGTTCAGGTGACATCCCTTGTTGTAGGCATGTGCCTTGTGGCATTTCAGTTAATACAGCAATAAAACTAAAACACAATGATGTCTCATCCAGCTCTGCTATGCACCATTCCAGATCAACTTATGCAAGATGCTTACTTGGGAAATCCAGTCTAAATATGACATTGTAGTTATTGCCCCCTCAACAGAAACCATCCACACAAGTCTTGGAAGTCTTCTACTCAGTAGTTCATCCATGGAAAACCAAGTGAAAGAGTACCACATCCACCAATGCTACTTACTAAGTATAGCCTGGTTTGCTATGGATACCTGTGATCCAGTATCCAGTAAGAATTTACACACCCTTCCTCCTATATAGCCAGTCAAATACTAGTCTGCCAGTGATTCAGTACATGGGTATTCTGAGATCAAATTTATTGTGAATGCTGCACAGTGGCCACACTGTTTCTTTTCTCCTTTAACACCTATGACCGTCTTCCTTGTGCCTGTGGAAAAATTTGCTGACATACCCATTCTGACCCCCCCCCCCCATGAACCATGGACCTTGCCGTTGGTGGGGAGGCTTGCGTGCCTCAGCAATACCGATAGCCGAACCGTAGGTGTGCAACCACAACGGAGGGGTATCTGTTGAGAGGCCAGACAAACGTGTGGTTCCTGAAGGGGGGCAGCAGCCTTTCCAGTAGTTGCAGGGGCAACAGTCTGGATGATTGACTGATCTGGCCTCGTAACACTAACCAAAACGACCTTGCTGTGCTGGTACTGCAAACGGCTGAAAGCAAGGGCAAACTACACCCGTAATTTTTCCCGAGGGCATGCAGCTTTACTGTAGGGTTAAATGATGATGCTGTCCTCTTGGGTAAAATATTCCGGAAGTAAAATAGTCCCCCATTCGGATCTCTGGGCAGGGACTAACCAGGAGGATGTCATTATCAGGAGAAAGAAAACTGACATTCTACGGATCACAGCGTGGAATGTCAGATCCCTTAATCGGGCAGGTAGGTTAGAAAATTTAAAAAGGGAAATGGATAGGTTAACGTTAGATATAGTGGTAATTAGTGAAGTTCAGTGGCAGGAGGAACAAGACTTCTGGTCAGGTGAATACAGGGTTATAAACACAAAATCAAATAGGGGTAATGCAGGAGTAGGTTTAATAATGAATAGGAAAATAGGAATGCAGGTAAGCTACTACAAACAGCGTAGTGAATGCATTATTGTGGCCAAGATAGATATGAAGCCCACGCCTACCACAGTAATAGAAGTTTATATGCCAACTAGCTCCACAGATGACGAAGATATTGAAGAAATGTATGATTAAATAAAAGAAATTATTCAGACAGTGAAGGGAGACGAAAATTTAATAGCCATGGATGACTGGAATTTGTCAGTAGGAAAAGGGAGAGAAGGAAACGTAGTAGGTGAATATGGATTGGGGGTAAGAAACGAAAGAGGAAGCTGCCTGGTACAGTTTTGCACAGAGCATAACTTAATCGTAGCTAACACTTGGTTCAAGAATCATAACAGAAGACTTTATACATGGAAGAAGCCTGGAGATACTGACAGGTTTCAGATAGATTATATAATGCTAAGACAGATATTTAGGAACCAGGTTTTAAATTGTAAGACATTTTCAGGGGCAGATGTAGACTCTGACCACAATCTATTGTTTATGAACTGTATATTAAAACTGAAGAAACTGCAAAAATGTGGGAATTTAAGGAGATGGGACCTGGATAAACTGAAAGAACCAGAGGTTGTAGAGAGTTTCAAGGAGAGCATAAGGGAACAATTGTCAAGAATGGGGGAAAGAAATACAGTAGAAGAAGAATGGGTAGCTTTGAGGGATGAAGTAGTGAAGGCAGTAGAGGATCAAGTAGGTAAAAAGACGAGGGCTGGTAGAAATCCTTGGGTAACAGAAGAAATATTGAATTTAATTGATGAAAGGAGAAAATATAAAAATGCAGTAAATGAAGCAGGCAAAAAGGAATACAAAAGGTCTCAAAAATGAGATCGACAGGAAGTGCAAAATGGCTAAGCAGGGATGGCTAGAGGACAAATGTAAGGATGTAGAGGCTTATCTCACTAGGGGTAAGATAGATACTGCCTACAGGAAAATTGAAGAGACCTTTGGAGAAAAGAGAGTCACTTGTATGAATATCAAGAGCTCAGATGGAAACCCAGTTCTAAGCAAAGAAGGGAAAGCAGAAAGGTGGAAGGAGTATATAGAGGGTCTATACAAGGGCGATGTACATGAGGACAAAATTTTGGAAATGGAAGAGGATGTAGATGAGGATGAAGTGGGAGATATGATACTGCGTGAAGAGTTTGACAGGTCACTGAAAGACCTGAGTCGAAACAAAGCCCCGGGAGTAGATAACATTCCATTAGAACTACTGACTGCCTTGGGAGAGCCAGTCCTGACAAAACTCTACCACCTGGTGAGCAAAATGTATGAGACAGGCGAAATTCCCTCAGACTTCAAGAAGAATATAATAATTCCAATTCCAAAGAAAGCAGTTGTTGACAGATGTGAAAATTACCGAACTATCAGTTTAATACGTCACGGCTGCAAAATACTAATGCGAATTCTTTACAGGCGAATGGAAAAACTAGTAGAAGCCGACCTCGGGGAAGATCAGTTTGGATTCCGTAGAAATATCGGAACATGTGAGGCAAGGGGCGGCAGGGGTAAAATACAGGGAGCGAAAAGCTATTTACAATTTGTACAGAAACCAGACGGCAGTTATGAGAGTCAAGGAGCATGAAAGGAAAGCAGTGGTTGGGAAGGGAGTGAGACAGGGTTGTAGCCTCTCCCTGATGTTATTCAATCTGTATATTGAGCAAGCAGTGAAGGAAACGAAAGAAAAATTTGGAGTAGGTATTAAAATCCATGGAGAAGAAATAAAAACTTTGAGGTTCGCCGATGACATTGTAATTCTGTCAGAGACAGCAAAGGACTTGGAAGAGCAGTTGAATGGAATGGACAGGGTCTTGAAAGGAGGATATAAGATGAACATCAACAAAAGCAGAACGAGGATAATGGAATGTAGTCAAATTAAGTCGGGTGATGCTGGCACGTTAAGTAGTAAAGGAGTTTTGCTATTTGGGGAGCAAAATAACTGATGATGGTTGAAGTAGAGAGGATATAAAATGTATACTGGCAATGGCAAGGAAAGTATTTCTGAGGAAGAGAAATTTGTTAACATCGAGTATAGATTTAAGTGTCAGGAAGACGTTTCTGAAACTATTTGTATGGTGTATAGCCATGCATGGAAGTGAAACATGGGCAATAATTAGTTTGGACAAGAAGAGAATAGAAGCTTTTGAAATGTGGTGCTACAGAAGAATGCTGAAGATTGGATGGGTAGATCACATAACTAATGAGGAAGTATTGAATAGGATTGGGGAGAAGAGAAGTTTGTGGCACAACTTGACTAGAAGAAGGGATCGGTTGGTAGGACATGTTCTGAGGCATCAAGGGATCACCAGTTTAGTATTGGAGGGCAGTGTGGAGAGTAAAAATCGTAGAGGGAGACCAAGAGATGAATACACTAAGCAGATTCAAAAGGATGTAGGTTGCAGTAGGTACTGGGAGATGAAGAAGCTTGCACAGGATAGAGTAGCATGGAGAGCTGCATCAAACCAGTCTCTGTACTGAAGACCACAACAATAACAACAACAACAACAACCCATATGGGTGTCCAGTTCACTTTCACTTACCACACCGAGCTTTTCTACAATTTTACTGAATGAGACCAGGTTGACCACATTGATAGCATATGATCCCTTCATTAAAGATTAACTTATTTTCCCTAGGTAGATCACAGCATCTATCTCTGCTAAGGAAATCCAGTCACCACAGCTTCATTTCAGGTCTTTGGAAATTCTATCTTTATGAGAAATTTCACCTGGCAACCCCACAAGTATGCATCTAGTGCCCTCTGCTGCGCCTCTTTAAGAATAGCCTTGTTGATAGTGTTGTCATCTATTAGCTCATAAGTATTAATATTCAGCTTCCTAGTCTGGTTATCAAAACTTTCCATGGATTCCACTTTTCATTGAGCTGTACTGTTAAATTTCTCATTGTACAACCCAGAGGGAGTTTTCCTCCTTTTCAATTCCAACCGTCCAAGATGGAAATAAATAACCACACAGGCCCATACAAAAATTTAAAGTTGGCATTTACTTGTCCTCCTGTAGAAAACCACTGCTGAACTGCTGCTGCCAGTGTTGCTCTTCATTGATATGGACGTCAGACCACCATTGCAGTCTTCACCAGTCCTTCTAACACCACTAGTTGGAGTGCAGAGGTTCTCTGGTGGAAGTAGGTAGGCAAGATATGCCACAAGCAGCATGTTACAGTGGGGGTGTCGAGTGACTTTATGGCTGGGACGGCTTCAGTTCAACCTCATTCCATCAATACTGTGACTGAACTCTGAAGCTGGTGGTCTGTTCAGGATGACAGTTGACTGGCAGTGGCCTCAAGACTGAAGCCCACCCTACTGCAGACACTATCTCAATGACTCACTGATTTGATACCTAGCCTGATCAGACGGTCAGTATTTATATACACTAGAGTGGGTGTGAGTGACCACCATAGATGTTATGTGTGCTGTACATCAAAGCATCCTTGGTTATGATAACCTCATTGTTCATCAACTAGGCAGGTGTGCTATGGCTCCTATGTGGGCAGCGTGTCGCAGCAAATGGCATGCTTTCAGAAATGAGTTCGTGACTTTGTCTTGGGCTGTTACATGCCAGAATACTGTTAAAATGAAGCTTTGATTCCTAGAACAACATCTTATCTTTTAAAAAGATGTGAATTTGTTGTAGCAGTAAACCACAGACAAAATAAATAACAAGTAACTGATTGTGTTTCCCAAACAAAACATTACTATCAAAGCCTGCACCACAGTAACTTTACTATCATAAAAAGTAATGTTATTCAATACTACCAGTTAGGTGATAACTAGAACATAAATTTGTAAAACTGTAATTCTTTACAAGACTCCAAATTCAGTGGCCTTCAACTATCAAAAACCCAATAATAGAGAAATTAAGAGTAACTCATGGAAACGATTCTGTTGCTGCCCTTTAAAAGTAGTTCTTTATGTGCATTTGTTTCACTCTTATTTTAAAAAGACATTTTCATTAGTAATAATACGAGAGAAGGAAAGTTGCTACTCACCATATAGCAGAGGTGCTGAGTCACAATAGGCACCATAAAAAGATTCACGCAATCATAGCTTTTGGCAATTAAAACCTTTGTCAGCAGTAGACATGCACACACACACTCACGCAAGTGCAACTTGCACACACGTCTGCAGTTTCAGAGAGCTGAAACTACACTGCGAGCAGCAGCACCAGTGCATGATGGAAGTGGCGACTGGGTGGGGGTAAGGAGGAGGCTGGGGCGGGGAGGGGGAGGGATAGTATGGTGGGAGTGGCGGACAGTGAAGTGTTGCAGTTTAGACAGAGTGCAGGAGAGAAGGTCCTGAGGGGGGAGGGGGTAAGTAGCGGAAAGGAGAGAAATAAAAATAAAAATGAATTAAAAGACTGGGTGTGGTGGTGAAATGACGGCTGTCTAATGCTGGAATGGGAACAGGGAGGGGGCTGGTTGGGTGAGGACAGTGACTAACAAAGGTTCAGGCCAGGAGGGTTATGGGAACGTAGGATGTATTGCAGGGAAAGTTCCAACCTGCGCAATTCAGAAAAGCTGGTGTTGGTGGGAAGGACCCATATGGCACAGGCTGTGAAGCAGTCATTGAGATGAGGGGTATCGTGTTTGGCAGCATGTTCAGCTACAGGGTGGTCCACTTGTTTTTTGGCCACAGTTTGTCGGTGGCCGTTCATGTGGACAGACAGCTTGTTGGTTGTCATGCCTACATAGAATGCAGCACAGTGCTTGCAGCTTAGCTTGTAAATCACACGGCTGGTTTCACAGGTAGCCCTGCCTTTCATGGGATAGGTGATGTTAGTGACTGGAGTAGGTGGCGGTAGGAGGATGTATGGGACAGGTCTTGCATCTAGGTCTATTACAGGGGTATGAGCCATGAGGTAAGGGATTGGGAGCAGGGGTTGTGTAAGGATGGGTGAGTATATTGTGTAGCTTCGATGGACGGCAGAATACCACGGTAGGAGGGGTGGGAAGGATAGTGGGTGGGACATTTCTCATTTCAGGGCACAACGTGAGGTAATTGAAACCCTGGCGGAGAAAGTAATTCAGTTGCTCCAGTCCCAGATGGCACTGAGTTACGAGGGGAATGCTCCTCTGTGGCCAGACTGTGGGACTTTGGGAGATGGTGGGAGACTGGAAAGATAAGGCATGGGAGATTTGTTTTTGTACAAGGATGGGAGGATAATTATGGTCAGTGAAGGCTTCAGTCAGACCCTCAGTATATTTAGAGGAGGACTGCTCGTCACTGCAGATGTGACTACCACAGGTGGTTAGGCTGTATGGAGGGGACTTCTTGGTATGGAATGGGTGGCAGCTATTGAAGTGGAGGTATTGCTGGTGGTAAGTAGGTTTGATATGAACGGAGGTAGTGATGTAGCCATCTCTGAGGTGGTCAACATCTAGATAGGTGTGTTGTTGGGTTGAGTAGGACCAGGTGAAGTAAATGGGGGAGAAGTCGCCACTTCCATCATGCGCTGGTGCTGCTGCTCTCAGTGTAGTTTCAGCTCTCTGAGACTGCAGATGTGTGTTCAAGTTGCACTTGTGTGTGCGTGGGGGGGTGGGGGGTGGGGGGGGGGCATCATGGGTTTTCCATTGTTTGTTTTAATAGGTAATGTCGCATGGAAATCATCAATTAGGTGGTAACAGGAATATAAATTTGAACAAGTGTAATGCTTTGCAGACTGTGCTAAAACATTACATGACTGTAAAATTCTTTGGTAATATGTGTCAAATAATAATAATAATAATAAAAGATAAATTATGGAAAACTGTTCTATTTATGATATACAAAACTTACTTCTCTATTACATTTATTTCACACTCATTTTAAACAGAAATTTCCATTACAACTTTTCTACGGCAGTCTGTTCCAATAAAATCATGTAATCAAATTCGTGTCACACAAACTAAACAATAGTATTGACAGAAGAAAACACAAACAAAAGTTGAGGAAATGTGCAAGCTTTTTGAGCCAGTAGCTCCTCCTCTGTCTGGTAAGTCTCCTTTGAGACAGGGTTCTGAGTGGGGTTTCCATAACTCTCCCCATTCCCTAAACCTTACCAGTCCTTTTACTTCATTTCTCTTCCTTCCCATTCAACCGTTCTGCCAGGAGAAGGCGCCAAGGCTCCAAAAGCTTGTACATTTCCTTAACTGTTGTGTTTTCTTCTGCACTGCTTGGTGAGTAGATTTGTTATCTATCCAATTATATTTTCAAAAAGTGATTATTTTTGCTTAAATGTATTAAAAATCATAGAGCTTAAATAGCAGTTTGTATTTCATCTGTATTACCTAATACATGTAGCAGGAATTTCTTGTCAGATACAAAGCAATTTTCAGAAATAATTGTAATTCATAATAATATGGCAACAACATTAAGGTATTGTGTAATGACTATGTAGATATGTGATTCATTAAATTCAAGAATTTCTTATTTTTTCTGTTTTTTTTTATGTTCTAAGGTATACAGGAGAAACTGGAGAGCATCTACAAATGGATGAGGTTGCTGGTGAGAAACAAAACGCAGATTCAGATGAAGAAACCAGAAATAAACAATCGAATATTGTAGCTACTGGAAAACAAATACTTAACATTGACAAATTGAAAAGACCAACAAAACTGTCAACAAAAATTGTTGCATATGAAATTGTGTTGTATTGTAAGATACATACTTATTTATTCAAGGTGTTTACTAAGATTACAAATATGACACAAGTATTCCTAAAAATGTTATCATTTTCTTTCTCTTTCAGTCATCTTATGCATCCTGACTTCACAACTTGTAATACAAGCAGGTTCTTCTATTGAAGCAGCTGACCCATTGGCAATATCAGGTCTTGTTATTGTTTTACTGTGTATGGTCTGTATGCTGATTTCCATTGGACGACAACCTGTGTCGGAGAAGAAATTAAATTTTAAGGTACATAAAAAAATTAATGAAATGGTAAACACCGTTAAAGGAACTCACTTTTAAAGACTGTGAGAGAAAGTAGTGGTTGAGAACTCTAGTTTTGCAAGAAAAGATATAATTTTGTATAATGAAAAGGATTTTGGTACTTACTAGATGTGTCAGCAACTCAAGTCAAATTTGCAGTACTAATGGAAAGTAGTGGTATAAAACATAAGTGAGTACATACAGTCCTCCACATCAATACTGTGTAAACTATGAGACATATCTACTAAATCTCATGACATACAAAGTAAATGTAATGAAAGGCATTTTGTACAGTACTAATCAACCAAAAAGATTATGCAGCTTTTCTTCATAGCAATAAATAAATAAATTACAATGAAATGAATACCCCTAGCTGCATACAGGCATTGATATGAGTCAATGGGGACAGTTGAAAATGTGTGCCCGACTGGGACCCGAACTCGGGATCTCCTGCTTACATGGCAGATGCTCTATCCATCTGAGCCATTTTATATAAGGCTCACTGGCCATTTGACCATGTTCCCATCTTCTTCTGTGTGGATGCACAAACAATGCCCGAACTCTTATGGGAATTGGCAAAAAGCTGCAAGTAATGAGTATAATGGGCAGGGGCACTATGAATATAGTGTGGGACAATAAGTCGGGAATGTGGGTCTCATAGGAGGCACGCCAGAGATAAGTCCCTGCAGTCGCACTATCCTCTGTGTCCTCAGTGGCTCAGATGGATAAGCGTGTGCCATGTAAGCAGGCCCGGGTTTGAGTCCCAGTCAGGGCACACATTTTCAACTGTCCCCTTTGACTTATATCAACACCTGTATGCAGCTAGGGGTATTCATTTCTTTGTAATTTCACTCTAATGAACTGCATGGTCACCAATGGTATCTGTTCTTTCGGACATGTCCAAAAGGACAGATACCATCTTCATGTATATAAATAAATAAATTTCTGAGTGATTCATTGATTTTTTTGCTGATACATTAAATAGCAGAAAAACTAAGATATAAAATTCCATCATTTTTACCATCAAAATGATGCAGGCTATTAATGATACAAAATCATGAGTTGCGTGGAGTGACTGACAAAAATGTACAAGTTACAGAATTTGTTTGACAATACTATCAAAGTACATACACTAATTTACTTTTACATATAGTTTCCAGCCATACTGAGACATATGTCATAGTGTTTGATAAGCTCTGATATTCTGCAATCAGACAACTCTACCACCCATGACTGAAGACTTTGTACAGAAGGGTTGTGGCAAAAACTATAAAGCTCATGAAGTCCATCATGAACACTGTGAAGTTTATGGCACAAATGTAATGAGTGAAGTTGCTGTATGACAGTGGTGCTTTATGTTAAAAAATGGGTGAACCAGTGTCCTTGATGAAGAGAAAACTGGTTGATCGACTAACATGATTGCAGATCTGATTCGTTTGGCCAACGAAAGGGTAGAGAGAAATGCAGATTCACCATCTTGGATCAGCTTACTCATACTCTTCTGCACAAAACCTCCTGGTGACAGAATTCAATGGTTACTGAATTTCAAATATTGTTGAATGCTTTGACAGATGTGTCAGTGTGGCTGGGAACTATGTAGCAAAATAACTTAGAGTGTGCACTTTCACAGTATTGTAAATCAAATTCTGTAATGTCATTCATATTTTTTTTTTTAAATAAATAGAGGTTACTTTACGAATTGCCCTCATATGATACCAAATTACCTGTAACGTTTCTGAGAGTTAACATTTTTACATTTGCATGTGCTTTTAGGGTTAAAATGAATAGCCTCCAGTTTCTAATATCAGTGTTATTTCAACATTTCTTATTTATTTAATTTCAGTTACTGCCTATATATACTTGTTCCATCTAAATTATTAGGTTTTTTCCCCTATGGGTAGATGTAGTGGGCTATTTTTTTGTGTACTCTGATTTTGAATTAAATCAGTGTATGGTGACATAAATGATATGGCCACATGTTAGAGTTAGCCTCCAGGCACTCCTCTCAGCCAGAACAAAGTTTGTTCCTGATACTGGTCAACAGACTGATTCCTATGGAAAAAAATCCTTCCAGGCACACAAAACCATGTACACAATTTAGGGGCCTGTACTTCCCACTGCTAATACAATATACAAACACCGTTAGGATTATTAACTGTAGTTAGCCCAAATTTTGTGCCCACCAGTAGGAAGTAGTGGTGTGCTTTATTGTTAAAGTTCTTAGAGTGAACATTCCTAGAAGAGTCAACCAGTATATTGCTATCCCATATGTATATCTTGAAAAAAGACCAAAAATGTATTACAAACATTAGAGCTTATGTAGATGCTTATCAACAATTGTTCTTCCTACAAACCATTCATCACTGGAACAGTGAAAGGGGCAAGTGACAGTGGTACACAAAATACCCTCCACTATCCACCGTAACATGGCTTGTGGAGTATAGATGTACACATAGATGTATACATAGATGTAGATAAGCTTGATATCTTGGTTGTTCAAAAAATGGAGGCATGACTGGTATTTTTGTGTTTGGTGGATTTTGTTTTTCGGGCATTAGACCTGCTGTGGTCAAAGGCATATGTCTGTACCTAACATTTTGTGATTTTGTGTGCTAATGCTGGAGACATTATGAGTGGCTATAAAGTTTGAAACTGCTGTCTGACACTTTAACCACTGAACCCCCCTAAATTGTGTACATGGTGTTGTATGCCTGGTAGGATTTTTTCCATAAGAATCAGTCTGTTGATCAGTGTCAGGAACAAACTTGATTCTGGCTGAGAGGAGTGCCTGGAGGCTAACTCTAACAGAGAGAAAGATAAATATAAGAGTTATAAAGTTTAAAGCCTATACACCACTAAAAGTTTGTACAAAGTGAATTAGTCATTCCTATTAAGGCATGTCTGTAAGTAAGGCTCCATACATTCTCAGCACTGACTCAGCAATGACATGCCTTAATCTCGCTGTTGTTCTTGTAAGTTAATGGCAAACAGCTCCATTCGAAGTGATTTCACATCCTTTTATATTAGTGCCCCAGAAAGAAAGGAGGATGTGGGGGGTTCATCTACTGTACTCTGAAAGGAATAAAGCAGTGAAGAATATTTGCAGAACACAGCTGCAGTTTTATGATAGCTAGCTTAATGACTGTAAACTTTATGAACGGAACAATCTGCAGGAACATCATGACATCAGAGAAAAAGAGTCTTGATGACTTACCAGAATTGGCGATATTACACAAGAGTAGAATGTTAGCCATGCTCAGTATCAACTTACAGACTAAAAAAAAAGTTTGGAAATATCATAACAACATATAAGGCAATCTAATAAGGAAGGAAAAGATTTCCTTTGTCACAAAATGACAGTTGACGATAAGTGGGTCCCCCATTATGAACCACAGAGTAAGCAATGATTGATAGATACTTCTTTTCTGTAGTATTTTTGTTGTACAGAGAAAATGTACCAACTGGCCGCCATTTCATCCTCAGCTGATAGGTGTAATTGGATGTGGATATGGAGGGGCATGTGATCAGCACATTGCTGTCCCAGCCACTGCATGTTTTTGTGACTGGAACCACTGCTCCTCAGTCAATTAGTTCTTCAGTTGGCCTCACCAGGCTGCGTACACCCCACTTGCAAAACAGTGATCAACAGACCTGGACGGTGACCCATCCAACTGCTAGCCATGCCTGCCAGTGCTTAATTTTGGTTATCTGACGTGAACCAGTGTTACTAATGCAGCAACACCATTGGGACTTGCAGTAATGGATGTTGACTAAAGTCAGGTGTTTAAGGAATACTGCAACTGGTCTTTCTGAGTCATAATGAAAGTGCCATTAATATGTTCAATGGTGTTAACTGAGAGCTTCAGAAAGGCTACAAGCCAAATTTCAAACTGTCATTCAGCACTCATTTGAAAAGGATTACAGTATTCCCAGTATGAGTAATTATATGTTATCCTGAAGCTGTACACTGGGCAAAAATACATAATAAAAAAAAGCCACACTAAAGTGTGTGCCAGATTGCAGGGAGAGTGGAAGGGCTGGTTTAATGTGTGGGTTGCTCTTAGGAACTTTTACTAAAACAAAAACCACAATAATCCTCAGGCACAGTACCTTAAATAAAAACAATTTCATTTAAGTATGTTTACAAATATTAAATTGAATTAAAGTGCCCAGGCACAACAGCCACTTTAACAAGAACTATAACACGAAGGGTTATCCCCCAATTTTTAAAAAATTTTAACAACATGATTTTAAATGATTATGTGTACAAACCTGGTTGACAAGAAAATGTAGTCTTCCTGAAACTCCTCATTGATTGCAGACAGTTGCCTAAGGATCTCTGTTGATGTGCCATGTAGAAAGACTCCACCACAGCTGGTAAGACTTCCATTGTTTTCTGTCAGCAGCAATCGTGATCACTTGTCTGTGCAATAATCAACTCGGCATCAACAGTCATTCTGTCAGTAAGCATGTCAGTCCTACAAAGGATGTGGTGGTCACACACTCTCTGATGCCCAGGTGGTGCTTGGTGCATATGCTGCAAAATTTAGAGTTGTACAGCTGTCAACCGGGGAACAACCCCATATCCATCACTGCATGGCACAACACTCTCTCCCTTCCCCTCCCCCCTCCCCCACTCCTCCTCCTCCTGATGAACATGCCTCTTCATCCATCATCTTAGAAGGTCTGTAGGGTCTGGTGAAGTCATGTTGCAAATGAAGCAAGAGTCCACAAACTCTTCTGACTATCCAGTGCACAAGATAACTTACACAATGTATTTCTCCTTATACTTGCCCTCAAATGTTTGTTGGTAGACCTGGATAATTTCTAGGCCCTGCTACACCTATGATATTAAGCCCAATACGTTGTGCCAGCCTCACTTAGACTTGCAGCTCATGGTTAAATTAGTCACTGCCACTATACCACTACTCCATACCATGCAGCAATTTTATTACTCTCAAAAGACTACCAATTTCGACCACTGTGTTGGACAACAAACATTGCAGGCAGTCTCTTCACCATCTTCAACAGGTTTCTACTATCTCTGTAAACAACATAAGAACACAGTCTAAAGTCAAAGAGGATGAGGGCATATGTGAGAACTCCACACTTCAAATTTCGATATAAGTGAAACACCGTTTATTCTCTCCTGATAACCCTTGCGAAGTCCACTTCGTCCACAGACAGTGTCTTCAGCTAGCCCATTGCTCCATGCTCTGTTAGGCTGCCATTTAGTTAACAGTCCATGTACACTCACCTTGAAAAACAGCAATAGATTGAGACATTTCCTTTATGCACAAAAGGAATGCACTTCTGAACTTTCCACATCTAGAGAAGCAACCTTACTGCTTCTTGTCAATGAAGTTCCAAACTACACCTCCACCAGAGGGCTCAACTCCCTTCCTGCACTCTATCACTGTTACAGACCAACTAATCAATTTTGGGATTGCCCACATTTCCACAACATTATTTTCACATGCCAACATTGCGGCCAATCAGCCTTCAGAGCAGAAAGTAGACACTGCAATTGGCCATTTCTTGCTAACACTCAGAGTACAACTGTAAAGTCCTGTTGCATGCTGACACTTTCAGAAGTTTGTTCTAAAAAGCTTCCAGGAAATGCCAGTGATTCTGTGGGAGACACTATCGCCTTGGCAGGCCACCTACCCAGGCCAGACTGGCACCTGTTTGCCAGATTAAGAGAAGCCCACCCTCTATCTCCAAACCAGATAATAGTTGTGGTTCCATGGACACTGGAAAACTGTCACTGTCACTCACAACAGCCACTGGCACTCGGGCATGGCCTGGTAATGATCTGCTACACTGATGCCCCAAATTGTCTTCAAGCGATAGGAGCTTCCTGGTTAGGGAACTCAAAGAGACACTATGAGTGCTGCTGCTTCATGAGGAACTACAGTTAAAACAACCTGATGGAAGTCCTCCTTTCTTTTAACATATCTTTGTCTCCAATTAAAAATTAAACTGAATGGTAGTATAGGGGACAAGTGTACACAGTATGCACTTTAATGAATCCTTCTTTATTTACCACAATTTACTTCCCAACAAAAGAACACAACACAGGCATATTTTCACAGCTAGACAGTGGTACCATGAAGAGACAAAAGACAACCAAACAAAAGATATAACACACAATATAATGTTTGACTTCTTAGTTACTGACTATTGCACTCGTCATGTTAGGCCCCCCCCCCCCCCCCCCCCCATTTTGGAGAACTATGCTCATGCAAACAAGACACTGTTACTTTGGAAACCTGGAGTGCCCCCGACCTCACAATAGATGCATTTGATATATCTTGCCAGAACAGGTGTGAGGGGCTGAAGAGGAAGGGATATCCAGCACAAGAGGCTGAGGAGGATTGGCTGGAGCATCCATACACTGGGTGGGAAGGAGGCATGGGGGGGGGGGGGGGAGGGGGAGGGGACTGTGGTAAATTGGTAAATGCTGGTTTCAGATGGTCAACTGAGACTGTGAAATGTGTTCCATTTTTATCAGCTATGAAGGTCTTGGTGTTCAGAAAATCTCAGTGAATGGTCTTAAATAAATAGGAGCCAATGGGGGCCTGATGGTGTTGTTCATAATCCATACCTGAGGGAAAGTGAAGAGGTCTTTGGGGAAAAAGGATGGTTGAGAACTGACCTGCAATGGGGGAGGAGTGCATAGTAAGAGCATTGAAATCTGCAGCTGACACATAAATTGGCCACACTCGCCTGTCCCCCAGTCACGCAAGGGGGATGAAGCAAAAAATTCACTGGGCACCTTCACTGCTTTGCCATAGACTACTTGCATTGAAGAACACCTGATATCCGCCTTTAACATGCTATTTAGTCCCAAAAAAACCATAGGCAAGGCGTCTGTCCATGTCCCACTGTGCTATGCGAAGGCACCCTTCAGAGTATAGTGCATAGGTTCTACCATCCCATTCCTACAGGGATGGTAGCTCATAGTTTGCAGGAGGTTGAAACCTGTCATTCATAGCAATTCATTAAATAATTGGAAATCAAATGGACACCCTCTGTCACATGTAATTGATGTAGAAATACTGAACCAAGCAAACCATGTGGAGATGATAGCTTGGGCAGTGGTGCAAGCGGAAATGTAAGACACTGGGCATGCCTCCAGTCACCTTGTAAGCCTGTCAATTAAAGTGACAGCATAACAAAACTCCTCTGTGCAAGGAAGGGGTCCTACCACGTCAACATGAATGTGGGCCAAATGACCTGTAGTGGTCAGGAATACGACCACAGGAGAGGTTGTGAGGTGACTAATTTTGTTTTTCTACATGGCATGCAATTATGTGCCGAAAACTGACAATATTTCCACATTCCTGGATGCACATCTTTTGAGGCCACAAACTTAACAGAAGCATTGATGGCAGAATGTGGCAAGGCGTACAAATATCAAAGATGGTGCATCACCAACGTAACGTAAAAACGGGTGCAAAACATTCTGAGAAGTGCCACACGATGGATGGAATTGGGAACCCTTTACTGGCATCCATTCAAGTTTCAGACTAGTCGATGCAGAATTGGGCAGACACTGTTGTAAAAATGCATCAGAATCTTGATCTTTTATGATAGCTGTCCAATCAATACATGTCAAAGATGCACAATTGTGTAATAAGCAATCCATGATATTGTTGTTGGTCCCAGAGATGTGGTTGACATGAGTAGAGTACTGAGCAATAAATTCTGCATAACAGATTTGATGTTGGGAGTTCAATTCAGACACTCGCTGAAAAAGTGAAGTTAAGGGTTTGTGGTCTGTGTAAATTTTGAACTCCATACCTTCCTGGTATTGTTGGAAAAGTTTGATAGAGAGATATATAGCAAGGAGCTCTCTGTCATATGCACTCCAGTTATTTTGCTGTGTAGACAGATCTTTTGGAAAGAAAGTCATTGGCTGCCACATTCCTGATACTAATTGCTAGAGTACTGCCCCCATGGCCTGCTGGCTGGCATCAACAAAAAGAGCCATCTGTGCACTAGAAATGGAGTGGACCAATAAGACAGCCTTCCCTAAAGACAGTTTCATGGACTTGAAATCCTCCTTGGCTGAACCCATCCAGGGGATTTTTCTGACACCGAAAGTGTATTTGCCCTTAGCAGGTAATTGATAGGTTCTATAATTTCTGCAAACTTTAGTATGTGTCGGTGGTTGTAATTGACCGTACCTACAAACCTGTGTAACTCTCTGAATGTGATGGGAAGAGGCACCTGCAAAATGTCTGAGACCCTCTGAGGAGTAGGAGAAATATCATCTCTTAATATAAGGTAACCCAAGAATTGTACTTTGTCCTCTGCAGATACACATTTGTCCTTGTTAATTTTGATGCCATTTGCATCAAGACAAGAGAAAACTGCTTTCGAATGGGAATTGTGGTCACTCATATTATCAGAAAAACTAACATAGCAAAAAATGTGAGTTGAACCATGTATAATCTCATCCATAAAATGCTGCCACCTCTGAGCAGTATTATGAAGACTAAAAGGCTCAAGTCCGCCGCTCGTGGTCTCGCGGTTGCGTTCTCGCTTCCCGAGCACGGGGTCCCGGGTTCGATTCCCGGCGGGGTCAGGAATTTTCACCTGCCTCGAGATGACTGGGTGTTTGTGTTGTCCTCATCATTTCATCATCATCCAGGAAAGTGGCGAAATTGGGCTGAGCAAAGGTTGGGAAATTGTACGGGCGCTGATAACCGCGCCGTTGAGCGCCCTACAAACCAAACATCATCATCATCACATAAAAGGCTCAACATTGTGTTCAAATATCCTGGAAGGTGTCATGATAGTGGTTTTGTACTTGTCTGCCTCTGCCGTTGTAATTTGTGCAAAAGCCTTAGCACAGTCTATGACGCTGAACACAGAGGCACCTTCTAAACTGCTTGTGAAAACAACTCATTCAGTATCGGGTACTGGTCATTGACTATTGCACTTGCCACAATAGTGCTTGTAGACATACTGAAAATAATACAGACCTTTTCTTCAATATACATATTTATTTATTTAGCATATGGCATTTAAGTACATTTCAGTATTGGATCACATTATTATACATTACATATATTCACAGACAAACATCTAGTCCTTGTATAAGTTCAATGGGTTTTTGGGATGCCATGAGGAATTCTTCAATGTCCCCACTCCCCACTGCACACTGTGGCACTGCATTCAGTTCTGATGTGTTGGATGGTCTGCTTAGGCACACCGCAGTCACACACTGGTGAAGACAGCAGTCCCCATTTGAAGAGTGAGTCAGCACATCTTCCTTGCCCAGTTCTTAGTCGGTTCAGAGTTGACCAGATCTTGTGGGGCTGATCCAACCCAGGAACTGCCTTAGTAGTGCAAGGCATTAGGTGGCAAGTTTTTAGAGCATTTTGGAGCCATTCTCTTCTCCAAGAGTTGATGTCAGCCCCAGTGAGGCTCTTGAGAGCAAGAGAAGGATGTCTTGAATGAAGCCTCTTGATACTCAGATCACGTATATTGATGTGTACTGGTAGTTCAGGGTTTTTCTTGATCTCGTATTCAATGACCAAGGCTGCTCCTCGTCATATTTTTGGGGGTGGTATATGACTCAGGACAGGTAGCCATATGTTAGGTGTAGACCTAATGGCTCCTGAAATAATGCGCATGGTGTTGTTAAGTTCAACATCGATTTTGTTCACATGGCTACTGTTTAGCCACACTGGTGCACAGTACTCCACCACAGAGTATTCCAGGCTCAGCACAGACGTCCTCAAAGTAGTTGCCATTGATCTCCAGGTGGTTCCGCAGAGTTTATGGATGAGGCTGTTTCTTGTTCTCACCTTGGCACCTGCTTTTATAAGGTGTGATTTAAATGACAAGGTTCTGTCTAACGTGACCCTTAGGTACTTTGGCTCCTTGTTGTGGTTGAGGCATGTGTTGTCAAAGTATACTTCCAGAGCTCTGTCGGCTTGTCTGTTATTGAGATGGAAGCAAGTTACTTCTGTCTTCATGGCATTAGGCCTAAGCTTCCATTTATGGAAGTATGCTGCCAGGACAGACAGATCAGATGTCAGGGTTTCTTCCATTGAATCAAAATTGTTGTGCCTTGTTGCAATGGCCCTGTCATCAGTGTAGCCAAATTTCCTACAAGCTGTTTCCGGCATGTCAGCAATGTATAGGCTGAAAAGCAATGGGTCTGATACCGAGCCTTGAGGTAAGCCAATTTGAAGGAATATCGGGCTGCTGACTTTGTTTCCCATGATGACCTGGAATCCTCTGTTACCAATAAGGTTTGTCACTTTTTGACAGTGAATTATTTTCAGCAGTTTATAGGGTAGGCCTTGTCTCCAGACGGTATCATAGGCTGCTGAAAAGTCAATGAAGGCCACAGATGTTTTTAATTTCTTTTGGAATCCCACTTCACATGTGTTATAAGGGCCAGGACTTGGTCTGCACAGCTTCGGTTGGGACGAAAGCTGGCCTGTTCTGCTGGGATGGCTGTGAGTATTGTCTGACTGATCCTGTTATGTAGTAATTGTTCCAGAAGTTTGTACACCATGCTAAGCAGTACTATGGGCTGATAGTTTTTCAGAAGATTTCCCAGTTTGCCTGGCTTTAGGGGGTGATTATCTTGGCACGTTTAAGTTCTTGGGGTATGTTTCCTGTCTGCATTAGTGATGTGAAGAACTTTGCTAGCCATATTTTTGAATATTTGCCAGACTTGATAAGAAACTCTGGGAGGATGTCATCTGAGCCAGGGGCTTTACCTGGTTTTGTGTCCTTTATTGCCACTGAGATCTCTGCGGGGCTGATGTTGCATGAATATTTGGTGTCAACACTGGCGGTTGCTTTTAGCTTTTCTAAGTTCACATTTAATCCATATTGTTGCCTCTCTGTGGTTTACCCCCTTTGGATGTTTTAACAATGTGCAAAGCAATTTTGTTAGGTGTTGTGGGGTTTTCTTCTCAAGTGATATGGCTGGCTGCTCCTAGTTTTCGAAGCAGGATACATAAATAATATACATGTGGAGCCAATCATACTTTTCTGTAACTACACTAGTTCAATTGGGCACCCTAATTTTAAAAATAGCTTATAAAAAATTCCCTTTTTTATATATGTGCTTAAATGAATGCAAATTACTTGTTGGAGTCTTCTACCATTAATAAAGTATTTAATTTGGGATAAGTAAACATGGAATATTCTTTTACTTTGTGGGTTTTTGTCTAGCAAGGGACTGGAATCACAACCGGGAGGATTTGTGCCAGCCCTGTAAACCTGGGTAACAATTTCTCCATTATTTTATGTTTCACTTTACTGACTGCCTGGAAGTTCTGTACCCAAATCCTGCCATCCGCCTTGAGGTGAGTAGGACATCTCCCTGGTTCTACATCCAGGCTTTTCTGTCATGACTATGCTACAGATTAGCTCTCACACTCTTCCAATTGTCTCAGACCTGTTCTACATCAATTTTTGTAGGTAACAGTTATCTGATGACACATTTATTGGTAGTGAATTGGGCTTATATGCAAACATTATGACTAGAGGGGATCTGTCTGTGGGATTCATGTACTGCTGTACTGAAGGAAAAAACCAACCAATGAAGCAACATGTCACCCCTAGAATGATCTTGATAGTGGTTCACTATGAGAGTGGAACACAAATTGCAGATGACCAATATTGAAAATGAAAGGTTAAGGATAGTATAGCACTGTAATGGTATGTGCAATCCCCCTTCTGAAACAGAAATGTGGAAATATTCTCAGTGTGAATGCTATGGTATTATCAGAGACTAAATATTGACATTGTCTGAAGGAACCGAACAAGGTCTGTAAACTGTTAACAATGCCTTATGTGTACATATCACAGGTCAGAAATAACTAGCAAAAGTGAGTGAAAGTGTTGACACAGACCAGTATGAACCTGTTCTCAATGATCTACGTATAGCCCTTCCATAGATGATGTCATCATTCCAGAAGGTAACAGTCCCTGCCTTGCACTCATCGTCGGCTTGCCCATTGCACAGACCACGCAGGACTCTACCCACTCATTAATTTCTTTGTCCATGATCTGACAAATTAAATTTTTGTGAATCTTCATCCAGGTTTGAAATTTTCCTAAATGGCCACCAACTGGCAACTCGTGGTAATATTTACATAATAAGGGTACTAATTCAGGGGGTAAAACACTTGTGGTAATTTTTATATACTAAGGGTACTAGCTTAAGGGGTAAAACTATTTTGTCCCTGCGGGACAGCACAAAATATTTTCATTTAAATGATAGGGCTTCCTTTCTCCTCCCTTTATCTTTTCCTCAATTTCCTTTAACCTGATGTTAGATGCCTTGCATTCCATAATGTCCCTAAACAACTCTAAGAGATGCCGATGAACTCCGCAGCCCACTAACTGATTCCTTGCAAGGTACACTCACTAGATAGATCACTACCCACTTCCACAAAATATGACTAAGGCTGTCAGCAACAACATGTGTGCATATGTGTATATGATACTTGAAGGCAGATAGTTGAATTGCCCATTTAGTGGCCTTGGCCTTCCCAGCCCCCAGTTAAGAGACTGGTTACCAGTTTGTAAGTTGAATAGCATACAACTGAACTACAAATTTCTTGGAAAGATCTGGAGCAGCCAACATGGGAGCTGTTGCTAACATCATCAAGGCAGCTTGTTGCAAAGAACCTCATTCAGATTTGCTTTCTTTCTTAATTCGTTCAACACACCTGCCACGTGGATGAAGTTCAGTGTGAACTTTCAAAAAAGATTAACAATGCTGATGCATCTTGCCATCCCTTTGGGACTCTTAGATAGTGGACAATTGCGAATAGCCTCACTGCAGCTCTGATCATATCCTGGGGAGAAACCACATGTGCCAAAAATGACATCTATGATTAAGCAGTTTTTATCTTAGAAGGCTTAACTTTATGCCCCCCCCCCCCCCCCATACCAGCAAATAAAAAAGATTAAATTTAATACCTGAAAAGATACCATCAAGGAGATGGTCAGCCGTGCTGCTCCATTCGAAAGCCTAAATGGAACACAGTTACTCTTATAGAGATTCCAATCACGGTGAAGGCTATGACTGGCTTGGAGTCTTGAGACAATGGAATCTGATAATGGGCTAGGTTGAGATCCAGTGGAGTGAAGAATTTAGCCTTATAAAATCAGGAGAAACATGAATGTAGATTGGGCAGTGAAATGGACAGCAAAATTATCTTTTTGGTCAAGGCATAGTAATCTATGACAGGCCAAATTCCCCCATCTCTTTTAGGAACAAAAAATATGGGTATGAAATATGGAGAGCAGGAAGGTCTATTGATTCCATCCTTAAGTGGTTCATCTGTAGCCGACCTGAGCTCATTCATCCTTAGTGCAGAAATCGTGTATAGTGGGTGCCTGACAGGAATATTGTCAGGAAGTTTAATCTTTCACTTGCTGAATTTAGCAATTCCCAGAACATTGGTGAGCACATTTGGATATTCCACATGTACACACTGCAGCAGTGCATCCTACTTGGAAGGTAGATGATTAAAATCATCCATCTCTTGTTCCTGTGCTTCTCTGGCCATGTCAACCTGTGCCAGTGCTTCACAAGGATTGTCATAAAATTTATAGATTCAGTCCCTAGTAAAATATAATGAAAATCCTCATTCTTTCCAATTAACAATAAAGCCATGTGTTAGATAAAGTTAGAACAAAGAATGATAGGTACAGTTAATTGACGAACTACCTTCACCTTAAATTTCCAAATGAAACCATAGATCCTCACCTAAATGCTGAATTTCAGTTTACCAGGGCCATCCTACAGTTAAAAACTTCAGTACCCAGTGGGGGAACTGGCACAGTGCTTGGCACTAGTGATACCACTCCTCACTAATCAAGTAGGGCACAAACCAGTTCTCCATTCTTACTAATGTAAATAAGCAGAACAGGAGCAACAGGTGAAGCCACTATTCTATTACACACTATTCAGCCTAACCTTGCCCCTATTCTTAATCTCTAGTCAGTCAGTATTCTCATTGTTCTTTTACTGGATCCCCTGACAATCTTGTTTAAAATGGTCAGGACATCCACATCGAAAACACATATATAGCATCCTATAATCTGTGAGGTGTCCTTTTGTGCCTTTGTTATACACCTTTGAATCCTGTATCTTGGTGTCTGTTGCTTGCTTCATATCTGCATAATATACACTGTGCACCAGCCAAGAGACAACTCATAAAACTATGAATGATTGTGGTCTTGTTACACACAGCAAGCTAGACCTATCCTCCAAACTTATACTTACACCAGTACCATTGATTGCCTTTGCTGTGTGCCTGATATGCCACACAGTCAAGCTAAGGGCTCTCCAATTTGTTGTATCTGCCATTAGTGCCTTTGCACTAATTCCTGTAGTGCCTGCGGGGATATCAATTGCATACACCAATACTCTTGTAATCCACTAAGACTATAATGCACAACCCTAGTTTATTAACATAATCCATTAAATGCCCTGTACACTTCTCCCCTGCAGGTCTGGGGGTCAGAATAGGCCCGAGGTATTCCTGCCTGCCGTAAGAGGCTACTAAAAGGAATCTCACACTTTTCAGCCCTATGAGTTCAGGTCCAATTCTATGGTTTGACCAGCCACTTTCAAAATTCTACAGAAGTGTGGGCCATATGGGGAAAGATGCCTTACGTGGTGCATGAGTTACCCATAGTGCCCTCAAATTCGATCGCCTGAATCTTTTGTCATGGCTTTGCATCTCCATCTGCTATTCAACTATTTGAGCGAGGACACTTTCCAGGGTATGTCATCTTCTTCCATTGTCTCCTGTCCTCTTTTGCCCCCATGACAATATTGGATTTTTCTGCACCCAATATCCAGCACAATAGTCAGTCTGTTGTGGTGAGGCCGTCATGTACCCATTTGGTGGTAGCCCCCTGACGGCACAGGGATCGCACTGCTGCTGCCTGAGCTGTAAACTCCCCATGTATGCGAAGGAGTAGATGCCTGTCTTCCTGAGACATAAGGACTCCCGGCAATGGCCATCATGACAGTTGGCCTTTCCTCTGGCTGGGTGGCACCTGTGGGGAGAGCCCCTGATCAGAATGGGTGGCATCAGGGTGGATGACCCACAATGAAGCAGACTAAGTCATCTCTTGCTGGTGACCGTACGGCACCAGCAGTCTCTAAGAAGGGCAAGATCGAATACAACGTTGACAGGTATGACCCTAAATTGTTTCCATCCCCTGCTACACCATGGGAGGAACATAGGGCTACAGAATGTATAGAACCACATTTGCCTCGGTTTTTAGTCTGTAGCAGAACTGATGGGGACTCCTTTCTACCTCTGAAGCCTCAGTTTTTCATTGAACACTTTGAGGATAAGTTTGGAGAAGTGACAGAACTGTCAAAGATGTGAAACGGAAGAGTCTTAATTCAGACAGCATCTTCTGCCCAATCCTGAGCATTATTCATCTCAGGAAGTGGTGGATATCTTAACATCCCCTGCGGGACTGGATCTCACTGATGCCTCATCCACCATAGAAATGGCTACAAATACTCAATCGGTGGCAGCAGGTGACCCTGAGGCATAACCTGCCTCCTTGCACACTTCATGCCTTCCCAGCCTCACGGTAATGTCATCCTCCAGTGGAATTGCAGAGGTTTTTTCCACCACCTGGCTGAGCTATGCCAACTGTTAAGCTTTACACCAGCTTTCTGCATTTCTTGTAACATCCCCTATAGCCATGGAGGGCAGGGGTTCGCATTGCCGGTAACCAGGTTTACTGGAGGGCAATGCAGAGGACAGGTGTAAAGCTTAACAGTTGGATTAGCTCAGCCAGGTGATGGAAAAAACCTCTGCAATTCCACTGGAGGATGATTTTTATCCAGAATTTCCTGTCACTTCGTACTTTCCATGTTCACGTTGGTGCCTGCCAAAATTCCCCCCCCCCCCCCCCAACACACACACACACATTCAGGAGAATGGAGTTCCACAGGGCTCTGTATTGAGTGTATATCTATTTTCAGTTGCCATTGGCCATTAACAGTCTAGCAGCACCTGTAGGGCTGTCTGTCTCACACTCTCTGTATGCAGATGACTTCTGTGTTTCGTACTACTCCACCAGTACTGGTGTTGATGAGTGCCTATAGGGAGACAACCACAAGGTGCAGTCATGGGCTCTAGGCCACAGCTTTTGGCCACAAAGTCATGTGTTATGCACTTCATCCGGAACCAGAACTTTACCTTACTGATGATCCCCTCACTGTAGTGAAGACATATCGATTCTTACGACTGGTTTTCTATGCCAAATTGACTTGGCTTCCTCACCTTCTTCAGGTTAAGTGGAAGTGCTGGCAGCACCTCAATGCCCTCCGCTGCCTGAGCAACACCAATTGGGGTGCAAATCGCTCTACGCTGCTGCAGTTCTACATAGGCCTGTTCAACCCTGCCTTGACTATGGGAGTCTGGTTTATGGTTTGGTGGCGCCCTCAGCATTGCGTTTTCTTGACCCAGTGCATTCACCTAGCGACGGGAGCTTTTAGGACGAGTCCGGTGACCAGCGTCCTGGCAGAGGCTGGAGTCCCTCCATTGCAGGTCAGGCATGTGCAACTTCTTGCCAGTTACGTTGCACATGTTCATAGTTCTCCTGCACATCTGAATTACAGTCTCCTTTTCCTGCCCACTGTGGTTCATCTCCCACATTGGCGGCCCAGGTCAGGGCTTTCAATTGCAGTTTGTGTCTGATCCCTTCTATCTGAAATGGAGTCCTTGCCTTTATCACCTACACTCGAGGTCGACTCACATACACCTATATGGCGTACACCTAGGCCACGGCTTCGCCTGGACTTTTCACATGGCCCAAAGGACTCAGTTCATCCCGCGGCTCTCCACTGTCACTTCCTCTCAATTCTTGACCTGTACCGAGGCCATGAAGTGGTTTACACTCTTGACATGTACCCAGGCCATGAAGTGGTTTACACTGATGGCTCGATGGCTGATGGTCATGTCAGCTTCACGTATGTCCATGGAGGACATATTGAACAGCACTCCTTGCCTAACGGCTGCAGTTTTTTCACTGCAGAGCTGGTGGCTATATCTTGTGCTCTTGAGCACATCCATTCATGCCCTGTGGAGTCATTTCTTCTGTGTACTGACTCCTTGAGCAGTCTACAAGCTATCGACCAGTGCTACCCTCGTCATCCTTTGGTAGTGACCATCCAGGAGTCCATCTATGCCTTGGAATGGTCCAGTCATTCAATGGGAACCCCAGGACATGTCGGAATCCCAGGCAATGAACTTGCTGACAGGCTAGCCAAACAGGACCCACAGAAACTGCTTATGGAGATAGGCATTCCAATAACTGAACTGCGTTCATTTTAATGCCACCAGGTTTTTCGGCTTTGGGAGATGGAATGGCATAGTCTCAGTACGCACAACAAACTGTGTGCCATTAAGAAAACTATGAATGTGTGGCAGTCCACCATGCGAGCATCTCGCAGGGGCTCTGTGGTTCTCTGCTGGCTCTGCATTGGTCACATTTGAGCAACCTGAGGCTACCTCCTGCGCTGTGGAGACCCGCCTCAGTGTTGATGCAGTACCCGGTTGTCAGTGGTCCGTATTCTGATGCACTGTCCCACTTTGACTACCCACTGATGAAATCTTCGGTTACCAGACTTGTTGCTGCTAATTTTATCTGACAACACCTCATCGGCTTTTTCAGTTTTACGTTTTATTTGTGAGTGTGGGTTTTGTCATTCAATCTAAGTTTTAGTGCATGTCCTTCATCCCTCTGTGTCCTCTAGCCTATTGCTTTTAGGGTGGAGGTTTTAATGTGTTGCAGATTGGCTGGTGACTCCCTTTTATTCTCTCATGGTCAGCCAGCCATGGTAATCTGTTTTGTCATTTTAATCTCTTCTACCCGTTTCTTGCTTTTCTATGGTTTTCTTGTCCCATTTTGTTCGTTTAAGTGTTTGTTGCCCTTCCATCATCCTTGTGGTTTTTCCTTTCTCTCCGTTTCGTGTTGTCAGTTGTGCTTTTTTTATTCCCACCCTTGTGGCATTGTTTTATTCAGAACAAGGGACCAATTACCTAGCAGTTTCCTCCCTTCCCCCCTCTTTTAAGCCAACCAACCAACCAACCAATGAACCAACCAACCTACCAACCTACCAACCAACCAACCTACCAACCTGTACACTTTGGATATAGCAACATATAAAACTGTTTTCCTTTCAAGTCACAATTTTCACCTTGTGCTTAAAACCACTAGGAACCACAACAGGTACTTACTCTACATTGAAGTATCAACTGACAGTTTTCTACTCTATTGTAACAATCCAAGTAAAGGATTAGGTAAATTAGCGAAAAAATCAATGCAGTCTCAATCCAGTATGTCCCCTTGGCTGTCAACAAGTCCCCTACCAGTCTCAGTTCTGTGTTCAGTTCCCCCTCCAGTAGTTTCCAAACACTTCACTTCAATTTCTCATCAAGATTCAGAGCAGACATTTCCTCAGTATGTTCCAAGAGGACAGAGGCTTGTTCCTATCACTTATCTATCCATTTACACACCTTTTCAATCCCTTTGATGCAATCCAGATCATGCAATCTAATCAAATAATTTGTTATTTGAGCCTTCAGGCACTGTACTTGTGCACAGGAGGATTCCTCTACTTCAAAACAAGATACAACTAATGCGTTTCATCTAAATTGATTTGATGATGGCTACGGCCTCACTCTACACATTAGGATGCATCAGAGCTATGAGAAAAGGGTGTTGCAATACTTCCTCCAACATCCCCACTCGGTCAGCTACACTCCCAAGGGGCTCACGCCCCCTAATTCTAATTTCAAATTGAGATTCTTAATTCCTCAAGTCACTGATTCCAGGCACCTTTATGTCACCCATTCTGGAATGAGCAAATCTCGACCAGTTGATATGTTCTAAATCATCTACTGAGAATAATTTACTAATTAACGGTAAGCCACACAAACAGACATAACCATACTCTGCTACCAGTGTGTACCAGAGGATAGGGAGAGTGGAATGGTTGGTTTATTATGTGGGTTGTTTCTAACAACTTTTATTAAAACCAAAAAAACACACATTAATTCTCAGTTGCAGTGCCTTAAACGAAAAAAGTTTAGTTTAAGTTCATTTACAAGAATAAATTTAAATTTAACTGCCCAGGCGCCATTACCAATAGAACAAGCACAGCAACACAAGGGATTCTCTCCCAATTATTAAAAATTTTTGACAATGTGAATTTAAATAATTACATTTAGAAACATGGAGGTTGTTCCAGCACCTGGTTCTCAAGGAAAGGTAGTCTTCTCCAAATTCCTGTTGAATTGCTGTCAGTTGCCTCAGATCCCTGTTGACACGCCGTGTAGAAGGACCCTGACATACCCAGTAAAACTACCAGGTTTTAATGGAGCTTGAACCATTCCTTATGTCAGCAGCAATCATTACACTTGCATTTGCCTGTATCAGATCAGCACCAAAAGTCTTTCTGCCAACAAGTACCTTGCTGCTCCGCAGTGTACAGCAGTTGCATGCCGTGTGATGCTTGTGCTTGGGGCGGGCACTGCAAAAATGAAAGTTGTGCAGCTGGCAGCCGCAAAACAGTGATGTGTCCATCACAGCACAAGATGCGTATATGTTATTTTTTATTACTCCTAATATTTACTGAGTAAAATATATTTGTCTTAACAACACACTCTTCCAGACTGCCCCATCCCCCACTCCCTATTTTATTGAAAATGACTACAGGATACATATAAACAAACTAATATTAAAATTTCAGTATACTTTCATTGCTTATGGTGTAAACTTGATGCACGCATGTGTAGAGTATCTTGATGATAACTCTAGGAAGAGTAACACAGAAATTTTTATTTCAGGTACCATTTATACCCATTCTGCCTGCAACATGTATTTTTGTCAACACTTATTTAATGATGATGTTGGATGTGTTCACGTGGATCCGATTTGGTGTGTGGATCATCATAGGTAAATATACAATTTGTTTTAAGAAGGTAGTGCTCTATAGCTCACAAATATTTGAATATGTCATAATAGACTGCAAAGAGCTGCTGATAAAAATTTCTTTGTTGTATATGAGTTTCAGTCCATAGATCATAATAAGGCTCATGTACATGGTGGTCCATCTGAAGTTTTGGATGAGATTATTTTGAAAACTATACATCAGGTAAAAATAGTGGGTAAGACAAGTTCGTAAGCTCAAAGGGGGACATCAAATGATACTACACGTGACCTCCAGCCCCCACCCCCTTCTTAAATGGAAACACCCATTTTTTTTTATTGCACATTCGGATTCTCCATAAAAAAGTAATCAAGTTTTGTCTGAAACATTTTTTTAAACCATTGACAGATGGTGCTGAATTTGAGAAAAAAGTAAAATTGGGGAAGAACTCTGATTTATTTAGAATTATCCGAGAAAGCCGCATCAAAGCAATAAAAAATGTGCACCAATTCTTTCGTTACAGCAAATTAAGCTATTTTTGTACAAATTGTACTGTATCCTACTTTTGGCATCACTCAGGACCAACGACATGGACGTAGTAGAATGATGTTCCCATGGTGTGCTTCATTAGTGGGAGTCCTCTTGCCTCTCACATGTTGGAGTGCTTCATTAATGTGAGTCCCCTTGCCTCTCACAATATGGGGTGCTTAATTAATGACATTATCCACGAAGAAATTGTTCAAAATTATCCCCATTTGCTTCAATGCATAAAGTCAATCATCTGCAAAAGTTGTCCACAGTTTTGAGCAGCACATCCCGTGGTATGGCTGCAAATGCTCTTTGAATGTGTTGCTCCATATTGTTTCTGGTTGTGGGCTGTCTTTCATAAACAATATTTTTTAAGTAACCCCACAAGAAAAAATTAGGAGATGTTAGGTCTGGCGAATGTGGAGGCCACTGAATTGGTCCGCTGTGTCCTATCCACCGACCAGGGTACTGCAAATTTAAAATGTTCCGCACATTTTTAGCATAATGGGGAGCTGCTCCATCCTGTTGGAACCACATTTGTTGCCTAGTTTCTAAATCAGTAACTTCCATTATCTCCAACAAATCATCATGGAGAAGTTGTAAATAAGATTCCCCAGTAACATTTCGGTCAAAAAATATGGTCCTATCAAGTAACCGTTTAAAATTCCACACCAGACTATTAACGACCATTTGTGTTGATTGTCAACAGGTCTGTGCCAGTGTGGATTGACAGGGGACCAATAATGACAATCATGACAATGTTTTTGAATGTGACCTCATTGGTGAACATAACACATCTAAAAAAAATCATTGTCACCTCTTATCATTTCCAAGACCCATTGGCAGAAATGCATGCGTATTTGCATATCTTTCATCGTTAATGCCTGAGTCAGTGTGATATGATACGCATGATATTTATGTGCCTTCAAAATCCTCAAAACAGTTGATTTCGGTATTCCAATTTCTCTCTGAATTGCATGACTAATAATTTTGGGATCCAGTTGAACACAGGTGAGAATGGTAAGGGCATGAGCATCATTTTCATTGTATTTGCAATGATGAGGTGGACAGTGCATGTATCCATTTCGAGCTCGTTGAGTGCAATTTCGAATAATGTTTTTGCTTGGACATCATCTGTTAGGGAAACGATCCACATACAATTGTGCGGCTGCAGTGTAATTGTTATGGCACTCACCTGAAATTAACATCATATTAACAATTTCTGTAGGAGGTTAGTGAGCCATGTTTCACTAAAGAATAATTTACTTTTGTCATTTGATGTTTACGGTTCACAATCTGAAAGTGACGTGACGTCTGATCGCATTACACTGACCTTTATACTGAGCCGTAGTTCGCAGTTTGGCCACGGTAGTGCCACAGTCGGGTGAGTAATGCCTCCCTCCATTAAAAACTGTGGAGGGTAGGATACATTTTGTAAAAAAATTGCTTAATTTGGCGTAATGAAAGAATTGGTGTGCATTTTGTATTGATTTGATACGTCCTTCTCAGATCGTTCTACATAAATCGAAGTTCTTCCCCAATTTTAATTTTTCTCAATTTCAGTGCCACCTGTCAATGGTTTAAAAATGTTTCAGACAAAACTTGATTACTTTTTTTATGGAGAATCCGAATCTGCAATAAAAAATGGGTGTTTCCACTTAAGATTTAAAAGTTGCCCCCTGCCCCACCCAAGGGGGCGGGAGCTGGGGGTCACATGCAGTATCATTTGATGTCCCTCTCTGAGCTTACGAACTTGTCTCACCCACTAGTTTTACCCAAGGTATAGTTTTCTATTCTGTATACCATTGGTGTACAGAATACCTGATGATAATCTGTGGACCAAAACAGTACAACAAAGGAGAAAAGAATAGCAGTGAATCACTAAATCTGTTGTTTCATTATAGCAGATTTAGATTTCAACTATTACATAGTTTTCTTTGGTGCAAAGAATTACAAAACAAGAGAATCAGGAACAAAAGTAAGATATTTTTAACAATATATTGAGAGTTCAGACATAAGCACTATATAGTTACATGCTATGTAACAATAGGTGACATTAGTCTAAAGTGTCACTTAGTAAGCATTATTGGTTTATGTAGAGTGTACAAGGGTCTAAAATGTCAAAAGGTATGAAGCTAGTCACTGGCACATAAAAAATGAATGAATAAGTAAAATAAAGAAATCAAAATAGTACAATAAAACATGGTCTCCCTCTTGGGCATAACCTGAAATCATACATTATAAAAATACATTGCTGCCACCTCTGGCTGTATAGTAAAATCATGTGGAATAAAACAGCATTACAGTGTCGAATGGTATTGCACTAGTCAGTGGTGCATAAAAAATTAACAAATAAGTAAAATAAAGGAATATATTAGAGTTATGAGAAACAAAATACGTTAATTCTTGGAGGCATGTACCATCTATGCAACCGGTTAACCAATTGAAGGCAGTTTGAAGGCAGTTTGTTTGTTGCCATGCGCGTTTCACTTGATTTATTTGGGAAGCATCTTCAGTGGCCTGTAATACATGTTTCCTTTTTTACATACAATAAATGTATTATGTGGCACACGCACACACACACACACACACACACACACACACACACACACACACACACACACACACACACGGCCTGTAATACATGTTTCCTTTTTTACATACAATAAATGTATTATGTGGCACACGCACACACACACACACACACACACACACACACACACACACACACCAACAACAACAACAACAACAAATGGGAAAAAAATCAAACCGCAATACAAACAAAAGAAAGACAAACACACAACAGTTGGCACACCAAAAACACACATATGTTGATCACAAAATGGAAAGTGCAAGTGATATAAGCGATGTGACAAGTGTGGGTGAAAGAATGCCAGAAATCGGCCAGCTGGAGTATGGAAAATAATGAATACATCTCCAGGACCACAGACAAGTTAACAGCACTGGAAATTATAAGTAACACCGAATAATAAGTTCACATTACAAACTTTGTGCTACAAAAGTCGATTTTAACCTAAAGAAACGTGAGAAAGACATGGAAAAATGTAATATAACAGCATATTATATCTATCACATAATAAGTTCATTGTATGCAAAAAAGGAAACATGTATTACAGGTGACTGATGGTACTTCCCAAATAAATGAAGCAAAACACATATGGCAACAAACAAACTGCCTTCAATTGGTTGCATAGGCAGTACATACCTCCAAGAATTTAAAGCAGCTAAAGGAAAGACAGAAAAAAAAAGATGAAAATATGTTCTACTGGGTTTAAGTAAGGACGTGATTATATCGAATTGTGTGCCCTCATTGGGCTAATATAAGTCACAAACCAAGCTAAGGAATGACATAACTGCACTTAGTATAATTTTTTGACACTAAGTCCTTAGAAACAATTAAAAATATGAAAGTAGTATAATAAGTTAAAAGAGCATCCATAAAAGGTGTACTGTAGCAGCATGAAAAGCCAAACAACTCATGGACACAATATATATTACTGATGTGCACCACACTGTGGCAATAACACAAATGTCATTAATATATTAAGCAATGGAATAGATCTTTTGGCTTATAAATCAACAGTGTGACAGTTTCAATCAATGTTAAATATATTGTGTAGCAAAGTATAATAAATAGAGTGAAAGTTTCAGACAATGTAAATCTATTGTGTAGTGAAGTATGGTAGCCCTTAAGTGGGTGAAAACAGTACCTACCAAATCAGTGGTGGTTTATTCCACATGGTTATACTATAAGCCCAGAGATGGCGCCAATATATTTTTGCAATGCATGATTTTACGTTATGCCCAGAGAAGTCACACTCTGTGCTATTGTGTGGAATTATAAATGGATCTCCTGCGAAATAAATTACACACTTTCCTGTAGTTATTGTTATTGACAGGGTGATTTGTTTTCTATGGTTTAACTGTTACTTCTGGACTTATTGTCAAGTACATTTTTTGATTTTTTAAAAAATCATGTCTGCTGTAATAAAATAATGGATTCCATAATCAATTGCTGTTATTTTCTCCATGGTCTATGTGGGACAATTGCTGGTCACAATAGGATATATATGGATTCTAATATAATTAAAATAAATTTGTGTCAGTAACTCTTGCCTGTGAATGTTGTTGTTTTCCAAATAGAATTTTCACCTTTTTAGTGTCATTTAGTACTTCACAGGAATCAGTCATTATACAAGTAAGCTTCTTTGCTGATAACACAAAATTCCAGTGCATGGTAGTGTTCCATTATCATCAACAAAAATAATTACTCACCAATTGTGGGTGCAAATCAAGATAAATGATAGGACAATTGGTGTACAGGTGATCTAAAAGCTGAAAAGAGTTTTTCAGAGGAAGAGCAATTTTAAGAATGATATGGCAGAAAATGCAAATATTATACTCATTAAAAACAATCTGGAAGGGTGAGAAAAATACAATAACAGTGTTGTTGTTGTTGTTGTTGTTGTCGTCGTTTTCTGTCTAGAGACTGATTTGATGCAGCTCTCCATCCTACTCTATCCTGTGCAAGCTTCTTCATCTCCCAGTACCTACTGCAACCTACATCCTTCTGAATCTGCTTAGTGTATTCATCTCTTGGTCTCCCTCTACGATTTTTACCCTCCACACTGCCCTCCAATACTAAATTGGTGATCCCTTGGTGCCTCAGAACATGCCTTTGCCAACCAATCCCTTCTTCTAGCCAAGTCGTGCCACAAATTTCTCTTCTCCCCAATTCTATTCAACACCTCCTCATTAGTTATGTGGTCTACCCATCTGACCAGCATTCTTCTATAGCACCACATTGCGAAAGCTTCTATTCTCTTCCTGTCTAAACTATTTATCGTCCATGTTTCACTTCCATACATACAAGAGCAATACAATATAGAAAGGGGATACATAAAACATGAGAAAATGTTGGAGAATGGTGAAGGATGGTAGGGCGTATTATAGTATTTGAGAGTTGTAGCATCACGCTTTAGTGTTTACTTCGTAGATTCTTACTTAAATTGCATGTGAGTTTCGTATAACAGGTGTAATTTCGAGTTTTAGCTACTTAATCATAAATTCAGGCAGATTGTAGCGCAGTCGTTAGGCATTTGTACAGGTTAGTTAATACATTCTTTGCGTGTTTCCCTTGCATTATCTAGGCACGGACTCGTGTTTCAGTAACTGTTGTTCAACATCGATTAGAATGGACAGGGACTGTGATTGCTGTGTTCAGATGAGGGCTGAGTTGGCATCCCTTCGCTCACAGATACAAGCGGCGCTGACTTCGGTCACGCAGCTTGAGGCTGTTGCCAATGGGCACCACTGTGGGGAGCCGGACTTGGGTATCACGGGGATGTCAACCTCGTCCCGTCTGTCCCCAGATTGGTCTACCGCTGTGGTTGCCCCCGTTGCTGCCCGCAGTGGGGCTGACCCCTCCCCTGTGGTTGATTGGGAGGTCGTTCGAAGGCGTGGCAGGCAGCGAAAGACGTCCCCGGAGACTGATCAGAAAGCCTCCCCGGTGCGTCTGGCAAACAGGTTTCAGGCACTGTCTCTGGCTGAGCCAGATGTAGCTGCCTGCTCTGTTTCAGAGGATGATTCTCAGCCTTCAAGGTCCGGGCAATCACAGAGGGTGGGCTTATTGGTAGTTGGGAGCTCCAATGTTAGGCGCGTAATGGGGTCCCTTAGGGATATGGCGGCTAAGGAGGGGAAGAAATCCAGTGTGCACACCGTATGCATTCCAGATGGAGTCATTCCTGATGTGGAAAGGATCCTTCTGGATGCCATGAAGAGCACAGGGTGCTGCCAGCTGCAGGTGGTGGCACATGTCGGCACTAATGACGTGTGTCTGTTTGGATCTGAGGAAATTCTCTCTGGATTCCAGCGGCTATCTGATTTGGTGAAGGCTGCCAGTCTTGCTTACGAGATGAAGGCAGAGCTCACCATCTGCAGCATCGTTGACAGAACTGACTGCGGACCTTTGGTGCAGAGCTGGGTGGAGGGTCTGAATCAGAGGCTCAGACGGTTTTGCGACCATGTTGGCTGCAGATTCCTTGACTTGCGCCATAGGGTGGTGGGGTTTCGGGTTCCGCTGAATAGGTCAGGAGTTCACTACACTCAGCTGGTGGCTACACAGGTAGCGGAGGCTGTGTGGCGTGGACTGGGCGGTTTTTTAGGTTAGAAGGCCTCGGGAAAGTACGGGGTGGGCTGCAACCTCAAAGGGTGCATGGCAAATAGAGGACGTGCTTGGATCAAGGAACAGTTGGAATTGTAGTTGTAAATTGTTGTAGTTGTGCTGGGAAAGTCCCTAAGCTTCAAGTGCTAATAGAAAGCACAGAAACTGAAATCGTTATAAGTACAGAAAGCTGGCTAAAGCCTGAAATAAGTTCTGCAGAAATTTTTACGAAGTCTCAGACGGTGTTCAGGAAAGATAGATTAGGCAGAATTGGTGGTGGAGTGTTTGTGTCTGTCAGTAGTGGTTTATCTTGTAGTGAAGTCGAAGTAGATACTCCGTGCGAATTGGTATGGGTGGAGGTTATACTTAACAGCCAAACTAAGTTAATAATTGGCTCCTTCTACCAACCCCCAGACTCTGATGATATAGCTGCTGAACAGTTTAGAGAAAATTTGAGTCTCGTACGAAATAAATACCCCACTCATATGGTTATAGTTGGTGGTGACTTCAACCTCCCCTCGATATGTTGGCAAAAATACTTGTTCAAAACCAGTGGTAGGCAGAAAACATCTTCCGAGATTGTCCTAAATGCTTTCTCCGAAAATTATTTCGAGCAGTTAGTACACGAACCCACGTGAACTGTAAATGGTTGCAAAAACACACTTGACCTCTTAGCCACAAACAATCCAGAGCTGATAGAGAGCATCATGACTGATACAGGGATTAGTGATCACAAGGTCATTGTAGCTAGGCTCAATACCATTTCTTCCAAATCCACCAGAAACAAACGCAAAATAATTTTATTTAAAAAAGCGGATAAAGTGTCACTAGAAGCCTTCCTAAGAGACAATCTCCATTCCTTCCGAACTGACTATGCAAATGTAGACGAGATGTGGCTCAAATTCAAAGATACAGTAGCAACAGCAATTGAGAGATTCATACCTCATAAATTGGTAAGAGATGGAACTGATCCCCCAAGGTACACAAAACAGGTCCGAACGCTGTTGCAGAGGCAACAGAAAAAGCATGCGAAGTTCAGAAGAATGCAAAATTCCAAAGACCGGCTAAAATTTACAGATGCGCGAAATTTGGCACGAACTTCAATGCAAGATGCCTTTAATAGGTTCCACAACGAAACATTGCCTCAAAATTTGGTAGTAAATCTGAAGAAATTCTGGTCGTATGTAAAGTACACAAGTGGCAAGACGCAGTCAATACCTTCGCTGCGCAGTGCCGATGGTACTGTTACCGACGACTGTGCCGCTAAAGCGGAGTTATTGAACGCAGTTTTCTGAAATTCCTTCACCAGGGAAGACGAATGGAATATTCCAGAATTTGAAACATGAACAGCTGGTAGCATGAGTTTCTTAGAAGTAGATACGTTAGGGGTTGCGAAGCAACTCAAATCGCTTGATACGGGCAAGTCTTCAGGTCCAGATTGTATACCGATTAGGTTCCTTTCAGATTACGCTGATACAATAGCTCCCTACCTAGCAATCAAATACAACCGCTCGCTCGCCGATAGATCTGTACCTACAGATTGGAAAATTCCGCAGGTCACACCAGTGTTTAAGAAGGTTAGTAGGAGTAATCCATCTAACTACAGACCTATATCATTGACGTCGGTTTGCAGTACGGTTTTGGAGCATATACTGTATTCCAACATTATGAATCACCTCGAAGGGAACGATCTATTGATACGTAATCAGCATGGTTTCAGAAAAAGTCGTTCTTGTGCAACACAGCTAGCTCTTTATTCACATGAAGTAATGGCCGCTATCGACAGGGGATCTCAAGTTGATTCCATATTTCTAGATTTCCAGAAAGCTTTTGACACTGTTCCTCACAAGCGACTTCTAAACAAGCTGCGGGCCTATGGGGTAACGTCTCAGTTGTGCGACTGGATTCCTGATTTCCTGTCAGGAAGGTCGCAGTTCGTAGTAATAGACGGCAAATCATCGAGTAAAACTGAAGTGATATCAGGTGTTTCCCAGGGAAGTGTCCTGGGACCTCTGCTGTTCCTGATCTATATAAATGACCTGGGCGACAATCTGAGCAGTTCTCTTAGGTTGTTCGCAGATGATGATGTAATTTACCGTCTAGTAAGGTCATCCGAAGACCAGTATCAGTTGCAAACCGATTTAGAAAAGATTGCTGTATGGTGTGGCAGGTGGCAGTTGACGCTAAATAACGAAAAGTGTGAGGTGATCCACATGAGTTCCAAAAGAAATCCGTTGGAATTCGATTACTCGATAAATAGTACAATTCTCAAGGCTGTCAATTCAACTAAGTACCTGGGTGTTAAAATTACAAACAACTTCAGTTGGAAAGACCACATAGATAATATTGTGGGGAAGGTGAGCCAAAGGTTGCGTTTCATTGGCAGGACACTTAGAAGATGCAACAAGTCCACTAAAGAGACAGCTTACACTACACTCGTTCGTCCTCTGTTAGAATATTGCTGCGCGGTGTGGGATCCTTACCAGGTGGGATTGACAGAGGACATCGAAAGGGTGCAAAAAAGGGCAGCTCGTTTTGTATTATCAAGTAATAGGGCAGAGAGTGTGGCAGATATAATACGCGAATTGGGATGGATGTCATTACAGCAAAGACATTTTTCGTCGCGGCGAGATCTATTTACGAAATTTCAGTCACCAACTTTCTCTTCCGAATGCGAAAATATTTTGTTGAGCCCAACCTACATAGGTAGGAATGATCTTCAAAATAAAATAAGAGAAATCAGAGCTCGAACAGAAAGGTTTAGGTGTTCGTTTTTCCCCGCGCGCTGTTCGGAAGGGGAATGGTAGAGAGATAGTATGATTGTGGTTCGATGAACCCTCTGCCAAGCACTTAAATGTGAATTGCACAGTAGTCATGTAGATGTAGATGTAGATGAACAGGAGAATGAAGGAGAAGGTAGGAAATGGCGGAGGAATCAGAGAAAGGGAATGAGTGGATGCCAGATATGGGTGGGATAGGGTGAGGAGCGGTAGGAAATGGAAAATGGATGAGGAGCAGGGGGATTGTGGAAAGAGAAGTCAAGTGGGAAGACATCAAAAAACAATCACAATATATTGGTAGGAGCAGGAGGGACAAAAGAGTGAAAGCAAGAAGGGTAAGAGAGTGAAAATGAGAGGTTGTAGATACGCATAATGAGAAACATGAAAGTATGATATGAGTATGGGAGGGATGTTCAGAGACTGAACTAGCAAGCAAGAAGACCCGGGTTCGAGTCCCAGCTGCAGCACAAATTTTACACTACTGGCCATTAAAATTGCTACACCAAGAAGACGACGAGCTACAGACACGAAATTTAACCCACAGGAAGAAGATGCTGTGATATGAAAATGATTAGCTTTTCAGAGAATTCACACAGGGTTGGCGCCGGTGGCATCACCTACAACATGCTGACATGAGAAAAGTTTTCAACCGATTTCTCATACACAAACAGCAGTTGACCGGCGTTGCCTGGTGAAACGTTGTTGTGATGCCTCGTGCAAGGAGGAGAAATGCGTACCATCACATTTCCTACTTTGATAAAGGTCGGATTGAAGCCTATCGCGATTGTGGTTTATCGTATCACAGAATTGCTGCTCGCATTGGTCAAGATCCAATGACTGTTAGCAGAATATGGAATCGGTGGGTTCAGGAGGGTAATACAGAACACTGTGCTGGATCCCAACGGTCTCGTATCACTAGCAGTCGAGATGACAGGCATCTTATCCACATGGCTGTAACGGATCGTGCAGCCACGTCTCAATTCCTGAGTCAACAGATGGGGACGTTTGCAAGACAACAACCATGTGCACGAACAGTTCGACGATGTTTGCAGCAGCATGGACTATCAGCTCGGAGACCATGGCTGCGGTTAACCATGACGGTGCAACACAGACAGGAGCGCCTGCAGTGGTGTACTCAACGACGAACCTGGGTGCACTAATGGCAAAACGTCATTTTTTCAAATGAATCCAGATTCTGTTTACAGTATCATGATGGTTGCATCCGTGTTTGGTGACATCATGGTGAACGTACATTGGAAGCATGTATATGTATACTGGCATATCACCCGGCATGATGGTATGGGGTGCCATTGGTTACACGTCTTGGTCACCTCTTGTTCACATTGACGGCACTTTGAACAATGGACGTTACATTTCAGATGTGTTACGACCCGTGACTCTACCCTTCATTCGTTCCCTGCAAAACCATACATTTCAGCAGGATAATGCATGACCAAATTTTGCAGGTCCTCTACGGGCCTTTCTGGATATAGAAAATGTTCAACTACTGCCCTGGCCAGCACATTCTCCAGATCTCTTACCAACTGAAAACACCTGGTCAACGGTGGCCGAGCAACTGGCTCATCACAATACGCCAGTCACTACTCTTGATGAACTGTGGTATCCTGTTGAAGCTGGATGGACAGCTGTACCTGTACACACCATCCATGCTCTGTTTGACTCAATACCCAGGGGTATCAAGGCCATTATTACGCCTTGAGTTGTTGGTTCTGGGTACTGATTTCTCAGGATCTAGGCACCCAAATTACATGAAAATATAATCACATGTCAGTTCTCGTAAAATATATTTGTCCAATAAATACCCGTTTATCATCTGCATTTCTTCTTGGTGTAGCAATTTTAATGGCCAGTAGTGTAATTCATTTCTTCTGCTTTGACCATTATTGTAGATAATGAAGAGGCTTAAATGTATCAGGGAAACATTTAATTATAAAATCTATAAGAACACCTATGGTACAGGAGTTTCCCATTACATTCAATGCTGGGGTGCTATTCCAATGTTGGAGAGCCATGGCAGTAGTGACAATGTAAGGGAAAATAAGCAGAAGATAATGAATTGAAGTTTGTGTTGGGGAGGGCACTCAACTTGGGTAGTTTGTGCAGCAATGTTGACCATTGTGCTGTGGTGGTGTAATTGTTAGCATTTCTGCGTAACATGCAGAAAGACCTGGGTTTGAGTCCTGGCTCCAGTACAAATTTTAATTCATTTCTTCTGCTTTGACTTAAAATGTCTCTGGGAAACATTTAATTATATGACTGAAAGAATGATATATATATATATATATATATATATATATATATATATATATATATATAAGATGAGGTGACTTACCGAACAAAAGCGCTGGCAGGTCGATAGACACACAAACAAACACAAACATACACACAAAATTCAAGCTTTCGCAACAAACTGTTGCCTCATCAGGAAAGAGGGAAGGAGAGGGAAAGACGAAAGGATGTGGGTTTTAAGGGAGAGGGTAAGGAGTCATTCCAATCCCGGGAGCGGAAAGACTTACCTTAGGGGGAAAAAAGGACAGGTATACACTCGCACACACGCACATATCCATCCACACATACAGACACAAGCAGACATATTTAAAGACAAAGAGTTTGGGCAGAGATGTCAGTCGAGGTAGAAGTGTAGAGGCAAAGAAGTTGTTGAAAGACAGGTGAGGTATGAGTGGCGGCAACTTGAAATTAGCGGAGATTGAGGCCTGGTGGATGACGAGAAGAGAGGATATACTGAAGAGCAAGTTCCCATCTCCGGAGTTCGGATAGGTTGGTGTTGGTGGGAAGTATCCAGATAACCCGGACGGTGTAACACTGTGCCAAGATGTGCTGGCTGTGCACCAAGGCATGTTTAGCCACAGGGTGATCCTCATTACCAACAAACACTGTCTGCCTGTGTCCATTCATGCGAATGGACAGTTTGTTGCTGGTCATTCCCACATAGAATGCATCACAGTGTAGGCAGGTCAGTTGGTAAATCACGTGGGTGCTTTCACACGTGGCTCTGCCTCTGATCGTGTACACCTTCCGGGTTACAGGACTGGAGTAGGTGGTGGTGGGAGGGTGCATGGGACAGGTTTTGCATCGGGGGCGGTTACAAGGATAGGAGCCAGAGGGTAGGGAAGGTGGTTTGGGGATTTCGTAGGGATGAACTAACAGGTTACGAAGGTTAGGTGGACGGCGGAAAGACACTCTTGGCGGAGTGGGGAGGATTTCATGAAGGATGGATCTCATTTCAGGGCAGGATTTGAGGAAGTCGTATCCCTGCTGGAGAGCCACATTCAGAGTCTGGTCCAGTCCTGGAAAGTATCCTGTCACAAGTGGGGCACTTTTGTGGTTCTTCTGTGGGGGATTCTGGGTTTGAGGGGACGAGGAAGTGGCTCTGGTTATTTGGTTTTGTACCAGGTCGGGAGGGTAGTTGCGGGATGCGAAAGCTGTTTTCAGGTTGTTGGTGTAATGATTCAGGGATTCCGGACTGGAGCAGATTCGTTTGCCACGAAGACCTAGGCTGTAGGGAAGGGACCGTTTGATGTGGAATGGGTGGCAGCTGTCATAATGGAGGTACTGTTGCTTGTTGGTGGATTTGATGTGGACGGACGTGTGAAGTTGGCCATTGGACAGGTGGAGGTCAACGTCAAGGAAAGTAGCATGGGATTTGAAGTAGGACCAGGTGAAACTGATGGAACCAAAGGAGTTGAGGTTGGAGAGGAAATTCTGGAGTTCTTCTTCACTGTGAGTCCAGATCATGAAGATGTCATCAATAAATCTGTACCAAACTTTGGGTTGGCAGACTTGGGTAACCAAGAAGGCTTCCTCTAAGCGACCCATGAATAGGTTGGCGTACGAGGGGGCCATCCTGGTGCCCATGGCTGTTCCCTTTAATTGTTGGTATGTCTGGCCCTCAAAAGTGAAGAAGTTGTGGGTCAGGATGAAGCTGGCTAAGGTGATGAGGAAAGAGGTTTTAGGTAGGGTGGCAGGTGATCGGCGTGAAAGGAAATGCTCCATCGCAGCGAGGCCCTGGACGTGCGGAATATTTGTGTATAAGGACGTGGCATCAATGGTTACAAGGATGGTTTCCGGGGGTAACAGATTGGGTAAGGATTCCAGGCGTTCAAGGAAGTGGTTGGTGTCCTTGATGAAGGATGGGAGACTGCATGTAATGGGTTGAAGGTGTTGATCTACGTAGGCAGAGATACGCTCTGTGGGGGCTTGGTAACCAGCTACAATGGGGCGGCCGGGATGATTGGGTTTGTGGATTTTAGGAAGAAGGTAGAAGGTAGGGGTGCGGGGTGTCAGTGGGGTCAGGAGGTTGATGGAGTCAGGTGAAAGGTTTTGCAGGGGGCCTAAGTTTCTGAGGATTCCTTGAAGCTCCGCCTGGACATCGGGAATGGGGTTACCTTGGCAAACTTTGTATGTGGTGTTGTCTGAAAGCTGACGCAGTCACATTTAAGTGCAAGGTAATCCCATTCCCGATATGTGCGTGTGTGCGAGTGTATACCTGTCCTTTTTTCCCCCTAAGGTAAGTCTTTCCGCTAGAGAGAGAGAGAGAGAGAGAGAGAGAGAGAGAGAGAGAGAGAGAGAGTTGACTTGTCAAGTATCTGTTGTGCATCAGTCACTACTTCCAGTGGAAAACTTTTCTTTGTAACTTATAACCCCCTTTACCACAAATCCCACAACTTACCATCCCCAGTTCCAAATTATCCTAATACACACTTCTGAGTGCACACAAAAGTTAGACAATAAATGCTCATCACCCAAATGTGACCTTCTGCGACTCCCATTCCACCACCAACAGGTATACATGCCAAGAGTTTGATAACTCCAATCTTGCCTCTCTGTCATTTCCAAAATCCCTCCACAGCAACAGCAAATCTGCTTCAATATCTTTCATGTAAAGCCTTAATCCTTGAGTGGGCATGACTGCATATAAAGTATGCAAACCACAAATAAAATTGTTTTGCACCATTCCATTGTTGTTTCACGATTGTGAGCCCATACCTATTCCTTCATTATTGCTTCAGCTAACACAGTAATAAATTGGGTTGTCATTTATCCAAGTGAGCAACAGTAATATAAAATAAACAGTGAGCTAGGAGAGAAAAAATTATGATCCATGCAAGGAAAATAACTCAGATTACAAGGTAGCAGCACAATCCCACAATGATACTATGAGATAATTAGTAATCAAATAAGTGGCTGGCTGGGATCTGATGCAACTGTGCTGTTTAATGGTTTGAGAGGGTCATTACAGTGATGTAACATGTCTGTCAGAATGGAATGAAATAATGAAAGTTTATTTCATTATTGTTTAATTAAACAGTACTTCAACTCATATTATGTCAGTTTATTGTATCATTATTTAATTGAACTAAGATTAAACCATGATTTTGCTCATTTGGTAACATAAAGACAGCCATTCTCCACATGTACGATGTGCGCCATGTGTCCGCTCATGTTATGAAAAACAGTGAGCCTGCTCAAGGGTTAAAACCATTCTCAAACTAATAATTGTTCGTGTGGAAAATGCTCTGTACTGTGAAGAAAGAAGTGAGTTCAACATCCTATTGATAATGAGAGACCTTTATAAACGGAACACAAGTTTCAATGGGAAAAGGATGGGGAATAAAAACTTCCGTATTCTTTTATGAGGAACCATCCCAGCATTTGTCTTAATCAGTGAGGGAAAAAAGCAGAAATTTACATCTTGATGGTCCTATGGGGATTTGAACCCTGCTCTTCCCAAATACGTGTATGTGATAACCATTGTGCCAATTAATTAGGTTCATTACTGCAATGGTACACAATGGGGATTATCTGACGGAGAGTATTTGAAAAATGCTAGATTACTGTACTTGCAAATCTTACCATAGTAGTTGTCTAACAAACATCCTGCTTTATCTGCATGCATGTAAACTGTTAAATCACTTCCAACACCTTATACCTGAATCCATCACTTCCTCTTCCCACCCCCACATCATTCACCACATGTTTATATTTTAAATGCTTCCTAAAACTAATAAGTTCAACTCCCTTGTATTGTTTATTGATCCTGGGAACTCTGCATTCATCAAAAGAAGATTTCTCTTCTCAGCATTAGCCATCTCCTTACAGATGGCTTTATAAGACCCTCTGTCTATGTCAGAAACCACCAACACCACTCATCTCTGACTGTAGCCACACTTTCCTCATTCAAAAGGCATTACCCTGCATCAGGGATATGATGGATGCTAAGCATACAACAAGAGAAAGCTTTTATCAGAGTATGCTAACAACCTTGCCGAGTCCATCATGACAGGGCCATGTGGTTCACAACAAATCTCTCATGTCATATCTCTCCATAATCCCGTAATACTTTCTGTTTCACTGTACACCATCATTGCACAATACCAGCCAGCACTTGAACATTCCAGCAATATTCTTTTCCCGGATTCAACTACCTTTCATCATGGTCTAAAATAAAGAGTCCCTCCCAAAGATTTTTCCTATGCAACCAAAAGTAATGTTTTGCCACTCACCAATATTCTGGGTCATCCATTCACCACTCACACTTCCAACATCAAACCCCCTTTGATCAAACTCTTGTGAGTGCTACAAATGTAGATTTCTTTCATATGCCCAATAAAAAATTAAACATAAGCAGAGGAAAGGGAGATGTAAAAAGGTAAGGTAGGCACTCACTGTTATTGACGATCAACATTTCCCCAGGAACTAATTGAACTATCTGTATAACTGAAGACCATTGCCTCTTTGAGCAGGCATGTAATTTGAAGATAAAGAAAATCAGAACACTAGCACTATAATTTTCTAGTAATGTCTGCACTTTTGCTGTTGGTGTATAGTATATGTTTGGTGAAATTTATGAAGTGATGCCACAAAGAGGTGACTTGGACCCTGCTTTGTAGTGTAGACTCTCCAAGTACAATGAAGGATCTTAGATAATGACAGAAGTCTCAGTAGCATTGAATGGATCACAAAGTGCCACTTTAATGTTGTGACAACAGTTCTAGACACAAGAAACAGTTGTTGTAGACCAGTAGAGCAAAAGATTAACACTGCACAACACGGCTGTCACCTCACCGTAACTGCATAAAAAAACAGTCCAGTGATACACACAACATAATTGTCCGTCTGACTCACACCTATCCCAGAAAGTCACATCAGGAAAGTGAGTAAAAATTTTTTTCAAACTGACAGACAATTATTAGCAACCTACTTACAGGATAAAATGTTGAAATTTCATTCAAATCTTACAAATGGAGAACAACTAAGACTACAGGTCAAAGATAACGTAAGTCACTCTCTCAATAAATATTACAAAGCAAAGTAATAGCAAAGAGCAAACATGGACCTTGGAACTATTAGCAGAAAATTGCATTTACAGTTAGATCTTTGCAGAATACCTATCACCAAATCCTAGGAAGTTCTGGTGAAATGTAAAGTCAATGACTAAGTCCAGACCTACCATCCAGTCTCTTGCAGATCATTATGATCCTGAATATGAGGCCATCACAGAGAAAGATGACAAGAAAATTCATATTGAAAAATTCTCATGCATGAAGATACTATGTGACCGTGCGGTTATAGGCGCTACAGTCTGGAACCGCGTGACCGCTACGGTCGCAGGTTCGAATCCTTCCTCGGGCATGGATGTGTGTGATGTCCTTAGGTTAGTTAGGTCTAAGTAGTTCTAAGTTCTAGGGGACTGATGACCACAGTAGTTAAGTCCCATAGTGCTCAGAGCCATTTGAAGATACTATCATATCAATGGTTGACCACTGCACACTGACAATATCAAGAGGTATTGTAATGATAAAGACTACTGAAAACAAACAATGCACTATGTTCAGATAGAATTTCAGTTGGATTTTGCATTGAATGAACTGTGCAGTTAGCCATTTATAGAGCTCTTATTTATTAAGAACTGTTTCTGTGGTAAATAGCCAAACATCACCGGAGCAGAGTGTAGGTCACTCCTGTTCACAAAGTTGGTAACATAATGGATTTACATGATCACAGATCAACATCCATCTTTTGCAGGATCCTAGAGCATTCTTTGATCTCAAGCATTACATTGTTTCTGGAGGAAAATAAACTTCTCTTCAAGACGAAAAATAGTATGCTTTATTCACATGCTTTATCCTGCAAATAGTAGACAGAGACGGAGTCATTCAACACTTCCAAATTGTCAACTGAGAACCATCATATGGAGTATCTTCACAGATCAGTAATTTGTGCAGTGAATTTTTGATTGATTAAAAGAAACATATATCTAATATACTAGGTGTCAATTTTACTATGGAAATGAAAGTAACAAGAGATGTGTCTTAAGCAAGCATGATAAAACCCTTAATTTTCTAATTAGAAGAAATGAGAGCTCCAGTTGTGCCAGTCTGCAACTTAGCATGTTATCTTTATGATAAGTAGCAATCTATCTTTTCCTACATTGTTGATATTCATACTTGGAGTGTTCATTGTTTGACATATTGTGCGCATACAGGGAGCAGTTTCAGTACTGTTTGATTATGTTGTTATGGTACATTCCTAGATATAGTAACTACCATACTACAGCTATCAATAGCCATTCAAAGGGATCTAAAGTGGAATGATGACATAAAGCAAATAGAAAAAGTATATAATAGGCGGATATTCATTGAGAGAATCTGAAGGAAATTAGATTCAATCATGAAAGAAGCAGCGTACAACCAATTCTTGACTGTTGTTAATTTGACTGGAACCCTTACCAAGTTGGATTAATAGAAGAGATAGAGAAGACTCAATGAAAATTGGCATGTTTTGTCATGAGATCATTTTCTTGATGCAAGAACATTACAGAGGTGCTCAACAAGCTTCAGTGGCAGACACTACAAAGAGAAGCTTTGTGCATCATAGTGAGGTTTGCAGTTGAAATTTTGTTGCATACATACCAAGAAGAGATGAGCACATATACTTCCTCACATATGCATCTCATAAAATGGTGATGACAAGAAAATTAGAGGAACTGGAGAACATAAAGAGGTTTATCGACAGTCATTCTTCCCACATATCTTTTATGGATGGAATAAGGAAAGGTGAAAAAGATAGTGACACCACAAGTAGCATCTGACACACACCTTAAGGGGGCTTGTGGAGAATACATGTGGATGTAGACGTTATTTGGAATCTTTTCTTTTCAGTAATATATTTTGGATAATCTAGTATATCATAAATAATGTGACTGATCTTTGCTTTGGTTTGTAACCCTTCTAATCCTTACCATTAATCATGTTCTCTTTTCTTGTTTATATGTAACTTTTGGACATAGCTACTAGGATTGGATGTATTGCTCATTCTAAATCCACTAACCCATCATAGGTGGTGAAATTCAGGAAAGTAGCTAAATCATATAAAAGGCCTCCAGCGACCAGTGTATAGCAGTCTGTGTGAGAGTGGGGGAGGTGGGTTTTTTGGGGGAAGAGACCAAACAGCAAGGTCGTCGGTCTCATCGGATTAGGGAAGGATGGGGAAGGAAGTTGGCCGTGTCCTTACAGAGGAACAATCCCGGCATTTGCCTGGAGCAATTTTAGGGAAATCACAGAAAACCTAAATCAGGATGGCCGGACGTGGGATTGAACCATCGTCCTCCTGAATGCGAGCCCAGTGTGCTAACCACTGCTCCACCTCGCTCGGTCTGTGTGAGAGTAATAACCAATCACTTATGAATTCCCACCACTGAGTGGCCAGTCAGCTGCAGTTTGTGCTGCTTATTACAAAAGATGATTTCAAGAGCTGTTTTCTGAATCATGATGTGTGAGAGTTGCTCTGAACTACCAATCCTTCCAAAGTTCATGAGTGGTAAATGTTCTTCTAATACATCTAACAATGGAAAATCCAAGATGGAATAATGACAGTAGTGTGAAAATGATACATTGGCACTTACCATATAACAGAGATTCTGAATTGCAGCTATGCACAACAAAAAAACCTGTCAAATAAATAAGCTTTTGGCCAAAAAGACCTTCATCACAATTAGACAACATACACACTTACACAAATGTAACTCACCTACACAAGACTACATTCTATGGACCCTGAGGCCTCAGCAGCCAGAGGCTACAATATTGGTAGGGTTGTGACTTGCCCCAGGGGCAAGCCCGATGAACAGTCAATCAGAATCATTCTCCAGGCTAAACTAAAACTCGCATGTGAACAGGCTAGTGCCCTACTGTTCCTTGTCCATTCATAGCAGGCAAGACACCAGGTTTGTTTTAACTGATTACCTGCCTAAGTGTTCAGGTACGCTATGGTTGCAGGTTCGAATCCTGCCTTGGGCGTGGATGTGTGTGATGTCCTTAGGTTTAATTAGTTCTAAGTTCTAAGCGACTGATGACCTCAGAAGTTAAGTCACATAGTGCTCAGACCCATTTTTTTGTTCAGGTACAAGTTATTAGCTCTATTTTTAGTTACAAGTTTAAGCATTGCTTTTTTACCATCACAAAGAATCTCTACAATCAATTGTTTAAATAACAATAATAAAATATAAAGATAGAATGGAGATGTAAACAGCAAGAGAAAGTTTATCTGCCTGTGTGTGCTCAATTAACTTTTTCTAACAGTAATACACAAGGTGTTGAAAAAAGTATCAAATACTTTGATAGGTGGTAGTACTCATCAAAACAAGAAAAATAAGTCCAAGATAAACAAGTGTGTATAGGAAGGGCTGCACGATGCTTGGTTTCAGATATTAGCACAGTCATTGCATTGGCACTCCATCAAATGTGTCGGCAGAGTATGATGATGTCTTACTCACAGTACTCTGCAGTCAGTTGTTTAGTTCAAGTTGTGTTGTAGGCTCCATTAGTTTCACTCATGTTTGTGTGCCTTATTGTATTGTACTGTCAACCCTGAGTACATATCATGGTGTTTTACCATATTCCCAATGCGGATTCACTTACATGTTTATGGTTATTATGCTATTTGTACATAAAAATGGTGCAGTATATTTATATTTTCTCTCTTCCACCACTTGTTAGCAATGGAAGTCTACTACTCGACAAGTGAAGTGGTGGATATGATGTTCTGCTATGGTTTAGCAAATGAATGTAGCCTGCAAACCTGTGCCCTATACGCTGAAAAATATCAACAGCACAGAGTGCCCTCTGATAAGCTGTTCAGCAGACTTTTCAAGCATGTGAGGGACACAGGTAGCCTTGCACCTTGGAAAACGGGTAGCAGAAGGCCCTGCACTATCCATGTGGCTGACATGGAGGAGTGTGTGCTACGTTCAGTGGAAGAAACCTGTGGGACCAGTGTGCGATGATTAGCAGCATCAGAAGGCGTGTCTCACTCTCTTATCTGTGGGGGTACTTCATTAACAATTGCTGTACCCATATCATCTACAGCGCATTCAGGCCCTAAGGTCACAGAATTATCATGGCAGAAGGCAGTTCTGTAAATGGCTGTTGCAGAAATGTGCCGCAGATCCACTGTTCACATCCAAAATTTTATTTACCGATGAGGCAGGGTTCATAAGAGATGGTGTTGTGAATTTCCACAACCAGCATGTATGGATAGATGTAAATCCCAAAGTAATTCAGAAAAAGAGGGCACCAACACCAATTCTCAATCATATTTGACGATAGATTACTAGGGCTATATAACTGTGGTGCATTATCTGGAGTTTCTCATTGATGTACTGCCTATCTTGCTGGAGGCTGTGCCATTGCAGCAATGAATACAAAAATGTGATTCATGCATGATGGTGCACCAGTACACTTTCATCACAATGTGCGTGAACATCTGATGCAGACATTTCAGGACTGCTGGATTGGTCAGGGGGGAAGGGGCACACCTTGATCTGCTCATTCCACAGACCTTGATCCCATAGACTTCTAGTTAAAGGGACACTTGAAAGAATTTGTCTATGCCATGCCAATCAACGATGTGCAGACATTACAGGGTCATGTCTTCAATGTGTGCCAGCAGGTACAACAACAACTGGGTATAGTTCAAAGTGTGCATCATTTCATACACTGAATGGTAGAGGACTACATTTTCATGAATGGATGCCACATTGAACACCTCCTGTAAACATGTTTATCACAGAAAGTTTGCATTTCCAGTCCCATGTTTATTGGACTTATCTTGAAAGTATGCATTTCCTGACACATGTTTACTGGACTTATTTTTTATGTTTCAATGAGTACTCCTACCTTGCAAAGTATATGACACTTTTTATAACACACTGTACCTCAAGCAAATTAATTAATCTCCAGCTGAATACTTTGTGCAGCAACTGTTAATGTTAGTTATTGATAGTGATTTTGTAATTTTCCAGGGCTCTTGATTTACTTCACAATTGGTTTCTGTATCAGCGATCCAGAGGATGACAGCACAAATGATCTTACTGCACAAGGGATGGATAATTTGGCATATGTGCAGAATGTCGAATGAGCTCTGTCACTGCTGTAGCGATGTGACATATTCCCAGTAACTGGAAAAGAACTGTTCAATATGGATAAAAAGTCTTTGTAGTTTGTGTGTTTCTGTGTATTTGTTTTTTATATTAATTTGCATATTTAATGATTCATGAACATATTTATTAAATTACTTTTTATATGAACATGACTTTGAGATACAGTTGTGTGTTCATAATTACCTCCTTCATCATTAAGTAAAAGATGTACATGTACAACCAACCATCATTAATGATAAACTCTGAACACTAGAGAAATCTCACCATTACCAAATTGTAATACTGACACTCAGTGTACTTGTGACACTAAGAAATGTGGATAATCAATAAGGTAACAAGGCAATTCAGCACAGATCAACAAGATCATGAAAAATTTTTGTTGTACAGGATTGTCTGTGCAAGGGTTGCATTACCAAAAATAACTCTTCTCAGTTCAGCAGTCAGGCATGTTAAAAACTGATAATCTGGGAATATAATTTTTAGTATTTGATAATGAGCTGCAGGTATTATTGACCAATCAACTACAAAAACTGGTGAAAGGAAGAAGCAATTAATTAAAAAAAAAAGACGTTCCACTAAGCTGTGGGAAAATGGAAAATGTTAGGCCTACAATTCACAGGGCATCAAAATGCAAAAGTCCACAAACAAAACCAAAAGATAGCAATTATGCATTATGACACTGTTCCACTATGTATTACACTCTGTTCCTTCCCATGCAACTCAAGTATAGAGATACCAGTTACATTGTGAATAGTTCTCACATTTTCTTCCTAAAAGGTACATTATAATGCAAGTCTGGTAGTGTTTCAGAACTGATGAGAGATCAGGGTATCATAAATTATGCATGATCACAGTAATGGCTGTGGGGTCACAAGCATCATTACAGGTGTTATGATGCAGGCTCCAGAAAAAACCACCTTTCAGAATTTGACATGTTAAAAGGTTTTTAGCAGCAAACACATCATCAGTGAGCCATCAGCAGATTTGTTTGTCACAGACGGGAAACCAATTCACATGCTGCCACAAGGAGCACTGTGATTATTCTCCCTTTGGTGTAGTGTGTGAGTTAACGAGCATTTTGCTCTCATTTAAATATATGGCCGAAAGAGTCAGCCTTCAGGGATTGTGAAACGAACCCTGTTGTCCAGGACTGTGTGCCACAAAGAGTGCAGGTTCACCATGAGATGGGGAAACTGTCTGTTGTGCTGAATGAGGCCTAAGCACTGTACTGTGTGAGTCAGACAGACGAGAACCTATGTCACAGGGAAACCCAGTAGAGGCTGTTTCTGGCCAAGGAGATGCAGCAGTGTTCATAAAGGGAAACATTTATAAAAATTATTTAATTTCTTAGTAATTCAGGGAATGAAGCCACAGTAATTTTAATCTACCATCCTTCATAAATTTTCATGGTGATCCCAATAAAACTTGAATATTGATCATATCTATAATAGTTTACGATTTACTGTTTAAGTGAAATTAACAAGTTTTGTAACAAAGACCTGAATGCTAAAATCTGAACACTTTGGTTGATCTTAACAATCATCATCATTAAAATGACAAAAGTTGTAAATATCAACTCTGTAACTTTAATTGTCTAAAAGATATAGTAAATTAAAATTATCAGTATTTTCAGTTAAGCATCAGATCATCATTTCCTTCATTTGAATGATGACAGCATGCCACCTTATTGAATCATTAGGTAAGAATATTTGTTGTAAAGTTTAGTGCATAATAGTTACTTTTGTTCTTTATTTATTTATCGGTAAGCACAATGGTGCAAGGCTACTGGCCGTGACATTCAAAGTTAAGAAGGAATTTGTACTGGTTTTATGTAAAAGAATTTAGCATTTTAAGACCCCTTTGTTCATTGTTTATATTGTCCTAAGAAAGGCATTTGACATAGTCAGCAAGGAGGGACTGTATACTTTACTAGTTAAGATAAGGTGTCTTCCAAAACTCTCGAAGATGATCATGGCTTTTCACGATGATACTGGAGGTTACTGTGATATTTGGAGGAAGCACATCAAATCCTTTTCTTGTGCAGAGATCAGTTCATCAACACTATGTACTGGCCCTTATTTTGTTGGTTACATTCTTCTCATTACCTCTTGAAATTGCTTTCGTTGAAGCAAACCTGGAAATCAATCTACATACCACAGCTGATGGGAAACTTTACATCATTTCATTACTCAGATCCAATTGCTATCATGAGGACTTATTTGTAAGTAACCTTTTATTCACTGATGATGCAGCATTCACAACATATACCCGAGACAACTTTCGGAGGCTTGTGTACAAATTTGATTCTTCATGCCTGTCAACATGGAAAAGGCACAAGGATCAATAGCTATAACTGCCATATAATTAGATGGCTTGTTGTTGAATGCAGTTGACGAATTCTGCTATCTTGGTTCATTAGTGTCAGAAGACCCTCCTCTAGACAACAAAGCAAACGGAATAATTGACAAAGTGGTGAACACTTTTGGGAAGCTCATCTATCAAGCATGCATGCTGAGCACTCTCTTGTATGGTGCAGAGATCTGGATTCATATGCCAAACAAGAACATAAGCTCAACGCCTCTCATCCGCTGTGCTTAAGGAACATTCTAGGCATAACATGGAGGGACTGTGTGACAAATGAGATGGCCCTGAATGCTGGGAATCTACCGAGTACCACCGCTTCTCTCAAGGAATGTCGCCTGAGTAGGCTAGGACACTTGCATTGTCTGGACCACTCATCCCCCATGCATGTGGCTTAGTGATACAGCCCATGCCAATAGACCCCTGGAAGATGCGCTTTGTTCTTTAAAAATTGCGTCAAGTGTGATATGAACACATTTAATATTGACTGTGACGAATGGGAGGAGCTTGCCGAAGAACATAACAGATGGAGGCAACTCATCAAGAATGACATCAAGTTCCACAAAGGCACCTGGTTCAACACCTTATCTGTGAAACAATCGTGTAGACAAGCATCTCTGCAAACCATTCTTTTGGTGTGATATACACTTGCCCCTCCTGTTGGTGCCACGTGGGCCCTCATATTGCTCTCCCAACTCACCAGAGACATTGCCTGGGTGATGCTACTTGAATCTTCAGTTAGGAGGTATAGGCCAATGATTAAATTATGCTTTACATATTGCAACTATACAGTGTGAAGAAAAAAATACCGCACTTGATGGTTGACATGCAATTTCACATTTAGCAAAACCTAGTCCTGTCAATAGGTTTAATAGAAATGCGATTTAAAAAATGAGGCTCTGGCTATGCTGTAACTGTATGCAACATGGCCAATAACAGGTAGCATATCTCTGCGCCGTGCTGGAGCTGTCCCATTATTTCAGTGAGACTAGGCAATGCCTTGAGTAATGGATATGTGGCGTTACCAATGTTGGAGTCATGTTCACGACAACCTTTTTTTTTTTCAGTAAAAGCATCAAATTGTATCCAATTAACACTTGCACAATATGGCATCTTGTGTATATCTTTCCATTACTGTTATATTTATTTACACATTAAGACATAACATGAACTTCTTACAGAGGTAGCCGACTGCTTAATTTCATCCAAATAAAGCCAGTGGAGAATAATAGAGGATACAGTGACATCTGTATCCAGAGAGGTAAAAGAAACAAAATAGGTAGGCTACACTAGATTGCACATTACGCTGTGCATAATAATTCCTAATTCCATTATGTACATTTGATGTCCACGCTTATCTTCAAAGAGTGTGTACATTCATGTACGAGAAATGTGCACTTCAGAGAAGATGTTCGAAGTAACCACCTGCAATTAGAAACACTTCTTCACTCTCTGGATCATACTTTGCTCATGCAACACACCTGCATCCATTGTTGATGTGCGGCATGCAAGTGAGCTATTAGGTCTTGTACATTCATGGATTCAGTAATATAATCATGATCCTTTAAATGTCCTCACAAATAAAAATCTAATGAATTCAGGTTCAGGGAATGTGGAGGCCAGAGCATTGGACCTCCATGACCAATTCATTTCCCTAGAGACACTTCATTTAAACAGTTGAGCAGATTTATTTCAAAGTGTGTCAGTGCACCATCATGCTGAAACCATAAATATCACCAAACATCAAATGGAATGTTTTTTAGTGTGTCAGCAAAGTATTGCAAAGAAACATACTATACAAGGGCGCATTCAGCTTGTCCAGCAATATGTAAGGGCCCAAAATCACTCCTCACACAATTCCAGCCCACAAGTTTATGCTGAAGTGTGCCTGAAAAACACATTCATAGATGACAGTTGGGTTGTGTTCCGACCAATAACGACTGTTGCGGAGGTTGAAAATACATTCATGAGTGAAGCAAGATTCATAAGCCCATATAATGCTCATGATCTTCCACTTGGAGCAAAGGCCATTCTCAAAACTGTACTCATCGAATATGGTCTTCTGGCCACTGGTGTTGTGTTAACGTGTAACAATATAAATGGTGTTCATCATCATGCAAGACCTCACCAATCAATCTTTGAAACAACTGGAACTCCCTTACAATATCAGGGGTACTTTGCTGAGGAGATTGGTGAACGGTTTCAAGAATCATGTCTTTTGTTTGTGGAAGTACGTGTAGTCCTTGCACAACCTCTTTCCATTATTTGTGGATTATGATTACTGGTTTCCTGAAGGCATTGCTCCAGGTGGTGAAAAACATTCTTATTAAGATGGCAACTATGAGAGTACCATGCAGCAATTTGTTTATCAGATGCACCAAGCACCAAAAGCACATATTCATCATTTGTGTGCTCATTGGGAAGCTGCCCTAAATGAACTTGACAGGACCAGTTATGGTTGTGCAGCAGTCAGTTAGGCACATGCGTGTAGTTTAATGGATCCCACTCCCATGTGATGAGCTACTGTCATGTGATGAAATGATGTCTTGCTTATAAACGATGAGAACTAGGGAACAGAAACCTAGAAAACAAAAAAGGAACCTGACGATTCGAACCATAGGCCGGTATTACAGTATCAAATTTCTTTGTCAAAGATTTGATCAAAGATGTGATCAAATATTACATCAAATATATTTGACAAAGATCTTTGACGTAGTGCTAGAAGGGGTATTACACTGTCATCATATTTTTCGTCAAAGTTCAAGATGGCTGACAACAACAACTTGTTATTAACCACAGCAGTTGCATGTACCACAATTGCACTGTGTGCACATGCGGAAGAAAAGCGGGGGAGAAAAAGGAAACATACCTGGGTGAAACCGTGGGTTTTACAACGACACGATAAAAGCATTCAACAAAACTTGTTAAGTGAGCTTATAGTGGAGGACATCAAGTTGTACACCAATTACTTAAGAATGGATGAGCATACATTTCTGTATGTGCTCAATGAAGTGTATCCTCATATCACAAAGCACAATATTCACTTACGAACTGCTACATCTGCAGAAGACAGGGTCACTATAACACTCCGATTCCTTGATACAAGAGAGGTTTCACAAATTTGGGAAAAAAAAAAAAAAAAAAAAAAATTGTCCCTATCTACTAGGTCAGGTCAGGTCGGGTCAGGTCTTCAATCTTCGTAATCTATTTTTGTATTCGGCATGCCTCACGTTGTAAAGCGCTTCATCAGCTTCATACATCTCTATTAATTTTGTAGTTGTCGGCACACACCAATTGTATTTACCGGCAATGTTTATAAAAACACTACAGATGACAGAATGCAGCGATGCTAGCGCTCCATGTGGTAACATGTCACATTGCAGTGAACAGAAGACAAACGACTTCTTTGATCAAATCTACAGCGAGGCCCTAGATTTGATCAAATATTGGACGACATTTGACAAAGTTACCTATTACACCATCAAATATCTTTGACAAAGATATTGGACAAAGATATTTGACAAAGAGATTTGATAGTGTAATACCAGCCATAGCTCCATGGTGGATTTGGGTTTGATGTCCCAGCAGTCTACTTAGTGGGCTCAACTGCCGATACAGTAGTGCGAGGTGATACTCATTCCTCTGTATGTTCTAATGCACTGCACAATGTGACAGTGTTGCAAGCTCCTCATTTTCATGTATGTGTTTTCAAAATGCAACCAATTTTATTTTTCTACATAAACTTTTGCCTCTAATATGGATGAGGAATAGGATGACAATCTCCAAGTGGAGCATTTTTTCTTCACGTCGTATTTAGCAAGTTAGACTGTGCCAAGGTCTACGCAGATATTCCTGTGTCTGATAAGGACACGTGAAGAAGGCTATAATTACACCATTTGGCCTCTCTGAGAGTCTTTTCATGAGATCTGTTTTACAATATGCTGAACAGACTTGACAGAGATTTGTAGACTTGATGCTACAAGGTTTTTCATTTTGGAATGTATAGCTTGATGACATCCTTGTCTTTTCAGCCACAGTAGAGCAACACCAACAAAACTTGGTCAAAAAATCTTTAAACACCTGAACCAATACAATGTTGTATTAAATGCTAGCAACCTGAGAAGATATTTTAGGCCATCTGATATCACCAGCAGGGTCATTACCACTCCCTGGAAAGGCAGAAGCAATTATGAGGATTTCACGGTCAGAAATTGCAAAAGAACTGCACCACTTTCTAGGCATACTGAATTTTTACCCGTGTCATCTACCGAATTCAGCTGAGCTACAAAAACCATTTACTGCAGGATTGTCTGGTGTTAATAGCAAGCATAAAACATCAATCAAATGGATGGATGATACGAGCTCTGCTTTTAAGGCAGCTAAACAAAGCATAGTGAAAGAGGTACCCATTTGTTTTTCCCGCGCCCTGTTCGGGAGTGGAATGGTAGAGAGATAGTATGATTGTGGTTCGATGAACCCTCTGCCAAGGACTTAAATGTGAATTGCAGAGTAGTCATGTAGATGTAGAGGCACACCCCCACATTAGAAGCACCTCCTGTACTGGTAGTGGAAGCAAGCCAAACCACAATCGATGCAGCACTGCAAAAGCATACAGGTATCACATGGCAACCACTTGCATTTTATTTGCACAAGCTGTCTCTGTTACAACAACAATAGAATGTGTATGATCACAAACTTTTGCTGTGTATGAAGCTATTAAATACTTCTGCAAACAGGCAAGAGAATTTACAATGGTCACTGGCTACAAACCACTCATCTATGCCTGCTGACAGAATAATGATACATGCTCACCACAACAGTACAATTAGATGGCACAGACACAGACCATTTGTCTGTGCCTTTTAACATAATCATAACAAATGCTCACCACAACAGTACACTAAGTCGGAATTTATTGCTCAATTCAGCACTAATGTACACCACATATAACGTAGTAGCCAACTGCCTATCCTGCAAAAACAGTGTAACAAATGCAATAGATTTTCCTGAACTCACTAAAGCACAAGAGTCAGATCAGGATCTTCAGGATCCTCTGAAAGATGCATCCCCCAGCTTTCAGCTGAAACTGATCAATATTCCCGAAAGAAATGTAAAGCTTTATTACAAAGTCTTGAATGGGAGATCTGATTTGTGCCTATCTTCCTCATTATAGAAACACACTTTGAGAGCCTTCACAACTTATGCCACCCTGCTGTCAGATCTACAGTTACTAATGGTTTCATATGGCCCGGCATGCAGGAGGGCTGTCGAGTGCAGACTCGTGTCTGTATGTTCAACGTCAGCATAGTAAGGTATCTCGCAATGTACATGTGCCTGTGGGAAATTTCCCTGACACAACAACAAGAGTTGTACATGTCCACATCAGTGGAGCAGGACTACTGCCTTCATCGAATTCTCAATGGTACCTGTTAACAGCAATTGACTGCTTTACCCACTGACCTGAAGTCACACCAGTCAACAGGATTTCAGTAGAAACATTAGCCTCTGCCTTCGTTTCAAACTGGATCTGATGCTTCAATTGTCTGCTGTGTATCACAACAGACCACAGCCAACAATTTGAGTCTGAGCTGTTTGTCCAGCTGAGCAAATTCTGCGGTTCTGTGCATAACAAGATCACAAGCTATCACCCATTAAATAATGGCATGTTAGAACATTGCCACCATTCCTTAAAAGCTGCACTCGGGTATCACAATTTACATTGGACAACAGCTTTACCATTGAACTTGCTTGGTCTGTGAAGCACTTACAAACCTAACCTGGACTCTTCACCAGCCGAGTTCATTTATTGTGAACCGCTGAGACTCATTGGCGAGTGTACTGATCCAAGTGCAGCCAAGGTGGATGAAACATTTCAAGCAGATTTCATTTCTCGCCTGAGGAAATTTTCAACTCAAATCCAGCCTCACTGAACATCAAAGCATCACATACCTACATGAACTGTGAGTTACAGTCATGCACACGTTATGATGTGCACAAATAGAGTGAAACAGGCACTGACACCTTCCTGCATGACCTTCATCATGTCAGTGGCAGAGGTGAAAGAATGAGAGAAATTTTGTTTAACCCTGGAGCTGGCATGCCATTTTTCACCACACGAGTGGGCACGCGGCACACTTTGTACACATGAAAAGAATAGGTTTCCTTATGTTGCCAAGGTAAGTATGATGAAAATCACAGTTTAATCTTAGTTTATTAGACAAGGAGAAAATAAACTTACATAATACGGGCTAAACTACTGTTTTATTAAACAATAATGAAATAAATATTCACTATAATTTTCTTTTGCCAAGGAGAGGTGTTAAAGAGACAGTAATGATGCATTCAAAGCATTAAGCAGTGCAGTTGCATCAGATCTCGGTCAAATGCTTATTCAATCACTAATTATCTCATAGGCAACTGCCTCAATGTGGGATTATGATGCTAGTTCGTAACTGGGGTCATTTTTTTGAACTGATCATAAATTTTTTCTTGCCTATCTCACTTTGTATTTTATATTACTGCTGCTAACTTGGATGTACAACAACACAATTTATCGCTGTGTTACCTGAAGCAATAGGTATAAGTTGGCAATTATGAAACAAAAATGGTACCGCACAAAATCATTTTATTTTTGGTTGGCGCATTTTATACACGGGCGCGCCCACTCGAGGGTTAATGGTAAACACAGTACTGTCTCAACGAACAGCGTTAAGCCAGTCTTCATGTTACCTGAATTACTACAAATGCATGCACAACATAACCAGCTGCAGCCTGCACCTCAACTACAGCAATCTCCACTGGAAGCATAAAATGAACCAGAATGCTAAAAATGTTTTGGACAACTTGCATGCTTTCTGGCATGATTCTTGGATGATGCTCTGCTTTCCCTGAGGGTTCTGGTATAGTAGCATACATTGCCGCACATTGTTGACAAGTCATAAGCTGATTTATTTGAGACCTGAGTTTCTCCTGGCGTATACAACTTTCAAAACTTCCAGGAATCTAGCAGTCTGGTCCCTTCAATCCCACAAACCAATCAACTTCCGGGAATTCAGCCAGGTAACACTTTCAGCGACAGCCGATATTTTGACAGGAGAACACCCCACCATTTTCAAGGCAAACTGCAACGGACAGGTTATGTACATGCAAATTGCTTTTACGTCGCCTGTCTGTTGCAGTTTGCCTTGAAAATGGTGGAGTGTTCTCCCACTGAAATATCGGCAGTCACTAAAAGTGTTACCCGGCTGAATTCCGAGAAGTTATTCATAAGCTGATTTGTTTGTTGCAGCTGCCAAACAAGTTCAAGCACTGGCCATCAGGAGTGCTGTGATTATTCTCTCTCTGGTGCTGTGTACACTCTATGACTGTTGATGTAGAACTTCAGTTAGTTACAGTTCAAACTTCGATGATCCAGTTTACTTCTGTAGCAATTGCATGTGCCCTCGATTCAGTTCATGTTCAGAGTACAGCTAGACACAACTATTTAGTGAGTTTGTATAAGCTTTTCTGTGGTTTGTTCTAATTAATATTCTGTTCATATGAAGGCGATTCTAATGAAAACCTTAAAATTTTCATAAAATTTTGAAAAGTTGTGTGATGAAGTTGTAGGTGGCATTAGTGATCCTTGAGGTTCAGAAGTGACCAACGGGTGGCATAGTGATGCTGTGATGCAGCAGAATGTAACAGCATCCACAAGAAGATGGTTCCACTACTGTCAACATGCAACACCATTGAGAAGTGAACTGTGATGCATTATTTGTGAAGCGAACGTGTCAAGCCTATTGAAATTCATCGCAGAATACAGCAGAGTGCAGTGATTCGTGTTTGTCATTGCAGCAAGTGTATGAGTGGTGTAGGAAGTTTATAAGTGATATAACTTCTGTGGAGGATGCCTCAAGACCAGTGGAGCTCATCCATAGTGATGGACAAGAACACTGCGTTAGTGATGGAGCATGTAAAGGAGAACAGACATGTAATTCTGAATGAAAGAGCCACAAGTTTGAAGATTAGTATTGGTTCAGTGCAGAATATTGTTCACCATGTACTGCACTTGAATAAGGTGTCTGCAAGATGGGTGCCATGTCAGTTGCCTGCTGAACTGAATGACCATCACATTGATGCCTATGAAAAATTTTTGCACCAATTTTGGGTCGAAAGTGAAGCATTTCTCAGAAAAACTGTTACAGACACTGAGACTTGGGTCCACTATCACCAAATAGTAACGGAAAGTTAAAAAGAAATGGCACCATAGCTCATCACTGAAACCAGAAAAATTCCACACTCAACCATCTGCTGGAAGATTCATGCTCATTCTCTTCTGCTTTAAGCATTACATGGATAGGGGAGTGATGGTAGCCAGTACTTCTTATTCAGACATGCTGAAAAATCAACTTTGCCCTCCAATCAGGAATAAACTGTGAGGATTCTAACTTCACGAGTTATGCTACAGCATGACAATGCCTGACGACATACAGCTCACAAGACAGTTAACACTATTCAGGGAATTAAATTTGAATGTTTGGTACATCTTCCTTATTCACCAGACCTCACTCCTAGTGACTTTCACCTGTTCAGTGCACTCAAAGAAGCAATGGAAGGCAGGCATTTCAGAAGTGACGAACAGGTGAAAACTGCAGTGCACAACTGGCTACACACACGATGAATTGAATACTTTCATCATGGTATCTTTGCACTTCCAAAGTGGCGGAATATGTGCATTCACTGTTGTACACCATAATTGATATTTCATGTCTGTGCCCGGCTGAATTTATGAACATTCATAACGTTTGGTTAAGAAAACTATCAGAGTCTTGTGACAGGTTCTTTCTGGTCATACAACATTCTCAACGAAAAAAACATCTTTCAGCTTCCATAATTACCATAGCATTTACTATGCTTGCAGTGACAACCGATGTGCCATACTGACTGTTGGACTCTCACTAAATTTTGAGAAAACACAGTTTATTCAATTCTGTGCAGTAAATGTTATAATAACATTGATAAATATAGACTATGAACGGATGTCTGTTGCTAAGGCAGAATACTCAAAATTTCTGGGTGTTAGACAGAGAGGAGTTTAATAACTCTCACTAAATTTTGAGAAAACACAGTTTATTCAATTCTGTGCAGTAAATGTTATAATAACATTGATAAATATAGACTATGAACGGATGTCTGTTGCTAAGGCAGAATACTCAAAATTTCTGGGTGTTAGACAGAGAGGAGTTTAATAAGTGAATTACCTGTAAGCATACAGCTGAGGCCAGTATTTATAATTGTTTGGCATCAGAGTTCACTACCGATGTCTGCTCAAAAACCACTCTGCACCCCAGGTACTCGAAGACAATACAAGCGAAGTAGTGGGAAAAAGTACGTATGGCCCCACTCTCCATTGTTGCCAAATTTATTCAAGATGACGATGATGACGTAAACCAAGATGGCAGCCTGTAGACTCGGCAACAGCGCATTACATCATCCAAGATGAAGGCTGGGACATCAGCTGATGACGTGAGTACTGTTATCCAAGAAGGCGTGTTTTGGCGGAAAAGTGCCATGCTCCCCTGGCTGGATGTTCAAATTCCATCAGTACAATGCAACATACCATGGCTACATCCACTAACCTAAGAAAATGGTGGGTAGAAAGGGCACTTGGGCTACCTCCACTAACCCAAGTCACCCGACCACAACCTCTTTCTAGGAATTGTCGGGACAAGGACTCAGCCTGGACATATGTCTTTATTTAAAGAATTTGAGGCAGCACCTCCATCCAACGTGGTCGCCGTGAGGTCCAGAGTCCAACTGACTTAGTACACAGTACTGCCACCAGAAGCGCCATAGCCCCTCCTGTGATGTAATCCAAGATGGCGGTCTTCAGGGAGAAAAAGGCGGGAAAAGGAGTCAGCCTGTTCTGGGTTGCTGGAATGAGGAAGGAGTGTACTTTATTTATTTTAGGGGCGGATTTGACATGGTATATTTATTACACTGATGCAAAACACTCGTTCTGATGTGCTTGGGGTCACAATATAAAGTCTGCAGACCTGCAAACTACTCGTAAATAATGCAATACACTGATGTGCAGACGCGAAAACAACTCGTAAATTACCGAAATAACGCAGCACACAGCATACAGAGCTGTAAACCACTCATAAAGAACCGAATAATGCAGTGCACTGACATGCAGACACATATACAACTCCTAAATTATCAAAATAACGCATGTAAAACGCTCTGCAGACACGCTCACTATTTGTAGACTGTCTAAATAATGCATAGCGCAGCCTACAGATCTGCTCGCAAAATAATGCAACACACAAGCAAACAACTCGTAAAAAAAAGGGCTCCAATGCGTGCACGCACCGCCCACTGCCCCTGTCCACTGGACCACACAAGATGCTACCACGCATGCTCCCAGAATTCGGGATGCACCAGCAGCCCCTGCGAAGTGATGACATGGCCATCAGCTTCCAAGCCACCCACAGGTGCTCATTCAGGTTAGATTAGATTAGATAGTTTTTCGTTCCATAGATCCCTGCTGAGGAGATCCTCGTGGATGTGGAACATGTCAGTCTTTCTTTTTTTTATTATAAAAAGCTGATATAACAGTACTAATAGTATGAATATATATACAACACATCATTTGATTCTATTTAAAAATTCGTCAATGGAGTAGAAGGAGTTGGCCACTAGTAAGTCTTTCAGGCTCCTTTTAAGCTGATCTTTATTTGTAACTAAATTTTTTATACCAGAATTAGATTTTCACTCTGCAGCGGAGTGTGCGCTGATATGAAACTTCCTGGCAGATTAAAACTGTGTGCCCGACCAAGACTCGAACTCGGGACCTTTGCCTTTCGCGAGTTCGAGTCTCGGTCAGGCACACAGTTTTAATCTGCCAGGAAGTTTCATATCAGCGCACACTCCATTGCAGAGTGAAAATCTCATTATGAAAACATCTCCCAGGCTGTGGCTAAGCCATGTCTCCGCAGTATCCTTTCTTTCAGGAGTGCTAGTTCTGTATGGTTCGCAGGAGAGCTTCTGTAAAGTTTGGAAGGTAGGAGACGAGATACTGGCAGAAGTAAAGCTGTGAGGACCGGGCGTGAGTCGTGCTTCGGTAGCTAAGATGGTAGAGCACTTGCCCGCGAAAGGCAAAGGTCCCGAGTTCGAGTCTCGGTCGGGCACACAGTTTTAATCTGCCAGGAAGTTTCGTTAAATTTTTTATGTTTGCTGGCAAATTATTGAAGATGAGTGTTCCTGAGTAGTGGACCCCTTTTTGAATTAAAGTAAGCGCTTTTAAGTCCTTGTGCAGAACATTTTTGTTCCTGGTATTGTATGTATGAACTGAGCTCTTTGTTGGAAAAAGAGATATATTATTTAGGACAAATTTCATTAAGGAGTAAATATACTGAGAGGCAGTAGTTAGTATACCCAGTTCTTTGAAGAGGTTTCTACAGGACGTCCGTGAATTTACTCCACAAATAATACGTATTACACGCTTTTGGACTTTGAAAACTTTTGTTTGACTTGAAGAGTTAACCCCAAAATATTATACCATATGACATTATGGAATGAAAGTAGACAAAGTATGCAAGCTTTTTCATTTTTATGTCGCCTATGTCTGCTAAAACTCTAATTGCAAATACAGATTTGTTAAGGCGTTTCTACAGTTCTGTGGTGTGCTCCTCCCAACTGAATTTATTATCAAGTTGCAATCCCAGGAATTTAAGACTGTCCACCTCTTCTGTCTGCTCTTCTTCATTCTTTATGCATAAGAACAAGGGGTTATGTCATGATTGCATAGGTAGAACAGACATAAAAAAATATAGAATTGCGGAAAATAACGTATATATTGGAATATGCACCAAAATGTGGGAAAATTGAGGAAGTACTTGCGTGTCTTCTGCTTGGCGCAGAACAATTGGTACATGGGAACAAGCATGTGACAGCAAGAGGAATCCGAGAAAACATCGACATGGAAGTGAAGGGAGCAAGGGAAACAGTCACCTTTTTCCGTTGAGGCAGCATTATACTGAATGTCTATTGAGATAACAGTGATACACACGAGTTGACTACTATGTTTGATGCTTTTTAGGAAGACAGAGAACCATCTGCCTCTAAACGTACTTGCTTCTGCGTTAAGGGATGATATAGAGTGGATGGATTGGTCGGTTGAGATCGAGTTGTAACTAGGTACGATTTAATGGTAGACTGATGATGCATTCTAGAGAGTTCTTTATGTTTAACTGTCTTTTATTTAAAATCATCCGGTGTGTGGCGTGTTATGGTACCCGCAGTAACAACATGATTTACAATGTGCGGCGTCTAGTTTCCTGCAAGAGGCAATGGATTAGAACCTGACACAGACCTCGAAGTCGAAGCAGAAAAAGAAAATGTATGGCAGTGTACAAAGTGTGTTACAGCAGAAAAAAACAATGTTTCAAACAACGACACAAGATTACAGAGAGCGTCTCTTGCGATTTACAGTATAGTCTGTGAGATACGGTCATCTTCCTACAGTACAGGTGGTGAAACTTTAAACTGGTCTGTGTAGTGGATCAGTACCTGTGTATTTAATAGGACTGTCACATGTACTCGATGCTGGCACGCAAGCGGTATTTGTTTTCAATATATAGGAGCAGAGAGATGTGGTAAAAATCTTATCAAGTTCTCTATTGGATGAAGTTAGTGGAACTTTTATATTTCGTAATTTTTCTCAGGTGGGTGGTACAGAATAATGATGATAGAGTTTTGGGGCGATAGACATGAATGGGGCCTGAGGAATGTGGATCTGTAGTAAATTTTTGTAGTTTTGAGAAGCACCACAATGCAATAGGAAAATCCACGTCCTTCCCCCCGTTCCCGTACTGTCTTTTATACTACCTAGTGTTGCAGGAGCAGGCTTCGTTTCTGTCGAATGGTCAAAACACAGTACTGTCCAGTAACTCAGCTTTGCCTGTTTCTACACAGATTGCAAAAGGTGGTAGATATAGTTTTCTCCAACTTCTACTCAGTTCCGACTTACATTGGAACGATAACATGTGCAAAGCTGCAGGGACGGTAGCGCAGAGTCGAGGGGTAGTTGCAAGATGCATAGGGGCTACCTAAAACCTTGTTGAAATTTTATTGTAGCTGATAGGTTCGAAAAAGTTGGCTCGTTTCGAGATATGAGAGTGCCAGAAATATGATTCACTAGTGGCTGTAAGCATTAAAGGACTTCTCCGTAGGGTCCAAAGCAGGTACGTGGTTGAATGGAAAGACTTGATTCCTAATCATAGACATCATTTCTACAGAAAGCGTAGCACTAGAGAGCTGAAAAGCTAGTGTATTTTGCTTACGACCTCAGTCAACACAACATCTACTACTTGTTGTGATCCTTCTCAATCAATCGTCGTCTATAACTTAGTGGATATATCGCAGAACCTCTGACATCGCATCGAGACAGAACACATTACAAAGACTGGAGAAATATCTAGCGGCGGCGGCATGAGGGAGTTGCAAATACTGGTTTCATACCACGCTCCATAGCCGAATCACTTTCAAAATTCGGTAATTTTATTACGAGGGTGCACCGGCGGTGACGTGTAACCACACTGCTGGTCTGAAAATATACACTCCCGCAATCACCAACTATAATCATCGTCACGATATTTGTCTGGAAAAACAACATCATTTGTAGGTAATGCCCCGGTATAGCTTTTAACATGGATACTTGTGTACACCTGTAGAACCAAGACCACTTTTGATGGTAATATGGTTGTCTTTTTTTTAACATATAGCGGTTTGTAAGACGATTATGCCTTTCTTTCTAAGACATGGTAGTAGCACTCTCAAGAAAAACTTACAAGACATGTCCACCCATCGTTGATTTTTGGTCAGTGTTCTTTCGTATGTGTACTTGGCGTGCAGCACCAGTGACCTGTGGCGGGAATGATTCACGTTTCCCATTAGCGGTAGGAGTCGTCCAAATGGAGAAGCCTGCTGGAGTGTAGGAATGTAGCTGACATAACCGTGTTGTTCTCTAGATGGGCGAATAGCGAACTAATACTTAGTATGTGTTGGATGGTTTTTGTGATCGAGTGGAAATCTGACAAGATTCAATATGGACATGTGTTTGCACTGGACCGTTATTTCCTCCCATGTAAATTGTTTGGTTGACTGCTTCTGCACATTTCGCGCTTTCGTTTAGCATCTAGCAGGTGAAAGATGGGTGGAAGACGCATTTGCTGGTTCTCTAGACATAAGAAACACCTTAGCTGACTTTGTAAATAATAGGTATTCGCAGGTGGAAATATCAGTTTCCTCTATTTTTTTCGAGTTCTCACGTAAAGGTCTTCGCAGACGAGATAAGTTCCTAGTTACTCAGTGGTTTACAGCACGCCCCACCTCTCTAAAGTTTCAGGTTTCTAGAGAAATAATTTCCATTCTATTTCTTCAGAGGGGTGTTGCGTGATCAATTGGTAGGATACTGCTGTGCGCTTGATATCGAGATGTATCGCGTAAATTGTATAATTTTATGGCAAACCATGTGGAAATATAATGTGTTCTTGTAATCCCAGAGTCTGAAGATGTGCATAGAAAAGCAAGGAAGCAAGCAGGTCATGTCCAGAAACGGTAAAGCATTTGTGCCGAAGGGAAATGAGCTCATTTTTGCACAACAGTTCTGAGAGTGACTTCCATCCATTGAGGGTGCTCTGGTCATTCGTTGGGAGTGGATGACTACCAGACCTCGCAGGAAATATCTACTGCTGCAAGGAGTACATATGGTGCTGTCTGTATTCACAGTATATATTCGAATGATGTAAAAGGGGCGATTTTGTATGACGCAGGATACAAATTCTATGTTTACTACATCGACACGGTACGTGGTGACATATTGCTGGGTTGGAGACTGGTTGCACATTCTAATATTCGAGCTCCTCTCCTCAGTGGGAGAGCAGTGTAATTGAGTAATAGTCTTTCCGTATTTTATGATATACAGGGGCACTTTGCAGGGTTTAATTGTTGGTGCAATATGGTGATCTGTGTAAAATAGTTTTTTGGCACTGAAAGCCTTGTCTCCAGAAAACAACGGCGGATGGTGCTCCCACACCAGCAGCAGTTTGGTGGGTAAATTCAGTGACGAATAGGCTGTCTCGTTATGATTGCAGTCAAACATATCTCTATAGCGCGACCCATGACATCAGCATAACACTGTAAATCTTTTAGCTGCTGTGCAAACATCTCTCTTGGCGCTGGACCCCCACCACAGCTATGCTTCATCGTGTCAGCAATGGCGCCTAGGTGAACATGTATTTCGACAGGACTTTCTGACTTGTCAAGTATGAAAGGGATGCTGCCACCTCGTGCTTGCGGGACCCAAACGTGCACCTGTGCATGGCTTGGCAGTTGTGTTATCACTTCGCAGGGGCTGCTGGTGCATCCTGACTTCTGGGAACATGTGCAGTAGCATCCTGTGAGGTCCAGTGGACAGGGGGTGGCGGGCGGTGTGTGCATGCATTGGAGCCTTTCTTTTATGAGTTGTTTGCTTGCCTGTTGCATTATTTTGTGAGCAGGTCTGTAGGCTGTGGTATGCGTTATTTGGACAGTCAACGAGTACTGAGCGTGTCTGCCAAGCATTTTACATGCATTATTTTGATAATTTAGGTGTCGTTTATGTGTCAGCACATCAGTGTATTGCATTATTTACGAATAGTTTGCAGGTCTGCACACTGTATATTGTGACCCCAAGCACATCATATCGAGTGTTTTGTATCAGTGTAATAAATATACTATGTCAAACCGGTACCTAAATAAATTGTTCCAAAAATAAATAAAGTACACTCCTTCCTCTCTCCAGCAACCCACAACGGGCCAAGTCCTTTTCCCACCGTTTTTCTCCCTCCAGACCGCCATCTTGGATTACATCACAGGAGGGGCAACGGTGCGCTCTGCTGGCAGTACTGTGTACTAGGCCAGTTGGACTCTGGACCTCGTGGCGAACACACTGGATGGAGGTACTGTCTCTAATTGTTAAAAAAAGAATGCATCCAAAATAAAGACTTACGTCCATCCTATCCAGCACAGGCTGAGTCCTTTTCCTGCCAATTACTAGGAAGAGGTGGCGGTCGGGTGACTTACGTTAGTGGAGGTAGCCCAAGTGCCCTTTTTTCCCCACCATTTTCTTAGGTTAGTGGAAGTAGCTGTGGTATGTTGCATTGTGCATTGTCCTGATGGAATTTGAACTTCCCGCCAGGACTTGGCAGGGGGCTGCAGCACTTTTCTGCCAAAAGACGCCAGCTTGGATAACTACACTCACGTCATCAGCTGGAATCATGGCCTTGATCTTGGATGACATCATGCACTGTTGCCGGGTCTACAGGCCGCCATCTTGGATGACATCATAGCCGCCATCTTGAATAAGTTTGGCAACAATGGAGAGTGGGGCCATACATACTTTGTCCCACTACTTACACACTACCACAACTGATGGAAAAAATGCGTCACAGTTCTAATAACACTTCGAAATTGTCGTGAAAAAAACCAGCACTCGTAGTGAACGGGTCATAATGCAACACATGTACTGGGGAAAATCGTCGTTCTAAAAGACTGCAGAGGGACCGGTATTTGAATGTGCATCTCCTCGATGTGCAGGTTACACCTGTGGAGGTGACCTGACATAGACTAGACAGGCCCCCAAGGCCTTCTATAGGCCTCTCGTTCCAGGATGGTAAACACTTTTATTTAATGTCAACATCTCTTTCTTCCAATCTGTTGAAAGTGTTTCTCTGAAAGGCCAGAGCCCTCTGGAACAAACACGAAATTCCAGGGACGCCAACACAATAGAGTGCAACTTGTTCATCTAAAATATAGCTACAGAGCCCCCACACACAGCCCCCTCGACAGAGAGTGGCTGTGTCCGGCGACCACTCACAGCAGAAGCACCCCTGCTGCCGTCCCCGTTGCACCACTCGTGATGCCCGGCATGCCTTGGGGTGGCGGTCCTAGACAACACAAAAGGGAAATTAAGTAGCATAACCCCACCCATCCAGAGAATGCTCCAGATGGCTATTTCAAAAGTCAGCTGCTTGTGAAACAGAATCGCGCCAATAATAAATGTCCTCTTTCCATGAAAACAGGCAAAGTCCATTTTATTTTAGTTTTATGAACAAAATTGGTATAGTTTTCGCATCCAACTACAGTCACATATCATTTTTTGTGACGTCCAATGAAGTCCACCGCCATCGATCACAAATGATCAGCAGTGACATGTCCACCACCATGTGTAAAATCAGGAGACAAAAAAAAAAACTTCAACTACTTTGCTGCGAAAATTATCGATCACCGCAGAATGTCCTCGTTATCTCGAAATAGTCACCGGAGTAAAGAAAAAGCGAGAATTTAAACTCCAAAGAAATAAAATCTATATTAAGCAATTTCTTCCAGTTTGTTGAACAAATTACACGACCTGAGAGCGTCTCTCGCTTTCAGTATTTGTAAATAAACTGTCATGCACGTGTGTATTACAAACATTTCAGACAATCTTTCACGCTAATGGCTCACATTTCGGAAAGAAAACACATTCATTTTACGTTTCACAACAACAGTCTATAATTCAAGAGAACGTTGCTGTTTTGTACACTATGATGGGTCCCCTTTTACCAATGCAATGCTATATCATACTAGCGTTTACGAAACAAATCGAGAGAGCCTGTCTCGCCCTGTGTAGGTGGGAGTTTGTAATTTGAAATAAAAGGTATCGCCGCAACTAAAAAAAAAGTAAAAGAAAAAGAAATGCCAAGAATCATTCCGTGGTACCCTAGCCATCTCCTCTGCCCACCAGGCGGCACGCCAATGATATCAGTTTGATAGGTTAATCAATTAAACTGATCATGAGAGTCATATTGCATGGTGAGTAAATTTTTCTTTTTTTCAGTAGTTGGATTACACTCATCAGGTAGGTCAAATGGGAACGCTATTGAGAACTGACATTGGAAGCTGACTGCAGAGGGATTCTACAGCCCACACCGTACATTTCGTGTAAGGACTGCACTATTAGAAACACGATCGTAGCGGGTTTGTTACCGTCACCCTGCATACAAAAATGCGGTCTTGAGTTTACAGGCACGCTCACGAGTCGCTGATAGCGTTACGCTTTCGGGTAGAAATGAGTCTGTGATTTGGAGCCGGCCGCTGTGGCCGAGCGGTTCTAGGCGCTTCAGTCTGGAACCGCGCGAACTCTACGGTCGCAGGTTCGAATCCTGCATCAGGCATGGATGTGTGTGATGTCCGCTTAGGTTAGTTAGGTTTAAGTTGTTGTAAGTTCTAGGGGACTGATGACCTCAGACGTCAAGTCCCATAGTGCTCAGACCCATTTGAACCGTTTTGTGATTTGGAATCATGAAACAAATACAGTTGCTTTCGGGCATCGCCTATACATGGCGATCCAATTAAATATGCAGGTATTGGTTTATTGGAGCAGGTGGTTCGTGATCGAAGTTGCCTCCACAGACTGATGTAAGGTTTCATCACCTGTACTGAAAACGGATCCTTGTCAGCTGCTGCTAAACCAACATAACACGTTTCGATCCTCTGGCTCTCCCAGAAAGCTGAACATTTCATGGCATAAACTATGCAGCTACCGCAACACAGGGTGGTAGAAATAAAACACAAAGGCAATGTTTCTCTTTCACAAAAATGTGGATGACATCGCAGCGGTTCCAATAGCCATCTGAAAGTGATGACCTATTCAGTTAATCTCATCTTCCACAGCGATGGGGTAGTGCTGTCTGGTGTTACACCAAGGCCCCCTCAAACGAATGTTGTTAAACACAAGTGTCTGGACATGACGTGATATGGACACCGAACACAACGTGCAACATATTGTCAGTCAAGTGCTGTAACTACCATCACACAGACAGTAGCTCCAAACCAGAACAGTATAAATGGCATTCAGATCAGACGAATTCGATGGTTAAGGGGTGTTCATCAAACAAAAGTCAATTACATGGTTAATGATCAATGTGTGTGGGTTGATGGATATCTAAAATGTATTGAAAAGCGCTAAAGCGTCGTATACTAACTTCGACTGGAACCAGCATGCTCATGTACTATACCAGATTGACACAATTCATTACATCAACATAACACTGTACTCCTACTGAAATAGGAGCAACGAATTTACTCAGCCTAAGGATTGTTACTGATTTATTTGACTGATGGACTTGCTAAGCGCTATACCATCTACTGCACTCCCCTGACTTAAGCCCTCGTGAGTTCAACTCGATTTCTAAACTGAAGGAAACACTTCACAGCATTCGCTTCAGAACTGTTACAATTTCGTTGGGCAAAAAGACCATTCCACTGGAACTTTCAACACAACTGGCACTGCTGAGAGTATCCTGCGACTTCCACATCGCTGGTAACAGGTTATACACAATGCTGGTGACTACTTAGAAGGTCAGTAAAACTTTGAAACGCATATCTATTTTGTACGAGCTGTAAATAAATAGCTGTCACTATTAAAGTTCCAACCCTCGTATATAAAAATATAGTCCTTTTACTCGATATTCATTACTTCATACAGCAGTACTACACCGTCATCATCATCACCATCATCACGTGCTTTTTCATACTCCTCAGGGAGTAAGTACTACCTGGGTGGTGGTGGTGGTGGTGGTGGGTTCTGCGGTGACAGCGGCGGTGACAGTGAAGCTGGGCTGTCCGGTATAGCTTCTGAAACAAAAAACAATAAGTAAATAAATAAATAACATGAAAATAGAATTAAATTAGTTCTATGCATCACATAGACACAGCATCAGTTATGCACCGAAATCCTCCACGAATTTTCTGTGTATTAGCAGACCCTGTCATATGTACCTCGTCATTTCGAGTCAGACAATATCCTTTTCGTGATGAACCTCGCTTGTAGTTATCCGTACTTATAACTGCAAGGAGCACTAAACATTATCACATTTAAGCTGTATATTTAGGAATCAAATATCGTCGACATAAATGAAAATCGAGGATGATGTATAATTTGATTGGTATCTGCTGTCTGTAAGCTGTAGGGAAAAGAATGATCGAATCAAGCACGTTTAATAGATCGAATCGAGGTCTCATAAGCCATTAGATGGCTAGCAAAATATTAATGCGCGAAGCACATAACGGCCACCGTCACACCTCAGCAAAAGATCTGGCAGGGGGCCAAGAAAATTCAGGCCATCTGTAAAATCGGTAAGTGAGTCTAAGGTAAGAAACGGGGGTGGCTACGCTTTCAACTACCTAGTTTTAACTACTTTTCAAGGTCATCCAACCACCCACTTCCACATCTGAAATACAGGCACATAGATCGTTGTACTCAGGAAATGTCTTACGATTTTTGGTAGGTAAGCGAATAAGAAAGGTAAATATTCTCGTACAAAGTATTTATTAACTTTTTCATGTATATATACACACACAGAAAGCAACTCTTTCGTTATTTTTGTTAGGTGTAGTTTTAATAATGTCCAATTTAATTTTAACTTATAACTTAAATCCATATCTGAATCCTCTATTTCTTTCTCCGACCAGTAATGTGACAAATACAGAGAAGGTATAATTACGAATTTTAATACATATCTAATTTCCTTCCTGTAAAGTACTTGCTTTATGGCTTTAACTATTAGCTCAGTTCCTTCCTGCAATTCTTCTAGGCGAGAACATTCGGGGATTTTAATTTTTCCTTGTATCTCTTCCATGACGCTACTGTTAAAGCGTTCCACGTCTTTCTGTGTGTATGTCGGCCACTCTCCTGCTCCACAGTTTTGCGGGATTTCTGTACAGAACTTCAAGTTTACAACTTTTGCAAACGAGTGTCCATTAAATGTAGTTACTCCATCAGTTTTAATCTCGGTAAATGGCTGTTCTGTAGGCAGGTGGACAACATCCAGCTCACCACACTTAGATAGAATATAATCATCCTTTTGAAAAAGATCCAAATGAGAATTGACCTTAACAAACACATACTTCGTGTATAGTAAACTTTCTCAATTCCACTGATTTCGGCCAGTGCTCCAACAGGTGACCAGTTTCCATTGCTGTTTACTGTAAATGCCAATATTTTGTATTCCCCCTTCGTAGCCAGATTTTTCCATACGGTGTGTTTAAATCCGTGTGTAAAGCTGGCCTGCACATCTTGAATAGCTTCTTCCTTTTCCAATTGCAGCTTATATTCTTCCTTTATGGCAGTTGTCTTCTCCATCTACTACAGTTCCCTTTTCTTCACTTCGATGTCCTCCATTTCCAGTTTTCTTTTCCGTACACTTAATAAAGTAATGCGTTTAAAGGAGTACGTTCTTTAATGGGAAATGGTTTAAGTCTGTTTGATACATTGGCCCTTTTTCTTAGGACTTGGGGTATAATATTATTCGTAGGAACCAGTCCCAATTTGGCAATATCTATATCGGACGGTATTGTAGAGAACAGTGTTCTAGGCTGAGAAACCTAAGTTTCTCCTGCCTTAACACAACACTTCTGCGTAATACGTCTATTGTCTTTGCTGGAGTCAAAGTTAAGAACTTACAAGTATTTTTACAGCTAGATAATTAAAACTGTATGCAGACAGAGCGTAACTTATAAGCTTTCCTCGGTCTTGAGAGTCGCGTGGGGCAGTCTCTCTCCTTCCCACTGATACCTTGCACACAAAATAACGCAATCCAGCTAGGAGTTTACAGTTGGATTGACCGTCAAATCAAACGTAGAATGTATGACCGGAAGACCGAGTGACCATGGTAGATATTTAGCGTATAAAAGGAGGCATGACTGCCGCAACCTATCAATCTTCTGCGGCAGTTGAAAGTGTCAACATGGATTCATCCAAAGTGCTTAACACGCCTCAGCTATTAGGGAGGAGGACGAGACAAACCGGCGAACGCTTTGGTTTATGGTTACTACAGGAGAACCTGGACAATCTTGTTTCTGACATTGGAAACAAAAATTAAACCGAAAATGGTACGCCCCCTAGCAAGAAAAATTTAAATGTGCTTATTCCTATTACAGAACTATTTTATAGTAGTTAAAATCTGTGATCAAGGGGACTGTCAGAAGCAGTTAGAGAAGGGACGATCTGTAATGTTAAACAAGGAGACGTGTGGTTCATTTAACTACTGTCTACGTAGTAAATTCTCCAAGTTCGTTACTGCAAGACATGGTGTCAAGGCGAAGCTACCATTCTTCCAACATGGAAGCGACAGTGTGACAGCAAGAGGAATACTGGATAAAATCGGCAAGGAAGCAATGGAAACCATTTCGAAGAAATATAAAAATCACGTGGCTATACCATGTAAAGTACAATTAGCCGATGTTAAATTGGATGTCCTAATGGAAGAGTTGCCTGAAATATTGCAGCAGCTACTTGTAGAAGATTATTACCTTTCGGATTTAGACACAGACGCAAGACTATGTCGGAATTTTTTTAAAAAAATGGAGATCAACCCGCGACTTCTGCATGGAAGGAGACCCTCAGGGAAGCAGCAATTTGATTGTAGACAACGATAAGACAACTGGAATAGACTGTTAACGTGGATGAGCTCCAATTGTACAGTAAAGGTATACAACAAATTTATATGTCAAATCACAAGTACAGGTGTAAACAAAGTTATCGGTAACCATCTTATAGATTTTACGAAGTGTCCAGACACGCAACTACGGGAAACTTTTACGTCTTCTTTGGCTAAGGAGCGTGGAATTATCAGGCTGGAGGCTACAATATACAACTACAGAATGGATCGTGTGTTCGACCCAGTGCAAAGCTGTTTAAGTGATTAGCCACCAACTAACAGTATTTATAATGTGCTCCACTTTTACTCTGTGTCAATTGCGTCCATGTGGTGTCAGCTGACTAATAATTTACAGAACAGTTGCTGTGTGGTCTTTAACAACGTTCCGCAATTTGTCTACTGGGGTAATAAGAACACCCGAAAATTGACTGGTGTGCAAGTAAGTCTGCAGGCTCTCAAGACCGAGGATAGTTTGTAAGTTACGCTCTGTCTGCATACAGTTTTAATTATCTAGCTGTAAAATACTTTGAGGTTCTTATCTTTGACTCCAACAATGACAATATAAGTATTACGCAGAAGTGTTTATGTTAAAGCAGGAGAAACTTATTTTTCTCCGCCTACAACACTATTCTCCACATCATCATCATCATCATCATCATCATCATCATCATAAGCCAATTCAATCATTAAATGATGTGGCCTCTGTTCTCCACATCATCATCATCATCATCATAAGCCAGTTCAATTATTAAATGATGTGGCCTCTTCGAGTCGTGGATTCAGGTAGGCTTTCAGCAGTCGTCTCCAAGTGGAACGGTTTTGGAGAGTTCTCTGCCAGGTGCTACCAGCGATCTTCCTGATAACTTTGTCCCATCTGTTAGGTGGTCTTCGTCTAGGCCTCCGATGCTCTCTCGGACTCCACTCCACTCGTCCATCTGCCGTCTTTTCTTCTCGCGACGTGGCCAGCCCACTGCCATTTCAAGGAGCCTACTAAGATGTCCTTAACCTTCGTCACAGACCGGATGTCATCTGCCCCTTTCCTATCCTTTCTTGTATAGCCCAGCATTGATCTTTCCATGGTTCTCTGTGCTGTCCTAAGTTTCCCTTTTGTAAATGAGTTCAGTGACCATGTCTCGCAACCATACATATCACAGGATCACAGGAAGTAAGTATTGATCAAATACTGGTTTCTTCAGATTTACTGGCATTTTTGATCTGAATACTGTTGAATTCCTCCCAAATGCCTCCCAGCCAAGCTTGATTCGCCGATAGATTTCTGATGTTACATCTCCCTTCATATTTATAATCTGGCCCAGGTAGATATAATCACTGACCTCTTCTAATGGACTCTCCTTGACTTTCACATCTCCAGCTGTGACCCATTTGTTGGCTATTACTTTTATTTTAGAAAGGTTCACGTTCAAGCCAACCAACTGACATTCCGATACAAGGTATGTAAGTTTTGGAGCTCTGCGAAGGCGTTGGCCAGTAAGGCATTATCATCAGCAAATCTCAAGTTGGTAAGCCTTCTTCCATTAATTCTAATTCCCTTACCTTCCCAGCTAAGCTTTGAGATAGCCATTTCCAGTACAGCCGAGAACAGGTTTGGAGAGATGGGGTCGCCTTGCTTGACACCCCTCATGATGCGGAATTCTTGAGTTGATTCACCGATATTAACATAAGGTGAAGAAGTTTCATAGATATTGCTGAGCACTTCAAAGTACGCTGCTCCCACTCCTTGCTCACTCAAAGCTTGTAGGACAGCTATATGGCTAACGGAGGCAAACGCCTTTTCAAAATCAACAAAGTCAATGCAGAGAGGCAGTTGGTATTCATTTGCTCTGCTTATCACTTCACTAGCGGTTAGAATGTGGTCAATAGTGCCAAAATTGCTTCGGAATCCTGCTTGTTGCGCACGTTGGGCTGAGTCCAGGGTGGAACTAATTCGATTTAACAGGATCTTTGCGAAAATTTTGTTCAAAATTGAGAGCAAGCTGATAGGACGATAGTTTTTGATATTGTGGATACTTCCTTTCTTGTGTATCAATATAACCTTTGCATAGTGCATAGTGCAGGCAGGAAGTAAATACTTTTGCCAGGTGATTTATTGTTACCTCTCCTGCCAGTTTCAGGAAGTCAACACGGAACTCATCCTCACCCGGCACCGTCCCCTTCTTCATGCTATCTAGAGCACACTTAATTTCCGATGGGAGTATATCTGGAACATTAGGTACGTCATTTAATTTAGATACACTCAAATTTTACCTTGGTTTGTTATACAAATTGCTATAAAAGTCTCTGATGAACTTCAAAAGCTCCTCCGTTTCAGTGATCCGACTGTCATTTCCATCAAGTGCGATAATCTGCTTTTTACCGATTGTGAGTTTGCGTTTGGCTGACTTTAAACTCGTCTTGTTCTCTAAGCTTGCTCGTAAGGTGTCTTCACTGAATTTCTGTATGTCAGTTTTCATTTCTCTTCGCACTGCCTTACATAGTTCGGAATACGCTGCCATGTCACGATCGGTTTGGATTTTCATTTCTCTCCTCTGTTGTAAGAGGTTTTTCAGTTTTGGCATTGAATTTCTTTGGCTGCTTATTCTTTTGACATAGGACACCAACTTCTTTGCACTAGAAACAATCATTTCCGACAAATATCCATCTTAATTGATCAATTAATTAATTTGCATATCAATTTTATATCAAAACTGCGCTCATAACCCCAACTCCCTACTACTATCTTAGTCCTGTTGTGGCTAACTTGTTTACAGAGACTTTTGTACAACAGGCATTGCAAACTGCCAGTAAGAGTCCAGCCAGATGGTATCGCTATGTCGATGACACGTTCGTAGTATGGACACACGGAGCAGAGTTTGGATGTCTTCCTGACACATTAAAACAGGATTAATCCGAAAATCCAATCTACTATGGGGACGGAGAGTAATTGGCAATTGAACTTCCTAGATGTGTCTGTGATTAAAAGACAGGACGAAACGTTGGGCCATAAGGTGTACAGAAAGGCCACACGTACTGATCGTTATCTGCATAAAGATTCAAACCACCACCCCAGACAAAAAAGAGGTGTAATAGAAGCCTTCGTAGACAGGCCGCACAAAATTTGTGAGCTTGTTTATTTAAAAGATGAGACTGAACATCTACAGTCAACTTTCGCGAAGAAGGCTATTCTAGCAAGGATATACATCGAGCACTTCGCTCTAGACAGAGAATCAGGAGCAACGACGAACAACAGTCGCCGAACTGCAAGGTTTTTCTTCTGTTCATTAATAAGGTCACAGATCGCATAGGGAAAATGTTAAGCTAGTGTGGGGTGGAAACTATTTTCAGACGCATGAGAAGCGTAATTTCTGTTCTTATTATGACAGGCAGTTTCCTTGACATGTAACTATTTTGTATAGACCTAGAGTCTGTGGCAGTTCCTATTCCCACAGCGAATCGTTGTGCAGAGGAGATCACCAACACAAAACTAAACTTAGAAATGAAGTACTTTATTATTATAAACAACATACACCGGTACAGGTGAGCGTACACAATGGGCGTTCATATCAGACTCAGTCAATGATCATCGAGTCCTGAATCAAAGCACTTCTTCTCAAAATCTGTAACCAAATCTGCCCCTCCCGCCGGAGGTTCGAGTCCTCCCTCAGGCATGGGTGTGTGTGTTGTCCTTAGCGTTAGTTCAAGTAGTGTGTAAGTCTAGGGAGCGATGACCTCAGCAGTTTGATCCTTTAGGAATTCACACACATTTGGACATTTATAACCACATGTTCGAAGTTGGTGGTTGCCACAATTCTAAAGATTCGCCTATTTTTACACTTCACTCAACTTTCAAATACCCGAACATTTTTGTAAATGTAATTACTTTTGCTCCAAATTCGAATGTGTTGAAGACGCTTGCCGTTTGTGGGTCACATGCAGCAACAATTGTGGAATTGGTTTCTTTGTGTTAGGAAACAGTTGATTTATTAAACTTCCTGGCACATTAAAACTGTGTGCCGGACGGAGACTCAAACTCGGGACCTTTGCCTATCGCGGGCAAGTGCTCTACAATCACTGCTTTTGACGTTTTTTTCATCACGTCTGTGTGATTTTTCCTTCCGCTACAGATGTGGTGGCTTATGTGGTGCGATAAATAACGTTAAGTATCACGTTCCATACAAGTTTTCTACGTTTCACATTCACTGATCTGGCTGCTGCTATCGCCGTGGGTAACAATTATTATTAAGTTAGACTGTATTGTAGCTAATTCATATTCATTACTACGGACAAGCGGCCGGCCGATGTGGCCGAGCGGTTCTAGGCGCTTCAGAATGGAACCGCGCGACCGCTACGGTCGCAGGTTCGAATCCAGCGACGGGCGTGGATGTGTGTGATGTCCTTAGGTTAGTTAGGTTTAAGTAGTTCTAAGTTCTAGGGGGCTGATGACGTCAGATGTTAAATCCCATAGTGCTCAGAGCCATTTGAACAGACAAGCGCGACATTTGAGCATTAACGTCCCTATACCGAGCTTTCGCGAAACCTTGTTACCTCCTTGCGTCATTTCTACCTCATAAAATATATAAAATCATCAATGCGAAACTCGTGCCAGAGTTGCCAGCATGGAGGAACGTAGTGGAAAGTCTTCCACCCGTACCTCTACTGCCAACGTGTACTTTCCCTCTCCGCTCTCGTTAGGGCTCAACGGCTGAGAAAACTTAATACTTGGAACGTGACAGTTAGCGACTGCATGCCCTTCAACATGCAAGTTGCACATAGATCTCAGTAAGAAAGTATGAGAAACGTACGATACAAAACTGACGAATAAAACAAATAAAAATCTAGAGAGAACTAAATGAAAATGTTAAATTATTGACAAGCAAGAGTCTATGGAAAAACGAGACATGTATCGTCCCGTTAAAATTTTATCGGGAGAAAGGGACACATAACGAAAAACCGGGAACAGTTCCGTTGAAAACGGTAGAGGATTAAAGGTACAGCTCTGAACACGCAGCCCAATTGAAGCCTTTTTATGAAGACAAATTTCTCTGAGGCGTCCAGTTGATACAAAATATAACATATCAATCGTGAAGCGCTTTGATCAGTGCAGGGGAACCAAACCGCCTTAAAACCATCCCCCTAGCACCACTAGGAATAGTATTCACCATCTTTTATAACTGAAAGAATACTAGAAATATGCATGTTAAGCAGAATTCTAGTGACGGTCTGTCCTGTGATGGAAAGCAGACAGATGGCATGGTAGTTACCGGAGCTGCAACGATGCATAAAACAATAAAATAAAATAGCGAAAAGGTGGCATTTTCGTGTCAGTTAGTACTGTTTGGGTTTTTCGTAAATAACTGAGAGAAATATCTGGTCTTGGGGAAGTATTGCTCCATTTTGTATGACTTAGAGAGGGATAGCGTCTACTTCCAGAAAATTTCTCAGTTACAGAATTTTAAAATTTTTCTGAGCTTTGTGAATTGCAGTGGTACAGCCATTCAAGGCTGTGAAGGATGTTGCGGAACAGGTTGAAGATAGCCTGACGCAGTGGGAGAATTACGGTTTAGCACTTAATATTCTTACCGGCGCTTCTACACTGAAGTGTCAAAGAAACTGGTATAGGTATGCGTATTCAAATACAGAGATATTTAAACAGGCAGAATACGGCGCTGCGGTCGGCAACGCCTGTATAAGACAACAAGTTTCTGGCGCAGTTGTCAGATGGGTTAATGCAGCTACAATGGCAGGTTATGAAGATGTGAGTACGTGATGTTATAGTCGGCGCACGAGTGATGAGACACAGCTTTTCCGAGGTAGCGGTGAAGTGGGACCTTTTCCGTACGACAATTTCACGAGTGTACCGAGAATATCAGGAATCCAGTAAAAGATCAAATCTCCAACATCGCTGCGGCCGGAAAAAGATCCTGTACGAACGGAACCAACGACGACTTAAGAGAATCGTTCAACGTGACAGAAGTGCAACCTTTCCGCAAATTGTTGCAGATTTCAGTGCTCGGCCATCAACAAGTGTCAGCGTGGGAACCATTCAACGAAACATCGTCGACATGGGCTTTCGGACCGAAGGCCCTCTCGTGTGTCCTTGATGAAACCTTTACGCCTCGCCCGTGCCCGTCAACACGATCATTGGACTGTAGATGACTGGAGACATATTGCTTTGTCGGAACAGTCTCGTTTCAAATTGTATCGAGCGGACGAACGTATACGAGTATGGAGACAACCTCATGAACCCATTGACCCCGCACGTCAGCAGTGGGCCATTCAAGCTCGTGGAGGCTCTGTAATGATGTGAGGCGTGTGCAGTTGGGGTGATATTGGGCTCCTGATACGTCTAGATACGACTCTGACAAGTGACACGTACGTAAGCATCCTGTGTGATCACCTGCATGCACTCATGTCCATTGTGCATTCCCACGAACTTGGAAAATTCCAGCAGGGCAATGTGACACAGCACACGAACAAAACTTCTACAGAGTAGCTCCAGGACCATTCTTCTGAGTTTAAACACTTCCGCTGGCCTCCAAACTCCACAGACATGAACACTGGAGATCTCCACCCTCTCGTACTCTTACGGATTTATGGACAGCTCTGCAGGATTCATGGTGTCAGTTACCTCCAGCACTACTTCAGACATTAGTCGAGTTCATGCTACGTCGTGTTGCGGCACTTCTGTGTGCTCGCGGGGTCCCTACACGATGTTAGGCAGGTGTACCAGGTTCTTTGGTCCTTCAGTGTATATCTACAGCACTACATGGATGCATGTACTGATTAATGACGTATTATTGTTTGTTATCGGCTGATAGCATGATCAGGTTAATGTTTTCACGACAAGGCTCAACGAACGTTAAAGATTATTGGACAGACCACAAACTCTAATCGGTCGACTTGGTTTCACATCCAAAGCCTTGTACTCATTTAAGCAAATCCTGTACGAGGAAGTATGACACGTTAAAACTTAAAATGACTATATCAACACAGAGTACGAAAACTGTATTTCAGACCAGCTGACACACAAACTAGTCAACACGAACGGAGGAGATCTTAACAGTACCACATGCCGAGAGTCACTTTACAATCGGCATGAGACACTGTTGCCGCCAAGAAAAGGAAATGACAAGCCTAGTTTGACAAAAGGAACAAGGAAATTTTATGTTTTATCACTGCCAGAATAGTATTCAACATAGTATTCAACGCTTGCTAATTAAATTGTAGATTATTCTGCCACTAACTGGGGAATCTCAGCACGGAACCTCACCTCTCAAGAATGTAGCATTTACTCGAGTATAATGAATGCTGCTCTACGGTATTTCGATGTGCTTATCAAGCGTTTTCGAAAAAAACAAAGTTCAAAGTTTTATGAAAGTTGAGCACCATTAGAGGCGGTGAGCAGTCGAGCAGCTGCGTTAGCGCAACCAAATGGCTGAGCGGGCAGACTGGAAATCTCCAGGTAATGAGTTTGAGACTTTCTTTCCTAATCCTCCCACAAGCACTTGTATCGCTACAACGAACCACGTTTCTTTTGAAAGGAACAGTTATAATAATGGTAATTACTGTGGTACATCCGCGGTGACTACAATAAGGAGTCGCTGTCAAATAATCATTTATTCACGTATCGCAGTGAAGTCAAACCAGGCCAAATCTCATTTAAATAACGTTCACCGTATTTCCGATATGCTGATGAATCTATCGATAAATACGCTGACGGAAAAAAATATCGCATCACCAAGAAGGAGTTGTGCGACACAAACGAAAGTTGGTTGATGTGTTTCTACACCCGAAAGAGGATTGAAATCCCTGTACTAGCGGGACAGAGCGAGTGGGGTTACATTTGTGGAAAGTGTAATATTATTGGATTTCAGCTACTTTGAATGTGAGATATTCGTCATTAAAGAAAAGGACAGCCAACGAGCTGTAGTTCGTAAAGATGCTGAGCATCACAGCGCGAGAGTAAAGAGATGAATTTTTTTTTAATTTTTTTTAATGTGCGCCTATACCAAAACGCGCGTCCAGCGTTTGAATACTCTAAATAAACACTATGACCCGCTGGGCGCAGATATTTGCTAGGTCCAGAGTTACTCGACCAAATCATCGTCTATGTTGATGATTTACTAATAACAACGACTTATTGGGAAGAACATTTAACTCTACTACAAAAGATCTTCCAAAGAGTCTCTGATTTCGGCCTTACCGCAAATTTATAAAAATCTAAATTCCCCAAGAAAGAAGTCAAGTTTTTAGGACATATAATTTCTTCGGAAGGAATCTCTCCTGATCCCAGCAAGTTAAAGGCAATAGAAAATTTCTCTGTACCTTGCACTAAAAGGCAACAAAAGGTTTCGTTGGATTAGCTTCATTCTTCCGTCGCTTCATTCCTAATCAATTAATGAACAATCCAGCATTGTTAAATTTGCTCAAGAAAAACGTCCACTGGATGTGGACTTCTGAATATCAAAAACCCTTTGACAAAATCAAAGAGACTCTTTTAAAGAGTAACATTTTAGTCATCCAAACATGAGTATAGATTTCTGCATTTCTTGCGATGCGTCGTTTCAAGGATTAGGTGCGTGTTTATTTCAAATAGACAAAACTGGTGGCCAGGAGAAAATCAAAATAATCAGTTTTGCCAGTCGGGTCTTAACCGAATGTGAGAGATCATATTCGGTAACCGAATTAAAAGGGTTAGCCGTTATGTGGGCTTTTCGCCGCTTTAATTACTATATTTATGGACAAAAAATCAGAGTATTCTCACATCATCAAGCGCTGAACTTTTCGCTCTCTTGAAGAAAACTGTATCATCCTCGGCTTACCCGATGGTGTCTATTTCTACAAGAATACGATTTTGAAATTATTTACGTAAAGGGCAAGAATAACATTGTTGCTGATGCATTGTCACGTATGCCGGAAGGATTACCGGAACCTGTTGAGCAAATAGAACAGATTTCTAATTACAAAATACTTCTTATGAAAGATCCTCTGCATCGAAGTTACTTTCTTCGTCTCTGCCGTCAAATGAACACTCTTCAAGACACAGGTCGCAATTGGCTAGGAATCGAACAGCTTCTTCAAAACAACCCTAATCACTCGTTGTCAAAATTTTATAAAGTACACAATGGAGTTTTGTTCCATCGAACTTCTCTTATGACAAGGAAGTAGTGTGTTTGTATCCCGAAAGATTATGTTGAACACTTCATCTGGTACACTCGCCTTTCCTGGGGTCACTACGGCCCAGAGAAATGTAAACGCAAGATTTCAGCATATTGCTATGTACCTAATCTTCACAAGAAGGTTCACCAACTACTAAGATATTGTTCCATTTGTCAAAAGGCAAAACCTTTCAACCTATGCCCGCATCTCGTGGTCGTGCGGTAGCGTTATCGCTTCCCACGCCCGGGTTCCCGGGTTCGATTCCCGGCGGGGTCAGGGATTTTCTCTGCCTCGTGATGGCTGGGTGTTGTGTGCTGTCCTTAGGTTAGTTAGGTTTAAGTAGTTCTAAGTTCTAGGGGACTGATGACCATAGATGTTAAGTCCCATAGTGCTCAGAACCATTTGAATTCTTTCAACCTATCAAATGCCTTGCCTTTGAACCCGATACGTACAGAAAGACCAAACCAAATCGTCAGTTTGGATTATGCAGGTCCACTTCCTCAGGGAAGAGGGAGTGTGAAGTATCTGGTTGTATTGTTAGATCTTTTTACCAAACATGTAAGACTCTATGCAACGAAGTCATCTAATATACTTTCACTCATCAGGCGAATTGAGAAGGACTATTTTCCTCGCTTTGGCAAACCTGAAGCCATGTTATCTGATAACGCATCAACTTTTGTAGGGAAACGGTGGAGAAATTTTCTTGCAACCAACAACATCAGACAAATTTTGATATCCCGGTACCGACCACAGAGTAATCCCACAGAAGAGTATTCAAAGAGTTCAGTCGTTTTATACGAACTTATATTCCAAACCAGCAGACACGGTGGATTGATTTCGTCGCACCCTTTGAAGAGATTGTTAGTAATTTACCTCACACATCAATTGGTTTCACACCATCAGAACTAGTTTCTAAACGAGTAGAAAGAAATGAATGGGTAGACCCCATTCCGAAATTACAACAGCCTGAAGTAACCTTAGACGCCAAGTTAAGACGAGCTGTCATATCTTTAACCACTCTTGCCATCCTAAGAAATAAGGCGCATGACAAACACATTAGCAAAGTCTTATCGTATCGTATAAATGAACGAGTGCTATTAAAGACCCACTTCAAACCATCTTTGATTCATCAGCAGAATCGTTAGTGGCAGCACTTGTATGAAGGACCATTTGTTATACTAAGAAAACCGCACATTGGTTGCTATCTATCTCTATCTGGACGAATAAAAGGATTGTTTCATCACGCAGACTTAAAGAAATACCGAGTCAACCACTGAAGAAATCTGCTAAGTTGAGCTGCTAAAAATATATATGTAGGTATAAGTGTACATAAGAATAATGCACAGGACTAACACCTTGTCGACCTGCCTCCACAAGAGAAGTAATTTGTGTGAGCACCTGAAATAAAATACATTTATTGTAGGAGAGCAAGATTTGCCTTAGATGTAAGTTAGTTTTAAGTTAATTGAGCCATGAACGGCCACAGCCAAAGAGCTGACAAATAAATAATATAGTAGGGACGTGCTAAGTGCCACCTGCTACCACTAGTTTTAAGTATAGCAAAGCTCTCTCCTCTTGAATGAAATAAATTAAAATGATCATTCGGACCAGAATGATAGCTAGTAAATAAAAGTTGATTAAGGTCGCTTACTCTTATGGGGTAAATGTAATGTTATGTATAAGGAGTGTTTGACAACAATTTTTATGAGACCACCTGTGAAAAGCAGCAGACAAAGGCAGCAGCTTAACATATAAGAATCAAACAAATCAATAACGACCCAGGTATCATGAAAGAAGTGCGCAACTCTATTTTTATTACAGTACGGAGAAAACCGTATGCGTTCATAAGAATTTTACGGCACAGTGCAGCTGAAATACTTACAAGTATCATTTATAAGTAAACTAATTTAGTACCAGAAGCAGCTATTTCAGGTCCTCGAGGTACGACGATTGTTTCTTTTTTCTTTTCAGAACAGAAGATAGCTAACAGTCTCTGTTCACTGCTAATACATGGTATAAGTAATTTTAGATAGGCATAGAGAAATGCTTGGGGAGCTGGATCAGACTATACTGATACTACTGTATCAATTCATTACGCTAACTACTTGTCATGAAAAACTAGGGTGATAATGCACAATTTATGTTAGGCTCATCATTTCATATGTCATTAACATTGTATCTTCAAATCTCTTTACTGCATAAAAGTCTATTGTGTTTTTTCTAATCAATTGTGTTTTTCTCTAATCAGTATCCTTACCTCCCTACCCTACCCAGTAGAGAACTGAATTTTACGGACTGATTGCATGCAGTGTCGTCGTAACTGCCGTCTGCGTCACGTCTGCTATGCAGCGAGCTACGTTAATTTAAGTATTAACTATATTTTTCCTACTTGTCACTTCTTCTTCCGTGTGTTTTTGCTTTTAGGAAGCTTTAATTGTCGAGTGCTAGTAATAGTGTTCCACAGATTTCGTATTTGTTTTGAATACAGTCGGAGAGAGTCCCTTTAGTCAGCCATAGTGCCAGTAGTGGTAGTGTTCGTTTTCAATACAGTCCAGAGACAGGTAGTGCTATTTTCATTGTTTTCTACAAGAAGTGGCTGGCAACCACAGTTTAGTCAACAATCAGCCGCCTTTAGTGAATTAGCAGTCTAGTTAAAAGTTGATTAACTCTCTACAGTAAATTGATTTCTTAGGATGGATAGGATGTGTGACTGCTGTGTACGGACGCAAGAGGAGCTGGCCACCGTTCGCGAACAGCTGAACGTGTTGACAGCCGCGGTCAGCCGTCTTCAGGCTGCTGCCTCGGAGTGTAGCGGCAGTGGGGAGTCTGGTGCGTCGCATGGTACATCCCCAGGTGTTATATGCTTGACCCACTGTCCCTGCTGTCGAGACATCTTCGCGGGTACCGGGCGCGGTTGGGCCACCCTGTCCCCAAGGGGAGTGGCGGGTTTAGCAGCGTTCGCGGCGCACGAGGCGGAGGGTCAATGTGGATGCTGGCCGTGTGGCATCGCCCGCTCTGCGTGTGAGTGGGCATGTGACCGCTCCTTCAGCAAGGTCCGAGCAGGCACACGGGGGGAGGGGTTTATTAGTTATTGGGAGCTCCAACGTTAGGAGGATGATGGAGCCCCTTAGGGAAATAGCGGAAAGGTCGGGGAAGAAGGCCAGTGTTCACTCTGTCTGCTTGCCGGGGGGTCTCATCCGAGATGTGGAGGAGGCCCTGCCGGCGGCGATAGAGAGCACTGGGTGCACCCGACTGCAAATTGTTGCTCATGTCGGCACCAATGACTCCTGCCGTCTGGGTTCAGAGGTATCCTCAGTGCGTACAGGCGGTTGGCGGAGTTGGTGAAGGCGGAAAGCCTCGCTCGCGGGGTGGAATCTGAGCTAACTATTTGTAGTATCGTTCCCAGAACCGATCGCGGTCCTCTGGTTTGGAGCCGAGTGGAAGGCTTAAACCAGAGGCTCAGACGATTCTGCAATCAGATCTGGGGTGCAAATTTCTCGATCTCCGCTATCGGGTGGAGAAATGTAGGGTCCCCCTGAATAGGCCAGGCGTGCACTACACGAAGGAAGCGGCTACAAGGGTAGCGAAGTTCGTGTGGAGTGCATATGTGGGTTTTTTAGGTTAGAGAATTCCCTCCCTAGGCCCGACAAGACGCCTCTTGAGACGCGGCAAGGTAGGAGTAGGCAAAATGCAACAGGGAATAACAATATTAATGTGCAGGAGCGTCTATAGAAAGGTCCCAGAACTGCTCTCATTAATAAACGGTCACAATGCCCACATAGTACTAGGGACAGAAAGTTGGCTGAAACAAGATGTAAACAGTAATGAAATTCTAAACTCAGATTGGAATGTATACCGCAGAGACAGGCTGGACAGTGAAGGGGGAGGCGTGTTTATAGAGATAAGAAGTGCAATGGTATCGAAGGAAATCGACGGAGATCCGAAATGTGAAATAATTTGGGTGGAGGTCACGGTTAAAGCAGGCTCAAACATGGTAATTGGATGTCTCTATAGGCCCCCTGGCTCAGCAGCTGCTGTGGCTGAGCATCTGAGCGATAATTTGGAAAATATTTCGATTAGATTTCCCCACCATGTTATAGTTCTGGGTGGAGATTTTAATTTGCCGGATATAGACTGGGAGTCTCAAACGTTCATAACGGGTGGCAGGGACAAAGAATCCAGTGAAATTTTTTAAAGTGCTTTGTCTGAAAACTACCTTGAGCAGTTAAACAGAGAACCGGCTCGTGACGATAACATATTAGACCTTCTGGTGACAAAAAGACCCGAACTATTTGAAACAGTTAACGCAGAACAGGGAATCAGCGATCATAAAGCGGTTACTGGATCGATGATTTCAGTAAATAGAAATATTAAAAAAGGTAGGAAGATTGTTCTGTTTCGCAAAAGTGATAAAAAGGAGATTTCAGAGTACCTGACGGCTCAACGCAAAAGTTTTGTTTTAAGGAGATAGTGTTGAGGATCAGTGGACAAAGTTCAAAACCATCGTACAATATGCGTTAGATGAGTATGTGCCAAGCAAGATCGTAAGAGATGGGAAAGAGCCACCGTGGTACAACAACCGAGTTAGATAACTGCTGCGGAAGCAAGGGGAACTTCACAGCAAACATAAACATAGCCAACGCCTTGCAGACAAACAAAAATTACGCGAAGCGAAATGTAATGTGAGGAGGGCCATGCGAGAGGCGTTCAATGAATTCGAAAGTAAAGTTCTATGTACTGACTTGGCAGAAAATCCTAAGAAATTTTGGTCTTATGTCAAAGCGGTAGGTGGATCAAAACAAAATGTCCAGACACTCTGTGACCAAAATGGTACTGAAACAGAGAATGACAGACTAAAGGCCGAAATACTAAATGTCTTTTTTCCAAAGCTGTTTCGCAGAGGAAGACTGCACTGTAGTTCCTTCTCTAGATTGTCGCACAGATGACAAAATGGTAGATATCGAAATAGACGACAGAGGGATAGAGAAACAATTAAAATCGTTCAAAAGAGGAAAGGCCGCTGGACCTGATGGGATACCAGTTCGATTTTACTCAGAGTACGCGAAGGAACTTGCCCCCTTCTTGCAGCGGTGTACCGTAGGCCTCTAGAAGAGCGTAGAGTTCCAAAGGATTGGAAAAGGGCACAGGTCATCCCCGTTTTCAAGAAGGGACGTCGAACAGATGTGCAGAACTATAGGCCTATATCTCTAACGTCGATCAGTTGTAGAATTTTGGAACACGTATTACATTCGAGTATAATGACTTTTCTGGAAACTAGAAATCTACTCTGTAGGAATCAGCATGAGTTTCGAAAAAGACGATCGTGTGAAACCCAGCTCGCGCTATTCGCCCACGAGACTCAGAGCGCCATAGACACAGGTTCCCAGGTAGATGCCGTGTTTCTTGACTTCCGCCAGGCGTTTGATAGAGTTCCCCACAGTCGTTTAATGAACAAAGTAAGAGCATATGGACTATCAGACCAACTGTGTGATTGGATTGAAGAGTTCCTAGATAACAGAACGCAGCATGTCATTCTCAATGGAGAGAAGCCTTCCGAAGTAAGAGTGATTTCAGGTGTGCCGCAGAAGAGTGTCGTAGGACCGTTGCTATTCACAATATACATAAATGACCTTGTGGATGACATTGGAAGTCCACTGAGGCTATTTGCGGATGATGCTGTGGTATATCGTGAGGTTGTAACAATGGAAAATTGTACTGAAATGCAGGAGGATCTGCAGCGAATTGACGCATGGTGCACGGAATGGCATTTGAATCTCAATGTAGACAAGTGTAATGTGCTGCGAATACATAGAAAGAAAGATCCCATCTCATTTAGCTACAATATAGCAGGTCAGCAACTGGAAGCAGTTAATTCCATAAATTATCTGGGAGTACGCATTAGGAGTGATTTAAAATGGAATGATCATATAAAGTTGATCGTCGGTAAAGCAGATGCCAGACAGAGATTCATTGGAAGAATCCTAAGGAAATGCAATCCGAAAACAAAGGAAGTAGGTTACAGTACGCTTGTTCGCCCACTGCTTGAATAATGCTCAGCAGTGTGGGATCCGTACCAGATAGGGTTGATAGAAGAGATAGAGAAGATCCAACGGAGAGCAGCGCGCTTCGTTACAGGATCATTTAGTCATCGCGAAAGCGTTACGGAGATGACAGATAAACTCCAGTGGAAGACTCTGCAGGAGAGACGCTCAGTAGCTCGGTACAGGCTTTTGTTGAAGTTTCGAGAACATACCTTCACCCAGGAGTCAAGCAGTATATTGCTCCCTCCTACGTATATCTCGCGAAGAGACCATGAGGATAAAATCAGAGAGATTAGAGCCAACACAGAGGCGTACCGACAATCCTTCTTTCCACGAACAATACGAGACTGGAATAGAAGGGAGAACCGATAGAGGTACTCAAGGTACCCTCCGCCACACACCGTCAGGTGGCTTGCGGAGTATGGATGTAGATGTAGATGTAGATACGTATAGACTGTACGTGTGGATGGTCGTGACAGATTGGTTGTTGACAGGCTATGCTTATTTTCCGCGCACTGTGAATTCAATTAAGATTTGTTGTGTGCAATTCCACGATAGAGAGCACCAAGCTTCCCAATTTCCCTAATGGAAACTTGAACATGAACTGTTCATCACGTAAACGAAGCCACATTCACTATGTCTTCAAATTAACGACGTAATAAACAGAGAGAAAATAAGCTGAACTTGAGAAAAGAGTAATTATTGTAAAATGAAAAGAATAACAAGATTTCGAACAAGGTGTAAACCAAAATTCCTTGGAAGCACAAACTATGAATAAGAGACACGCTTTTTCGTCAGGCCTTGTAATCACAGACTAATATTCCTTTGTAAATAATTTTTAGACATACTATGCATACCTAAGTCAATTGTACTTTGTAGTAATAATGCAGTCATCAATTTATGGACACGTATATGCTGCGTGTTAACCGACCATAGACAAGCAATAAACGGCCACGTATGAAAGTGGTGCGTGTGAACTTTAACATGACAACCAAATACATTTGGACACGAAATAATAATAACGTGTGAACTGAAAGGGTGATAACTTTATGGACACGTGTGAACTTCCGCGTGTGAAGTAATGTTATAAGTACTTGTACCACGAAACCACTATGTAGAAAGCCGAATTGTGCAAGTGCATAAGTGTTGTACTTATCGCAACCGGTACTGTGCGCCTTTCCACTGACACATTCTTCGACACAACTGCGGGAGTCGCCACGTCTGGCTACTTCCGTAATTCCGAGTCGATGAAAAAATGTAAAAACTCACAACACGGCTAGTAGATACCAAACGTTCTGCCTCTCGTAGAAGAACACTGCCGCTAGCGTTGTGAAGCCGTCAAGTTACTATCACGTGACAAGGACAAACGGACGTAACACAGAGTACGCTGCGCGCTCAACAATCCACATTCCTTTGCACAACGAGCGCGGGCGCCAAATGTGTTTGAAACACTTTCAATATAAAATCTGATAAACCCATGAGTCAAGCACGTATATACCTTATAAAATCACCAATACACTAATCTGAAAAGTCTTAAACTCGACTTTGAAAATTGCTACCGAATTTATAGACCAGGCCAAGTAATGACGCAAACGTGTCGACCCAAATAAAACCAGAAAAATAAATAAATACGAGAACTAAGTTCTCCTAAGAGAATGAAACCTTATGTACACAAACAATTGTTATCCTTACCAATATTCTTTTAGACTAAGTTATTAGTAAGTAAGCACATTCTAATACAGATTTTCTCTGTATTTTTCATGTACGAGAACATGAACGGAAGCTCGAACATATGTCAAGTGAAATAGAGACCCCCACTAAACGGCTCAACACATTGCAGAACCAGTCTTCCAGTTCCTGATCCACGACGTATTTCCAACGCACCGTCACATCCAAACAACCACTTCAACCTCCACAGTGAAAGTGCAATCAATTTCCCTCACTCAAGTGCAGTGCTACCATTTATTACTACAAGAAATCTTCGTCGAAACCAAGGTCAAAACATTTTCCTGTAATATGTCTTTGTAAAACAAGAATGTTAATTCTTTGTAATATATTTTTCCAAGAGTGCACACTGCACCCAGACTTCCTGCGAAGTCAAATAATTTATTTCTTCGTTATTTTTATTATGTATTATGCCATGTATAATGTATCTATGTATGTGTATCTTTATCCTGATTTCATTGTCTCTTACCGTAAATTTGAACTTCTATTACCTTGTATAATGCATTAGTACAAGTACGGCTCAATTGTCATGTAATTACCCTAGGAACAAGTTACCATCAATTTTAGGCGTACGAATATATTTACCTCTTATTCTTTACGTCAACCCTTTTGTCTGATGTCATATATGAAATCTATTGTAAAGAATTTGAGCAAGTAATACTAACTTGATTCAAGAAAGCAATAATATTACGACTACTCGTGAGTCGCGATGATCCTCGCGGAATCATCACTTCTCACGCGGGAAGTAATGTAATATTATTGGATTTCAGATACTTTGTATGTGAGATCTTTGTCATTAAAGAAAAGGACAGCCAACGAGCTGTAGTTCGTAAAGATGCTAAGCATCACAGCGCGAGAGTAAAGAGATGAAATATATATTTTATTAATGTGCGCCTATTCCAAAACGCGCGTCCAGCGTTTAAATACTCTAAATAAACACTATGACCCGCTCGGCGCAGATATTTAAAATCATTGCCGCAGCGCTTGATAGCAAGAAGCTGCGAAACAGAAGAAAGAACAATCTATCTTTTGTTAAGAAATATTCCTTTTACTTTTGGTCGCCGACATGTTAAGACGTACTACATAGCAATGCTACAAGTTGTATTTTTATTTTGTGTAAAAACTATGTGAAACGACGAATAAACATTTCGGTAACTCGGATGTGGATACAATGTACTTACGCACACGCAAGGACATTTAATTTTAAGAAGGTACGGACTGACAAAGCAGCGATTATTGGACTGCCCCATTTATAAAAGAAATATCAGATGTAAGTCATGCATTTATTGTGTATTTGTCAATGTGTAGAAGTTTAAAGCCAATTTGTTCAAAATATATTAATATTTTAGGATGCAGTAAATTTCTTTTCACTCTTTCCTTTCACTAACCAAAAATGATGTTCAAATTGTATATGAGCTTTGTTACAGGTCGCTCTTTATCGCGGTGTCTCGATTGTATTTGGGAGATCACTAACGTGTTCAACTTCCGATCTGTTAATCTTTTTCTTACGAAATTCCACTAATTTGCTTTCATTTTAATTTTTATATTCAAATAGGTCCCTTAGGTATTTTCATGGAAGATTCTGATTGCGCGAAGGCAATCCGGGTCAAAAGGTCAATTATTCGCGTAATCAATCCGTACGTCTCCTGAACACAATCGAGAACCGACGCATCGGTGATCAATTAATAATCTCTCTCTCTTTTAAAGTCGTACTAAAAAACGGCCACACAGGATAGCCTAAGTACGCAATCTAGCGTTAGGTTGCATTTTGTCAGTAAATATTACCAACCAACAGTTACAGCATCACTATTATTAATAAGCAAATTTCCTAACGCCAGAAAAGGGGCCAAAATAAGTTGCTGTTACTTACACTCAACATATAAATTTTATTAGTTAAAACACATAATAACATAAGTAAGAATCAAAAACTCTCAAGGTTTTAACAATAGAGCTCCTTTGATTTGATTTAAATCGGCTGAAAACCACATATGATAATCCAGGGCCCAAGGCCTAAGAAAGGATTTGAGGTCCAGCAGTTCTTCTGGAAGTTTCACAACTTGCAAAAAATTCTTTTTACTTCAATAAAAGTAGGCTGAAGGCCACACATTAAGCAAGAACAGTGTTACGGCTTAAGGCCAAAACAAAGATTTTCAGTGTTAATTCTAAATAGACTGAAACCCAGTTGAAGGCTGCTTATCAACCAAACAATTTAACTGCTTAAAGCCTAGGAAGAAGGGCTTTCAATTTAACAGGCTGAGGACCTTAGCTTAAAACATTTCATGCAAGCTCGGCTGAAGGCATCATACTAAAGAATAAATTTTTCATTTAAGAGAGATTAAAACTCGGCTGAAGGCCATATACTAAAGAATATCAATCCTATGACCCAGGGGCAAACAAAATTTTGAATTATCAATTTCAGAGAGATTAAACTCGGTTGAAGGCCACATATTAAAGAATACGAATCTCATGACCTAAGGGCAAGACCAAAATTTTGAAATTTTAATTTAAAAGAGATTAAAACTCGGCTGAAAGCCACACACCATCTCAAAATAATTTTACAGCTTCAGTCCTAAGAAGAAGAGCTGAGGGCCTTAGCTTAAAACAATTCATACAAACTTGGCTGAAGGCCTCATACCCACAAAATAACAATGTTATGACATAAGGAAAGACCAAAATTTTAAATTTTCAGTTTAAGAGAGTTTAAAACTCGGCTGAAGTCCACACATCACGGAGAAAACAATTTCACGGCTTAAGGCCTAAAGATAAAAAAAACTTACAATTTTAATAAGCTAAAACTCGGCTGAAGGTCACACAGAGTACTTAAGACTAAAAGGAAATTACTATGTAAAACACAAGGAGCGGGGCTCAGAAGATTCCAAGGTTCGGCCTGGGAAGGTAACATTAACGCACGTTCAGGTGAGAAAGTCAGCCAGACCGACAACCTCTTAATCGGAAGGCAACCCAACCGAAGGCCAGCCAGCAAACCAACCAACCAAATGAGTTCTGCTCCACCTGACGAGGAAAACGACAACAAGACGTAAATGTTTCAACGTTCTGGATACTGGTGCCCAACCCAGCCAAGTCAGAATAAACGCCCAAAATTACCAACACACCTCAGCTGTCGAACTACACGCCGTGCTGGACAGCAACAACACGACGAGGAAAATACACCGCCAAAAACTACGTCAACGCTCAGGGCAGGTAACCGGAACATTAACGGCCACAAGGCAAAAGATACCGCTGCTGCACTTCACTAAGAAAGGAGTGAATTAAAGCAAGTTAACCCCATCCAAGAAAATGGCTGCAATTCTAGCCGACTTCAATGTACACACGTTGTTGCTCGTGGGAATCTCACAGAAAGCAACAACCAGGTTTAAACGAAGAGAAATGATAGCAGTTGAGGTTTGATAGTAGGCTAAGTGAGCACTCAACATTAGAGTCCAAGATCCGTGGGCGACGAACTCCGTAACCGTCTCAAGAAGCGCCTCACAACTCCAACCGCCCGTGCACACTGCCAGCAGCTCCAGCCCGATCCCGCGCCCCGGGAACCTCCTCGCTGCTCTGCGCCAACCGACCGACTGCACTGCTGGTCCGTCTCCGTCTGACTCCACTGCTGGTCCGTCCGCAACTCGGACACACGACGACCCGGGACACTGGCACAGACCCAACCACGCAGAGGGAACACTCCGACATCTCTGCACAGGCAAGGAACCGATCCACGTCCGGGGGGATGACCAATAGAAGGGGCCCAGAAACGGTCAGAGAACCAGTTATACGTCGCCCGATGAAACGACCGACTGAACCACGAACCAACGGTCGTCCCCGCTTAAATCTCCTTCCGTCAGACAATGCATGTGTGTCGCCAGCGGTCGGGCGAGTACTGGCTGTCCATGCCTCACCGGTGCTCCATGAAATGGCACTGAGCTCTATGGGACTTAATATCTGAGGACATCAGTCCCCTGGTGCTCCATCCCCGACTTCATTGCTGCTGCGTCCCGACTGAACTGGTGCGTGATTCTCTCCCTTCCCGGCACACCACGACCCGGAAATACTATCAGTTGCTCCAGAGATGGTACGAGAGTGCACTTACCGATAAGCGCTGCTGCTACCACTCGCGGGCAGGTAAAGCAGGAAGTTAGTGACGCCAGTAAACGGAAAAAGAAAACGAGGTGGCAGTACCGTAAGAGAAGATGACAAACAATAAACGGGACGAACTCGAGCCACGCTCGGCTCAATGATGTTTATGAAAATTTCCCACCAGTCGCATGAGAATGGAGCTTATAGCGCCACTGTGGGGATGCATATCAGGCTTACTTTAAACACACGAAATAACAGTTGTGAGCGTTAGCTACCTTTGAGACTGGACGTGGTGAGTTGATGTTAGTCAAGAATGCGTTTAAGGTAACAAAGACGCCATTATCAATACCTACTGAGTGTGAACAAAGTCACGTAATAGAGCCACGAAAAGCAGGCTGTTCCTTCAGCGATACTGAAAGAAGACTTGGCAAGAATGTAGCGACTGTCCATGATTGCTGGCAGCAGTGGTCACGAGAACCTAAGGTCGCAAGAAGAGTGGGCTCTGGATGGCCACGTGGCACTACCGACAGGGAAGACCATCGTTGTCGGCGTATGGCTGTGGCGCATCAGATGGTTCAGATGGCTCTGAGCACTATGGGACTTAACATCTATGGTCATCAGTCCCCTAGAACTTAGAACTACTTAAACCTAACTAACCTAAGGACAGCACACAACACCCAGCCATCACGAGGCAGAGAAAATCCCTGACCCCGCCGGGAATCGAACCCGGGAACCCGGGCGTGGGAAGCGAGAACGCTACCGCATGACCACGAGATGCGGGCTGTGGGGCATCGTACTGCATCTGCAGTAGCAATCTGAGCAGAAGCTGGCTCCACAGTGGCATTTATTTAGTTATTTACTTGATATTTTCTTTTAGTCTGTCATCATATAAAAGAACAGACCGAATGATGGACATGAATTGGTATGAATAAAGCACATAATATTTTAAGATAATTTCAAATGTGTTAGTAATAACTAATAACTGTGCTATTTAAGAGGGGAAAAGTGTACATAGAACGACTAATTAAAACAACATCAATAATAACAATAATAGCAATAATTGTTGTTGTGGTCTTCAGTCCTGAGACTGGTTTGATGCAGCTCTCCATGCTACTCTATGCTGTGCAAGCTCCTTCATCTCCCAGTATCTACTGAAACCTACATCCTTCTGTATCACTTGGTCTCCCTCTACGATTTTTACCCTCCACGCTGCCCTCTAATACTAAATTGGTGATCCCTTGATGCCTCAGAACATGTTCTACCAAACGATCCCTTCTTCTAGTCAAGTTGTGCCAAAAACTTCTCTTCTCCCCAATCCTATTCAATACCTCCTCATTAGTTATATGATCTACCCATCTAATCTTCAGCATTCTTCTGTAGCACCACATTTCGAAAGCTTCTATTCTCTTCTTGTCCAAACTAGTTATCGTCCATGTTTCACTTCCATACATGGCTACACTCCATACAAATACTTTCAGAAACGACTTCCTGACACTTAAATCTATACTCGATGTTAACAAATTTCTCTCCTTCAAAAACGCGTTCCTTGCTATTGCCAGTCTAAATTTTATATCCTCTCTACTTCGAGCATCATCAGTTATTTTGCTCCCCAAATAGCAAAACTCGTTTACTACTTTAAGTGTCTCATTTCCTAATCTAATTCCCTCAGCATCACCCGACTTAATTTCACTACATTCCATTGTCTTCGTTTTGCTTTTGTTGATGTTCATCTTACATCCTCCTTTCAAGACACTATCCATTCCGTTCAACTGCTCTTCCAAGTCCTTTGCTGTCTCTGACTGAATTACAATGTCATCGGCGAACCTCAATGTTTTTATTTCTTCTCCATAGATTTTAACACCTACTCCGCATTTTTCTCTTGTTTCCTTCACTGACTGCTCAATATACAGATTGAATAACATCGGGGAGAGTAATGATTATAATAACTAAAAAAAAAAAACATATTACTGTTTGGCCATCTGGAGCACAGATATCTGTTTATCCGGAATCCAGAAGGCACACGTTACTGGTGTATTATATATGCAGCATTGGTAGATCAATATTATGTAATTTATAATTCTGGACTACACTACTACAACATTACCCTACACTGCACTACAATACACACACTACATTGCACTACTGTATTTGGTATTAGAAACAAGTTGGATTTTTCATTTGTCTGGATGGTTAGCCCCCAGTGCACTGAGGTGCAGCTCAAGATTCATCAGGGGCTGTGCTGCTGTGTCATACAAGATGTAGAGATTGGGAGGTCGCTGTCAGGATCTCAGGAAATGCTTCTTGGTCCTCCCCGAGACTCGTCTCATCACTGCTTCCAGAAGATTGTTGCAGGTGGATGTTCCATCGTGGCGCATCTCGTTATCACGATGTATGGCCTCTTCTTGTTTGTCTCTCAGCCATGTGGGCTTGCTGTTCATAAGCTGATATCTTAGCTGTAAGCGAGTTCCTCGTTCCTTATTCTAGTATATCACAGTGACCCAACTAACTGTTACAGATCAGTTACTTCAACGACAGCTCCGAGCCAGACGCCCTGTAGAGTGCATTCCACTGATCCCAAACCTCCGCCATTTGCGACTTCAGTGGTGTCAAGCGAGAGCTCATTGGAGGGCAGGGTGGAGGTCAGTTGTGTTTTCTGATGAAAGCTGAGTCTGCTTCGGTTCCAGTGATGGCTATCTGTTGGATAGAAGGAGACCAGTTGAGGGTCTGCGTGCTAGACACACTGGACAAAAACCAGGAATTATGTCCTGGAATGCGGTTTCGTATCACTCTCGTGGTTATCCCGCACTCCCTGACTGCAGATCTGTACGTCAGTCCTGTGATGCTACCTGTTGTGCTGCCACTCATGAACAGCATTCTAGGAGCAGTTGTAACCCAGCGTGCTCCACAGAGTGTCGACACGTTCCCTTGACCTGCTCGATCACCAGATCTGTCTCCAATCGAGCATCTATGGGACATCAACGGACGACAACTCCAGCGTCATCCAGAAACAGCATTAACCGACGAAGTGGAACAGACAAGGAACTCCATCCAAGAAACTGACACCCAGCACCTGTACAACACAATGCATGCATGTCTGCATGCTTGCATTCAACTCTCTGGCTGTTACACCTGTTATTAATGTATCAGCATTTCACATTTGCAATGACTTATGATTCGCTTACATTAACTTGTGATCTTGAAAAGTTAATCTTTTAAATATGTTACCTGAACAAATGTATTCTGGTAATTTTATTACTCTACATCAATTAGTTTTTGGTGTTGCGATTTCTTTTTGCAGTCAATTTAAATTTTCGTTTCATCATGATTACGTTTTACACGTCACCAATGGTGGTTGTGGTGGTGGTTGTTGTTGGTTTTCCATTCCGAAGATATACGATTCGTTGTAACGACAGGTCTCTTCGCTGAAAATGTAGAGAAAACAGAAAATGAAGTGACTTGATTGCAGTCCTCATCACCTTAGTCGGCTGTGTAGTCGCTCGACTGCTGGCCGCTGGTAGGGGGGTTCAACAGACTCGTAAAACACCTTCAGTACCACTTTAGCTCGCTGAAATACTATTAAAAACAATAACTTGGTGGTCTTCTAAATCAGCCTTTCATTGAAACATTATGCCTTTCACAGCAGATTTTCGTTTCTGTAGTAGATATTTACAGATATTTTGCAAAATAAATGACTATTAGAAGAAAAAGGTGAAAGTCGCATCTTCTGTAAGAGCGGTGTTAACTGGAATACTAATTCAAACTAGGAAAAGGTAGAGAATATTCTCGTTGAGACTAATTTTTGCTGTCCTTGGTAGACAATTAATGACTTTATGCCAAGAATCTCCTTGCAGTCGAAAAGGAAAACCTTGATTGATCTAGATCTGACCTGTTAAGCAATTGGTGACCGATAGAACACGACGTGAAGGGCACGTGTTATCAAAACAGTCCTATCGAACAAGATAGCGATTTCCTTGAGAAATGTCATCTTATTTAAAATCAGACAATGCAAATATACGTGCGAGTCTCGACGTCTGAGCACGCGTGGGAACCACTGTTATCAGAGACAATGGAAAACGAGGTGTGTTCTCACTCGATGTAAGTACTCCAGGTTGCGAAACTGACGTAAATGAATCTGCATGTGGTCATTTGCAATCGAGCAGCTGATAAGATTATCTTGCGAGGAAATGAAAGGCATCTCATTTTAATTGTAGTAGCAGCCGTGTAGCTTACAGTAGTTCGTCAAATGAAGAAATTTTTGCAGGTGGATTCGAATTAGTTAAGCAACACATTAGTAAGAAGCATATTAAAAAGCACCATGAAACAGTTTTTCCTAGAATAAAATGTACACTCCAGTACGAAAAATCGTTAAGGGGGAAAATATGCAGCTGCTTCTGCTATTCGCCTTCCCAGAAAGAAGTAAAAATATGGAACAGTGAGAGTTGTGCTGATACTATGTTTAGGAGAATTACCGCAAAGGAATCTTCAGGGGGTAGAGAGAGAGAGAGAGAGAGAGAGAGAGAGAGAGAGAGAGAGAGAGAAGAGAGCAGAGAAATCCCGTAATTGTAATTGTAGAGTACTGGACCAAACGAATGATTTTCATTCATCAGATATAGTATTACTTGGAAATTCTATTTGGACTCGTTTGTACACTCCAAGACAAAAAACCGCGCACCATGAAAAAATAATCCGAATGGGACGGAAGTCGGTAGATATGATGTACATGTCGGGACAAGTAAATGATCGCAGTTTCAGAGAAATTGGATGATTTATAGAAGAGAAAGAGGTTCACAAATTGAACAAGTCAGTAACATGTTGGTCCATCTCTGGCTCTTATGCAAGCAATTATTTGGCTTGGCATTAATTGACAGAGTTGTTCGATGTCCTCCTGAGGAATATCGTGCCAAATTCTGTCCATTGGTTGCGTTAGACCGTCAAACTTCCGAGCAGGTCGGAGGTCTCTGCCCATAACGCTCAAAAGTTTTCAGTTGGGGAGAGATCCGGTGTCATTGCTGGCCAAGGCAGGATTTGACACGCAAAAAGGCAAGCAGTAGAAGCTCTCGTGGTATGCAGACGTGTATTATCTTGCTAAATACAAGCCAACGAGGATTGGCCATGAAGAACAACAGAACGAGGCGTAGAGTGTCGGTGAAATACCGCTGTGCCGTAAGGGCATCACGGATGACCGATCAAAGGAGTCCTGCTACGAAAAGAAATAGCACTCCGGACCAACATCACTCCTGGTTTTCGGGCCATATGGCGCGCGGCAGTCAGGTTGATACCCCACTGCTTTCCCTCACGTCTCCATTCGCGTCTTCGGCCCGGGAGTCTCACTGACTGGAGTAGGATTGTCTTCAGTGATGACTCCCTCTTCCAATTGAGCCCCGATGACCAGCGAAGACATTTCTGGAGACGCCCCAGACAGCGCTGGGATACCAATCTAACTGTCGGCCGCCGTACAGCCTGACAAACAGGAGTGATGGTCTCTCGTGCCATTTCATTTTATAGCAGGACCGCTTTGGTTGCCATCCGCTGCACCCTTACAGCACAACAGTACGTCGACGATATTTTACACCCCATTTTGCTGCCCTTCATAGCAAGCTATCCTGGGCCAGCAGGATTGCTAGATCTCTCCCCAATTGAGAACGTTTGAAACATAATGGGCACTGCCCACCAGCCACCTCGGGATTTTAACGATCTAGCCCGACAATTGGACAGAATTTGGCACGATATCTCTCAGGAAGACTACAAGGACCACTCTGTCAGCTCCACGCCAAATAACTGCTTGCATAAGGGCAAGAGGTGGAACAACACGTTATTGACTTGCTCAATTTGTGAAGCTCTTCTCTTCAATAAATCATCCACATTTTTCTGAGATTTTAATCATTTGTTTGTTCGTACATGTACATCACATCCACTCATTTCAATCCCATTCGGAATATTTCTTTGTGGTGCGTGTTTTTCTTTTCTTTTTTGTCTCAGAGTGTATTGTGTCATATGGGTAAAGGGTCGAAGTTTAGTTTTTATACAGTGTCCTGTGCGTAGGAATGGGAAGTCTCGCGGCGGTAAAATTCGATAAAATATTCTCAACTTCCAGAGGCGTCAGGTTGCTAAAGCCCCACGAGATTTCTTATAAGTACATCTTGGCCGTTGTCAAGTGGAAGGACTGCTGTTGGGCTGCTGGACGCCCTTGTATTATCACGTTGCCGGCTGTAACGTCACTGCTGCTCAACGTATCACCACATGTTGCTCCCCATGTTCGCTGCGCCCGCTACAGCTGCACGAGCCTCCAACTAGCGACACCGGCTACAGATGCGACAGGTCTGACAATGCAGATAGTCTTACGTCACACGAACAGTGTGCGCTGTGGAAAGAAGCAGCAAGGAGCATGAGAGGTGTATTCGCCTAAGGTATACTGAAAAATCTTTTATAGCTGAGCTTTGTTAAACGAACATTGGATCAAATTTAACGACACCTCTGTCATGGTTCACATAACTGTTTTTAAGATTTTATAATCAAAGAAGGCGTTGAAACAAAATTAACGGATGACATCCAGCAGCTTAGTGCGGTATTGGATCCAGTTAACGCGAGGCTGGAGAGAGTGCAGTGAAAGTGGAGACATCAGCCCCTATATGTTGACACCTTCTTTATTGTTTGAGGAGGAATAGCAAATATTTTAGAATGATGAAATGAAATAGAAATTCTGACATCTGTCGCAATCGGGTATTGAAATGAATTCGACTGCAACAAGTGAAAATTTGTGCAGGGCCTGTACTCGAACACAGATTTCCCGCATTAGGCGAGCGGTCACCTTAACTGCTTCAGGTATCAGAGCATGCTAGCTGTCCAACTCAAATTTCCAACTTGTCGCACTCTACTTACGTAGTGGCCCCTGTCCACCATACTCATTGCTTGCAGCCTCATGCTGATTCCCGCAAGAGTTCAAGAGAGGGAGTGCATCTACACGGAAATGGTCTTGATAGCCATGAAGGCATATATGTTTGTATAGTAAGATCATTTCAATGCGGATGCACTCTCTCTCCGGATCTCTTGGGGAATCGGCGTGAGGCTGCGAGGAGTGTGGTGAACAGGGGGTGCTACGTAAGTAATGTGCGACAAGTTTGGAATTTGTATTGGACGGGATGCATTTGCTGTGGGTTTAATAACAGACTTACTTTTATTCTGAAGTTTTGGTCGTGAAGTTGTTCTTGAGTTTACGCAGTTGAATTTTTCAACTATGGTTGTGATCCGTTACCTAACTCCATAGTAGTGTTTAAACCATGCTGCACATGTTTATAAATGCTGGGTAGGCCGATATGTTATACGGACTATCTAATGAAAATGCTGCTTCTTGCAGAGAATACGGTAGCCGATTTCCTAACCGTAGAGTAACAGAGTCAAGAGTGTTTGCTCGTGTCTTCACTGAACCGTGTGAGGCTGGTGCAGTGTTCAGTGGTCGTATCCCATCTGAACGTGGAAATGAGCAGATGGTGAATGACGCAGAAGTCATTATGCACTTGGCAGAACACAGTCCTTCAACAAGCACACTTAGAACTTCTTCACTTATTCTAACAGCTGTCCACACAAGTATACTGAAGGGGAAAAATTTCAATCACGAAGAAGAGGATAAACGAAAGTTGGTAGGGGTGTATCTGCATCTGAAAGACGATGTCTACTCAAATTTCGCCCCAATCACGTGAGAGTGGCGCTAGTAGCGCCACCATGAAGATGCAAATCAGGTTTGCTTTAAAAACGCGCTGTAACGGTCGCGAGCATCAGTTAGCTTTGATACTGGACTTATTGAGTTGATATTAGCCAAGAACACCTTTAAAGCAACGAAGGCGCCATTATCAACAGCTCGTTGAGTTTGCAAGAGGTCGTGTAATGAGGTTACGAGAAGCTGGACGTTCCTTCTGAAATATTGCAGAAAGACTTGGCAGGAGTGTAGCCACCGTAGCCCTGACGACTGTAGTCAGGGGAAGGTACTGTCGCAAGAAGCCCGTGCTCCAGACGGCCATGTGCACTACCGAGGGGGAAAACAGTCGTGTTTGGTGTATGGTTATGGTGCATCATACTGCATCTGCAGCAGCAATTCGAGTAGAAGTTGGCACCACAGAAACAAAACGAACTGCCACAAATTGGTAACTTCAAGGACAGCTCCGAGCCAAATGCCCTATAGTGTCCATTCCACTGACTCCAAACCATCGCCGTTTGAGACTTCAGTGGTGTCAAACGAGAGCTGATTGGAGGGCAGAGTGGAGGTCTGTTGTGTTTTCTGATGGAAGCTGGTTATGCCTCGGTGCCAGTGTTGGTTAGGAGGAGGCCTGTTGAGGACCTGCAACCAACCTGTCTGTGTGCTAATCACACTGGAACTACACCTAGAGTCATGGTCTGAATGTGGTTTCGTATGACAGCGGGAGCACTCTTGTGGTTATCCCACGAACCCTGGCAGCAAAATTGTGCGTCAATCTGGTGATACGACCTGTTGTGCTACCGTTCATGAACAACATTCCAGGAGGTGTTCGCTCGCCAACATGCCGTTGTTGTAACATAACATGCTCTACAGAGTGTCGACATGTTTCCTTAGCCTGCTTAATGACCAGAGCTGTCTCCAACCGAGCACATATGGGTCATCATCGTACGACAACTCCAGCGTTGTCCACATTCAGCAACAATCGTTCCTGTATTGACTAATCAAGTGCAGCAGGCATGGAAATCCATGCTACAAACTGGCATTCGGCACCTGTACGACACAACGCACGCACGTTTGCAATCTTTCGTTTAGAATTCTGGCGGTTACATCGGTTATTAACGTACCAGAATTTCACATCTGAAATTGTTTTTCTCGCACTTACTTTAACTGCACAGTTAATCACTTAAATATGTTGCAAGAAACTTTAATGTGGGCTTAACTGCATTCATAACAGGTTCTGGTAATGAGTGTTTATATGAGTCCATCTCATTTCTTCTGTTGTTCTTACACCAATCGTCTTTCAGGCACAGATTATACATTGGTTTTTGGTCAGTGGATAGTTTATGGAAATAAACTACCCACACAGCACGCCTCTAAATTGTCTGTGTTCTTCCTGCCAGCTCTCCCATAAAAGCTGAAGAGAATCAATTTCTTTCAGAGTAAGCCTGCTTTTTCCTCCTAGTGGTTTTCCATCCTCAAGCACTTCACCTTACTTCTCCTTCAGCAAGCGATGAAGGCTATCACCAAACCTCTTTGGGGTGTGGCCAACACATTCCAACTTTTCTATTGCAGTATTGTACAGATTTTTATATATTTAAGTTGTGAACGTAGGGGAGTTGTGATCACCAAGGTTTTTAGTATATCTACGAGGGTCACTCCAAAAGAAATGCACACTATCTTTTTAAACTCCCTCTTTTATTCTACATGTTTGAAAGTTTAACAGTGTGTAGATACATCCTTTAGGAACAATCCTTTAGGAACAATATTTTCATTTATCCACATAATTTCCATCCCTCTCAACTGCCCTACGCCATCTTGGAACCAGCACCTGTATACCTGCATGGTAAAATTCTGGACCAACCTGTTGGAGCCACTGTTCAGCAGCGTGCACAAGGAAGTCATCATCTTCAAACCTTGTTCCACGAAGGGAGTCTTTCAGTTTCCCAAAGATATGATAGTCACATGGAGCCAGGTCAGGACTGTAAGGCGGGTATTTCAGTGTTGTCCATCTGAGCCACTGTCAACATCCTGGGAACCTACCTGGCACAAACCTTTTTTAACGCCAGCACTTTCAGTATTCTGCAAACACTTCCTTCCCCTATCCCAACGTAGTGTGAAAATTCGTTCACTGTGATGCGTCTGTCAGCAGTCACCAATTCGTTAACTATCTGCACATTGTCTGGAGTGTGTGCAGTACGAGGCCTGCCACTGTGAAGACAATCCTCAATATTGCCGTGCCCACTTTAATCACGTAACGTACTCGTCCACCGACTAACTGTACTACGATCGACAGCAGCATTTCCATACACCTTTTTCAACCTCTTGTGGATGTTTCCCACTGTCTAGTTTTCACAGCACATGAATTCTACGACAGCACGTTGCTTCTGACGAACGTCAAGTGTAGCAGCCATCTTGAACACATGCTGTGACGGCGCCACTCACGGGAATAGGTTGAACTAAGTTTGAAAACAAGCGGGAAGTATGTATCTACACGCTATAAAACTTTCACACATGCAGGATGAAAACTGTATTTTTACAAAAATAGTGTGCTTTTCTTTTGAAGTGCCCCCCGTAACACCACACTGGCCCCCACATCTGGAGAAAATCCTCACAACTGCAGAGGCCTCCAAGCCCCCACTTGAGCTACCATAATTTTTAGAGCACGCTACTGTGTGTTTTTCTTGCCACAGTTTCTCACTGTCTCCAATCTTAGACATTTTTCTTGTTGCACTTTGGTGGCAGTATTTAGACATAATTTCTACATCTAAAGCTGTACCCGATACAATACCAATTACAGATGCACCACCATATAGAGATGTGTCACTTCTTTTCATCCAGGTCCTATCTACAGAAACACGTAGGTCAGTAACATCTGCAGGAGATTCACTGTCATGAATATCTACCACAGCATATATTTCTTTTTAGTTTATTTCTACCAGTTCTTCCACTGCTTTCTTCACTGAAACTTTGGCAGTATCACGTGCAGCATCAGAAATTTCTATATTTAATTTTTTAAACTTTGCACAAGATGGAAGCGCGCTCAGGATACCACACTATAAATTACCTCCTTCCCTACCCTATGCAAGACATCTCAGAGCATATGCACATCTAAAATTACTTTCAAAGGTACCAGTGTCAGGTTTTTTCGAAGAGGGAAATGAAAATTCATAGCCACATGAATTACAAATTAATTTAATATCACTAGCTATCTCCACTGTTCTTTCTTCGACAACAGTAGTGCATTCCATATTTTTACAGCTAACACGCGAACATGAAAGCTTTATGGCCTGTCAGAGCAGCTCTACATCAATAAGCCAGAATCCAATGACATCCATAGCAACATCATTCACGCACCTATACAGTACTCCTGTCCCAATTTTCGATGGTGAAGTCGAGAGGTTATGTTATTCACTTTCAAGTGCTTCCTCTTCTCTTTGGTAAGCAGATCTCCATGAAATCTATGTTTCCTAATCACAGTTTTCCACCACCCATTATGCATATATCTTCACTTCGACGTAAAGGTTTGCTAATTCAACCTTCCATGTACTAATATGTGTTAGTATTGTCAGAACGAAAATAAACCACATGCATGAAACTTTTCAGCCGAAGATATAGATGTCAGTCATAGATATCGAAAGAAAATAGCCTTTGCACTCACAAGTATTCCTATGAAGCAAGGAGTTTCCCAAATATCGAAAAAGATAGGAGTGGCTGCAGTGCAAAGTTAAACAGTTTAATATTTTAAAGGCATTTCTAATGCTGCTATCACGATAAAATTCACACACAACATGGATTAAGCTCTGTAGATTAAGAAAATGATACTTTAAGGAATCGATTTTCTGGACCCAGATCCACTACACCCCTTGGAGAAGCAGCTGAATGAATACGATTGGAATTTTGTCGTTGGCTAATTGTTAATCGCCGCGTAATCCCATTATTACTATTTACTGATGGAGCCACTTTCACTCGTGACGGTATTAACAACGCTCGGGATTCAGATCATCGGTTCCACGAAAGCTCCCAGATTCTGGGGAGACAAGTTTTCAAGAACACATATATGAAAATGTGTGGTGTGGTATTATGGACAATTAGTTGACTCGTTATCGTCTTACAAGGGACCGACATCTAGCCTATTTGGAAACGAGCTTCCAGCGTTATTGGAAGAGGTTCCTTTGGCTACAAGGATGGGTGAGTTGCTCCAAAATGCTGGGGTGCCTGCACATTCAATTCGTCAGGTCATACAAAACCTTAACCTAACATTTGCCAGAAGTTGGATCGGCAGAAATAATGACGTTTCTTGGCCACCAAAGTCCACTGTTCTCAGATTTTTGCCTGTGGTTATGTCTGAAAGGCGAAGTCTATAACGGAAAACTAAGCGCAATAGAAGAACTGATCGTTCTGATTATGGATAGTGCTACCCCCATAAAAGAACGCTTAAATGACCTGAGAAGACTACAGGTGTTGTTGTCAAAAGAATTCGAAAGTAAATTTAAGCCTGAGGTGCAGTTTATGTACATCTACTTGGAACTTGATCCTTTGCCTCTGATTAACACATTCTGTGAGTGTTTGGGATACATTGTAACAGCTATGTCTCTGAAATCAGTAAATATTTGACGACGTTGTATGTTAAGTTTTAAACAAATTAATCGACACTCCAATAATATTTCCTGTTCCTACGGAAACACGCTGCATAAGGGTTTTGCAACAGCCCCTAATAGACTTTGGTACTTGACAAAGGCAAAGCAATACTTGGTCGAAAGTTCATGGCATTTTCACCACTTGATGCTGCTGGAAGCCCAAGCACGTTTAATTGAACTTACTGGAAAGTTTTGCTTATGCGCAGTATGACGTTACATATACGGATACTCCAATTTTTCGAGACATTTAGAGCAGTGTCGGGAGCGTCAGTTCAGAATTAACGGCATTATGTTACTCTGTTTTAGCGGAATGTAGGAGACAGTTATGATGCCTGCATACGTTCAATATTTACTGACAACACTAGTTTGTCAAAGCTTCAAAATTATTAAAGCGACTCTCACACTATCAATAATTTCGTCCATATTGTCAGACGTCAGTTGGCAATGCGATTTTACAATATGTCGAACCACCAAAAGGGAGCACGTGCCTCAGTTATGTTCTTTAGCTGGCAAGAAACGATAAAAAAACGACGAAAAAGAGGAAATGGGCCAGAGAATGGCTGCAAAAGGAGCGAGTTGTCCCGTGTTAATTTACTGACCGAAATCATAGCCATGGACCTGAGAGACTTCATAAACTATTCTCCAATGAGTTCTGCATCATACGACAAATCATTATGTCGATACGACATAAAACAGAAAATTTGAATACGTTATTGAGAAAGACAATCGCAGTCGACGAGAGATTAGAAGTAACTTTGTTATCTCTTGCGACAATTTAGTGTTGTAATAGAAGCAAACACGGTTAACAAAGTGGTTATAGAAACCTGTGAAACAATGATATATGCCCTGCAAGGATATATTCAGGTTATTAACGTAAAATAAAATATTTCTCTTACGTTTTCCGACATTTTGGTGAGACTGACAAGCATTTCACAGATCTTTTGCAAGTCACTGCATATACACCCCCTGACAAAAAAAGTGAAGCACCCAGAAGGTAAGGTTGGATGTCAATGTAACTTTGTACTCCTGTGCACCATCAGCGGATCTGTAAATGATTACCGTTCTCCAGAGGTAGAACAGCCACCAGAGAAAGTTATTATTGTGCGTATTCAGTGTTGCGGCCATGACTGGTGGGGTACATAAGGAGTGTGATCAGTGTGACATGCTGAGTGATCAGTGTGAAGGACATGTTACCGGCACCTGTCAGAGTTTGAAAGGGGCCTCATTGTGGGCCTACGTTTGGCCGGTTGGTCGAACCGTGCACTATCCTGATTTGTGGTCCAATGATGGGCTGCATGGGGACGTGAAAACAGCCTTACTTCTCTTCAAGGTTCTGGTCGCCCATGTCTCACGACCACATGGGAGGATCGCACCAAGCAATTCGTAAACTCTTTCGCAATTGTGTCTGCCATCCAAGAACAAGTAATGGACTGTCAGTAACGCTCTGTGTCATCCCACACCACTGGGCGTGAGCAGGAAGCATGGACTGTGGATGAATGGCGTCACATTGTGCTAAGCGGTGAATCGCGGTTCTGCGTTACTCAGCGTGACCATCGTCGTCGAGTATGGCGTCAACGTGTGGAAAGTTTCGATTCTTCCAATGTTTCAGACGGTGTTACTCGCCGCGTGCGGTATGGGGAGCCGTCGTGTATTAGTGGTATGACTGGTAGTGAAAGAGGGGCACAACGGTAAGTCACGCACTTCCAGTGTCTTTGTGTGTTACTTCTCACGCGACAGTATTGTGCCATTTTTCAACAGGACAGTACTCGTCCACGCATGGCACATGTCTCTGCGAACAGTTCGCGTGATGTTGAGTTACTTCCGTAGCCAGAGAGACATCCAGATCTGATCCCTATAGAACATGTGAGGGACCAGCTCAGGTGTCAACTCGTTCGTAGTGCCAGTACCTCGGATATAAAGGAACGGCTACAACGGTTGTGGGCTAGTTTACCCCAAGAAGAGTACACAGGTTTCACATTGTTCTCAGTAGAATCAAAAGGTTCAAATGGCTCTGAGCACTATGCGACTTAACTTCTGAGGTCATCAGTCGCCTAGAACTTAGAACTAATTAAACCTAACTAACCTAAGGACATCACACACATCCATGCCCGAGGTAGGATTCGAACCTGCGACTGTAGCCATCGCTCGGCTCCAGACCTTAGCGCCTAGAACTGCACGGCCACTCCGGCCGGCTCAGTAGAATCAGTTCATGCTTCCAGGCAGACGGGGAGCAACGTCATACTGATAAATAGACTTCAACTGACAAGTTCTTTGTAAATTTGATTCGATATTGTAAACACTGAAATAACATGACATACATTCTCAACCCGTAAAGTTTCATTTACAGGGCTATTACAAATGATTGAAGCGATTTCCTAAATTCACTGTAGCTCCATTCATTGACATATGGTCACAACACACAACAGATACGTAGAAAAACTCATTAAGTTTTGTTCGGCTGAAGCCGCACTTCAGGTTTCTGCCGCCAGAGCGCTCGAGAGCGCAGCGAGACAAAATGGCGACAGGAGCCGAGAAAGCGTATGTTGTGCTTGAAATGCACTCACATCAGTCAGTCATAACAGTGCAACGACACTTCAGGATGAAGTTCAACAAAGATCCACCAACTGCTAACTCCATTCGGCGATGGTATGCGCAGTTTAAAGCTTCTGGATGCCTCTGTAAGGGGAAATCAACGGGTCGGCCTGCAGTGAGCGAAGAAACGGTTGAACGCGTGCGGGCAAGTTTCACGCGTAGCCCGCGGAAGTAGACGAATAAAGCAAGCAGGGAGCTAAACGTACCACAGCCGACGGTTTGGAAAATCTTACGGAAAAGGCTAAAGCAGAAGCCTTACCGTTTACAGTTGCTACAAGCCCTGACACCCGATGACAAAGTCAAACGCTTTGAATTTTCGGCGCGGTTGCAACAGCTCATGGAAGAGGATGCGTTCAGTGCGAAACTTGTTTTCAGTGGTGATGAAGCAACATTTTTTCTTAATGGTGAAGTGAACAGACGCAATGTGCGAATCTGGGCGGTAGATGGTTCAAATGGCTCTGAGCACTATGGGACTCAACTGCTGAGGTCATTAGTCCCCTAGAACTTAGAACTACTTAAACCTAACTAACCTAAGGACATCACACACATCCATGCCCGAGGCAGGATTCGAACCTGCGACCGTAGCGGTCTTGCGGTTCCAGACTGCAGCGCCTTTAACCACACGGCCACTTCGGCCGGCTGGGCGGTAGAGAATCGTCACACATTCGTGCAGCAAATTCGCAATTCACCAAAAGTTAACGTGTTTTGTGCAATCTCACGGTTTAAAGTTTACAGCCCCTTTTTCTTCTGCGAAAAAAACGTTACAGGACACGTGTATCTGGACATGCTGGAAAATTGGCTCATGCCACAACTCGAGACCGACAGCGCCGACTTCATCTTTCAACAGGATGGTGCTCCACCGCACTTCCATCACGATGTTCGGCATTTCTTAAACAGGAGATTGGAAAACCAATGGATCGGTCGTGGTGGAGATCATGATCAGCAATTCATGTCATGGCCTCCACGCTCTCCCGATTTAACCCCATGCGATTTCTTTCTGTGGGGTTGTGTGAAAGATTCAGTGTTTAAACCTCCTGCACCAAGAAACGTGCCAGAACTGCGAGCTCGAATCAACGATGCTTTCGAACTCATTGATGGGGACATGCTGCGCCGAGTGTGGGAGGAACTTGATTATCGGCTTGATGTCTGCCGAATCACTAAAGGGGCACATATCGAACATTTGTGAATGCCTAAAAAAACTTTTTGAGTTTTTGTATGTGTGTGCAAAGCATTGTGAAAATATCTCAAATAATAAAGTTATTGTAGAGCTGTGAAATCACTTCAATCATTTGCAATAACCCTGTAGTTTCCCTCTCTTCTACTGGGTGTTTCAGCATTTTGTCAGGCAGCGTATATGGTCTTTTTTTTTTTTCGAAGTACAAGCGATTTTTCGTACTGCACTGTCATTCGACAAAAAAACGCTTTGTTTTAAAATTATGAAAGAAGGCAGTGTTATCATGAACCCTCCACTGAGCGACCTAAAACGGTAAACTCAATGAGTCTCCCTTATTGTGCTTCAAGACATTAAATGATACATCACCGTCTATTTCCAATTGAGCGACGTCTACTATGAAGTGTTGATCAGTGTAGTAAAGAAATGGCTATTTTTCTACTTGTTACAAGTCGAGAGCACGAGTTCATGACAACGTGGCTCTGGTTATCCACGGACGAAGTGTGTGGCAGTGCAAGTCTGCTGACGGTCAGTCCCCGGCAGATGTCGACGATCGCATTGTCAAAAACGTCTGTGCACATTATTGTACCACAGATTACAGTGAAACGAAAGAATTTGTAAATAAAATATGATAAGTAGTATTCTTCTGTATTCTCTTGTAATGTGTATCATCAAATATTTATCTATCCGCTATGAGGTTATTGTCTGTACCATGAAGATATTATCGTAAATAAATCACGGAAAGAGGAGCTATTAAGTGGTTAGAAAAAATAATTGGAGTTGGATTTTTATTTACCCAAAAACCTCCTGTTGAATTGTTCAAGATTCTGAAGTCTACTAATTTGCTATGGTTACGAATAGAAAACGCTGAAAGCAAATCGCTATCCATTCTGAAGAAAAGATACGAAAATTATTGGTAAAAGTATTATCTCTGGAAAAGATTGTAACTGACTTTAGATATTTCGACGTAGTTTTTTTAACTGCTACGAGTACTACTATTATTTGAAGTCACAAGCTTGAAAGCAACCAAAAGAATTGCATTTCTCTTCCGAATGATATATCGAATATGTGACAAGAGAAAATTTAATTCAGGTAAGGGAAGAGCGATAATACGATGTTTGTAGTGTTGCTATTGGCGACACGGTCATCTATGCGACAGATATTACCGTACTGAGCCTTATCCATTTCAAATGAAGAATATTTAACTACAAAATTACAAACCAATAGTGCGCCCTACATGCTGTTAAAACTGTTTTGTTTTATAGACGAGTTGCAAAAACACTGCACACTAACGCTGTGCGGCTGGTTCAAGAAGCTCTGTCAACATTCAAATAGCGAATATCAAACCGTCTATACTCAACTTTATATGTTCAGTACGTGTTGCCAACACTGAGAATATTTTTGGAGCCATCAATATTGCTCATCAATATTTCAGGTGTTGACAATACTTCAATTATTAGCATAAATTGACGAAAGAAATTTCCGATATCTACTCCATTAGGGCATTGAAATAGCTCAATGGTGAAGCATGAAAATTTGCGCCAGTCGCCTTAACTGCTTCGGTTATGCGAGCACATCTTCTGTTCTCCATATGCCACACACTACACAGTTGTGGACCCTTTCCTTCGCTTGCAGCCCTACCGTAGTTCCACGAGAGGTCAGAACATTATTCTGCTTCTGAATTGAAAGAACGATACGCCGTTAGGAGCATATGTTACCCAGGGTTGTGAGAAACAGTTTGAAAAGCTTGTAAGGATGCTGCATGGCAGGTTGTGTAGAGAAATAACTGTTAAGGAAAAAATCGATACTTTTCGCCGTTTATGAGTTAAATAGCATTGAAGTTAGACAGTCAGGCAGTTGCGTGCGCAAATTCCAGCGGCCTGCTAGAGACGATGTCGCCAAACATGTCCTTCGTTTGGTTTTCTATAAGCGAACGGAAGAGTAATACTAAAATTTGATATGGGACGGTAGTAAGGATCGAGCCCGAGCCACGGCCGAGCAGTCTCGTGTGCTATCATCTACACTATGAGAACGACTGACATTAATTGCATCTGTCGAGCCACTTTAATCTGCGCGCACTACGGCCTAATTGGCTAACTTCAATCCTAATTAACTCGGAAATGGCAGAACGTATCGAATTTTTTATTAACAATTATTTCCCAGCACAACCTATCCAGAAACACCCTTACAAGCTTTAAAGACTGCTTCTGACCACCTTGTATATGGTGTAAGTTGTTTTGGACTTTGATTTCCGAAAGAACAGACACCATACCTGTTTAAGAGCCATATAATGACTGACAGTGTTACTGAACGTCTTCTGTCAAATAGTATATTAGAGAATATTTTATATCCCAGATAAAGTAGTGTGATCCCTCTGTAATTGCCACACTCCATCTGATCTGATTTCTTATGTATGGGACTTGCGATACCCTCTTTCCATTGTTGGGGCGTTTTATCCTCTTCCCATATTCTGGTGACTATTTTCAGAAGGCTTCGTTCCAGCTCTCTGCCTCCTTGCTTAAACAGTTCTGCTGGAATACCATCTGTCCCTGCCGTCTTGTTGTTTTTCAGTTTCTTCATGGCAGATTTCACTTCTTCTATATTTGGTGGGGCAGTGTTGTTGCCTTGGTCCTCTTCCCCATTCGTTTCTATTGGATTCCCTGGTATGGTTATTCTAATATAATATTCTACAGAATTCTCCCAATCATACAGAAGGAGACGGTGCCGTACCAATGCGGATTTCTCCCCGGTAATTCAACTATAGATCAAGTATTCACCTTAAGACAAATCCTGAAAAAAAAACGAATAAGTGGTTGGCACGCATTACTTCTTTATAAAATACGAAGCAGCTTATGATAGCATAAATACAGAGTGGTTATATCAAGCTCCAGATGAACTGGGAATCTCTAGAAAGTTGGTAAGGCTGGTGAGAATGACAATGAGCGAAACACAAGGTAGTGTAAGAATAGGAGGAATGATGTCCAATACATTGAGTATTAAAAACGGAATGCGACAAGGGCATGCATTGGCACGTCTTCTCTTAATACTGGCCAACAGAGCCTATTTTGCCCTAACAAGACTTCTGTCCTCAAGGCTCCTGACTCGTACCACGAAATTAACTATGTATAAATCACTTATACGACCAGTGCTTACATATGCCTCTGAAACCTAGACATTAACAACTAAAGATATTGAAATACTGAATGCTTTTGAAGAAAGGTACTTAGGCGAATTATCGGCCCAATCTGTGAAAGAGGAAGATGGAGGAGGAGATACAACCATGAGTTCTATATCATATGAAAGACCAACCCATCAGAGGGGTAGTTAAATCATCCAGACTGAGGTGGGCGGGACATGTGGCTCGCATGAATGATACAGAAGTGCCAAAAAAAGGAAAGCCAGGAGGATTGAGTGGATGTGGTCGACCAAGAGCCAGATGGGAAGATGGAGTAATCGAATATTTTAGGAAGATGGGCTATGGAAACTGGAGAACTGTGTGCCGAGATGGGACTCGCATTAAGACCAATGTGTCTACTGTGCAATTCGCTAATATCTATTCTATCCATGGATGGTGTAAAGGAGAATCAAGGAGATAGAAACTTTGAATCGGAATATGAGGCGAGCAAGGATAATAAAACTAGTAGCTCGATGCCTATTAAAGATTTTATAAGGATTCAAGCCATGTCGAGACATTTTTTCAGCAGTCTTCATGTCGACTGTTCAAGCTAGTTTGCGCTCATAACGCATTACTTAGGCTGTTCTATCTGCCTCGGCAAATGCGGGTTGGTTCCCCTTATTCCGCCTCAGTTACACTATGTTGGCGATTGATGCGCAAACACTGTCTAATTACTTTACCATGCAAACATTAGGGGTTACACTCGTCTGGTATGAGACGTTCGCAGGGGATCCACTGGGGGGTCGAACCGCACAATAACCCTGGGTTCGGTGTGGGGCGGCGGTGGGGCGAGTGGACTGCTGTGGCCTGTTGTGGGATTGTGAACCACTTAGGCCGTATTAGTTTTATTAGTTTGCATTGTAGCGTATGCCAAGTTCCTTTATAAATCCTAAATAAAAATAAAAGCTTACAAAAATGAATAATGAGTAATTGTTTGTATTCTTTTGGGTGAACCTCCCACTTCAGCATCATGTGTCAGAACTGGAAGCTGCAAAACCAAAATAGCTTGAACGAAACTCTACGCTATGTATGAAGAATGTATTCGCGTAACTGAACATCCAACGCTCTGCGTAGGTGAAGTATTATGACTGGATTCAAACTAATCCTTTCCGCGTTTGTAGTTCTACACTCAACCTTTTTCTTTCCTTGCTCCACTTTGAAACACTACGAAAATTGAAGCAGGATGTTCTTGTTATTCGAAAAAACATGTTCTTTCGAACGACTTACTTTCTCAAAACCATAAGAGAAATGACCAAATATACCCTGGTTACGCTGCCACATAATTAGTTATTGTAAGGTAGTACAAGTTGCCTGCACATTTGTTAGGACCAACTGTTAATTTGTTTCTATTTTTTATTGTATTACAACTTTTTATAACTTTCAGTTTCAATTAAACGGTGGTGATGTGTTATCCGTCTCAACAACTGAAAGCTATGCCTAAAAGTAACAGTTATCAATGTTGCTTCTTCAGGAATGACAATTGGCAAATATGCCGCACTGTAGAAACGTTGGCTTTTGAAGTTCTCTAGTGAGTAGCGTGGAAAAATCCAGTCAAGTTAAGCTTGGTACAGATAAGGTAGAGTTCCGAATTTTGGCATGGACAGTCGAGCAGGACCGAGTGCCACGTCGTCCTCTGCCAATGGCGTCATTGGTCGCGGTGTGAAGACCCATGTGGTCAGCACACCGCTCTCATGGTCGTTGTCGGATTTCTTCATCTTGGAGCCGCTACTGCTCAGTCAAGCAGTTCTTCAGCTGGCCTCACAAGACTGAGTGCACCCTGTTCCTGTCCTCCCACCAAGGGCATATTCCTGAATACCTAGAATTGAACCCTGCTCCCTTGCATGGCAGTCAGCCAACAAGACTCAGAAGCCAGACATGCTAGGTATCAGTTGATTTATTTATTTAACCATATTACACAAGAGGTACTGAGTCCACGGTCCTTGGCAGTGAAGCGTTGTTGTTCAGTCGACTGCAGACGCTACGCTCAGTATGTCCAGAGAGCACAGCAAACTAGTGTAGTGGGCGTTTCAGGCTGGTAGTGAAGCTGCGTTAGGTGGTGGCACAGCAGTCAGGCACTGCTAAGGTGTTAGCAGGTTGGGCTGGGAGTCTGCCCCAGCTGTGGCGTGTATTGTAGACATCTGGGTAGAGAAACCTGGATGCAACCACTGGCAGGCAGCCCCTGGGAATGGGGGCCCACAGGAGTGAAGGCTGGAATTCCAATGCAGGTAGTCCTGTAGGATGACGAACAGAGATTGCTGCTCCATCGAATACCAGGAGAGCGGCGATCTCATGACGGTAGTCCATTAACAGCATTCGCCGATTCGATGCTTCTTGCAGGCTGGACGACTGATATTTAAATATGGTCGGGATTGTTGACAAGCAGATGTCCCAGCTGTCACGCACGTCCCTAGCCACAGTGCTGCTGAAGCGTCCTGTGTTTTGGTAAAACTGCTGATCATCGGCCAAGCGGTCATGCCGATGTGCCGAGGTGTACGTGGTGGCAAAATGTTGCACTAGCTTAATTCTGCAAGCAGCGTGATTATGGCAGCGAGTGCCATGATTATGGCAGCGAGTGCTTGCACCGACCAGCGACACTACAGGAAGGTTAAAAAATCAAACAACGAATGATATTGCTGTCAGCTTTACATCAACACGATGCGCCTGTGCAGGTGTGAACGCAAGGAAGGAAAAAGCGTGCACCTACACGTATGTGTCGGGCAAGCACAAGTCGCACGGCCATTAATCGCAATGTACGCAGGTGTAAACGCACCTCAAAGGGCACCACACTCAGGCAGTCTCCTCGTGGACAAAGCTATCACTGTTATCTCGACGCCTAACCTCTCGAATCGCCTCACTTGGACTTCGACTCTGCTCGGAACTGGGCTAATCTGGAATGTCTTCTATTCACCACTCCGACCACCGCTTTTATCCACGGACGTCGCTAATCGTGCTCCACTGGCAGTGCTAGTCCAGTCATTGGAGATTTATATAATTTTGTTTTCTGTCTTCACTCGTAGAGAAATTAACTGTGTTGATTACTCACGCGTTCTGTTATTTGTTGTACTTCCATTCGGATGCAACATCACAGTTGTTAGAGAAATATGAAATCGATAGGTTCAGGAGGTTCGCTCGGTTGTGCGAAATGCTTGTTAGCAGCAAATGCCCACATGGACAGCACAATGATGTCTGGAGCCTCACAGACTGGCAGCACGGCGAACATCACCGCGGCTTCCTGTGACTGCCTATCAGAGGAGGGAGGGGCGGTGATGGTTTTGGAAGAAAGGACAGCACTGGACACAGAAGTGGCATCAAGTCGGCTTTTTAGAAGAGTCCCAGTTCTGTGTACAGTTTAACGTTGGATGTATCCATGTGTGTCTGCCATTTGCAGATAAGTATTCTAACTGGACTCATTAAAAAACTAAGCATCATTTATTGAGCTGAAAGAAAATGAACTACAGCGTTAAACAATTGTTGGTGTCAACACGCCCTTCAAATTATTTGTATTAAACGAGGAATTAATTAATTAAGGAAAGAGAGAAAAGCGAAACCGACAGTAATAGCGCAACATTTATATCCACAGGAATATTATTACGATTCACAGCTTCATTTCCGTCACTGCCTCTCTTCTAGCTTCCATATGTCACAGACGTTATTATGCATATGTAATGGGCCTTTCCTGTAGTATGTAGTAGGCAAAGTGCAGTTTCAGCGAATACAAACATGCCATTTACCTTTACTCCAACTGTTAACGAGCATGTGTGTGCATTTTATTTTATATGTTTACTTACTTTAATTCCCAAACAGTCGCATACCAATTCTGACGCCAGTTGTTACAACAAAGGCATCGCTTCTCCGTACTGGGCTGGTCTTATCCTACAAACAACCCATCTGTAGATGAAGTGGTCATCAAATATACAGGGAACGGACGAATTATGGGAACACCAAAGACACAACACATTAGCATGCCTAAACGGTGTAGGAAATCCCTTGGCGTCCAAAACGGGCTACAATCGTCACACAATGAATAAACACATGTCCTTTACGGTTTCGAGTGAATCTTGTATCATTCATCCTGCGAAATAATGGCATATTCACGTATCGATGACGGAGGTGAAAGCGACCACGCCTTTTCTCCCAAGTAGACAACAAATGTTCATTAGTATGGAGATCTGGTGACTGTGTGGGCTGGGGAGATTCGACAGTTCATCCGCACGTTCACAAAACCAGTCCTCGATGATGCGAGGTGGTTGAAAAGAGGGCTTGTCGTCTCGGAACACAGCATCATCACTGGGGAACAAATATTTTACCGTGGGGTTGACCTGAACAGCCAAAATGGTCACGTAATCGTTGGTCGTAATGCCACCTTGCAGAGTAACTAAGGAGCTGACGGAATACCACGATATGGCTGTCCAAATCATCATCGAATCACCGGCATTTTTCACTCTCGGATGTAAACTTGGCCGGAAGTTGGGAACAGTGTGAAAGAAGACTCACACGGCCAAAAGAGATTCTTCCACAACTCCACAGCCCACCTTTTTATGATGAGTGGTTTTGAAATTTCAGCTCGCCCTGTAATTCCCAGCTTCTGGAGCTCCCTTCATGTCGTTCTGGTGCTGACAGGGTTCACGAGGGCAAAATTCAGTTCTACAGTGACTTTTGCAGTTGACGTCCTCTCATTTCTCGTCACAGTCCTCATAATAACACATCTTTGATACGGTGCGCTTTGAAACATGAAACACTTTGGTCCCCATAGTTACGGAAGCACTCCCCATGTCAGCACCAACAATCTGTCCGCGATCGCATTCATTCCGACAGAATGCAACTACAACTACACAGAACACTGTTCTCATCATGACTGACACTTGCAACGTACTGAGGACACTGCACGGCTGCCGTTCGTGATCAGGCACGGTAGAGCAATGGCTAGTACCTGCATTTATGTTCAAGACTGCAATTCTCTCAGTGTTCCCAGGTTTTTATGCACCCTCCGTATATCTACCTTCTGGTAAGATAATAACACGAAGTTATTTTAAAACTTTTGTCAGCATGCTTTATGTAACTTACTGAGACAGGTAACGACAAGGGAAACATTTCTGAAAGAGACAATGCTGTCTACATCGAATATATAGTCTTTTTTTGTTTTTTGTTTTTGAGAGTATTTGGGTAGAGTGTAGCCTTACTTTGAAGTGAAACATGGACGACTTACACTACAGAGAATAGGAGATTTTGAAACGTGCTACAGGAGAATGCTGAATATCAGATGCATTGACCTAGCAACTTTTATATTATAGTATTTATATCCAGCGATCACAGACTCCTACAGACAACCTTCGCCAGGTCGTTCACCCAGCGCTGCCTTGGTCGTCTTATGGAGCGTTCGGTGTGTGGTTTCCCCCTAAATGCTTTCTTCAGCTGTCGTTCTTCTGGCATATAGGCTACATGGAGCACCTCGCCCGTGAAGAGGTAGTGCGTCGAATACGGAATAAAACAGCTTTATGGCTCAAACTGACTAAAACAAGGGGTTAGTTGACAGGGCACCTGAGGCATCAAGGAATGCTTATTTTGGTAATGAAGGGAAATGAGGGGAGGGTAGGAATTGTAGGCGGTGACCAGGGCTTGACTACAGTAAGAATGTTCCAATGGATGCTGGTTTCAGTAGTTATTCAGAGAGGAATTGACTCGAAAAGACAGACTAGAGTTATGCGCTGCATCAAACCAATCTTTGGACTGAAGACTAAACTACAATATACAATCCATTATAGAAATTATTCGTCTAACAAAACAATAGCCGTAGATTCAATCCTGTGCATTCCTAAGTGGGCCACCGCAAGAAGTTGGACCTAGCTGTGAACTATAACGGTTAACACACCCAGCACTCCGACACCAAAGTCAAAACAGAACACCCGTAACGAGGAAGAGAGCCGAACCGTTACATTCGTAGGACTTTTAACCGCCGATAAGCTTTAACAGTGCCATTATTCCTCAGCTGGAACCACTATCAGATCATTCTGTCGATCGTTTGATTACCCGGATTACGGCACTCCACCGTTAAAAGCGATTTAAGATCAAGGCTATCTCCATCTCAGCGCTGTTTCGCAAAATATCAGAGCGCCGACAAAAGAATACAAAGAAGCCGCTCCACATGCACCACTCGACAGCTATTCTGCAGAAAACTAGTGTCTGCAAGTGATTAACTACGTTGATATTTGTCATCACTATGAGTTCTATTAGCTGTGTGTGCTACAACGGCTGTTAAGAAACGCCACATACGTCCACACGTATTGTGACGCATCTTCGTCGGTCTTTTGTTATATGTGGTTATTCCTGCTTCAGAAATTTAATTTTGCTACGAAATGTTTCCACCGTGTAGATGAGCACAGATAGGTAGAAGTGGAAATAATTGTAAGAGCGTTTCTACGTAACCGAGGCTGCAGATGATATGTAAGTTATCTGGCGCGTCTAAAGGACCCAGGGAGTGGGGTACAGAAGGCGTAAGTGTTTTTTCTATATATCAAATTTTCAATAATTCGTCTGAATGATATAGATGCTGATCACTATTTTCGAATTATTACAGTTTTATGCAATAAAAAAGAGTAGTTTCCGTTTGAAGAAAGTTTTTCGATTTGAAACCTGTTATTTAAATTTATTATATGAGAAGTCTGTCATTGCTTTCCACACAATATTTGTCAAGCAGTTGTGTTAAATATAAAACATAGGAGGGTCATGTCAAAATTAACACGTCCCTTTTGTGTTCAGGAAATTACAGCGGTTAAGATTTCACAATAACACATTTAAGTAGGGCAAAATTCCAGCTACCTACTGTCATTTTACCAAATAGACACCACTATTTGCCAACGATGAAAAAGATTCTGTGTGCTGTGTTAGTAAAAACCTGAACCACTGAGGCTGGCCACTGTTTTACAGCGTTGCTAGCAGTATCCGCGTTTGGTACGTGGCCATAGGCATAAGGAGGTGGAAGTCTGACGGTGCTAAATCAGGACTGCTCAGTGGATGTGGTATGACAGCTGAGTCAAATTTGTCATTGAATTCTGCAGTCAGTTCACCTGCGTAGCAGATAAGGGGACCGTACAAACGTCGAGTTAGAGTCATATTGATGGGGTTTGTAGGGCACGGTTAGGACTTGAACATATGTAAACAAAAAGACGCAACTTTCAACCGTTTATGAGAAAAATTACAGGCGTGCTACTGTTGCACGCTTTGTAGAGGCAGTAGTGTTCATGTAATCAACAGCCGAGCGAGTAAGCACTTAGTTTCATATTCGCGAGGTTTCTGGTTCCAGTCTCGCTGCCGGTAGTTTATGATGTGTTGGTAAATGTGCCAACACCTTGTAGATAGAGGAGGCCGAAAAGGAAGCTATCTAACGCAGACGGGCGTGAATTCTGGAACAGGATAAGTATTGAATGCTAATAAGAAAAGTATGCAGCTCCTCGAATACTTAACTTTTATTTATCCTTGTTGTGAATACAGCATTCCGGATGAGACATTTCATACGATAACTATCAAACTATCACTTGCTATGTAAGGCTAATGGCGCCTTGCTAGGTCGTAGCCATGGACTTAGCTGAAGGCTATTCTAACTGTCTCTCGGCAAATGAGAGAAAGGCTTCGTCAGTGTAGTCGCTAGCAAAGTCGTCGTACAACTGGGGGCGAGTGCTATTCCGTATCTCGAGACCTGCCTTGTGGTGGCGCTAGGTCTGCGATCACACAGTGGCGACACGCGGGTCCGACATGTACTAAATGGACCGCGGCCGATTTAAGCTACCACCTAGCAAGTGTGGTGTCTGGCGGTGACACCACAGTTTATTTGTCCTTTTCACGTAATTAGAGTAACAGATTTATAACGTCCGTTAAAAGTATCAATATCTTATCATTCATTTAATATTTTCTTAACGTTTAATGTTAAAAAGGAGACAAATTTTTTTCGTAATGAAACTGGAAATGAAATAAGGATCCACGAGGACTTTCAGTCAAATAAGTGTAGTCATTTTTTTTTTTATTATTGTATCCTCATTTGTGACAAACATAATGCAGCACAGTACGAATCAGGATGTAACTGATCGTAGAAATTTGGAAAACAATTATTATGGTGATATACAGTAGATGTAAGGAACGCCGAAGTTTAACAAGGCCTTCGTTTTTTTCAATGTTTCTATTGCAAAACAAGCTTGTTTTACGTTCATAAACGGCTCTCGGTTGACACATAATTTCGCGGCGTTCCACGCATATCAAAGCACAGCACCAAATATTGGTGGAGATAATTCACAGAAAAAGGTAGTACTGACAGTGAGACTCGATCCAGAGCCATCGCCTTTAGGAAACTAAGGACTCAATTCGATCGGCTGGAGATATTTTGCCTGCTTGCGATTGTATAAAATGTATAAGCACGCCTAAAATCTTCAAACTCGATTTTCTCGAAACCGACTGAGAGTTGCGTCTTCCCATTCATGCGTGTTGAAATCCTCATCGTGCCCTACACAGCCTGTCAGTACGAATCAGATCGGTGAGGGTAAGCTAGTACGGTTCCCTAGTGAATGGGCAGCGTAGCTAACTGCCTGGTAGCGGTTCCAAGATCAAGAAACCGGACAACGACCGGCGCAGTGGTGTGCTGACCACATACCCCTCCTTACCGCATTCGATGATGCCATTGGCAAAGGACGACACGGCGGTCGGTCGGTATTGACTGACCCGTCTAGTGCCAGAGCGCGGATCTTTGCTTACGTACTTCTATACTCACAAAGTGTTTTAGGGGCTGCAGTCTGAAGTTTGTATTCGTCTTTGCCCTGACTTTGGAATTCAAGCTTCAGCTTATTTGTAAAACTATATAGTACACCAGGAATAAACCGAATGACATAGCGCTGTATCAAACAGATTAGCCTTGTATTCGGTAGGGTGGAGGCTGCAGTCTTCACCCAACCATCCTGATGTAGGTTTTCCGTGTTTTCCATAAATTATTTCAGGCAAATTCCGGGACTGTTCTTACTATAAGGCCACGGCCGACTATGTGTTACGCTTGTCTTACTAGACATGTAAGTACGTAAATGTCTGCATATCTGAATTTCTTTATTTTTATTTTTCTTAAGTTTTAATACCAAGATATGTTCAACATGCTTCTAAAAGTGATCTACGGATGAATAAAACTACTGCCATTACTACAGTCTCATCTAGAAGTTTAAGGCAACTCTCATTTCAGAACGCTACAAAACATCAGAAAAATCCAAACCATGGCTAGACCCAGAAGACTGCAGATTGCTGTCTCGAACTAAAACTTTCTTGGAGAATTCTCATGTCGACACTTCAGGCAGTGTTTTTGGATTCTGGACCGTAGTGGTACCACCACAACTCATCTCCGGTGATGATGGAATTCACAAAATTTTCACCTTCATTCTTGTACTGGTCCAGCAGCTCCCGACAAATTGTCATTCAATAATCATCCCCCCACCCCCCATTAAAAAATGGATATTTGTTTTGGTCTTGTGTAATCATCAGCGGAGCCAACCTCGCACGCATTTTGCAGTAACCAAGGTTGCGTAACGTCTTCTCTTCGCTGTGCACACAATCCCTTAGTCACCGAGAAGTACACCGCAACGCCATTTGATATCAGGGAGAGACGAGCAGGGTCGACCTGGGCAAATTTTGTCGTACACGTCCTTTCCACCACTACCGAAACGCGGTACCTTCCGCCTCACATTATCACATCTATCGTATAGTGTCTACGCTTCTTCAACAAGCGTCGACGGATATCAGGTGACACACTTCGTTCAGTAGTAGAGAATTTGGTGACAAATCTACGGTTTATACGCACTTCGGTGTCAGACGCCATTTTGGAATGCTCCCCTGCTGATGCCATCTGCCAAAAGCGAACGAAAAGAATAGGAAAATAGTGGTAAGATTAACAATATTATCACTATATAATCTTGTTCGGACACTCAGTCAAAATAAAAAATCACGAGGCAACACCCGTGGAGGTGAACAGTGTCTGGAAATCAGCAACACTAGTGTTTTTAAAAATATTTGCTTAATATCGTAGTTCAGTGTTGACTTAAAGAAATGATATTCAAACGGGATGCCATCTAAATCTAGAAAATTATCAATTCAAGAATATTCTCGCTTTTAAACATTCGAAGATGTGTCAAAAGACCATTTACTTTGTTTTCTACAGACGACAGTTTTTCTCTTATGGAAAAGTGAAGGTTACAGCAATATTGGACGCAGTGGTTGTTCGCAAGAAACGACGATGAACTGGATGAAATATTTAAAGTCCTCGAGGTTTTACCATTTTAACCTCTGGTGACCGACGGAAGGGTAGCTGCGGCTGCGGAATTGGTGTATGCAGTCAGACTGACAGTTTGTCGATTATGTCACACGAGATTTAATTGTTCTTGTTTTATGCTTTACATCAACCACTTTGTCTTTTAAGATACAATCACTCAGTCTTCTTAGCCAAGTGATGATCTCTTGGACATCGCCTCGTTAGGCAAATACAACATACAGTGCCACCTGGTGCAGCTTGTAGCATTAACTTTGTTTATGTTTACGGCCCAGTTTCCATAACTTCAATTAATGTTTCCCATTTTATACGATTTAGATGACTGTAATTTTGTGTCTAATGGAATAAGCAATTGGACTATGAATTTCTTTCCTTGGGTTAGCTTCGTATGAAAAATATGAACTGAAACAATAATGGGTTCGAACAAATGTTCCTCAGACAATAGTAACTATGTATGATAAGACAAACAAAAAGGAATTCCAGTGTAAGATGGACAAATAATTTCAGAGCAAATGTTGAAAAACTGTCATTTTCTCGGAATTACAATAACATATGGAATTTTCTTTACGTTTAGATTATACAATAAAATGTAATCAGACGTGAATACACTAGAAGTATCAGCCTTTTGCTATCACCATAAAGATATCTATCGTTAAGCATAAAGAAAACAATAAACTCTGCCACACAAATGTGTACTAACTGACAAATTAAGTCACCTCTATGTTCTTTAAGAGCTTTAAATGACTAATGTCTAGTACATTGTTTAGCATACAGGTATTTATTTATTTATCCATCTTTAAGCATTTACATGCAATCGATATGGTCATGAGTAATGTACAATTTACATATTAAGAAATATAACTATTGTGAGGTATCACACAAAGCTAAAGTACTCATTTTAACATTGCTATAGGGCATCATTACAAATTTATACAATAAAATGTAATCAGACGTGAATACACTAGAAGTATCAGCCTTTTGCTATCACCATAAAGATATCTATCGTTAAGCATAAAGAAAACAATACACTCTGCCACACAAATGTGTACTAACTGACAAATTAAGTCACCTCTATGTTCTTTAAGAGCTTTAAATGACTAATGTCTAGTACATTGTTTAGCATACAGGTATTTATTTATTTATCCATCTTTAAGCATTTACATGCAATCGATATGGTCATGAGTAATGTACAATTTACATATTAAGAAATATAACTATTGTGAGGTATCACACAAAGCTAAAGTACTCATTTTAACATTGCTATAGGGCATCATTACAAATTTAACCAAACTTTTACTGTACGCAATCACATGAGATGGAAGCAAGATATACTTTAAGGAAAGTATATTGGTTACCGAATAACACATTAACTAGTGCATGAGAGACCTGGCTCTGTAAGGATACAATATTAAACTTTTAGTCAAACTTTCACTATGCACGAACCAAGAAATTCTTGAATGAAATTTAAGTGGTCAATAAATTGCATAGTGTCTATAATATGGGTACCCTCAAACTGTTACACATTACTACACACTCTTTCACAGGCACATTTACTGTAAACCAACATACAGAACGTAGACACACTACTCTTTCATAAAAGTTCACTGTTTAAAAACCTGTACAATGTCTAAAATATAATGGGCTCTTAAACTAGTATGACTTACAAGATAGTTTACAAAACACTTTTCAGGCCAAATTTGCATAACAAATAAAAATATATCCAATAGTACTTCTTTATGCAAACTTAGTAAATACAATTTAATGTTTAACGAAGTTATTCACTTTTAGGAACACGGAGAGCACTTGGAAATTGCATTATCTCTGAGATTAGAAAACTGGACCCACATAATGTTAAGTAAGATTTAGCAAATAAATTAATCAACTGTTTAAAGTAAAAACTTTCATTTTTATGATTACTCGGAACTATTCATGGAGCAGGAGTAGGAAACTGCCACAGGTGAAGTGATACATGTCAGTGTATACCAGTTCAAATTAATGCTTACGTTGAATAAACTTCGCGAAGCATTGGCTCCTGCAAAATGTAACAGTTTTAATTTTCTACACTGCCTGTAGGTGGTCGAAGAGTTGAGGTGCTGTGACGGTTGCGATGGCCAGGAAATCAATCGTGGCCCTGCATATATGATCTATAAGCTTCTCCTTGGCCACTGAAATGTAAATTAGAGCATGCCACTATATGCTACGTTGTCATTCTAACGGCATTCCAATTCAAATGTCCTTCTAAAGCCATGCCAATGCCAATTCCACTCGAGTGGAATTAACTATAATTTCGCGTCGCTCTTCCCTCCAGTTGCTTCCACGTCAATGGCTGGTGACAGGCTAGTAATTGTCCAAGTGTGGGCGCACCAACTTCACCTCCACGTTTTCTAAAGGCACGTTCACCTCCCAGCATACAGCGACTTCCTCCATCTTTTCCTTTCAAATCTACAATTCCTAAGCATGAATAGAAATTCAATACATTTCACGTACAAAAGGACATAAAATTCATAACAATATTCAGTAAAATTAGACAAACGTGAAAACATACAAAATTAAGAAAACAATAATACTTCTATATATGTGATATGAAGTGTCAGTATTGTTATATCATTGACATACAGTATAGGTGTTACCAGCTGACTTCACAGTGCTGTCATCAGCAGCAGTTACTGAGCACCCACTGATGGTACATCAGACCCTGTACACGTTATGTGTAACTGAACCCATAGCAGACATTGGAATGAAATTAGAATTATATATTAATACCTTCAGCTGCTGACAGACGTTGATATGTATCAAAGGGGACAGTTGAAAATGTGTGCCCCGCCCGGGACTCGAACCCAGGATCTCCTGCTTACATGGCAGACGCTCTATCCATCTGAGCCACCGAAGGCACAGACGATATTGCGACTGCAGGGACTATCTCGCGCATGCCTCCCACGAGACCCATATTCTCACCTTATATGTCCACACACTACATTCGTAGTGTCCCTACCCAACACACTCATCAATCGTGGAAGACATTCTTACCAAGTCCCGTAAGAGTTTAGGTAATATGTGTGCATCCGCACAGAAGAAGAAGGTCATGGCCGGTATTGCCAGAACTATATACTTATATGGATATGGTGTCTGTTCTTTCAGACGTGTCCCAAGAACAGACACCATATCCATATATGTACGTAGCAGACCTGGCTGTGCCGTTTACCGTTGTCCTGGTGAATATGGCCAAGTGACGGTACAGAGACCCGATGTCCCAAACTCCACACCAAACTATGGTTGACTACAGCCGGCTGCATCAAGGGCCAGTGGTGAACGGCTGAGGAAAGATCTCACTTCAAATCCTGGCACTTACGAAGACGGCTGGATCCCGGCGACCCCTAGTGGCAGCGGAATTCTGGGTTGCGAAGAGCCTTGGCGGTCAGTCAGCATTTAAGGATTCGTGGCGTGTGAGGGTGCTGTCAGCTGAGTTATGGGTACATATTATATTTATGGCAGCGTCCGACACAGGGTGTGCATCATAATACAGCCCAGCTATGTGGTGATGACTGACTGGCCCTGGGGGAGGGGGGAATAAATAGTGTCATCAGGAAGCTGAAGCTGAAGCATTCTGCCACCGTGGGGAAGGGTAGTTGGTGTCCGAGGACTTTGTCATTGCCTCGTCGGTCGGAGTGTGGAAGTGGCTCACTGTTGAGGATTCTGTGTCGGTTGTATGTTAGAAAATAAGAAAAATTAACTCACAGTAAAAACACCATGGTAGCCTTGCTTTAGTTGCGTTCTCAAGACATTATGACTGAGGAATTTATCGGAACTTCTATAACCTAGTACTCTAATTACTCTTTATTCCTCTTGCTCTGAGAGGTTTATCCACTGCGATGCGCTTCAACAGTCCTCCGATAACACTGATCCAGCTCTTCATGAGTTGCCCAAAAAATTCTCTGATTCTCCTTCATTCTTTTCCAGTTACAGGCGCTATATCATCTCGAACTGCGCCGTATTCAAATCCTTTTAATTCCTTTATTTCCACACACTTTTATGTTACTACACATTTCCCATTACATCACGTCTTTCACTTGGCTGGCTATAATTGGTGGATCTACTGCTATCATAAACACTGTTCTCAAGCAACTGGAGCGGTTCAGTTGATGACATCACGGCCAGTGTGCCATCTCAGGTTCTATAGCACCTCACGAGGAGAACACGGCAAATGCCATAACCTGATTCCCCAGTATCTTCGCTTAGTGGAAGAGTAGTCAAAATAAGGGAAGAAGTGTCTCGGCTTACCCGTAGATATTCGAGTATCTACAGATAAGCCGAGACACATGTTTGCTTATTTTGACCCCTCTTCCACTGAGTGAAGTGTCTGGGATATTGAATATGGCACTGGCCGTCTTCTCCTCGTCAGCGCTTTGCTGTCTGAGGCAATGCAGCATGACGTGAAGACAGTAAAACCTAATCAAACAATTCTGTTTAGTCTTCTTATTCTTGTTCTAATTCTTTCGCGGTGTCCACGGCTTAAACCGATCTTATTGAAACAAGCAGGATATGTTAACCATCTTCATGCACCGTCTCATTACCCCCAGATTACATGTCGTAGTGTTCTTGTCTACACTCAGTACCTATTACCTTAAGTCCTACATGATAACTAACCTTAATTACTATGTATATGGTACTCGTATTGTCCTTAATTATCCTAAAACATTTACTCCATAAAAATTTATTGCAAAAAAACCACGACTATTGTGGCCCATCCTTAAAAATCACCTAAGTTTTCGGGGAACCCAAGGGTTACCTCACTTGAGTCATAAACTCTGTCTGCACTGGCCGGCATAGTACCCTTTCCAGTGGCATACCCAGCACACTATGGCTTGTAACTCAGTGCAAAGAGCAGAATGACCAGGTAAATTGCACTGGATGCATATTACAGGTGATAACGGATATTACGGAAAAATTAGGGAGAGGTCAAACCGAAGTAGGGAATTCCACGAATAGTCTTAAATAGAAGTCCAATTGGCTATTACGGATGTTGCTTTTATTCACAACGATTATGCAGCATTCTGTCTTAATTTGCGTCTTCCTGCAGACGTCTGCTCTTATGGTAGACCTTCTTTTTGTCAATAACTCTTCTTTTCCATTCATCCACCCCACTTCTGATACCAAATGCAATGGTGTATCGGGATGGCTACGCGTAGGCGAGCGATTCTCTACCAGAGATGGATGTGGGATGCAGCAGAAGGCAGCCTTGTTTACAAGTGCCCTTTATTCTTTATTATTTACATTCGGTCTTCTTGGACGTGGGTGTTGATCTCTGGGAGGTTGGCGAGTGCAGGAAATATGCCGCTGCAGTATCACACCCTGTAGCAGTGTTGTTCTTGTGAGCAACATCGCAAACCAAGTCCCTGTAGGCAGCTCGTGTAATTGCGCTCTCAGGAGACCCAGTACTGTCTTCTAGCATTGCCCCAGGAAAGTCAGTCAAGGGACAGTAGGGCGACCCAGCGCCCCAAACTATGCACCGGAGGAAGAGTGGCTATATCAGGCCCCAGTGGCACAGGGCTGGCACGACCTAACTTAAATCTCTGGAACACTGGAAGTGAGGTGGATCTCAGAGAGTAGACCCGCAGTGGAGGCACGACACAAGCCTGCCATGAGCCGGGATAGGTAGGCACCAATCGACGGTTCGATACCTGCTAACGGTGTTGCAAGCTGCATCATAGGTACGTCACTGTCTTTGTAGCAATTTCCAATACAGGTGGGCATTATAACATGACCCAGCTGCTTGATGATGACTGGCACCCAGGTGGCATAAATATTGTTGTCAGGAGGGTGACTATGCAGAAGAGGTAGCACAGCCACGTTCTTTTGCCATGTGGAACCTCAAGAATTATATTGTATTTGTGTGAACTGAATAAACCAAGAAGGAAATTGTACCTCAAGAACTATATTGTATTTGTGTGAACTGAATAAACCAAGAAAAAAATTATTCACCATACACCTTTGTTGTTATTTACAAAAAAATCCTATCCCCTATTGTATTATGTATGAATATGTATATAAAGGCTGTGTGTGTCTCAAATGGCACTAGTTTTGCTGAAGATGAGAGCTATTAAGACGGTGAAGTTTAAGCATTCATAATATTTAATTGTAGTTACACTGGTAAATATGTTCCTGGCTCCCAATATTCTTGTGAGTCTTGTATGTATGTGATGATCTGTAGGCAACTTTCGCAGGGTTAACTGTCAGTGCAATTCGTGCAACTTAGCGATCTGTGAAAAATAATTTTGCCACCGAAAGTCTTGTCTGCAGAAAATAATGGCAGATGGTGCTCCCACACTGGCAGCAGCAGCAGTTTGACTGGTAAATTCAGTGACGAACGGGCTGCCCCATTAGGATCACCAGGCACAATGCACCCTTTGTTATTCTGGGAAGCATTGGGACATCTCTCACGGCGCTGGACCCGCACCGCAGCTATGCATCATTGTGCTGGCAACGGTGCCTAGGTGAACATGTATTTCGACAGGAATCTCTCAGGTGTCAAGTATGAGAGAGGTGCCGCTGCCCACTGCCTCATCCTTGCAGAACCGGAACTGACACCAACGCATCACTTGGCAGCTAACGACCACGTCGTCATTTTGCGGGGATCGTTGGTGCATCCCAACTGCAGGGGGCACGTGCGGAGTCGGCGGCATCGGCATCAGGCATCGAATGGCACGAAGTGTTTTTTACTCGCGATCTTTTGTTTAAACTATATTCCATCGATTTCACCGAGCAGTAGGGTGCTGCGAATTGAAAGAAACTACCCCATACATGTGAAGAATATCAAATTAATTAATTTGCATAAATTTTTATATCAATGTGGTGTTAGCGGTACAATAGTTAAGGGGAGGGTGTGTGTGAGTAGGTGACATGGAGCAGATAGTAGGTAAATTTGCATAATTTTTGCGTAAAACGCAGAATGCGCCAGAAATGGCGATCAAAAGCATGTGAAATTCGAAAAGTGTACCAGAAAATGGTGGGAGGACATAACTAATTAATTAATTTGGTATCAAAAGGAGTACAATAGTTTAAGGAGATGGGGGTGACATGGAAAACCACTTAACAGAACAATAGGTTAAGCGCCAACAAAGGGCCTAACATTAGGTTAAGAGACCTAGAGTGCAGTGCCAAACATTAGGTTATGCAACATGCTTGCCCCATGTAAATACTTCTTACAAGACCAATCTTGTTTCCAAACACCAGAGAATGATGAGCAAGAGAAATCTAACCCCCAAAAACTGAATTTTTTGTAAATAAACAATATACGCTTCAATTTCCTGTTATGAGATCCTTCCTCTCCACCACCAGACCGCCATCTTGGATTACATCATGGAAGGGATAACAGCACCCTCTGGTGGCAGTACCGTGTACTAGGTCAGTTGGACTCCGGACCTTGAGTTTGAACACACTTGATGGCGGTATTGGCTCTAATTGTTTAAATAAAGACTGAAAATAAAGACTTATGTCCAGTGCAGGCCGAGTCGTTTTCAGGACAATTCCTAGGAAGAGGTGGCGGTCGGATGACTTAGGTTAGTGGAGGTAGCCCAAGTGCCCTTTTTTCCCGCCATTTTCTTACGTTAGTGGAGGTAGCTGTGGTATGTTGCATTGTCCTGATGGAATTTGAACTTCCCCTCATTTTCTGTGGAAGGGGAGGGACGAGGGGATTTACCAGAGGGGGAGAGGTTAATTAATTGATCAATTTAATTAAGTAGTCAATGAAATTGCTAAGAGTGAAAAGGGCTGTTCCAATAATTCAGACCTGAAAGTGTGACTGTAGCAGCGAGGGGGAGAGGAGTGGGAGGGGGTGGGGGAACAATAGGTTAAGTGCCTGTCAATTAAAGGAGAACAGTAGGTTTGCTCCTGATAGCATACCTTCCCCTGATGTAGGCAACCTACACTAACAAAATGCGCTCATGTCCGTGCTGCCCCACAACTGAAATATCACGATAAAATCTCAGGATAAGCCACCCGAAGTGCCCTCACTCACAGGTGCAATAATACTGTGGTCGCCTAATCTGGACTCCTCTGTCTTGAATGTGAACCTCAACAATGCAAGTGGGGTGATTACGTAAATACTATCAGATAAAATGAGTCGCCAGATCCAACTGAAACTATATTTTTGTACTGTAATAAACTTTTACCAAAAAAAAATTAGAAAACGTAAAACTGTATACTAGTAAATAAGCTGTCCCTTGAAACTGTGTGTTGAGCAGTAAAGTGAGAGCGCTACAATGCGTGACATCACAGTGACTTGCAGTTCCAACACACAAAATTAACAGAAATAAAGTTCTGCTTAAAATGAGACGCTTCCTTTCAAATGCCATGTACATTTACGAATGCAAACTGACTGAATATAATTCCAGACATTAAATGAGACACACGCAAATATGACATGCCCTGTAGGAATGAGACTGTCTGACAAAGAAATGAAATCTGAACTGAGTTTTATCGAAACAGAATCTGATAATTTTTAACTACAATCCTTAACTGCGAATGGTTTAGCCGTGTCCGGACTGTAATGTTAAACTGGCCCTAACAAATTTTCATTGCTTACCTGTGCCAACAGATGCACGTTACTGCTTGAAAGTGATGAAAATAAAAATGCAGCAACCATGTAAATGAAAGAAACATTGCCCAGTGCAGTGCAAGGAAAAGAAACTATGCCAAGCATATTATGCTTTACTTAGAATGACTGTGTTCCACTCAGTGCAATGCTGCGACACATAAATAGAAAATAAAACTTTGGGGAGAAGTCGGTGTTAGAAACTCCACTTATTAAGTGATTGAAAAGGAGGTTCACATTCAAGAACCGTATTGTGAATAATGAAACTCGTTCCCTGATAACTGCGACCATCTTTACAGAAATCACTTGTACAAACGCATATTACTCTGCAACGAGATCAGTTACTCAAATGATAAAGTAGTGGTGCATCTATAACTGTGAGTGCAAGCCATCTGAATAGATACTTTTTCTTGATCACTTCGAGACAATCAAACTAACTGACCCGAACCAATTATGAAAAATCAACGAAAATTTGCCTTTCACAAACTCGTAAATTACGCATGGGGAAACAATACAGCGACAACCTTACTTGAAAGTCTTCACATTTCTCGAATCAGTCTTTACAAATCACATTTCCAAAATTCAATATCCTCCGCATTTGTATCGTTGTGCTCTGCTAGCTGTTCCCAAGCCGCTGAGTAGCATGACCGAGATCTGGCACCCTTACTTACTTGTCACATAAGGCTACTAGCTACGACAATACTACTGTCAACCAAAGATCACAGTGCTTGTACTCAGAACCTCTGTAGCATAACACATCGACTATTGAAGAATTCTGTTTGAAAAATATCCAGGGTACGAATATGAAATATGACCAATCGAATAAAAATAGAATTCACGTTACTTTAATTGAACACCAAACACTAAGTTAGAAATCTTACAAGAAGATTATGTTCTCTACAGTGTTACCAGTTCATACACATGGCTGTTATGTAATTTTATTTCAGTTATTATAAAATCGAAGTAGGCATTGGGGCCGGCCGGTGTGGCCGTGCGGTTCTAGGCGCTTCAGTCTGGAACCGCGTGCCGCTACGGTCGCAGGTTCGAAATCCTGCCTCGGGCATGGATGTGTGTGATGTCCTTAGGTTAGTTAGGTTTAAGTAGTTCTAAGTTCTTGGGGACTGACGACCACAGATGTTAAGTCCCATAGTGCTCAGAGCCATTTGAACCATTTTTTTAGGCATTCGGTAGATGATGCAGTTGGTCAATGGTGATGTCGTCGAACAAGGAAATAATCATACAGAATAGGTTACAGTCCACTTGCAGCGAGTCATATACGTAGTTCAGTGGTCAGGTGATGTGACTGGAGAGGGTATTCTCTTGCATGTCGGTGGTGTCATTTTTTAATATGCACCTGAAGATGGGACATATGTGCTGAAACAGGGTAGTGCTTCCCTTTTAAGAAATAAATAATTTTTATGACTGTAGCGGATTTTATCGTTGACAATGAATAACAACTGTAGATGTCCCGTGAAGAGAAACGTATGTGAATTGATTGTAGCTTCGTTTCATTGTCAAATGGCGGCTATGTTCTCTGGGGCCATCGATCTTGTTCTCGGCTATGTGTTACTGGTGCACAAGTGTGGAGTCAAATCAAATGGTTCAAATGGCTCTGAGCACTATGCGACTTACCTTCTGAGGTCATCAGTCGCCTAGAACTTAGAACTAATTAAACCTAACTAACCTAAGGACATCACACACATCCATGCCGGAGGCAGGATTCGAACCTGCGACCGTAACGGTCGCTCGGTCCCAGACTGTAGCGCCTAGAACCGCACGGCCACTCCGGCCGGCCAGTGTGCAGTCGCTGTGACACATGTGAGTAATGGGAGCACCACTTTGGCCGTGCTTGTGGAAGACGCGGACAACAACACGCAGTCAGCGGTACTCAGGTAGCACAGACAAATCTGCAGGAAGCAAGTGCCGAGTCTGTGGTCGCGGCCAAGGCGCTTCGGTGACAGCGCTGAGGCGCGAACGGCTGTGCAGCGGCCGACGATGCAGGCTCGCCTCTGTTTAATACATGGACAGTCAGTGGCGGGATGTTTTTGGGCAGACACCGAGGAAAGCGATTCTGCGGGAAGCCCGAGTCCAAGACTCACCGAAGTGGAGTCAGCGTGGGCACCGAACGGACGCGGTGAGCACGTGCCGCTGGAGAGGGTGCCTTTTCCTCTGGCCGCACACACAGCATTGCGGGAGGACGAGGAATGGCTTCAGCAGATCCCAAGGAGTACAGAGTGCTTTTGAGTTAATACTGGTTTAGTGATGCTGTTGTGTTCAAGTTGAGGGCTAGCTCAGGGCGTATGGAGTGTTTTTAATACTCTATTCCGGAACACTAATGGCGACTTGTAATGAACTGTAAAAACGTTCCAGTACTGCCTATCTAAAAAAACCTGCGTGATACCGACTTTTAAATCTTCTTCTTAAAGAAAAACAGCTGACTACACTATGTTATTTCCTTTACCTGAAATCTGACGAGGAGCTGGGAGGTGGGGCGCAGCTTCGTCTTGCCCCTTGTCTAGCATGGACAGTGGTTGCTGGATAGGAGTACCGGATCCCAGAACTGGATGAAAATTTTACTCATGTAATTCAAAATTCAAGCTTGCTTTTTGAAATAGCGTTTGTTATAATGAATTTGATTTTATAAGCCTGAATGGTAGTGTCACTTCTAATAACTTAACTTGTTTCCTGGTTTTTGTATTATAGAAGTATTAATTTGCATCAGGACTGATAGTCACACTCAAGAATGTTACTTAGTGATATCTTGCAGTCACCATTTGGTATAATCAGCTAACTACACAGAAAAGAGATTAGAAGACCTGCAAGAAATTTACGTTACCTGGTTTGCATAGAAATCGGCGAAACGCAATTCGCGTCGTTCAGACGCTTTTGAGGATGACGAAACATTCCTAAAGAAAGCGGCGTGTTTCAGTTGATGAAAAATATGGATAATGCTACAGCCTCGATTCTACCACTGTTGCGCTGTATCTTTAAGAGAGCTCTTAAAGAGATCTCTCTCTCCAATCGAAATTTTTTACGTAATGTGATTTTCCGATTTTTATATTTATTATTGAATTCTTCAAGCACCTTCTAGTTACTCCTGACACGCGAAGATTCTTCTGGCTGAAAATTACATTAATTTCGATAAACATGTAAAATGGAGCGTTTCAGTTATGTTATAGAATAGGGGCTGATAAAATTTAGAGCAAAGTTTACATGCAGTATTGGATTCTTCAGTGCTTGAAGTGGAAAATTCCCATGTTAATGATTTTAATGAGCTTCTATTATTAATATTCTAAAGAACCGCGATCATCGCAAATCAGAGACGTACTGTGTTTAATCGATAAAAAGCTGTTTCAATTTTTGTCGTCGGTCCCGGCGGGCGCTCTCAACAATGAAATATCGTGAGATACGTCACGTGCAGTTGCCTGGCAGCATTGCGATATTTATTCGCGACGAGTGAACTCGTCCTCAGTAGTGACTTGTGCTGCATTAAGTGTTGCGTGCAATTTAAATAACAGCCTAAAGAGATACTTGCTTTCTAGCCGCCTTAACTTTCTCGAGTTCTAACAAGAACACAGAAAACCAGCATCAGACGGGATTCCGTTGAGGAACAAGTAAGTGAGCAATCACCCTCTTTTCTGTCTTCGAATACCCACACAGTGATGTTCTGATGCGTCCATGCTTTATATTTTACTGTTTCTGAACACCGTGAAGAAGTCAGTTGTCCTTTCAACTCCATTTTACCGATTAAACCATTTCCTTCTAATGACCCAAGTTAAAGTACAAGCTACGAAAATAGTTTTATAAAACCATCTGACTTCGCCCTTCATTAGCGGTTACGATGGGTCCCGTGTAATAATTTGAACACTCGCATGTACCATGGATTTTGACGTTCTGTACATTCCAATGGACTTTTTTATTGTTAAGTATATTTGGCAACCATCGTGCTGTTGTAAAACTATTTAGGTTAAGTTCCACTTACTATGCCGATTATGGATCATTTTACAGAATTGTCAGTTTTTTTTATTTTGTGCTATGTGACATCAATTGCTGTGATACATGAATAACCTGCATAATTGGTAGCTGGCTCTGTAAACACATCGTGGTAGGTGCTGTGTGATCGAAAAAAAAAATTAATATCTTATACATACATATGTCATTTTGAGAGAAACTCCTGAAAGGTTTTTTTTTTTCATGTATACCGCCACAGTGTAGTTTGATCATTTGCCAATAGCAAGCGTTAGTCGCAAACGTGGCGAGTTCAGGTGCGGAGCGATCTTTCTGTGTGTTGGACTTCGACAAAAACAAGTCTGCTACAGCTGTTCAACGGATGTTTAGAGCCAAGTACGGGAAGAAGGCAACATATAAGGCCATTTACCACTGGCACAACAAATTTGTTACTACGGGTTGCTTGTGCCTGGCAAAGTGAAACGGACATCCCAGTGTGAGTGAAGTGAATATGGAGCGTATTCGAGTACCGTGTTGACATCTACCGGGACACACATGGTTCGCAAATCGAGTGTTTGTAAAAACAACTTTCAGAGTATCTTTTCAAAATGCAATATGTTTGACATCTGTACAATGGTAAGTTCTTGTGCAATAAATAATTGAAAGTGTTCCCGGACATTACATATGCCCTGCATTCGTTGTAGTAGAACTCACAGTCAAGCTGAAACCGCTTGCAAAGCATTGACTCGAAACCAGAGCTGTGTCTTCCGCCGGCGACACTGTTACCATTTGAACTGTCCGTGTATGTCTCCTGGCTGAACTTAATACTTCAGATTCACCCTTCGTCGCTCCAGCATTTAATCACAGAAAGAAGTTTTTATTTTCACTTCTGCTCTTTTTCATAAGATGATACTTACCATGTGTTGTCGTCAAAATACAAAGATCTGGGTTCCGATATGGCACACACAGTTGGCAGTGACAAATGTTGCTTGCTTTTGTAGACATGCGTGACTTACTGGATACGTGAATGTTTAATTGTGCTGAATTCATTGCTATAAAGTCACGTCGCATTTCCTCTGTTGACGATTGGCTCGCGCCATTCCCTACAGTCTTTTCAGAGAGCTTCAAAATCAAAATACACTACCGGCCATTAAAATTGCTACACCGCGAAGATGACGTGCTGCAGACGCGAAATTTAATCGACTGGAAGAAGATGCTGTGATATGCAAATGATTAGCTTTTCAGGGCATTCACACAAGGTTGGCGCCGGTGGCGATACCTACAACGTGCTGACATGAGGAAAGTTTCCAACCGATTTCTCATACACAAACAGCACTTGACCGGCGTTGCCTGGTGAAGCGTTGTTGTGATGCCTCGTGTAAGGAGGAGAAATACGTACCATCACGTTTCCGACTTTGATAAAGGTCGGATGGGAGCCTGTCGCTAATGCGGTTTACCGTATCGCGACATTGCTGCTCGCGTTGGTCGAGATCCAATGACTGTTAGCAGATTATGGAATCGGTGGGTTCAGGAGGGTAATACGGAACGCCGTGCTGGATCCCAACGGCCTCGTATCACTAGCAGTCGAGATGACAGGCATCTTATCCGCATGGCTGTAACGGGTCGTGCAGACACGTCTCGATCCCTGAGTCAACAGATGCGGACGTTTGCAAGACAACAACCATCTGCACGAACAGTTCGACGACGTTTGCAGCAGCATGGAATATCAGCTCGGAGACCGTGGCTGCGGTTGCCCTTGACGCTGCATTACAGACAGGAGCGCCTGCGGTGGTGTACCCAACGACGAACCTGGGTGCACGAATGCCAAAACGTCATTTTTTTCGGATGAATCCGGGTTCTGTTTACAGCATCATGATGGTTGCATCCGTGTTTGGCGACATCGCGATGAACGCACACTGGAAGCATGTATTCGTCATCGCCATACTGGCGTACCACTCGGCGTGATGGTATGGGGTGCCATTGGTTACACGTCTCGGTCACCTCTTGTTCGCATTGACGACACTTTGAACAGTGGGCGCTACATTTCAGATGTGTTACGACCCGTGGCTCTACCCTTCATTCGATCCCTGCGAAACCTTACATTTCAGCAAGATAATGCACGATCGCATGTTGCAGGTCCTGTACGGGACTTGCTAGATACAGAAAATGTTCGACTGCTGCCCTGGCCAGCACATTCTCCAGATCTCTCACCAATTGAAAACGTCTGGTCAATGGTGGCCGAGCAACTGGCTCGTCACAATACGCCAGTCACTACTCTTGATGAACTGTGGTATCGTGTTGAATCTGCATGGGCAACTGTACTTGCACACGCCATCCAAGCTCTCTTTGACTCAATGCCCAGGCGCATGAAGGCCGTTATTACGGCAAGAGGTGGTTCTTCTGGGTACTGATTTCTCAGGATCTATGCACTCAAATTGCGTGAAAATGTTATCACATGTCAGTTCTAGTATAATATATTTGCCCAATGAATACCCGTTTATCAACTGCATTTCCTCTCGGTGTAGCAATTTTAATGGCCAGTAGTGTATAACAATAGAAATACGTCAGTGAAAGCAGCTTCCCAAATAAATAAAGAGTTTTTCTGAAAGCATGAACGAATTTCTCATTTGTATGTGACTCATAAGGACGTGGAACCGTATGAACAGGTAGCATTCAAGTTCATATGACCCGAAACTAAATATATGAATGAAAAATGGAAGAAATCTATAAAGCAATAAAACAGTGTTTCCCTGACCACTTGTAATACCAGCAATACGTTTCTCCACAACTTTGCAGGTAACTGACACAAAATATCACATTATGGCGAAATTCATACTATATATTACCATTAGCTGCGAGACGTGTGAAGTTCTATCAGTTTTATCATTTACTTGATATACACTGACGTAAAAAAGTCGGAACACAAAAAATAATGCAGACTAATGCAATTTTGAGAATACATTTATCTAAGTGATATACTTAAGTGATTAACGTTACAGGTTAAAATAAGTGTGAGAAAAGCAATTGCAGATGTGAGATGCTGGTACATTAATAACAGGTGCAACCGCCAGAATGTTGAATGCAAGACTGCAAACGTGCATGCACGGTGTCATACAGGTACCGAATGTCAGTTTGTGGTACGGAGCTCCATGGGTGTTGGACTTCGTTGGTCACTACAGGGACTATTGCTACTGAAAGCGGATGACACTGGAGTTGTTATCCGATGATGATCTATATGCACTCGGTTGGAAACAGGTCTGGTGATTGCCCAGGCCAAGGAAACATTTCGACGCTCTGCAGATCATGTTGGCTTACTGCAGCGGTATGTCGGCGATCGAACACCCCCTGGAATATTGTTCATGAACGGCAGCACAACACGCGCATCACCGGATTGACGTACAGTTTTGCTGTCAGCGTGAGTGAGATAACCACGAGAGTGCTCCTACTGACAATGAAATCACATCCCAAACCATAACTCCGGGTGTAGGTCCAATGTGTCTAGCACACAGACAGGTTGGTTGCAGGGCTCACCTGGCCCCCTCCTAACCGACACACGGCCATCAGTGGCACCGACACAGAACGGGCCTCTGTCAGAAAACACATCAGACCTTCTTTCTCCCCTCCAATGAGCCCTCGTTTGACAGCACTGAAAGTCCCAAACAGGAGTGGTCTGGAGTCAGTGCAATTCACGATACGGGGCGTCTGTCCTCGAAGTAACAGATTTGTAACAGTTCGTTCTGTCACTATAGTGCCAAGCGCTGCTCAGACTGCAGCTGAAGTACGATGCGACAGAGCTGTATGCCGAACACAATAGTCTACCCTCTCGGTGGTGCCAAGTGGCCGACCGGAGCCCGGTCTTCTCGCGACTGCACCTTCCCTTGACTACCGCTGCCAGCAGTCATCTACAGTGGCTACACTCCTGCGAAGCTTTTGTGCAATGTAGGGACATACAGCTTCTCGTAACCCTACTATTACGCGACCTCACTGAGTTGTTGATAATGGCGTCTTAGTCGCCTTAAAGACATTCTTGACTGACATCGGCTCACCACGTCCAATATCAAACGTAACTAATTCTTACGGCTTTTGCAGCGTGTGTTTGAAGCATACCTGATTTGCATCCTTATGGAGGCGCTATTAGTACCAGTCTAAAGCAATTGGCGCGAAATTTGAATAGACATCAACTTTCAGATGTCGAAATACGCCTACCAACTTTCGTGTACGTCGCACAATTCCTTTTTGGTGCTGCAATTTTTTTCCGTCAGTGTATTTTAAGAAATTTCATATATAATTAGTTTTATAAGGTCACTAAAATAGTTTCGTCACATACTCAATAATTTTTGGAAGCTAGGCTGCCGTCAAGACACCTTCCATCTCCAGTCTAAGATTCCTAACTATGTAATGATTTCACTGTCAAGATGGCCACCAATCTTTCCTTTCTTTCGTAGAACTTTCAGCACAGGTGTCAGACATGAAAACACAACATTCTAAAAAATTATTTTCCTGTTAGTGTCAACACGTGTTTTAATACCTTACCCTCATAAAAAATACCGACTATTAACACGTTGCAGAGCTACCAGGCGTCATCGCTGTGGTACCGCTTACTGTCTGCTGTGACTTCACGGTGTTGACTGTCAGTCAGCGTTCTGTGTTATTTTAACACGTTTCTTATTAAGTCAATTTCTTGTCGGTTTGCTCGGTCACATGTTGGCAACTGATTTTTCCCGATGAGCTACAGACTTGAAACTTTCAGCGTAGCCCGGAACTGGATGACAATGCAATATTAACTCGCTGCTTTGTCTGGTGCGTAGCGCACAGTACTTCGATGACAATGAAATATTAACCCGCTTTCGTGTCGCTGTGTGGCAGAGAGTACCTTGTGTACCACTGCTATTTCTCCTTTTTTCCTGTTCCACTTGCTAATGTTTCGTGGTAAGAATAGTTGATGGTAAGTCCTCCTGTGAGCTCAATTCTCTCTAATTTTTACCTATGAGCTCTTTTCGCCAGATAATCGCAGGAGGAAGCGATGTATTGGGCAAGTCAGGTAAAAAACAGATATAATTCTGGAATTTACCCCGTGTCTCTGTCGTAATTTCGTCAAAATGTTTGAAATCGATTGAAAATTTTGACACCATAAGGCTAAAAGGCATAAAATAATTATTAAAAAAACGTTTTAATATAATTTTTTTATTTATTTTGCCACCAGACAGAAAAAATAGGTGTTAGTAAAGACGAAACAATGAAAAGAATACAGAACGTAATCGACTGCAACACGCATAACGGTAGACGAAAATGGTCTTCGTTTTTTACCAACTTAACGGATTTGCACACACATTCTGACACCTGGTTAATGTGCTCAATACGGGGTGTGACATCTCTGGCACCAGTACAGACCTGACAACGACAGGACGGCTATGAATGACGCCATCAATCTCATGTTGAGTCAATAACGCCCGTTCTTCCTGCAGAGCTGTTCACAAGCCTTGGAGAGTGATTGGTGGATGCTGACGTGATACAACCCCTCTCCCAGGTGCACCTCAGACATGCTCTATGGGATTCAAATCGGGAGATCGAGCAGACCACACCATGCGTGCAATATCTTCCATTTAAAAAAAAAAAAAAAAAAAATCAACCACCCGTGCTCTATGATGTCGAGCACTGTCGTCCGTCAGTACGAAGTCTGGGCCCATTGCATCTCGCAACAATCGCGTATGAGATCCCAAGATCTCCTCACGGTAGCTGACAGCAGTTAAATCTTGCTAACTCACCCGCACAATTTCATGAAGAGGTGTTTGAGTGGTCAACATAATCGCTGCCCACATTATTAGAGATCCTCCTCGAAGTCGTTCTCTTTGCATAGTGTTCGGGTCCGTAAATAGTGTTGCACGTGCTCTTCAGATGCGGATCCGCCGAGAATCACTCTCCAGACCAAATCCCGACACATCTGTGAAAATAACGTTTGTACACCGTTCGACTGTCCATGTGGCGTGTTATCGTCTGTATTCTAGACGTTCCCTTCTGTGAAGACACGCCAGAGATAAACAGACAACAGGTCTCCAACAACAAAGGTCAATCTGCTGAAGCCTTCTGCACACCGCCTGCTTCGATGCTACACGTCCAGGGGACAGATACCAGTTGCAGTGTAGTGCTAAGGCAGTACCGTAGTGCCTTACAACATATAACGGTCCACTCTTTCTGATGTCACACGTGGTCGGCCCTGTCCTGCTCTCCGGGATACAGTTTTGGTCTCTATAAGCAACCGCCTCATCCGAGAAACAACAGAACGACTCACATTAAGCTATCGGGCCACATCACTTTGCAGCTCTTCTGCTACCATTCTTCCTATGGCCCTCCTCAGCTGAGTCTGTAGGCGTCTTTTCTGCACCGTCTGTGACCGTGTATACAGTGATTGTGGATGTGGGCCTACATTGCAAACACTACACCGCTTGATAGGTGCCCTGACGTCATTGCTGGCGTGGTGGTCCGTTGATCAGAATGCCATCTTTCGTGCAGAACACGATCGTAACGACATCTGTTGACATTCTGTATGATTATATCGTGAATTAGACACAGGACAAGGGAATAGCAGCTTTAATTTTGGAGACCAAAGTATGTGAGGGACGATGTGGTCTATATAACCATTGTTAGAACTTTATGCCTTCTCCGTCGCGGCATCAACGTGCACTTATTCTTTGGACACTATAACAACGTACAATTCGTCGTCATCTACAAAGTTACAAGCCCGAGGCTGAACTGTTCTCCATAGTTGCAGTAGTAGTACCACAAGACACGTTCACAACAAACAGTGTGCAACGTGTGGAGATGTGGTCACGCAAACTATGGAGCAAAAGCCTTGTCGAGTCTTGATCTCTCAGAAACAGAACTTTTAAAGTTTTATAAATTTCATGTAAATTAATTGTAATACAAAAAATCTGACACATGCAGGGGATAAACAAGTACAAACTTAACCACAAGTAAAGGAATTTGATCTCCAGGCAGGCCAAGAAGTAGTTTATGTGGTACTTCCATATGAAATTTGATTACTTATATATCTTTTAAAATGCACCACTACCATACATTATCGCCCAATAATCATGGACAACGCCAGTGTACAATAGGAGGTCAGTTGTGATAGACCTTATTTTGGCTTAAACATAAAGTATATGCCATCTAATAAGTATCTGGACACCGTGCGGGGCAAAGATGCAATATAAACGCGTCCGCCCCCAAAAGAGATTTGTACATAAAGAAAGATGAACATATATCTGTGTCCTAATGTTTTCGTAAGCCGATATCAAATATTTAGCTCTTCAACTAACGGTCTCCTCCCCTCTGTGATTTTGGATGGATGTATTGCGTGAATGTCAGACAACAATATGTATTAGTGAAAAATCTTTTATAATTGTCTTCTGGAAGGAGAGGAAGTTTCTCTCACTTCCAAACTGTTTCATCCTGAAAATGATACGTGGATGCACTGTAACCTGCTACATCTACATCTACATCCATACTCCGCAAGCCACCTGACGGTGTGTGGCGGAGGGTACCTTGAGTACTTCTATCGGTTCTCCCTTCTATTCCAATCTCGTATTTGTTCGTGGAAAGAAAGATTGTCGTTATGCCTCTGTGTGGGCTCTAATCTCTCTGATTTTATCCTCATAGTCTCTTCGCGAGATATACGTAGGAGGGAGCAATATACTGCTTGACTCCTCGGTGACGGTATGTTCTCGAAACTTCAACAAAAGCCCGTACCGAGCTACTGAGCGTCTCTCCTGCAGAGTCTTCCACAGGAGTTTATCTGTCATCTCCATAACGCTTTCGCGATAACTAAATGATCCTCTAACGAAGTGTGCTGCTCTCCGTTGGATCTTCTCTATCTCTTCTATCAACCCTATCTGGTACGGATCCCACACTGCTGAGCAGTATTCAAGCAGTGGGCGAAAAGCGTACTGTAACCTACTTCCTTTGTTTTCGGATTGCATTTCCTTAGGATTCTTCCAATGAATCTCAGTCTGGCATCTGCTTTACCGACGATCAATATTATACGATCATTCCATTTTAAATCACTCCTAATGCGTACTCCCAGATAATTTATGGAATTAACTGCTTCCAGTTGCTGACCTGATGTATTGTAGCTAAATGATAAGGGATCTTTCTTTCTACGTATTCGCAGCACATTACACTTGTCTACATTGAGATTCCAATGCCATTCCCTGCACCATGCGTCAATTCGTTGCAGATCCTCCTGCATTTCAGTACAACTTTCCATTGTTACAACCTCTCGATATACTACGGCATCATCCGCAAAAAGCCTCAGTGAACTTCCGATGTTATCCACAAGGTCAAAAAAAATGGCTCTGAGCACTATGGGACTCAACTGCTGAGGTTATTAGTCCCCTAGAACTTAGAACTAGTTAAACCTAACTAACCTAAGGACACCACAAACATCCATGCCCGAGGCAGGATTCGAACCTGCGACCGAAGCGGTCTTGCGGTTCCAGACTGCAGCGCCTTTAACCGCACGGCCACTTCGGCCGGCTCTCTACAAGGTCATTTATATATATTGTGAATAGCAACGGTTCTACGACACTGTCCCGCGGCACACCTGAAATCACTCTCATTTCGAAAGACTTCTCTCCATTGAGAACTTTGGAACACACGGCGATATTATTTATGATTGTATTATACTGCATTATTTATCACGGAGCTGCACGCTGTATCTTCTTCTTCAAGAAATAAGAGGTAAATATCATTCTGTTCAAAGGAAAGTTAATATCTCAGTCGATTTAGGCTGTTACAGTGGCAATCGTAGCAATAGACTGTGGAGGTGTGACCTTAGACGCGCGAACTGCCGCTGGTAAAAGCATCCGCAAGCCACACACTTCGAAATAATCCACATTATTCGCACCTCCTTACGACGCCAGTACTTAAATATCACTATACGCCCCATATTTTTCGCTTTTCAATTTAGCAACTACTGTCGTAACTGTTAAATATTCACAAACAGTATTTTTCAGAACTGTATGTACGTAATCAGGAATCTATGTGGGGCTAGGTGAAATTATTTTATACTTTTTAGTCAATTTAAAAACGTGTTACATTAAAAGTTTCTTTATTTAAATAATTATTTTGTGCTTTTTAGTCTTATGTATGAAGTTTTTTAATCGATTTAAAATATTTTGATATGATCAAAAAATTGAAATACGGTAAATTTAAGATTTTCAGTTCATCTTCACCTGAGTCGGCCAATATATTGAATCCTCCTACGTACATTCCGCGAAAAGGGTTCACAGGACGGTTTACCAGCAATCGTTCTTACTGCGAAACATTCGCGACTGCAACAGGAAAAGGGAGAAATAGCAATGTACACAAAATACGCTCCGTTACACATAGGACAAGAAAGCGAGTTAATATTGCATTCTCATACAGTTCTGAGCTATGTTGAAAGAGTCAAATCTTTAGCTTGTAGAGAAGTTAGTTTAAAATCAACTGCAACATTTTTACCACACGGATACGCAAACAGAAAAGCAGACTACCCTCCGCCATACACCAGACAAGAAAGCGTGTTAATTTTGCATTGTTATTCAGTTCTGTCCTATATTAAAATTTCAAGTCTGTAGCTCGCTGGAAATTAGTTTGAAATCAATCACAAAAGTTGTACCGAACAAATAGATAGAAAAATCAAGTACTCTCCACCACACACCAGACAAGAAAGCGAATTAATATTGCATTGCCTTTCGGTTCTGAGCTACGTTGAAAGTTTCAGGCCTCTAGCTCATCGGGACGTTAGTTTGAAATCAATTGCAAAATTTTTATCGAACTGACCAACAGACAGGAATCGTCCTAATCAAAACGTGTTAAAAAGAGAGTTGTATTCCTTTGTTCATGTCGAAGTGCAGCGTTTTATTCAGAGTACGGACTTGAAATTGTGATCGAATATGGCACACTGTTTACAGAACTGGAATCGAAATCGGGAGAAGTAGCCATCCAGGTTAAGATTTTCCATAGTTTCCATAACTCACTGAATGCACGTGCATGGCTGACGACTTCTTTACAGAAGCTGTCAACACGATTTCGTACGCCCTTTCTAACGACCTCGTCGTCAAACGCATATTGTTCCTTAATCATCCATTCTGTTTGATGAGCGTAAAATTGGATGACACCAAGGGGCTCTATTCTTGAGACGAGTAGGTCAATGAGATCTGTATAACTCGTCCAGTAGAATACCAATGAAACACGCATTTTAGGAGATTCTGTGTGACACATCGCTGTATTTTGTAATGGAAGTGGAGTCACATAATGAAACCTAATAACAAACCTTTAGGCAGACTGACACTAATGTACCAGATGGTCAATTAGAGTCAGACAGACACCTTGGGATGTTAGCTGGACGTTTATGGGAACAACACTTCTTTCACGGTCCACTTTACTTCAGCGATGAGCAAATTCAATAGATGGTAATCTCTTCCATAGGAACATACACAGGATAGCCTTCCATGTTCTGAAAGTCTCTCAAATGTGAATGGACTCCATATACCTCGTGACCCTAAATGGCTTTATATGCCAGTTTAGTTTTACGTTAAATTTTTATGTGTGCTTAGTTTTAATTTTTTACATGGGTTTAGTTTTGCTCCGATACTGTCGGTAAATATACCGGTTTATATACTTTAAAGCAGTTCTCATAGCTGAAACAGGACTACAAAATATATTTAATAATGTCTTAATAAACAAAATAAAAGTGAAGAATAATTATTTCTAATATATGGGGCACCTCAGAAACGTTGTCACAAAATTCGAGGGGTTGTAAAGGGTGTCTTAAGGAACAAATCGAGGATAGGAACTCGTGCCCAGAAACGTCATGCAACGATGCTACAGAGCGTCGAAGTTATGGGCCCTAGCTCCTGCCGTTAGTCCACCCCTTCGGCAGCAAACATGATTTTGTACACTGGCAGGCCAAAGGTGGAACATCTCGGAATGTTGCTCGTTAGTCAGTGATCGCGACTGATTGCCAAAATCGCAAGTGGAGAAGATGGAGCTAGCTGCTGCGTAGAAGGGTCTTGTCTCATATAAATGTGATTCTCTTTGTGGATGGCAGTTTTGGAAAAGGGTTTCCATCTCCAGTTTATTTTTCTCCTGGAACCCTCTAAAATCTCCAATGTTTTCGGTACACAGGAGAAAAATAAACCGCAGATGGAAACCCGTATCCGAAACCGTCATCCACTGAGGCAACAGAACATCGCATTCATAGGGATAATGCTTTTTTACACAGCAAAACCACGTCTGCTGCTGAAGGAGTAGCGTCGTTGGATGACATTTCCGGACACGCGTTCCTATCCTCGATTTGTTCCTCAAGATAACCTCGTAGTTTCTCACAACACTTCTCAGACTCACTGTATGTAGGTGTATTCAAACTACTAGCAACAAGTTATTTAACTATGGTCAATGCACTTTAGTGTTTATTTTAATCTTTTCATTACAACACGAACGCGGCACTCAACGTGAACTGTCACCATAATTGACTGACTGTTGTAAATTTACGATAACCCCACCTCTGTTTAATTTGCAACAGATAGAAGACTGAAGCTTCCTGGTAGATTAAAACTGAGTGCTGCACTGGTATTCGAACCTGGAGCTTTTGCCTTTCATGAGCAGTGCCCTATCAACTGAGATATCCAGGGGTGACTCACGGTCTGTCTTCATAGCTGTAAGTCCACCATTGCCTCTCTTACCTTTCAAATTTCACAGAAGGGCTCCTTCGTATCTTGTAGAACCAACACTCCTCAAAGAAGGGAGTACAAAGTGAATGTAGAACAGACTATAGCAGAATCTACATCATGTTAAAATCGGGGAGACTTATTGTATGAAGTAGTACTTATGTGAGTCAAGAGCATGATCACTGCATTACATACTTTTTAGTTGCTAATATTTCCTCATCTATAGTCAAATAAAAAATAACCAGTCAGCCCACTGGCAGTATGTCGTCACTCGAACACTGGATTGTATTCTGAGGAGGACATGGTTTTTCATGAAACAGTTTACTGTGCACAGCGAGAATAGTTGCGGCGAGGATCTTCTGAGACGATAAGAAGTGGCCATTTGATTAAAGAGATAATGCAGAATGTTGTTGACAGCGTAGCTTCGATATTAAAGGATATTAATGATACATATCAGCAGGATGAAGACAATACTAAGTTCATAATGTGTCAAACAGCGAGATTCGAAGATATTAGCGAGATTAGCGAACGATAAATATGTCACTTGTACTTGAGAACACTTCTGCTATCTGTTAGATATTTTCATTCCACGGATGGAGAGTCATGCTATCTTACTGACTTATATACCCCCAAAGTCAACAATTATTCTTATGGGAAAAGTAGCCGAAACTAATGTCTTAACATGCCTACTATATGGTTTTTCTGCTTTCAGTTTTCATCAATACGCACATCCAAGAACTTAAAATTTTCTACCCTGCTTATTATGTCTTATTGCTGTATTAGGTTAATAGAAGAAGGAATATTTTTGACAGTACAAAACCGGATGATCTGTGTTTTTCTCAAAGTGTAAAGCTACCTCATTGGTGTAAAACGAGTCAATAAATTCCAGAAAAACATACTTTACTATTTTTTATGTTCATGCTTCTTTTCTTGGCTTCACGACAATGTTTGTACCATCCATAAACAGAACTAATTTTGCCACCTCAGTCAAATAAAACGGTAGAGTATTAACATAAAGCAAGAACAGTAGTGGGTCAATGATAGAACTTTTGTGTGACTCCAGTTGTAATTTCTGCCCGTGCAGATGATGTGGCGTCCATCTTTGTATTACTCGAACAACAGAGGGTAACTTTCTGCATTCCTGTTCTTAAACAGGAACAAAATCAGGCATGTATTGAAGTATGCATTCCATAAAAACCTAATAGAATGTTATTAATTACACAGTCAAATGCCTTCTACTTTGTATATAAGTGACAGAAGATCGCAACTGCTGATATTTTATCATTTAAAGATTTTATTATTTGCTCCGTAAATGTATAGATAGCTAACTCAGTAGAGTTTTGAAATCCGTAGTGTTATTGGCTACGTATTCCATTACGTCACAGATGGGAGACAACTGTGCAGTACATTACGTTCTCAAACATGTTAGAAAATGATGTAAGGAGTGACATCTGAGAAGCCCCCTTCCTTAAAGAGTAGCCTAACAACAGCACATTTTAATCTGCCTGGGAAACCATCCTGAATAAATTATGCATTACGTAAGTCACAAAGTTCATTAAATATTAAATGTTCACAACTTTTACGTGTCTTGTTGCAGAGATTATCCACCTCATTTCAGCTTTTACTTTTTAGGGTTTTAATTATCTTCATTATTGCACATGGGAAATGAGATTAATTTTCATTTAAAAGTAAGGTGACAAAACCACAAATATGTGACAAAACCACAAATATGCAAATATGACTGCTTGATACTATTTTCAGCGCTGGACACTTGAATTTCGATATTTATCGTTTATTAATGAGAACAAAGCTTACTGAATAGAACTTCGAAGTGTTTACACATCTGACTGTCATACAAATGACTATGTGGCTCCATCTGTGCCGATTAATTTCATTATTAAGTACGTGTATTTAAAAAGCGTCATTGTATTCTGCCAAAAGTTCTCGTATTGTTTACGTTTTCTTCTACGAAACCACAGTGTCATAAGTTTCGCTGCTTATGAAAAACTTCATCGACTGAAGATGGTCAAGTGGTTCAAACGGGTAACGACAAATAAAGGAGGCGATACAGTGGCTCAAAATATATAGTTGGATTTAAAAGCCAAGTCTAGGAATATCTGTTTTGCCCATCTCATGATAGAATGATGACATATTGGTTCAAATGGCTCTGAGCACTATCGAGACTTAAGATCTAAGGTCATCAGTCCCCTAGAACTTAGAACTACTTGTTGTTGTTGTTGTGGTCTTCAGTCCTGAGACTGGTTGGATGCAGCTCTCCATGCTAATCTATCCTGTGCAAGCTTCTTCATCTCCCAGTACCTACTGCAACCTAGATCCTTCTGAATCTGCTTAGTGTATTCATCTCTTGGTCTCCCTCTACGATTTTTACCCTCCACGGTGCCCTCCAATGCTAAATTTGTGATCCCTTGATGCCTCAAAACATGTCCTACCAACCGATCCCTTCTTCTAGTCAAGTTGTGCCACAAACTTCTCTTCTCCCCAATCCTATTCAATACCTCCTCATTAGTTACGTGATCTACCCACCTTATCTTCAGCATTCTTCTGTAGCACCACATTTCGAAAGCTTCTATTCTCTTCTTGTCCAAACTAGTTATCGTCCATGTTTCACTTCCATACATGGCTACACTCCATACAAATACTTTCAGAAACGACTTCCTGACACTTAAATCTATACTCGATGTCAACAAATTTCTCTTCTTCAGAAACGATTTCCTTGCCATTGCCAGTCTACATATTATATCCTCTCTACTTCGGCCATCCTCAGTTATTTTGCTCCCTAAATAGCAAAACTCCTTTACTACTTTAAGTGTCTCATTTCCTAATCTAATTCCCTCAGCATCACCCGACTTAATTTGACTACATTCCATTATCCTCGTTTTGCTTTTGTTGATGTTCATCTTATATCCTCCTTTCAAGATACTGTCCATTCCGTTCAACTGCTCTTCCAAGTCCTTTGCTGTCTCTGACAGAATTACAATGTCATCGGCGAACCTCGAAGTTTTTACTTCTTCTCCATGAATTTCAATACCTACTCCGAATTTTTCTTTTGTTTCCTTTACTGCTTGCTCAATATATAGATTGAATAACATCGGGGAGAGGCTACAACCCTGTCTCACTCCTTTCCCAACCACTGCTTCCCTTTCATGCCCCTCGACTCTTATAACTGCCATCTGGTTTCTGTACAAATTGTAAATAGCCTTTCGCTCCCTGTATTTTACCCCTGCCACCTTCAGAATTTGAAACAGAGTATTCCAGTTAACATTGTCAAAAGCTTTCTCTAAGTCTACAAATGCTAGAAACGTAGGTTTGCCTTTTCTTAATCTTTCTTCTAAGATAAGTCGTAAGGTCAGTATTGCCTCACGTGTTCTAACATTTCTACGGAATCCAAACTGATCTTCCCCGAGGTCGGCTTCTATCAGTTTTTCCATTCGTCTGTAAAGAATTCGCGTTAGTATTTTGCAGCTGTGACTTATTAAACTGATAGTTCGGTAATTTTCACATCTGTCAACACCTGCTTTCTTTGGGATTGGAATTATTATATTCTTCTTGAAGTCTGAGGGTTTTTCGCCTGTCTCATACATCGTGCTCACCATATGGTAGAGTTTTGTCATGACTGGCTCTCCCGAGGCCATCAGTGGTTCTAATGGAATGTTGTCTACTCCCGGGGCCTTGTTTCGACTCAGGTCTTTCAGTGCTCTGTCAAACTCTTCACGCAGTATCTTATCTCCCATTTAGAACTACTTAAACCTAACTAACCCAAGGACATCACACACATCCATGCCCGAGACAGGATTCGAACCTGCGACCGTAGCAGTAGCGCGGTTCCAGACTGAAGCGCCTAGAACCGCACGGCCACACCGGCCGGCGATGACATATTGAGTACAGATTATCGTTGATCACCCGAAAATCTTGATGTCGTAAGCACTCTTTGCACTTCAAGTTAAGCTGTTTAATTTGAGTTTCAGTGAAGAAATGCCCCCGTGCTTCTAGATGGTAAATGACATCCTTAGCAACTGGAAAGAACAAAAGGTAGTAGCATGCAGGAAATCTCTCGTCCCCAAGAAATCGTCGAAAACTTAGGATCACATTAGACGAAACGAGGATTTATTCAGTTACAATTCGCCCACAATCTCTGCTATTGTTGTTCAGTGTGAGACAAGTAGTGAAAATTCCTAACGAGTAAACTACCTATGGATGCTTGCTTTGTTTCGCAAGTATAATGGATCTTGAATTATATACAATGTTGTCGCTCCTAAGTACAAGGTATCCATTTTTATATGAACCTTAATTATAAATGTTGAAATCAGCAAATATTTTGACATTACTGTGTTTGATTTTAGGTTATGGCGCGCCATGGCTCTTCAGAACGATTTGAAAATGGCTTCGTTCGTGGAATGTAACAGATATCATATCCTGCACAGCAACAGTGAAATGTTCTCATTTGCCAGCCGTATGCTAAATACTGATACGGTACTATCTTGGAAAAACAAGCTGATAAGTCTAACATGTAATTCAAACGCTTGTAGATTAGGTAGCAAATATGTTTTTGTAGTCCGCTCGACAAAAATCGGAGCACAGTGCCGTTATTCATTAAAATATAACACTTAATTATTGCTAATTTTCTGTCTGTGATGTTGTAACTACCCTGCACACCCCGCGATTTTGTGCGGCTTGAAGACTGTGAACCTATATGTGCCAATAATTACTTTCTGCTCACGACTGTTGCTACCTCGCGTTCAACCTAAACGTAATTTCAGTGTCTGCCGTCTGTTTGGAGCACCAGGTACTGCGTTAAATAAATTTTAGGAATTCCTTAAGCTTTACTGGAGAGCTAAATACTTTCTAAAGACTTACTGATAAACAGTCTATATCTACGTGATTACTCTGCTATTCACAATAAAGTGCCTGGCAGAAGGTTCAATGAACCACCTTCAAGCTGTCTCTCTACCGCTCCACTCTCGAACGGCACGCGGGATAGACGAGCACTTAAATTTTTCTGTGCGAGCCCTGATTTCTCTTATTTTATCGTGATGATAATTTCTCCCTATGTACATGGGTGCCAACAGAATGTTTTCGCAATCGGAGGAGAAAACTGGTGATTGAAATTTCATGAGAAGATCCCGTCGCAACGATAAACGCCTTTGTTTTAATGATTGCCTCTCCAATTCACGTATCATGTCTGTGACACTATCTCCCCTATTTCGCGATAATACAAAACGAGCTGCCCTTCTCTGTACTTTTTAAATGTCATCCGTCAGTCCTATCTGATGCGGATCCCACACCGCACAGCAGTACTCCAGAATAGGGCGGACAATCGTGGTGTAAGCAGTCTCTTTAGTAGACCTGTCGCACCTTCTAAGTGTTCTGCCAATGAATCGCAGTCTTTGGTTTGCTCTAACCACAATATTATCTATGCGATCGTTCCAATTTAGGTTATTTGTAACTGTAATCCCTAAGTATTTAGTTAAATTTACAGCCTTCAGATTTGTGTGACTTATCGTGTAATCGAAATTTAGCCGATTTCTTTTAGTACTCATGCAAATAATTTCACACTTTTCCTTATTCAGGGTCAATTGCCACTTTTCACACCATACAGATATCTTATCCAAATCTTTGCAAGTCGTTTCGATCATCTGATGACTTTACAAGACGGTAAATAACAGCACCATCTGCAAACAATCTAAGACGGCTACTGAGATTGTCTCATATGTCGTTAATATAGATAAGGAACAATACAGGGCCTGTAAGACTTCCTTGGGGAACGCCGGATATTACTTCTGTTTTACTCGATGAATTTCCGTCTATTACTACGAACTGTGACCTTTATGACAGGAAATCACGAATCCAGTCGCACAACTGAGGCGATACTCCGTAGGCACGCATTTTGGTTAGATGACGCTTGTGAGGAACGGTGTCGAAAGAATTCTGGAAATCTAAAAATATGGAATCAATTTGGCGACCCCTGTCGATAGCACTTATTACTTCATGAGTATAAAGAGCTAGTTGTGTTTCACAAGAACGATATTTTCTGAAACCGTGGTATGTGTCAATAAATCGTTTTCTTCGAGGCACTTCATAATGTTAGACCGAGCGAGGTGGCGCAGTGGTTAGACACTGGACTCGCATTCGGGAGGACGACGGTTCAATCCCGCGTCCGGCCATCCTGATTTAGGTTTTCCGTGATTTCTCTAAATCGCTCCAGGCACATGCCGGGATGGTTCCTTTCAAAGGGCACGGCCGACTTCCTTCCCCGTCCTTCCCTAATCCGATGAGACCGATGACCTCGCCGTCTGGTCTCCTTCTCCGAAACAACCAACCAACCAACCATAATGTTGGAATACAGTATATGTTCCAAAACCCTACTGATATAGGCCTGTAATTCAGCGGATTACTCCTACTTTCCTTTTTGGGTATTGGTGTGACTTGAGCAATTTTCCAGTCTTTAGGTACGGATCTTTCTGTGAGCGAGTGGTTGTATATAATTGCTAAATATGGAGCTGTTTTATCAGCATACTCTGAGAGGAACCTGACTGGTATACAATCTGGATTGAAGGGCTTGCCTTTATTAAGTGATTTAAGCTGCTTCGTTACTCCGAGGGTATCTACTTCTATGTTTCTCATCTTGGCAATTGTTCTTGATTGGAATTCAGAAATATTTACTTCGTCTTCTTTGGTGAAGGAGTTTCGGAAAATCGTGTTTAATACCTCTGCTTTAGCGGCACTGTCATCAGTGACTTCACCGTTGTTATCGCGCAGTTCGTATTGATTGCGTGTTGCCACTGGTGTGCTTTATGTATGACCAGAATCTCTTTGGGTTTTCTGCCAGATTTCGAGACAGAATTTCGTTGTGGTAATTATTAAAAGCATCTCGCATTGAAGTACGCGCCATATTTCGAACTTCTGTAAAACTTTGCCAATCTTGGGGATTTTGCGTTCTTTTAATTTTGCCATGCTTTTTCTGATGCTTCTGCAACAACGATCTGACCCTTTTTGTGTACCATGGGGGATCAGCACCATCACTTATTAATTTATGTGGTATATATCTCTCAATTGCTGTCGATACTATCTCTTTGAAAACATTCCACACTTACATGATCATATCGGAAGGAGTGAAGACTGTCTCTTAAAAAGGAGTTAAGTGCATTTTTATCAGCTTTTTTAAATAGATATACTTTGCGTTTCTTTTTGATGGTTGTAGGTGTTACGGTATTCAGCTTAGCAGCAACTGTCTTGTGGTCACTAATCCCTGTATTCGTCACAATACTCGCTATTTGTCCAGGATTATTTGTTGCTAAAAGCAAGGTCAGGTATGCTTTCGCAACCATTTACGCTTCGAGTGGGCTCATGAACTAATTGTTCAAAATAATTTTCTGAGAAAGCATTCAGTACAATTTCAGAAGACGTTTTATGCCCGCCTCCGGCTTTAAACGTATATTTTTTGCTGCATACCGAGGGTATAAATGTAAATGGAGAAGAAAAAAACATAGTATATACTGCTACAAACTTTTGCATCGACATCCTCTGCCCCACAGCATACCTTTATTTATAGGTGACACTTCTTTAATTAAATGTCTGTGTCTGTACGTAAATTGCTGAATGACTGAGAAGATGAAACTTCTACGTTATTTGTGTTGTATCCACGGACCCAACCACACAACCAAGTCGTGCACGCGCGCCCTGACTGTGACATCGCTGGCCACAGTTCCTGTCGCGGCCGTCGGCGTCTCAGGGCGTTACCGCCGACGGAAGAGGTCGCGCCCTGGCTGAGCTCGGGTCCGCAGCGCTCTCTGCCTTTTGCATATGAGGAGGAGACGGACAGTCTTTTGTCGATTGTCTATAGCTAGCCTTTCGTGGAGTTTATAGCGGAGCCATTGCAGTGTGATATTTGCTACTGTATTCGACTAGGCTCAGTACACGGATTACTCTTGGATATTACTTGGACTTGTATTGCTGGTGCACGTTTCGTCCGAAATAAAGATAAGTTATCTCTTCATTCTAGCTGGCGCAATTCTTGTCAGTAATTATTTTTCGGCCAGCAGACATAGCTACAGCCTTGTCACTACCCACGCTTTATACAATTTGTGATGGCTGCCCCAAAAGTACCGCCGAGGACCTTGGGTTTGGGAACCGTCACAAAAGTGAATCCCATCCTCGTCGCCTACGCTAACACTTCCGACCTCTACCCTCAATCAATGCTAACTTCTCACATTTAACATCCATCACTGCTGGCTGTTCACCTCCAACTGCCCAACAGTACTTTCATCACTGCTGGTGATTAACTTCCAAAAACGAGTCCAACCAGCCACAGAGTCTCTTACAAAGTGCATTCAGAGATCCAATGCAAAGCGCTACACAGCGCTGCCAACACAGAAGCAGCCCACTTACATAGGGATCTGCTTTTACCATGCTGGTTGACCTCAGGAAGTCGACATGTACAGGGCGGTGGACAAATATATGGAAACACCAAAAGCTTATCACATTACCATCCCTAATACGGTGCAGGAAACCCGTTGCCATTCAAAACAGCTTCCAGTCGTCTCGGAATGAATAAATAAGGGCTCTCTATGGTTTTCAAGCGAATCTTGTATCATTTTCCTGACGAAATAGTGGTAAGGTCGGGTAACGATGATGCAGATGAGTAGCGATCGCACACTCTTCTCTCCATCGTAGACCATAAAAGCTGAACAATACTGAGATATGGCCACTGTAGTGACCAGGGGAGGTGCGACACTTCACTCTCGTGCACACAAATCGAGTCCTGGACGATGCGAGTTGCGTGATCCCAGGACCTGTCGTCTTGGAACGCAGCATTGTAATTGGGGACCAAGCATTATACTGTGGGATAGACTCGGTCAGCCAAAATCGCCACATAGCCCTTTGCATTAATGCGGGCTTGCAGAATAGCCATTGGGCCAATGGAATACAACGATATGACTGCCCAAGTTATCGCCCAACCCCGTAATGTTTCACTCTTGGGACGTAAACTCGACCGGAAATTGCAAACCGTGCGACTCATCCGACCAAATGATTTCTCCCGTTGTTCCATAGTGCATGTTTTATGGCTTCTGTACCACGTTTCCCTGTTACGATCATTTACACCACTGGTGTGTGGTTCTGGAATTCCAGCTCACTCTGCATATTGATTTCCTTTCGGTTGTTTTGATGTAGAGTTCGCGACCGCTACATTGAGTTATGCATCGACATTTGCAGCTGTGCTCCTCTCATTTTTCGTCACAATCCCCTTCAATGCCCGTCAGTCACGATCACGCAACACTCACTTTCGTCCACGTCCTGACTTAGCGGATGATGCTTTCCTGCTTTCCCTGTATCAGTACAGACTGAGGTCATGGGAGAGCGATATGCACACATACAGATGGCGGTAGTATCGTGTACTCAGGGCATAGAATGGCAGTGCACTGACGGAACTATCATTTGCACTCAGGTGGTTCACGTGAGAAGCTTTCCGACGTGATTATGGCTGCACGACGGGAATTAACGGATTTGAACGCGGAATGGTAGTAGGAGGTGGACGGATGGGACATTCACTTTAGGAAATCGTTAGGGAATTCAATATTCCGAGACCCACAGTGCTAAGAATGTGCCAACAGTAGCAAATTTCAGGCATTACCTCCCACCAGGGACAACGTAGTGACCGACGGCTTTCATTTAAAGACCGAGAGCACTGGTGTTTGTGTAGAGTTGTCACTGCTAACACACAAGCAACACTGCGTGAAATAACCGCAGAAATCAGTGTGGGACGTACGACGAACGTATTCGTTAGGAGAGTGTGGTGAAATCTGGCGCTAATGGGATATGGCAGCAGACGACCGACGTGAGCACCTTCGCTAACAGCACGAAATCGCCTGCAGTACCTCTCCTGGACTCTTGGGCATATCGATTGGACCCTAGCCGACTGGAAAACCGAGGCCTGGTCAAATGAGTCCCGATTTCTGTAGGTAAGAGCTGTTGCTAGAGTTCCCTTGCGGCGGAGACTCCACGAAGCCATGGACCCAAGTTGTCAAGAAGGCACTGTGCAAGCAATACATTTGCAGCGGTTTGTGGACTCCACGTTTCCAAACAACGATGGAATTTTTATGGGTGACAATGCGCCATGTCACTGGACCACAGTTGTCCGCGACTAATTTGAAGAACATTCTGGACAGTCAGTGAGATTGATTTGGCCACCCAGTTCGCCCGACATGAATCCCATCGAACATTTATGGGACATAATCGAGAGGTTAATTCGTGCACAAAATCATGCACCAGCAACACTTTCACAGTTATGGACGGCTATAGAGCCAGCATTGCTCAGTATTTCTGCAGCGAACTTCCTTGAGTCCGTTCCACGTCGAGTTGCTGCACTACGCCGGGAAAAGGACATCTGGTAAGATATTAGGAGGTATACCATGACTTTTGTCACCTCAGTGTAAGTCTTAGATACGGTGCCGCTTGATACACCAAACACTTCGGTTCCATTTATTACAGAAGAACCCACCACACCATCATCAACAACTTTCCCACGATCGAATTCACTTGGCTCCGACTCACAACTACACACAACACTATTCTGACCACGACTGACACTTGCAACGTACTGAGGTCATTGCGCAGATGTCGTTACAACAGAGTAACCTGCAGGCCTGGCTAACATCTGCATTTATATTCAAGCTGGCGCTTCTCGCGCTGTTTCCATATTTTTGTCCAACCCCTGTACAGCCAACTGTGTAATGGAGATAAAAGTAAAGTTTCCCAACCAGTGCTGTTCGTTGTGTCTTCAGTCGAGAACGGAAAAAATTGGCTTGTGTACATTCTTGAATCTGTTAACGTGCGTCGAAGCGTCATTTCAAGCTTCTGCTATGGGCACACTTATCACTTTACATTAAGGAGGGTTGTCAAGACGGGTAGTTGCCCGCCAAACTGGCTGTATAGGATGCGGAGTGGGATGTGAACATCGGAAGGGAGGTGATGAAGCAAAAGAAAACTTGGTGCTCGGAATACAGAAAGGGCTCGCTCTGGTAAAGAGGCGAAGGTTGACTGCCAGTCTGGGAGTAGGGACAGAGAAATGAGTGAAATATGAAACGCGAAATGTGGCGGTTCACGACCGCTTGGCTGTCGGCTGGGCCAGGAGTGGACAGAGGGAGCCGTCCGCTCTGACCGAAATCTGAAACACGAGAGGGCGACGCAGCTGCGGTCTGCCCGTCTGAGACACTCCATCAACAACCAAGGAGCTCGCTTCCCACGTTCCCTGTTGGTTAATGCGGTGGCGTGGTTAAACTAGTTTATTCAGCAGAGAGCTGCATTTGTCCGCTGTCAGCAGCTTATACTGGGTTGACATGTAGGCATTGCAGAACCCACAGTGGCAACTGCGTTGAAAGCATACGAGAAAAATTTAAGAACAAAACTTTGTTACGAACTCTAAGACACTCGTTTACTGTCTGGCCAACCTGTACATGACATACACCACACCGATATAATTGGAATATTTAACCGCTACTGTGAGAGACAAAAAAGTAAACATTTGCCTTGTCATCAACAACTGCAACAACAGTGGCTGCAGCAGGAACATCAATTGATGACTGTTACATATAAATTATGGCTAGTAGGTGCCCTAAAGGGAATGCAACAGATCTGTGTGTTGACTTTTTAGAGGCAACAGAGTTGAATGGGTCGACCCAGACAGTACGCAGTTGTCTCCATACTATCAGTTTGACCTCTGTGCTTCCATTACAAACAACAGTAGAAACACCGAGCGAGGTGGCGCACACTGGACTCGCATTCGGGAGGACAACGGTTCAATCGCGTGTCCGGCCATCCTCATTTAGGTTTTCCGTGATTTCCCTAAATCGCTTTAGGCAAATGCCGGGGTGGTTCCTTTGACAGCGCACGGCCGACTTCCTTCTCCATCCTTGCCTAGTCCAATGAGATCGATGATCTCGCTGTTTGGTCTCTTCCCTCAAATCAATCCAGTCCAACAGTAGAAACCAAACAGCACTGTGGTGCGCGACGGCGATGGTAAGGGGGTTGAACCTAGACCAGAGGCACCTATTTCTCTTCACAGACGACCAAAGAATTTGTCTAACGCCTGCTAACCGTCATTGAAGAGCCGGGTACCAAAGCTTATCTCAGGTATCCATTTGAGCAGGTATTCTATACAGATGCCAAACGGGTGTCATCGCTGTCGAGGGTTGTTTGAGATCTGTGCAGTATTGGGACTGACCTACAGTGAAGATTTCGGCGTTTTCCAAGGTGATAAAGCATGAGCACACCTCGCCCTGTCGTCCCCCTCCAGTAGGTAGGAATCAACTGATTGAAATGGCCTGCACCGCAGACAACTCGCCCGATGGGTCACAAGCCTGCAGGGTTCTAGCGTGTGCTTATGTTAAAATGACCGAGTATTTTTAGAACCAGTATGAAACTTACATTGTCGGCCGGTGTGGCCGAGCGGTTCTAGGCGCTTCAGTCCTGAACCTCGCTGCTGCTACGGTCGCAGGTTCGAATCCTGCCTCGGGCATGGATGTGTGTGATATTCTTAGGTTAGACAGGTTTAAGTAGTTCTAAGTTCTAGGGGAAGTCCCATAGTGCTCAGAGCCACTTGAACCATTTGAAACTTAACACTGTGCCTTCACAGGAATCCTCTTCTCATACTGGATGGCCTCAGGGGTGATACAGACTTAATCAACGTCCCGAATGCCTTGTGGACAGCATGTAAAGGTTGATCCAAGCTTGCTGCAATACCTGGCGTGGATCAGCACTTTACTGAATGTTCCGCAGCAGCAGATTTTGATTTTACGGATATGCATAACTAACAAGGGAACCTCCCCATCGCACCCCCCTCAGATTTAGTCATAAGTTGGCATAGTGGATAGGCCTTGAAAAACTGGACACAGATCAATCGAGAAAACAGGAATAAGTTGTGTGGAACTACGAAAAAAATAAGCACAATATACGAACTGAGTAGTCCATGTGCCACATAAGCAACATTAAGGATATTGTGAGCTCAGGAGCGCCGTGGTCTCGTGGTTAGCGTGAGTAGCTCTGGAGGGAGAGGTCCTTGGTTCAAGTCTTCCATCGGGTGAAAAATTTTACTTTCTTTATTCTCGCAAAGTTATGATCCGTCCGTTCGTTCATTGACGTCTCTGTTCACTGTAATAAGTTTAGTTTCTGTGTTTTGCCACCGCACCGCAAAACCGTGCGATTAGTAGACGAAATGACGTGCCTCTCCAGTGGGCACCGAAAACATTTGCTCGCAAGGTCATACGTCAACCGATTCCTCCACAGGACAACACGTCTGATATATTCTATACGACACTGGTGACGGCATGTGCGTCGCCTGACAGGAATATGTTGTCGACCAATCTAACTTGTACACTTGGCGAATGGGTAAAGAGATTCTTCTACCTTGCCGATTTAGGTTTTCTTGTGGATGTGATAATCACTCCCAAAAAAGTGATGAAAACATAAGAGTTTGTCACATGAACTGCAACAAATGACTGCAACAGTTTTCCCTGTGCTCTGTCAAAACATATGTTTCTAACGTTTTCAAATTTTTCCGTGTGTAGACCGCCAAATCCTGCATGTCCAAAGCAAATCTGAACATGTCCTGGAATTTTGGAGAGCGAAGTTGATTATGTTTGAGTGCCTTAACTTCGATAATAGTCTGAAAATAAAAAAATTTTCACCCGAGGGATGCTTGAACCAAATACCTTTCGTTTTGCAGCTGCTCACGCTAACCACGGAACCACGGCGCTTCAGAGCTCACAGTGCGCTAGATGCTGCCTATCTTGTGCATGGACTACTCAGTTTGTATATTTTGCTTATTTTTTTAATAGTTCCACACAACTTCTTCCTGTTTTCTCGATTGATCTGCGTTCAGTTTTTCAAGGCCTATCCACTGTGCCAACTTGTAATTAAATCTGAGGGGGGTGCGATGGGGAGGTTCCCTTGTAAGCACTTTCGAACAGAGTGTCGTTATTTTGAGTTTTCTCTTGCTTATTTCACGTAAATGCTATTTTTAATTTCACAAAGCTCACACTTTCGTTCCCTACTCTCCTAGAATTCAAGCCAACACTCGGGTGCGTATATGCAGGTGTTGCAGTACTTTTTTCGTGTAGTATTTTTCTTTTAATTTTAACCATTTGCCATCAAGTGCTGCTCAAAGTCCTTCTCCAGAACTCTCAGTGTATTACGGTTTTCATGTATAGACATTTCTGTTGTTCCTGCGAATTTGCTAATGTCCTCTACCCAGCTTCCTTGTGGTCGTCGTCTCAGGTCTTCATCTCCTGGCATCAAGGCAAGAGCTTCCTTAGTTCATCTGCCATCTAGTCTCTTGGCTACAAACCACGTCAACATGTAATTCATTTTCATTATGATCTTAATGTCGTCTTCCATTCATCCAGTGGTTTACCTGATTCTCTTAGTATCTTAATTCCCAGCATGAACCTCTTCATTTATCAACGATGGTAATCTTCCAGTTTCAAACAAATCTGAAGCTCCATTTTGAAAACATTATTAGGTTTCATCTTTTTTCTTTCTCCTGTCGTCCTCAGTTATGTGTAATATTACATCGATAATTTCCACCTTACGTCCTTCTAATCACAACTGAACGAAAAGAATTTTCGTGCCATATGGGTTTTGTCTTAATTATTTTATTTGGATTACCATTAGCACTTCAAACAATTTTTAATTTTATGTTTTCTCTGCCTACCCATCAGGTCGTGACCTTCAACTAGTCTAGATAGAAAAAAATTGATCAGTTAGTGGTATAACTTGAGTTTGATGTCTTGTTTTCGATGTGTTCATTGTACATTGTCTTAGGATTAACGCAACTTATTTCCGACTCACCTCAGTGCTTCTTCTGTTACTTTTTATAATAGCTGTTGAGGTTTATCTGCACTAGAGGAAAACATAGTTATTTCATCATCAGAATTATGGTGATCCAGGTACGTTCCATTAAACATAATCCCTCTTTTTTCATCTTTCCTTTACGACGTCTGAATTAGCTTTGGAGATGCAGGATCTCCTTTCCTGACACCTCTTTCAATACTGAATTCATCACTATCCTAATGAAGTTCAGCAGAAGCAATAACGATGATGAATATATGCTTTACTGCACTATGTTGAAATTCGTCAGAAGCTTCCATAAGTCTCAGGCGAAGGGTAACTCACTGCTACTATTTATTTCTTCGTTCTCGAGTTAAAATCGGTCCACTGCGCTGTATGCACTTATAAAAGTAGCCTCTTCATTTGATTAACAAAATTCAGTGTTTTTTTGCATGCGAAGAGGACAAATTTTGTGTATATCATGTTCATTAGGGAGAACGGGCTTATAGGTGGATATTTGTCTCTTGACTGGCTCCTTTGTCGTCAAGCAGAGCAGTTGCAGTCTTGTTTTAGCTTTTGATAATCGTCTTCGTTTACATACATCCTCCAGCTTCAAACATATCATCTGAAATAAGATCCTCCCGAAGCGCCTTCTTTTTTTTATACTTCGAACAACTTGATGCACTGCCGCTGGCATCACTTCGGAGTCTCATAATTTTATTGACTAACTATGTTTCTGAGCTCTTGAACTATACAGACGGTTGAAAAATCTTCGAATGATCGTAAAAATATTTGTGTGATGCACAATATTGGTTTCTGATTTGTTTTATTCACACCCCTATTGCTTCCAATAATTTCTTTTATCATATTTTCTCTCTACTACTTAGTTCCTATTGAATAAATTTCCGAATATTTTGTTTAATTCAACATTTTTTTATTGTGTTGATATAACTGCTTGAATCTGTCATCTTTATTTTGGTAGGAGCCTTCTTCAATTAGAAAATATCTTTTCCTTAAGTGAACTAAACACATCACATCCCGTGAAATTTACCTTTGTACGGTTCCACAGATAGTTAGTACATGAGTTGTGCTATTTGGGCAGCAAACAAACTGATGATGGCCAAAGTCGAGACGATATAAAATAAAGATTCGCTGTAAAATGGTAACATTTCTGAAAACAGGAATTTGTTAAAACCAATATAAATTTTTTCTGTAGGCGTTTGTCTTGAGTGTAGCCTTGTATGGAAGTGAAACGTGGACGAAAAGCATTTCAGACGAGAGGAGACTAGAAGCTTCTTAAACGTGGTGCTACAGGAGAATGATGAAGATTAGATGGGTAGATCAAGGAACAAATGAGGAGATACTGAATACAATTAGGAAAAAAAATTACGCAACCTGACTAAAAGAAAGAATAGACTGGTAGGGCACATCACGTGGCATCAAAGAATCGTCAACTTAGACTGTGGAAGTAGGAACTGTAGAGGGACATCAAGACTTGAATACAGTGAGCAGATTTAAATAGATGTAGGTTACAGTACTTACTCAGAAATGTGTCTTACACAGTAAATGATAGCGTGGAGAGCTACATCAAACAAGTCTTCAGACTGAAGTCCACCACGATAACAACACCACCACTGATCACAACTGATACGAATGGCTTGGTGTATAACATTTGATGCTTACTGAAGGTTTTCACGGACGATGCTAGAAAACTGCAAGAAAAGCACTGACTTTTGACCTTCGACATGAACGTATTGCGCATACGTGGGAAGTATGCCCCTGTACTGTTTGACATTGAGTTTCCGATCAGTCAGTAGTCACAGTAAGAGACGTTTAACATCTAGGCCTATGTGTCCACAGCGATTCTAAGTGAAACAACAACACTACTGTAGTTTTAAAACAGGCACATTCTACACAGATTTATTGGAAGCATAATATAGAAACGTGTTTCAGCCACAGAAGAGATAGCTTACAAAACACTAGTTCAACAATATCTTGAGAAGTGCTCGTCAGTCTAGGACCATTAGCAAAACAAAATAGGTAAGATCCAAGGACGGAATGCACTTTTCGACACAAGTGGTTTAGAAATCGCGTGATCCTCATCCAACTCCAGTGGTAGACGCTGCAGGAGATGCGTTATGAATCAAGCTCAGGTTTAATTTTACATTTTCGAAAATGTATATTCCAGTAAGGGGCAATCAGTACACCTGCGAGCTCACGAGGAAGTTATTCGATAGTAGCTCTTTCCGCATATCATTCATGAACTGCTCTTGGGAAGGAAGAGGGGGAAGTGACAGGCACGAAGCTCCTTCTATTTCTCACCATAAGATTTACGGAGTATAGTTTATAACATTATGGACATGGTATCAGTATATATCAAAGTTCCCTAGTTCATCTTTCACGTCTCCAGGAGATACAGATCTTACCAATTAATCTGTTCATAGAATATAAGATGCCAGAAAAGACAAAATGCATAAACCTCTCAGCGCTGACATCATAAAAATAGCTGTGTTAATTTCAATAACAAACCAAAAGAGAAAAGTTACAAATTGTACAATAATGTTAAATTAGTAATTGAATTACCTGTTGGAACTCTATGTCTGACCTGAAAACTTAGGAGGCAGACACACTGAAACTCTTCCTAGTTTTTGTCAGTTCTATCCCAAATAGAAAAAAGACAAATTTTAAATAGGAAAATTGTGTTGTAATTTTGAATTTAAAAGGATCGTTGATCCACAAAACTGTTCACATAAAAATTACTTTTATTATTTGTAAATCCTGATACGGAACATAAAACAGATGTAACCTATTCGTAGAAAAATAAAAAACTGCAGAACACTTGTATGATAGTCAGAGTGGCTAACACACCCGAATCAAATTAAGTATACCATTGTCAACACAATGTAAATATTATATTCCCATACATAATTACCAATAATTACTATAAGCGTTATTTTCAACTTTTTCGCTTCATATTTTTCTTGTTTTTGAAATGATATTAACCTGTCTCAAAAGAGTGTAAACAAAAACCAGAATAACACCTCCAGCCTCAACATGGAGGTTTTAAGAGGTCTTTGACATATCGATGCAGGGGACATACTTGGTTGTCAGGTATGCTAGGAGTGATTGTTTGTTAAGGGTCGCTCTGTAAACTGTTGTCATCACTAATATAATGAATATTGTAATCAGTTGTGAAAGTGTATCAGAATCTGGAATTAAACCAACAGGTAGAAAATGCCGTTATGGCCAAGACTGCTTATTTAAAGGCAAACGTCAAATCTGCTACCAGAACGTATATTTACAAGCTTGCACAAGAAGAAGAAGAAGCAGCAGTCTGGGAGATTAACGTCAAAACTTTAGTATCATATAGCTAAGTAAATTAATTCAGCTGCTCCTTCTTCACTTTGTCCAAGTTTAGATACTCTAGAGTAGAAGACAATTTTAATTTAGTCATATCCAAAAGGTGTGAGGACAGGTGAACGAAACGACTTTGGAAGCTATAGTTCTGCAGATGTGACGATAAATTTATACTTTCCGCTCATTCATTTGTGTTGTGAACAAATCAGCATCCATTAAGGAGCTGCTGAGAGTAGTTCGTTAACAATTTTTCATCTCTTGAGTTACGTCCAGTCTCGGCACACTACCGCACGGCCTACATCACAGACACAACCAGTAATTCAGGCCAGTGGCGGTTCATTCTGGCAGGGATGCTGACTGATACATACGTTTACTGCACGGCATCTGCATCAGACAGTGGGTTGAATGGACGAGGTGTCACGTGTGGGATGGGAGATGTGAGCAAAACGTTCATTGAAGAGGTGTCTCTCTCTCTCTACTTCCAGATCCTGAAACATCCGGATGGACTCCTCCTTCCTGCTTCTTTCCTACTTTTGGACTTCAGTCCATCCCAGATCAGCCTCAGTTTTTCCAGTGACGGAACAAAAGTACGAGGGTAATCCCAAAAGTAAGGTCTCCTATTTTTTTATAAATACATAGACCTGTTTGTTTCTACAATGGTTTACATCAGTTTACAGCTTGAACATTTAGCTATTTGTCGACATAATCACCATTTCTGTCGATGCATTTTTGTAGACGCTGTGGCAGTTTTTATATGCCCATGTCATACCAGCTCACCGCCATGCTGTTCAGAAAGTTATGAACCTCTTCTTTCACCTCGTCCCCGGAGCTGAATCGCTTTCCTGCCAGATGTTCTTTTAACCTAGGGGACAGGTGATAGTCACTGGGCGCCAAGTCAGGACTATAGGGTGGGTGGGTGATTATGTTCCACTGAAACTGTTGCAGCAGAGCAACGGTTTGCCAAGCGATGTGTGGGCGAGCGTTGTCATGGAGAATGTATACGCCCTTGCTCAACATTCCTCTTCTCCGGTTCTGAATTGCCCGTTTGAGTTTTTTCGGAGTCTCACAGTACCTGTCAGCGTTAATTGTGGTCCCAGTGGGCATTAAGTCGACCAACAATACCAATTTCCTATCCCAAAAAACGATTGTCATGACTTTATCGGCATACTGTGTTTGTTAGAATATCCGTGGCTGTGGCGAAGAAGGATGCCGCCACTGGCGTGATTGTTGCTTGGTCTCAGGTGTAAAGTGGTATGCCCAGGTTTCATCACCCGTGACAATTGAGTCCAGAAAGTTGTCCTGTTAGGCTGCAAGGCGGTGAAGACATGAGCGAAGAGCATCAACTCGCTGCCGCATGTGGTTCTCAGTCAGCATTCGTGGCACCCATCTTGCGCACACCTTCCGGTACTTCAATGTTTCCGTTAAAATTCTGTGAGTGGTGCTTCGGGAAACCTCAGGAACCAACGTGCAGAGATCATCCAGGGTGATCCACCGATCTTCACGCATGCTTTTCTCAACCTTCAACACAGTCTCCTCAGAAATTGACGGTCTCCCGCTCATTTGTTCGTTGTGAATTTCGGTACGACCAGCTGCAAACTCTCTACACCACTTACGAAAATTTTTGACATCCATGCACGACTCACCATACACTTCCGTCAATTGGCGATGGATTCCAATCGGCGCAGTGCCCTTTGCGTTCAAAAACCGAGTAACTGCGCGCAATTCGCACTTGGCGGTAACATCGAACGGGAGCTCCAGTCTCAACGGCTGCCAAGCCAAGACTGACCGCCTCAGCGCGGCGTGTGCATGTTTATACACAGCGCGTGAAGCACTCTTCGTAACAGTGTGACGCCACACAGAGCTCTGTACTTACAAAAAAGTAGGAGACCTTACTTTTGGGACTACCCTCGTACACATGCTTAGCTAGTACTCCGAAATATTATTACAAACGTTATGTCCTTCTTTTCAGCAACAGTCATAGAGAATTTACATGCCGTATTTCCGCTGAGATATTAACAGGAATGCATTCTGTGCAACGTGCTCCTATGCTGGCTGCTAGGTTGCTGAGTTCTTGTGGCGGGGCGTTCCATTTCTCCACAAACGCGCTTCATAACTCCTGGATGATCGTTGTTGCGTGTGGACATACTGCAATACATCTCGCCAACGCATTCCACATGTGTTCTATGGGAATAAAGCCAGGGGAACGGGCAGTCCAGTCCAATAACCTCGTTCCAAGCTCTCCTTCTTTCGATGCGGTGGCGCATGTCATTCGTCAAAATGAAGTCAGGGCGGAATGCACCACTGAAATGTCGCTGCTGGAAAAGGGGTACAGTGTCACAATAACATCGACTGGTGAGTGTACCGTATCCAGAGATTTGGAGGTCGGTACGCCAGCGTAAAATTATGCCTCCCCACACCATAACTCCTAAATCACCAGAACGATCGCGTCTGACAATGATCCAGGGAGAGTTACGTGATCCTACCACTCGCCGTATGAGGGTACATACAACATTGTCACTTTCCTCCATTACCGAACTGATAATCTCTTCGTGCCTTAGTAAGAGTTTTTTTCAACTAATCCCACCAATTAATCAAGTTGTGACATAAATTTCCTTTTTCAGCAGTAGTGTTAAGCACCTGCTCGTCAGTTATTTGTTGTATCCCGTAGCACCGTATTTCAAAAGCTTCAGTTCTTTTCTTTCTTGACTAAATCTGTAACGATTCACATTTCGTACCATAGAAGGCCACATTCCGAACAAATACCGCCAGAAAAGACTTTCTGAAATTTAAATTTATATTCTTTGTCAGAAACTTTCTCTACAGATGATATAAACGTAAGTTTGACATTCTTTATCTAGCTTGCAAGATATAGGTTCGATAATTCCTCGCATGTTACTGCATTACTCGAGAGGCCAAACTGATCTTCCTCGTGATAGTCTTCTACCACTTTTTACATTCTTCTATACGTAATTCCTCTCGGCATTTTGAACCATGACATGTTAAACTGATGGTAGTGTGATATTCACACCTTATAGTACTTGCCTTGATCATCATCTTGCCATTTTTTGGAATTTGAATTATTAAATTCTCCTTGAAGTCTGTCTCATATCTCTTGCACGGCTAGTGGAATAGTTTTGTTATGGTTGGCTCTTTCATGATCTCACTAATTCTGAGGGAATGTCGTCTGATCTAGGGGCCTTCATTTGATTTAGCTCATTCAGCGCTCTATCAAATTATTTTCGCAATATCTTATCTTCCATCTCATCTATATTCTGTCTGTCAGATGTACATTAAATTTCATCTTGTGAATGAAAATAAAAGAAAAAGTATTCAAGTACCTTTAGTCGCCTATTGTGAATGTCATTTATCTTCATTGGCTTTGCCGCTCTTGCTTCACTTTAATAATTCATTATAACCGTCCCATTGCTCACTGTGATTACTCAAAAGGAAACAAATTTCAATATTTCAGTAATATTGCAGAGATTGCACATATTGGAGTCTTATTTGATGAACTATATTATTTGTCATTCAACAGTAATGCGAAGGATTGTCTATCTGACTTTTTTTAGTGCTTGGTGGTTCTGAGCGATATGTTGTGCTTTGTGTAATTGAACGAAATCTACTGTTCGTTTGTGGTGACACGCATAATGTGACACGATGTTTAAACTACTAGACGTGAAGACGTGGGGTTCAAATACCCATCCGACAATATTAATTTGTGTTTCCTTTGGTTTCACTCGGCCAGACCACAGTCGATCCACTCCTCAGATACAAACTAGTGCTGCTTCTCTGCCAACTTCAGTGACGTTAAACTGTTACGTTTATAGCTTTACCAAAAATACCTTCTGCACCACTGTACTCTCAATACACATTCGGTTGTATTTTGTATGACCGCTTCCAGAGAGACCGAGTGTAATAGTGAAGCCGGCCGGGGTGGCCGAGCGGTTCTAGGCGCCACAGTCTGGAACCGCGCGACCGCTATGGTCGCAGGTTCGAATCCTGCCTCGTGCATGGATGTGTGTTACGTCCTTAGGTTAGTTAGGTTTAAGTAGTTCTAAGTTCTAGGGGACTGATGACCTCAGCAGTTAACTCCCATAGTGCTCATAGCCATTTTTTGAACCATTTTTTTGTAATAGTGACATGGTGAATGCACTGGACCTGTGAAGATCAACATTCAAATCCCTGTTAGTCCGTACAGGTTAAGATAAACCCCTGGATGGTTCGCTTCTCCCTCCCTTCCCAGCCGGCCGCTGTGGCCGAGGGGTAGTAGGCGCTTCAGTCCGGAACTGCACGACTACTAAGGTCGCAGGTTCGAATCGTGCCTCAGGCATGGATGTGTGTGATGTCCTTAGGTTAGTTGGGTTTAAGTAGTTCTAGGGGACTGATGACCTCAGGTGTTAAGTCTCGTGCTCAGAGCCATTTGAACCATTTTTGAACCTCCCTTCCCTTTGCCCATCTTATCCACACCTCCCTGTCTCCCTATCTTGCCTCTTACTCTAAGCTCTGTTCCACCCCTCTCTGCCTCCTTCCATTTCTTCCTCCTTCCCTCTCTCCCTACTGTCTCTTCTTTCCTTCCCTCTGTCCTACCTTCCCCCTCTACGTCCTTCCCTCACTCCTCCTCCTCTCTCCCCCCTCTCCCTCTTTCCCTCACTCACTCCTTCACTCTCTCCCGTCTTCCACCTCACACACCCTTCCCTCTCTCTCTCCCTTCCCTTTCTCCCTCCTTCCATCCCTCCCTCCTGCCTCTCTATCGCTTCCCTCTCGCCTTCCATCTCTCTTGTTGCTTTTAAATTGAGAATGTGAAATGCTAATCATAAAAACTGATACTCAAATAGCGTTTCGTTTGGGCACAAAATGCAGTAAAACAAATTAATTGAAAGGTCAAAAGATGGAAACATTTACGATTATAAAATTTAGGAACAATTCAAATGGGCATAGACACAAACTGGCAGCAGGACAGAGAATGGGCTATCTCATGTCACCACTCTATGGAGTCACTTTGGCTTGATGGCATGCGCAGTTGATGCGTGATCGGTATGACAGTGCCAAACACCCATCGATATTTGTGTAGCAGTGAGTTGACAGACGGTAGCTTTCATCTTCCATGTTCTGTGGCTTTGCGGCAACACCCAGGGTGGCTTATCTTGTTCTTCTTCCGTGCTGGCTGACTTCATTCCTCGGTTATGGTGTGCTTGACAGCCGACATGAAGCTCCTGGACTCGTGCTCTTAGCGAGTACTGTCAGCAGTGATTATCTCACGGAGGTGATGTGAATGTAATATTTGAAGGCTGAGATCAGACAGGAAAAAACAGTCTGATTCATAAAGCTCCATGCGTCAGATCACAAGGTGAAATCATTCAATACGGAGTCGGAAATGAGTATGAAACAAAATGACAATAGACACAGGAATGAATGCGGGCGTCTGTCTCGAAGTCTGAGGACAGAGTCAACAGTAAGTTGGAATGCCCCCACAAGGTACACTTGTTATCTCTTCTGATTCCTCTGACTGCATGCTCACTGTCTCGTTATTGTCTCTTCTCTACCTGACGTCTCTAACTTTGTCCTCCGGGACCCAGAATTTTTCTATGTAGAGTTAACGTACCCGATCCTGCAGTGGCTGGCATGTAACAGGATTTCTCGTCTTGTTTTCATGCTGTTTCTCTTTGTGGCAGTTCCTAGTGCTGCCTGCAGTTTCTCCAGTGTTAGTCTGTTTCCTTGAGTTGTCAAGACAGCAGCCACACAACAAGAAGCCAACTCTTTCTAAAGGGTATACATGCGCTTAACTTTAGTGTCAACAGATGCTTGTGAGTTAGCGGCATCCCTCTTGATAGCCATCAGGCTTCACATGGGGTTCCTTCTTCCCATGTGAGGCAAACGCTTCAGTTAAGTCGTCCCTGTCTGGCTTCTGAGAAAGTCTCGTGCACTCGTGAAAACCGGTCACTACTTTTAATTAAACATGGGAGTTCGTAAGTTACTATGACCTCAGTTGTAACGCCCCGAAGCATTTCATTCTTCACTGAAATCTGACCCATAACTGAACAACAATGCAATCTGGCTAACTTTTAGACAAATATTTTGTTCTTCATTTATGTCCATTTATGTCACTGAACAACAATGCAATCTGGCTAACTTTTACACAAATATTTTGTTCTTCATTTATGTCATTATAGTTATTGTACGTAAGTAGTTTCAAAAGTAATGTTCTGCAAAAGTACTAAAATGTTAAAACTATAGTTGGTTCATTCACAGAGAAAGATAGTTTGTAGTGGCGTAAAATCTGGGAGAGAAGTGCCTCTGCAGCGAGACTGGCTTGACGTGAATGGAAAATATTATTTACTGTAGCGTCAGATGTGGGTGAATTTTGGTTTATTATTTACGGTATACGCTGGTTAGCTCTGAACTACGAGAATTCGACGTTAAGGAGAGAATTTTCACTGCTTGTTATACAGAAAGAGCCGTGATGGCTTTGCCTCTGTTTTAGTAGCCACAGAAGATCGCCACAGCCACCTCGTTCGTCTTAAGTAATCAGTTGAGTACTGTATAATAGCATGGACCAGTTATACGGTTTCTTGTCCAGTAATAAGTTTGTGTTATTTAAAATTTGTTTTCAGCACATGTATTTTATGCTTAGTCACTTATCTAGACAGGGTTCTCTCCAAGTGATGCAGTGTTTCCGAGCATCCCCTATTACCGAACTGAAAAGTAATTGCTTTCTTCAACAATGTTTAATAGCTTTTGCGCAGTAGTAGATTTCATAATTGTTTAGTTTGCCTTGGTTTTGAATAACTCCACAAGTTTTTCATAGAATGATAGTTAAAGTTCCATCGAAGTGTCATCGTCAAGAAAAGATGTAATGAAGTTTATTTTTATTGAAATCTCAATATGGCATTAAAGTTACGTGCATGAATGTATGATTATTCAAAGTAGTTACTGGCTAGTAAGCTCGAATCATTACTGTAGCAGTTTGTTATAATGCTTATATTTTTCATATGTTTGTAGGTAAAAGTGTTTTTCATATTGGTTATAACAAAACTAGTCAGCTGTGATCTTAGTACCTGATTGAATAGTTTCTGGAGCCTCCATGCTAATTGTTGAATCAGCTTTTCTTTCCATATTACAATAAGAGTACAAATGAAATGCAGCTATCAACTTCATAACATTTGCGTGTTCTAACGAGTAACTGGCTACCATTATTCAGGTTGTAACAGATCTAGAGATCACATGTTTCACTTGGGCTGTATAATATAAAAAAGTGAATGCTCCTTGATAAAACAAACAGCAATCAGAACAGAGATATGGATATTTGAAAACCAATACAGTGACAGTATTTAACTATAACTAAGCTGATAAAAGAAACTCTTATCATAGCTAACAGTGCTCCATCATCCATGGCGTGTAATGACCGTCAGCTTTCCTACCTTAATCTACAGTCAGTGTTACTGAGAACCAATTGTTGCGCTAACGTTTATTATTCCTTCTGTGTTGTTCACGCAAAATCATTGGTAAACTGCTTGCTAAAGTGTGCGACTGTCTCGTGTCCTATTAGCAAAATACAATTTCAGTATCAAATAAAGCAAATACCAATAGTTAACTTTCTTCGGAAGAGTGCTAGAACTTGGTACAACTTTGCCTAATTAGGCTGGTGACTTTTTTTTAAGAAATTGCAGTTTACTTCCGAGGTTCTCGGGTATTCTGCCAGATGCAATCGTCGAAGGTCCATGATATTTCAGCGAACAATTGTTTCACCGTCATCAGATGGTACTGATGGAGTGAGGGGCCTGTGGTGCGCTCCTGATATACACTACCGTTTGTGGAAATCGCAGCACCAAGAAGGAAACGCACGAATTCAATTAATTTTTTTACCACAGGTTAGGTACATGACAAGTAACAAATGATTACCTTTTCAAATCTGTACATGTCCTTTGACCCTGCTGTTCAGTATGTCGTGTGGCCACCATGCGCTGCAATTAGAGCTGCTATACGCCGTGGCATTGAATCAATATGGTTCTGAATACGTTCCTGAGGGATTTCCCTCCACGCAGTTTGTATCCGAGCCCGCGAATCCGTGACACCAGTTACTGGAGGACTGTAACACACAAGGTGCCGACCAACCATATCCCAGACATGTTCGATGGATGACCTGGCGAACGTGCAGGCCAGAGAAGCAATGGTACCCGTCGCTCTTCGAAGAAGGCCTGTACATTCCTCGCATTACGTGGCCTGGCATTGTCCCGTTGACATGTGGCCTGTGGAGATGCATGAAGCAGGGGGAGTACCTCAGGGTCCACAACCTCCGTTAGGTACTGCTTGCTGTACAAAGTGCCACAATACGTATGAGACGAGATCGGTTGTTGTAACCAATGGCGCCCCAAACTATCACACCTGCTGTTTGTCCGCTATGCCGCTCCACAATGCAGCCCTCCAGGTTGAGCTAACCACGGTACCGCCGGACACGTATGCGGCCATCAGTTAGGACACGTTGAAGTGGGACTCATACGAAAAGATTACGTGTTGCCACTCAGCACCCCAGTGACGGTGTTCGCGTGCCCTCTGCAGTCGGAGGAGCTTGTGGTCTCTGGACAATGGAAGCCGACGTAATGGCATGCGTGCAACCAGTCCATCCTGCAGCAGACGACGACGAACCGTTGATGCAGAAAAGTTCACACCTGTTGCAGTGCTCCAGCGACGATCCAACATTGTGGATGACGCTCTACGGTCCGTAATGACCATGCGGACAAGGTGACGGTCATCCCGTGCTGTGGTCTTGTTCCGTAGTCCAGTTCCCGCTCGTCGCTGCGTACGACCTTCCTTCTATCCCCTGCTTCCATACATGCATCACCGTCGTAGCAGCCCTATGCGAGCCGAAATTTCACCGTATGACAACCCCGTTTCCCGGAGGCCGAACTTTCTGTCCCGTTCGAACTCGCCCACATGCCGATATGGCTCCCTTTGACATCGACGCGACGTACTGGTACTCTCTGTATTGTATCCGCCTTGTGTGACAGCTCTGCACCGACTACACTAGGCGCAACACCGACTTTGTCAGGCCGACACGAGAGGGCTCTGCTCGGCCTACGTGTACCCCATCTCGCTGCAAAATATCACGTATTGCTTGCACACCCGTCGCCACTTCCACGAAATACGTCGCTATTCGGGTAATTCCTTCTCGGTGTTGCACTTTTCACAAACGGCAGTGTATATACTTGTACCTGCGGGTCGAGAGTTCTGGCCTCGCAGTCTCCGCGTCATGCTCGGTGATGGGGACTCGTGCGGATACGATGGTGAGGGGGAGAGCCCTGGTTGTCTGTCAGCTGCCATCTGCGTCGTGTCTCGCGTGCGGGTGTTACGATTTTCTTTGATTGGACTAAGTACAGTTTCCCATACCTTACTTAGTCGGAAACCCGTGTCTCTGTAAATTATCCGTCACATGTGTTTCAATAGCTTCTTTGAAATGGAGTTCCAAAGTTTGTTTGTGTTGGCCAACACTTTCGTTTGCTGATAATTCATTGAATGTCTATTTTCAGTGTAGTGTTCTGCTATTGCCGACAAGCTGGGCTACGGTAAGCGGGTGTGGCGCCGGTGTTCTTTACAGCAATCTTCAGTAGTGCGGATTGTTTGACCATACAGGTTTTCCTGCATTCACACAGGACATTGTACATCCCCGCTTTTTGGAAATGCGGCTCGAGTTTCGATGGAGAGCGAAACACTGACGTTATTTTTTGGACATTATTTTTTGTTTTCGTAGTAGTCTGCCAATTTTGGATGATACATTGCCAGAAAACGGCGTGAGAGCGATCCTCTTTATTTTCTTCTGCTTCCGGGTTTTCGTCTTCCTTGGCGTTCTTGGGGTTCTTGAATTGTATGGCCGTTCGAATCTGTCGGCTGGTGTATCCATTTTCGCGGAAGACGGACTCCAGGTGCTGCATGTCTGCCTTCAGTGTTTGTTCATCTAAAGTGGTGTATACGCTGTGTACGAGGGTATTCGCCACACTATTTTTGCAAGGGATGGTGGCTGCTGGAGGCGTATAGATGTATATCTGTATGAGTTGCCTTGTAGTAAACACTGTGGGCAAGCGAGCCGTCGGGACTACGCCGAACCAGAAAATCGAGGAACAGAAGTTGCCGTCTTTTTCCGTTTCCATGGTAAATCTGTTATTTCATGGATGCAGTTCAGATGTTCTATGAACTCCCGTACTTTTTCGGGTCCATATGGCCAAATGACAAACGATCGTCGACATAACGGAAGAAACAGACCGGTTTTAGTTCCGCAGTTTCCACTGCTCTCTCTTCGAAGTGCTCCTTAAACGCATTTGCTACAGCCGGCGAGAGAGATCTGCCCGTTGCTACGCCATCAGTCTGCTCATAGTACTGTCCATTCAAAACAAAGAAAGCCGGACAGGGTAGCCGGGCGGTTCTAGGCGCTACAGTCTGGAACCGCGCGACCGCTACGGTCGCAGGTTCGAATCCTGCCTCGGGCATGGATGTGTGTGATGTCCTTAGGTTAGTTAGGTTTAAGTAGTTCTAAGTTCTAGGGGACTGATGACCTCAGCAGTTAAGTCCCATAGTGCTCAGAGCCATTTGAACCAAAACAAAGAAAGCTGAAGTTAGGACATGTCTAAAAAGCTGTGTAGCTCCGGGTCAAACATTTCGCAGATTAATTTTATGGAGTCTTCTAAGAGAAACCGAGTGAAAAGTGAGACGACATCCAAGCTCACCATGATAGACTCTTGCAGCCTCAGCTGTTGATGAAATCTCAGGAGTTCTTTATGTGGCGTGTACACTTTCCCATATAACGGCTCAGTATACCAACCACATGCTTCGCCAGATGGTATGTTGGTGCCCCAATGTTGCTCACTATTGGACCACTCCATATTGTTTGCTTGCAGTGAATCATCCAAAATTGGCAGACTACTGGGGAAATACAAAAAACACCAGTGTGTTCCGCCCTCCAGCCAAAGTACGAGCCCTATTAGGGTCAGTCAAAGACGATCTGCACCTTAAAAAAAGCGGGCTGTACAAAGTCTTGTGCGATGCAGGGAAATCTACAATGGTCAAATAATCAATACTGTTGAAGGTCGCTGCAAAGAATACGAGCATCACACCCGCTTACTGCAGCTCAGTAAGTCGGCAATAGCAGAGCACTGCATTGAGAATGGACATTCAATGAATTATCAGCAAACGAAAGTCTTGATCCACGCGAACCAATTTTAGAACCTCATTTTAAAGGGACACAGGTTTCTAGCTAAGTAAGGCATGGGAGCCAGTAATTCGCTCACCCAAAGAAAATTGTAACATCTGCACACAAGATGCGACGCGGACGGCAATTGACAGACAACCGAGGCTCTCCCTCTCGCCACCGCGTCCGGACGTCCCCCCACCACCGAGCACGGAGCGGAGCCTGTGAGGCCAGAACTCAGGACCCGCAGGTATGTGTACCGGGAGCACACCGCAGGCGCCTCATTCCATTAGTACCACCTGATGATGGTGGAACGGTTGTTCACCGAAATATCGTGGACCTTCGACGATTGCATCCGGCAGCACGCCCGTGACCCTTGGAAGCATCATATACGCCTCAGATCGGAAACTGCAGTTTACTTAATTACCCATAGAATCTTGGTTCGAATCCCATTGTTCTACTACCTTTTCCTTTCAACAGAATTCTTTCGAGAAACGAAATATGGTCCAACACCTTATCCATTACATTCATCACAGTTGTTCTAAATTTCTTTCACAGGAATAACATTATCAGATATTTCTAATTTAGTAGAAGCGGTAGTGTTATACTTGGACGTATAGTACTTTAGTTTGGAAGATGCACTATATTTTCTTTGTGAAATGCAAGTGCTTATTGATAAAATTATGAATACATGGTATGAAAGACGTCGATAGCAGACAGTTTTCAGCAGTTGCGACTTAAATGTCTCTCTCGTCGCAGTGCAGCATCGCCAAGTATTACAATTTCCGTACATCCTTTGCAACTTAACATGCTGTTTGTTGTTGTTGTGCTCTTCAGTCCTGAGACTGGTTTGATGCAGCTCTCCATGCTACTCTATCCTGTGCAAGCTTCTTCATCTCCCTGATCCTACTGCAGCCCACATCCTTCTGAATCTGCTTAGTGTATTCATCTCTTGGTCTCCCTCTACGATTTTTACACTCCACGCTGGCCTCCAATACTAAATTGGTGATCCCTCGATGTCTCAGAACATGTCCTACCAACCGGTCCCTTCTTCTAGTCAAGTTGTGCCACAAGCTCCTCTCCTCCCCAATTCTATTCAGCACCTCCTCATTAGTTATGTGATCTACCCATCTAATCTTCAGCATTATTCTGTAGCACCACATTTCGAAAGCTTCTATTCTCTTCTTGTCTAAACTATTTATCGTCCATGTTTCACTTCCACACATGGCTACACTCCATACAAATACTTTCAGAAACGACTTCCTGACACTTAAATCTAAACTCGATGATAACAAATTTTTCTTCTTCAGAAACGCTTTCCTTGCCACTGCCAGTCTACATTTTATATCCTCTCTACTTCGACCATCATCAGTTATTTTGCTCCCCAAATAGCAAAACACCTTTACTACTTTAAGTGTCTCATTTCCTAATCTAATTCCCTCGGCGTCACCCGACTTAATTCGACTACATTCCATTATCCTCGTTTTGCATTTGTTGATGTTCGTCTTATACTCTCCTTTCAAGACACTGTCCATTCCGTTCAACTGCTCTTCCAAGTCCTTTGCTGTCTCTGACAGAATTACAATGTCATTGGCGAACCTCAAAGTTTTTATTTCTTCTCCATGGATTTTAATACCTACTCCGAACTTTTCTTTTGTTTCCTTTATTGCTTGCTCAATATACAGATTGAATAACATCGGGGAGAGGCTACAACCCTGCCTTACTCCCTTTTCAACCACTGCTTCCCTTTCATATCCCTCGACTCTTATAACTGCCATCTGGTTTCTGTACAAATTGTAAATAGCCTTTCGCTCCCTGTATTTTACCCCTGCCACCTTCAGAATTTGAAAGAGAGTATTCCAATCAACATTGTCAAAAGCTTTCTCTAAGTCTACAAATGCTAGAAACGTAGGTTTGCCTTTCCGTAATCTTTCTTCTAAGATAAGTTTCGTAATATTTGCCTGGACAACCCCCAAAATCAGTAACATCGGATTAAGTTTTTGCCTTTCAATCATATTGCTTCGTACTACGCACTACTTTTTTTTTTATTTTTGACATTTCACGTAAAACGTAACGTCACAACGTTTGAATGTGTTTCTGTGTATTCTTGCAATGATTCATCTCTGAGCAGATAATAAAACCAAAAGTATTTACATGTCAGACTGCGTCTTACATTCACTGAGTACTGATGACTTCAATTAGTATTTGAAACTCATCCAAAGTAAAAACAAATGTATGAAGACTCATTACAGTGTTATCAATTCGTATCTAAACCAGTGTTTGCCCCTTAGCACCACGTGATATATTTTCAAAAGTCATGGCGGATACTGTTAAACGGATGCTCTGTCTAGATTTACCATCGCGATTGCTTTCGTTACCCATAGTTAACGTGATCCATACTTCTATCTCTCCCAAACGTCTAGTTATTTCTTGAACTAGTGGAACTTCTTTCTCATAAATTTGTGGCTTAACTAATCATACACTGATCCATCTTAACGTCCGTCATTAGTCATATTGTTAACTGACAAAACACAAATATCTGCCAGACTGCTACACTTGGAGTTATGTCAACATAATTAAGAGATGATGCAAAAGTACAGAAAATTGAGGCATTCATGACTTGGAGCATGCTTTAGATTTCTGTCCGTAACAACTGACTACACGTGGGAAAGTTGGTAGACAAGGACGCCGACAAAGCTGAGTACAACATCTTGATTACTGACCTCTACAAGAAACACAGGGACATACACATTATCTTTAGCTGCGATAACAATCCATTCTTACTGAATACTTGAATATCAATACCTAATGTTGCAAAGTGATCTACAAGATATCCATATTGTGCGAAAAGTGGCAATTTACTTCAAACAACTAAGAGTGTGTGATCCTCCACAAGAGCGCTAAAATTAATCCGTTAAATTATGGTTAGACGATAAGTCATACAAATTTGAAGGTTGTCGACTCAGGTGAATACCTAGGGATTACAATCATGAACAGTTTTAATTGGAATCATCACAGAGAAAAAGTTCTGGGGAAGGCCAATCAAAGACCGCATTTTATTGGCAGAAAACTTAGAAGGTGCAACAAATGTACTTAAGAGGCTGCCTACACTACGCTCTTCTGGAATATTGTTGCTCGGTGAGGCATCCTTAACATATGCTATTGACGAAGAACATCGAAAAAGTTCAAATAAGGTTAGCTCATTTTGTATTATGAGAGATTGTTAAGGATGTGATACGCGAATTGGGATGGCAATCATTAAAATAAAGGTATAACACGTACTGTCAATAATCGGAGGAGATACTAAATTTCAGCGTCTTGCACTGAGATACTGTAACAATGAGCTATAACCAGGGTTTCTTCATTGACTGTAAGAATTTTGCTGTAGGTTTCGTATATGAAGTGAAGACTTAAGCATTTATTATAGATGAAGTATGTGAAGCAATGATTTATGGACTTTTGTAATGAGGATATGATGAGATAATAAGAAGTGAGGATTGCGAACTTTTTATGATTATTATGCAGACGTTTATGGTTTATGATATGAAGTATGGTGAATAGATGTTAAGGATTACTAGGATTACGTGCTGATTTTACCCTTGGTGGATGCTTTGTTGATTGTGTTTTGGTGAGTTTCTTTGATGAGTAGTATTTCTAATGGTTTGAAATTAGGTGCTGCAAAACTATAAGAATTTACAGGAAGATAAACACTTGCATTTTTTTCGAGAACAGCAACGTGAAGGATTGAAGACGCTCATTGCCATGTACTTACTTGCATTAATGAATTTTTTTTTCATTCATAGGATGATACTATTTCTCATACTTTTTCAGCTATAGTTAATCGACTACATTGGGAAGACATAATTTCTTAAACATTTTCATTCTGTATGTTTACATTGTTTGTTCGTAGAAACTGGTGAAAGTGACATGGCAGTACCTTTTGTGAGTGGTCTAGCTCTGTCATCGGATTTATTATGGACAAGTACTGCACCTACTGAGTCTGCTCTTAGCAGCATCAAAAACAATCACGACACAACGCTTTCACTTGGTGAGTTATTAAAACCTTATAAGTGCTAAAAGACACTTCAACATGTGCTTCGTAGTGTACTGTGTACAGTAATGTCAACGGCTTTGTTTACAACAACCACGAAATGATATTGCTTCAATACATACTTGCTACGACTAAAAGACAATGTTATCACAGCCAGTCTCATGAGGTTTCGTGCAGCATAACTACAAAAATAATAACGCCATGACTGTCGTTTTTTCCCACAGTTGATGATTTCATAACAAGTGCACACTTCTTTCAAACGAAATATAGTATATTTTGAGTGCACCTGAGCATCAACGTAAGCAAAATTTGTAACATTACTTGGAGCGCCCCTGAGCATGAAATGTGCAAAGCTTTTTGCAATTTAATTTATGTGCGACTGAGCACCTCTACTTCCAAAACAAAAACGTTTTTCATGACTTCTTTACAGTGTATATATGCGCATCACACGTATGTATTGTATATAATGTAATCTTTTTATGTGTCTCATTGGTGTATTGTACTACTTCCTAGCTTATTACTACTACTTTTGTGTAATATTGTATACACAAATTTTGCAGTACAATCTTTTACATGTGTAAAAATCATCCTGCAAATTTCTAGTCGGAGAGGCCGTGAGATAGTGAAACAGCTCTATTGGGGGTTTATTATTTGGATTTCTGGAATTTGTACATAATTTGGACGTCTCAAACGCTAAGCGACAATTTTCAATCGCTTATTATTCGCGCGCAGTTTTTGCTCAGAATATTTGTGGTGCTGGAATTTATTTTATTTTATTTTAATCGCTGCTTGACAGCGAGGAGCGCGGGATTTCTATCGTTACAGTAATAGTGGCACAGACACTGAGCACTCGTGGCAATGCAGATGTAAAGTTAAGTGCATATTTGTTCAAGTACAGCCATTTGTATTTGAATATTGCGAAACAGAGGAGAAGGTTTTGATTAGTGATTTAGAATGGAAAGAGTATGAAGAGGAATGAATGCAATGTAAGCTATTTTTAGTGTTTATTAATGATTTACTAACATTTGTGAGAATAAGAGTTTGATTTCAATGTTGCCCTTTGTCAATGTTAATGACTGTTGTAACATTACTTCCATACAGGTAATGATATATCAGATAGTTTAAAACAGTTTGTTGAAGGAATGTTTCACCTAAGAGCATTGTCCACATACTCGATCCATGCCATTTTTATTTCAAGGAGTGTCTCATTAAATGATTTGTATAAAGTAGCTTACCTGTTGTCTGGAGCATTGCACTAAGCTCTCAGCAACTGTAGTTAACAATTTGCAACTGGCGTACAGAGAGCAGCAAGCACCGCATTTCCAAGCAACTACACAAGTTTTTTCCATGTCAGTTCAGTTTTCTACGAAAATTATCAACGCACAAGGACCATTTCATGAACAACATTATTAAGCATGTCATTAACGCACAAGGACCACTTTGTTTATTTAAAGAGATTATTAGTAAAGTTTAGAATTTAATCAGTTTGCATATTTTTAAAAAGATTATAAAATAGGGCCAAATTCATGTTGTTTTCTCGCAGATAGATATACAGGGTGTCCCAGTCAAACCTCCCTGATTTCAAGGACCCAGGAGAGAAAAACCACAGTAGATACGACAGTGAAAAATGCACCACATTGTAGAGCATCTCAAAGAATTTATATTCCCCTGTCATAAGTGCCAAATATCGTCGCCAGAGTGCAGCATGGTCGCATGAAGTGAAAATGGCGACTCCACAGCAGGGCGCGCAAGCGGTAGTGTGATTTGCAGAAACAAATTCGCCGATTACTGTGCAAAGAAATTATCCTCGTGTGTATGAATGTGATCCACCTGATGTGAAAACAATTAAGGAATAGTATAGGAAGTTTATGGCAACAGGAAGTGTTCTGAAACATTCTGGCAGTGCTCTTTACGGAGTTTCAGAAGAGAGAATGGAGGACATCAGATAAACGTTTCTCAATAGCCCACGTAAGTCAATTCTTCAAGCATCTAGGCAACCTGATGTACCACGATCAACATTGCATCGTGTAGTTCACCAGCATCGTCGTACGTGCGCTTACAAAGTGCAAATTCTGCAACACTTGACGCTGAACAATAAACCATGTCGACAACAATTTGCTGCGGATATGCTGCAGCGTATTGATATGGATGCCAGCTTCCTGGAAAGATGTTTATTCCCACATGAGGCAACCTTTCATAAATCAGGAAGGGTTAATAGGCATATTGTTCAGATTTAGGGTTCGCCGGCTGGGGTGGCCGAGCGGTTCTAGGCGCTACAGTCTGGAGCGCGCGACCGCTACGGTCGCTGGTTCGAATACTGCCTTGGGCATGGATGTGTGTGATGTCCTTAGGTTAATTCGGTTTAAGTAGTTCTAAGTTCTAGGGGACTGATGACCTCAGACGTTGAGTCCCATAGTGCTCAGAGCCATTTGAACTATTTGGGGTTCGCAAAATCCGCACATTGTCATTGAACATGTTTGTGATAGCCCTAAGCTAAACGTCTGGTGTGGGCAAATGCACTTCAGTATTGTTGGACCGTTCTTCTTTGCGGAACAAACAGCGAATGGGTCAGTGTGTCTGGAAATCAAAAAATGGTTCAAATGGCTCTGAGCACTATGGGACTTAACATATGAGGTCATCAGTCCCCTAGAACTTAGAACTACTTAAACCTAACTAACCTAAGAACATCACACACATCCATGCCTGAGGCAGGATTCGAACCTGCGACTGTAGCATTCCGCAGTTCCGGACTGCAGCGCCTAGAACCGCACGGCCACCACGGCCGGCTGTCTGGGAATGTTGGAGCAGTTTGTGTACCCTCAGATACAAGACTCGCAACCCAGCAACATTTTTAAACAAGATGGAGCTCCGGCACATTGGTCAACGGCTGTTCGCAAGTTCCTGGATAGGAAATGTCCCAATCGTTGGATAGGATGCGAAGGACCCATTGCCTCGCCACCACGTTCACCCGACATTGCGCTGCTTGATTTCTTCATGTGGGGATTCGTGAAGGTCCGTGTGTATGCGACAAAAGAGGACGATATTCCTACGTTGCGACATCGTATCTCTAATGCGATTGCAACAAGAACAGAGGAAATGATACAAAGAACCTTGCAAGAAAGTGCTACCAATGGTTCACATGTACAGGTACATTGATGATGAATAAATAAATTCTTTGAGATGCTCTACAATGTGGTGCATTTTTCATTGTCGTATCTACTGTGGTTATTTTTTTCCTGGGTCTTTGAAATCAGGGAGGTTAGAGTGGGGCGCCCTGTACTTGGTTTCTCTCGCAGTTTGAACTGCACAAAATCACCCAAAGCTAAACAACAGCAAAGTTACAATCAAGCCAGTACGAGCTACAAATCAAACGAAAAATGTGTTAAAAGGAAACTTTCAGTATAAGTAATATTTTCTGGGCATGTGTAAGAATATGAAAGAGTGGCAAAGTAACGACCGTAGGTGGAGTAGGGTGAAACTTCTTCTTCAGCACAAGTGAATAACCTCAAGATACAACATTATCAGTTATATGAAGGTGTTTTGTTTTATAGGAGGAATTTCTCGTTTGACAATTCATCCACCAGCGTTATGGTAAGTTAAAAATATGTACGCACTACTATGATAGCCTAATTACCTATCTACAGCTGTTTAATGTTAACACTGGATTCTTTATTTGGAAGGTGGTAGAACTGTGGGGTTGCAATGTTTCACAAGACAGCGGAGCAGTGAACATGTACAAATAACATTAATTTAAATCAATGCATAAAAATACACTCGGATTCATCTGTGTCGCCCAAAAGCCGCGGTGATCAACAAAAACGTCCCCCAACGGCGATGGTTTCATTTCTTTAAAAAAATTGCTTAATATTCTATCATTGCTAGTTCAAATAGCAAAATATCGCCCAGTCTGGTCACATGGGGGGTACTGCGATACGGAACGATGGGGAGGGTTTGTGGAGAGTGGAAGGGATACGGGATGAAGCACGTTCTGTAGTTCGTTCGCTTCTAAAAGATTTTTTTCAGCTGGTTGCTTCAGTTCATCGTAGCCGACTGCGTTCTGCATCCTTCCTTCCCTCTTTCGTCCAAAATCTGTTTAAGCTCTTGTAATACTGAAATAACTGAAGCCAGCAAATCCATGCACAATTAAATCTTAAAATATGCATGCATTCATGCAGTATCAAATGACGTAACAAGCATTATGAAACGAAAAACGCGCAGTGGCAGAATTCAGTCTTTTGTCGTATTGCCTTTTATTTTATTTTAAAACAGTGTACAACAGCCAGTTTGCCGAGCGGTTCTAGGCGCTACAGTCTGGAACCGCGCGACCGCTACGGTCGCAGATTCGACTCCTGCCCCGGGCATGGATGTGTGTGATGTCCTTAGGTTAGTTAGGTTTACGTAGTTCTAAGTTCTAGGGGACTGATGACCTCAGATGTTAAGTCCCATAGTGCTCAGAGCCATTTGAACCATTCTCCTTATTCCAAAAGCCCTGTCGGCAATAATCACGGAGTCCCAAAACTTAAGCGCTCGTCCGTTGCTTATCACTTCTTTAGCTCAAATCCAGGGTGAAAGAAGACGAGTGTAAAATGTCTTTGGAGGCTGAACAGAGATTGGAGCTTGACTGCTTCTTAATATTTTGCCAAAATATAACACTCCTAAGTAATGATATTACATCTCCGCTTGGTGAAAACTCCGAGTTCATTGTCGAATAAAATGGTTTATCGTTCTTTATGGAAGTTTTAAGAATAAATCAAAAACACGAGTCTTTTTTAAGGTCTTCTTTAACAAATCGGATCCCACCCACCCTTTGACAAACTCCAGGATACATCTAAGCATTCTTAGGAAACCTGAATCGATTTTGTACGGTAATATATCTAATTTCACTTGTCGTATTTAGAGTTCGCCCGCTTAGCTGAGTGGTTACGTGCTAGCCTCCCGGGTTGTGGACCGAGTGTAGTGTTGCCCTCACCACCGGCACGCAAGTCGCCCATTATGTGGCGTCGACTGAAGCAAGGCTCGCACTCGGCGGCCGAACTTCCCCGGATGGAGCCTCCCGGCTGGCACTGCCATACGATCATTTCATTTTTGTCGTATACAGAGGGAATTTTTGAAAGATCAGCAGATTAAACAAATATTAACTTCACGGTTGAAACAACAAGCCAACCCCATAGTGAGGATCTTTCGTGAGTTTATTCGTCTTATGAGGACCTACGCGACTCATAAACAGACCAAACGGATATTTCTAGATATGTTCGAAGAAGTAGTGAATAATCTTCCTATGTGTTCTACCTCACATATTCCAGTTGAGTTAGTGAAAGGGGGACGGAAAAGAATTAGTAGTTGAAGCCCATTCCACATATGTCGCAAACTGAGGAAACCCTGAAAAAAAAAAAATTAAAAACCAATGTTGACATCTGTCGCAGAAAATGCTAATCTGCGAAAGGCACAGCTTGACAAGGGGCCAGGCAAATGCAAGCATACTCTGTAGGCGAGAATGTGACGTTGAAAGCACACTACAAACCTTCTCTATTATTAAGAAAGAATAAGAAATGGAAAGTACTATACATTCGCGATAACCTAAGTTCTCCACGAAGGTAATTACCTCTCGGCTTATCCAACTACGAGGAAAACTGAAGGCCTGTACCCTCATCATGACTTGAAGAAATATTTTCAATAGTTGAATGGATATATGATGAGTATGACTTTGGTAATACACTGTACTAATTACAACGAATATAATTTTATGCTCATTCAATAATGTTAAGAAATTGGGAATGTAAATTACCACGACCTGTTGAGCTTTAGTTTTTGTAGAGGAAATGCTTTGGCTGCAAGCGTCAGAATGTATATGTAATGCATAAGCAAATGTATTTGTGTAGCAACAGGAGGTAGGACATAGATTATTAGTCTCCCATTAAACTTAAAACATGCGCTTGATGTGTCAGAGAAGAGTGAGAAGTACGACCACTGTAACCTTAGATTAAGTATTGATTAAGGGCTTCGGAGTCATTGGACACGACCTTTTCAGTATGTAAGTAAAAGCAGTTTGTTCATATGCCTATTTTTTGAGATGGAACGAAAAATTAACGGCCCTCTACAAGGTATGAAAGTGTTTTGCGTAATATGGGAGTGAGTATACGTAGAAACTTCACACGTAACACATGTAGCCAGCCAAATGTTATGCTCTTACAAAATAATCTGCTAAAGGACTATTTGTTAATAGTCATAAAGATTAAGCAAAAAACCACATTGCAAGCTTATCTGCCACCTGTAACTAAGACACAGTGAAAATCTAATAGACCATAATCTAAGAATTTTATTCAACCATCATGTACTTGAATATGGGTCAATAAGTGTTCTGTCTGCATTGTAGAACAAGTTTTCTGTCATATGGTTTTAAGTCTCACGAGCAATAATGCAGTAAGCATTGTATTATGATGTCTGGAACATAAGTTGGTATAAGAAGTGACCAAAAGTTGCGCTCGAACAAGTATAGATGTTGTAGTTGTTGTGGTCTTCAGTCCTGAGACTGGTTTGATGCAGCTCTCCATGCTACTCTATCCTGTGCAAGCTTCTTCATCTCCCAGTACCCACTGCAGCCAACTTCCTTCTGAATCTGCTTAGTGTATTCATCTCTTGGTCTCCCTCTACGATTTTTACCCTCCACCCTGCCCTCCAGTTCTAAATTGGTGATCCCTTGATGCCTCAGAACATGTCCTACCAACAGATCCCTACTTCTGGTCAAGTTGTGCCACAAACTCCTCTTCTCCCCAATTCTGTTCAATACCTCCTCATTAGTTATGTGATCTACCCACCTTATCTTCAGCATTCTTCTGTAGCACCACATTTCGAAAGCTTCTATTCTCTTCTTGTCTAAACTATTTATCGTCCATGTTTCACTTCCATACATGGCTACACTCCATACAAATACTTTCAGAAACGACTTCCTGACACCTAAATCTATACTCGATGTTGACAAATTTCTCTTCTTCAGAAATGCTTTCCTTGCCATTGCCAGTCTACATTTTATACCCTCTCTACTTCGACCATCATCAATTATTTTGCTCCCCAAATGGAAAAACTCCTTTACTACTTTAAGTGTCTCATTTCCTAATCTAATTCCCTCAGCATCACCCGACTTAATTCGACTACATTTCATTATCCTTGTTTCGCTTTTGTTGATGTTCATCTTATATCCTCCTTTCAAGATAGATAGTGAAGATTTATAATGATAGAATGACCGTCATTGAAGTAATGTTGAAGGAATGTTTTAGTAATGGATGGTGATGAGACAATTTCACTTTCTTGGTTACATGAAATTCAGATAGTAAAGACTTTTACAGCTACAAGATGATCGGATGATTACCAAAATGACTTAATCAGTTATCCACTGTGACAGAAATGGCGTAAAATTTTGTTAAGCACACAGTGATTAGTGATCCCATGAATAAAAGTGACTGTATTACCAATAAGGCTCGAATGCATAATATTACAACACTGTTGGAAAAACCACATAGTGGTAGCAATGAATTTTTTAAACTTATCTTATGAATTGCCACGTCAGCCTAGACAACAGGTATAAGTTTTCTCACGCGCAGTAGCAATCAGCTATCTCACATAATGAAAGCAATGCAAAAGATGAGAACAGCGTCAAATAGCAAGCACTCTAGTAATGTTTCGATGCAGGCATTATGTTTATAGAATTGTGCTACCCGTGTCCAACGTCAAGAACTAATGTGAAGCAAGTTTTAAACTCACGAAACTTTGCTTTTCCTAAAGAGTTACGCAAACAGTGGTTTTACGACACGCCAACGATGTTGAGACTTATTTCTTGCACATCTATGGTGCGATTCATGTCTGATTAAAATGATGGTCAGTGATGCCAAACGTTATTGAGTGCTTCTGCTCTGTTAGGAACAACTTACGGAGACACTTTTTGTAAAAAAATTATTACTGTAAAAGGAGAATGAGATACGAAGAAACTCTGTAACTGTGTAAATTGTTGTAATGAAATTTTAAGGTCTTGCACAAGCCAATAACTATATTCTAATCGGATTTGTCGTGAGAGAGGCCTAGAAACATGTATGTAAAGCACTATATAAATACGGCAACGCGGAGAGGAATCATGGTAGTAACCAATCTCAAGCATCCAGCACTAAAATGGACTTGAAAAGCGAGCAGTGCAACTCGTACAAGCCTAGACAACAGTACACAAGAGTAGTATGCACTTGCGTAATTGTAACATGATATGGAGATCTTCTTCCCCCCATGAACCGTGGACCTTGCCGTTGCTGGGGAGGCTTGCGTGCCTCAGCGATACAGATGGCCATACCGTAGGCGCAACCACAATGGAGGGATATCTGTTGAGAGGCCAGACAAACGTGTGGTTCCTGAAGAGGGGCAGCAGCTTTTTCAGTAGTTGCAGCGGCAACAGTCTGGATGATTAACTGATCTGGCCTTGTAACACTAACCAAAACGGCCTTGATGTGTTGGTACTGCGAACGGCTGGGAAACTACAGCCGTAATCTTTCCCGAGGGCATGCAGCTTTACTGTATGGCTAAATGATGATGGCGTCCTCGTGGGTAATATATTCCGGAGGTAAAATAGTCCCCCATTTGGATCTCCGGGCGGGGAGTACTCAAGAGGACGTCTTTATCAGGAGAAAGAAAACTAGCGTTGTACGGATCGGAGCGTGGAATGTCAGATCCCTTAATCGGGCAGGTAGGTTAGAAAATTTAAAAAGGGAAATGGATAGGTTAAAGTTAGATATAGTGGGAATTAGTGAAGTTCAGTGGCAGGAGGAACAAGACTTCTGGTCAGGTGAATACAGGGTTATAAATACAAAATCAAATAGGGGTAATGCAGGAGTAGGTTTAATAATGAATAAAAAAATACGAGTGCGGGTAAGCTACTACAAACAGCATAGTGAACGCATTATTGTGGCCAAGATAGACACGAACCCCATGCCTACTACAGTAGTACAAGTTTAAATGCCAACTAGCTCTGCAGATGATGAAGAAATTGATGAAATGTATGATGAGATAAAAGAAATTATTCAGATAGTGAAGGGAGACAAAAATTTATTAGTCGTGGGTGACTGGAATTCTAGAGTAGGAAAAGGGAGAGAAGAAAACATAGTAAGTGAATATGGATTGGGGGTAATAAATGAAACAGGGAGCCGTCTGGTAGAATTTTGCACAGAGCATAACTTAATCATAGCTAACACTTGGTTCAAGAATCATAAAAGAACGTTGTATACATGGAAGAAGCCTGGAGATACTAAAAGGTATCAGATAGATTATATAATGGTAAGACAGAGGTTTAGGATCCAGGTTTTAAATTGTAAGACATTTCCAGGGGCAGATGTGGACTCTGACCACAATCTATTGGTTCTGAACTGTAGATTAAAACTGAATAAACTGCAAAAAGGTGGGAATTTAAGGAGATGGGACCTGGATAAACTGACTAAACCAGAGGTTGTACAGAGTTTCAGGGAGACCATAAGGGAACAATTCACAGGAATAAGGGAAAGAAATACAGTAGAAGAAGAATGGGTAGCTCTGAGGGATGAAATAGTGAAGGCAGCAGGGGATCAAGTAGGTAAAAAGACGAGGGCTAGTAGAAATCCATGGATGACAGAAGAAATGCTGAATTTAATTGACGAAACGAAAAAATATAAAAATGCAGTAAATGAAGCAGGCAAAAAGGAATACAGACGTCTCAAAAATGAGATCGACAGGAAGTGCAAACTGGCTAAGCAGGCATGGCCAGAGGACAAATGTAAGGATGTAGAGGCGTATGTCTCTAGGGGTAAGATAGATACTGTCTACAGGAAAATTAAAGAGACCTTTGGAGAAAAGAGAGCCACTTTATGAATATCAAGAGGTCAGATGGAAACCAAGTTCTAAGCAAAGAAGGGAAAGCAGAAAGGTGGAAGGAGTATACAGAGGGTCTACACAAGGGCGAGGTACTTGAGGACAATATTATGGAAATGGAAGAGGATGTAGATGAAGATGAAATGGGAGATATGATACTGCGTGAAGAGTTTGACAGAGCACTGAAAGACCTAAGTCGAAACAAGGCCCCGGGAGTAGACAACATTCCATTAGAACTACTGGCAGCCTTTAGAGAGCCAGTCCTGACAAAACTACCATCTGGTGAGCAAGATGTATGAGACAGGGGAAATACCCTCAGACTTCAAGAAGAATATAATAATTCCAATCCCAAAGAAAACAGGTGTTGACAGATGTGAAAATTACCGAACTATCCGTTTAATAAGTCACGGCTGCAAAATACTAACGCGAATTCTTTACAGACGAATGGAAAAACTGGGGACGATCAGTTTGGATTCCGTAGAAATATTGGAACACGTGAAGCAATACTGACACTACGACGTATCTTAGAAGCTAGATTAAGAAAAGGCAAATCTACGTTTCTAGCATTTGTAGACTTAGAGAAAGCTTTCGACAATGTTGACTGGAATACTCTCTTTCAAATTCTGAAGGTGGCAGCGGTAAAATACAGGGAACTAAAGGCAATTTACAATTTGTACAGAAATCAGATGGTAGTTATTTGAGTCGAGTGACATGAAAGGGAAGCAGTGGTTGTGAAGGGAGTGAGACAGGGTTGTAGCCTCTCCCCGATGTTATTCAATCTGTATATTGAGCGAGCAATACAGGAAACAAAAGAAAAGTACGGAGTAGGTATTAAAATCCATGGAGAAGAAATAAAAACTTTAAGGTTCGCCGATGACATCGCAATTTTGTCAGAGACAGCAAAGGACTTGGAATGGCAGTTGAACGGAATGGACAGTGTCTTGAAAGGAGGATGTAAGACCAACACCAACAAAAGCAAAACGAGGATACTGGAAAGTAGTCGAATTAAGTCGGGTGACGCCGAGGGAATTAGATTAGGAAATGAGGCACTTAAAGTAGTAAAGGAGTTTTGCTATTTGGGGAGCAAAATAACTGATGATGGTCGAAGTAGAGAGGATATAAAATGTAGACTGGCAATGGCAAGCAAAGCATTTCTGAAGAAGAGAAATTTGTCAACATCGAGTATAGATTTAAGTGTCAGGAAGTCGTTTCTAAAAGTATTTGTATGGAGTGTAGCCATGTATGGAAGTGAAACATGGACGATAAATAGTTTAGACAAGAAGAGAATAGAAGCTTTCGAAATGTGGTGCTACAGAATAATGCTGAAGATTACATGTGTAGATCACATAACTAATGAGGAAGTATCCAAGAGAATTGGGGAGAAGAGAAGTTTGTGGCACAACTTGACAAGAAGAAGGGATCTGTTGGTAGGACATGTTCTGAGGCATCAAGGGACTACCAATTTAGTATTGGAGGGCAGCGTGGAGGGTAAAAATCGTAGAGGGAGACCAAGAGATGACTACACTAAGCACATTCAGAAGGATGTAGGCTGCAGTAGGTACTGGGAGATGAAGCAGCTTACACAGGATAGAGTAGCATGGAGATCTGCCTCAAACCAGTCTCAGGACTGAAAACCACCACAACAACAATTATAGTTGCTATTTAAAATTTGTACTCCAATGACTTTTCATCGCCAGGCAAGGCAGTCTTCATGTGTACCAGTGATTGTGACGCATATGCAGAGACATCTAGGTCTTTCTGAAAATGAACAAGACGATATATCTGAAATTTTTACAAGTTATTCATAGGCTGACCAGACGTCCCGGTTTTTCCGCGACACTCCTGGGTTGCACATAAATGTCATGGTGTCCCGATAATATCATTCGAGACACATAATACACCCGGTTTTTAAACGAGAAACAACATACATATATTAATATTTTTCATTTAATTAAAGCCGACCGGTGTGGGCGTGCGGTTCTAGGTGCGTCAGTCTGGAACCACGAGACCGCTACGGTCGCAGGTTCGAATCCTGCCTCGGGCATGGATGTGTGTGATGTCCTTAGGTTAGTTAGGTTTAAGTAGTTCTAAGTTCTAGGGGACTAATAACCTCAGCTGTTAAGTCCCATAGTGCTCAGAGCCATTTTGAACCATTTAATTAAATATTAGTGAAAAACATGATTCCTAGGGAAAATAACGTTATAGAAATATAATTTTCATCGGTTTTTGTTTAACTCGTCTTACGCCTCAAGGAAGAGTAATATTGTTTGCTCTAACAGTCTGAAATCTTAAATTTTACCGAGCGAGGTGGCGCAGTGGTTAGCACACTGGACTCCCATTCGGGAGGACGACGGTTCAATCACGTCTCCGGCCATCCTGATTTAGGTTTTCCGTGATTTCCCTAAATCGCTTCAGGCAAATGCCGGGATGGTTCCTTTGAAAGGGCACGGCCGATTTCCTTCCCCATCCTTCCCTCACCCGAGCTTGCGCTCCGTCTCTAATGACCTCGTTGTCGACGGGACGTTAAACACTAATCTCCTCCTCCTCCTCTTAAATTTTAGTACGAAATGTATGACCTGTATCTGATTACTGATTAGTAATATTACATAATTTTTTAGGGCTTATAAATTGTACCTGAGTACCTATTAAGTGACTAAACATTATAGAAAATATATCCACGCTGGTACAATACGTAGGTCATGGTCTCGCGGTAGCGTTCTCGCTTCCTTATCACGGGGTCCTCATCATTCATCCCCATTACGGTCGGAGGAAGGCAAGGGCAAACCACCTCCGCTAGGACCTTGCCTAGTACACCGGTGCGGGTTTCCCGCATCGTCCCCTACGCTCTGTCAAGGAGTATGGGGCTTCATAGTCTACTATATATATATATATATATATATATATATATATATATATATATATATATATATATCAGTCTTCCTTATTTCTGAAGAGGAGAATTTTATTTATGTGTAAGTTATCTACATTTTCCTTTCCAATTCACAAAATTATGAAGATATCTTCTTGCTGTCGGATTTCAGCTGCTGCATCGTCATAGGTGCAGACCTATTGTCGATTTCAGAACATCTGACAAGTAAGCCAAGTGTTAGGTGTAGTAACGAAGTTAAGTATAAAGTACAAACACAAGTGTCCCGGTTCTTTCTCTCAGAAGTCTGGTCAGCCTACTTATTCACCACTTGTTTTTATCATATTCTCGCTTGTTGTTTAGAGACGGGTGTTTCTTTCTCTCCTGCCGGGGTCATACCATATGTAAGCATTTGTAATTTTCGTTAATAATAAGTATGTTAACATTAAGTTGTGTAAGTGTGTCTATTTCAAAGAATAATAATCACCATATTCACAGCTGACGGACCAGGTGTGAATTTTTGCAACTACTTGTAACGCTTTCCAGAATAACGGCTTGCCGACGAACAATTAGCAACCAGTTATTACATCTTATGCAGACTGATACTTATAGTATAAAACTTTTTCAGAGCCTTACTTTATTAACTCTCTGCAAATTTCAATGTGTTAGCGCGGTCAAGTCTGTAATAATTATTATTCACGCAGTCGCAAACTAGAAATTGCGAGCCTATTATTCCGGCAGCGGACAATTATTCTACATATTATCTCAAGCTCAAAATCACAATAATTAACAATTTTTGGTCATATAATTCTTCCTCTAGGTTTTAAAGCCTGTCTGCTATATTCAGTGCCCGTGACTGCCTTCTTTTCTATCAGTTCACCATTTCATTTACATATGAGAGTCATTAATATCATACAGGCACTAAGAATCCCATGAAATGGAAATGAGCGTTTGGCGTCAGTGGCCGGGAGACCCTTGTGGGGCAGGTCCGGTCGCCTTGGTGCAGGTCTTACTACATTCGATGCCACATTGAGCGGCCTGCGCGCCGTATGGGGATGAAATGATGATAAAGTTAACACACCACCCACTACCTGAGCGGAGAAAATCCCCGACCCAGCCGGGAATCGAACCCGGGCCTGTAGGACGGCAATCCGTCACGCTGTCCACTCAGCTATCGGGGCGGACACTAAGAATCCCATGAAGCATAGGAAACAATTCATTTAATCTACAGACTAATTTTCTCGATTATTAATCTCTCTGCTTTCTTTCAGTGGATGTTTATACTATTATTGTTATAGCTAGTTTTAGAACTCTCCAAATTATGAAAACAGGTGTTGACAACTACCCAACTAAGAAACACACAATTATTGTCAAGTATTAGGTTTATTTTCAGTACCCTCACTAGTTCCGTTTCTTTGTTCACCAATACCTCACTTTAATTCTGCGCCCACTGTGGGAAACTCATTCAGGCGTATACATGGACTTTCGCAACGCTATCGACATCCTGACGCATGTACAGAGCCTAAGATTCCAAATAGTTACCTCCGCCGTAACCAGACAAATACCCACTCACTCTCGATTGACCAACTGCCACCAACATTCAAAGGCAAGACTTTATCTTTATTTACCAAACTGTTCCCCTTCTGTCGTCATCATGTCGTCCCACTGATGTCCCCAGCATATCAGATCGAAAATTCAATCTTCCCTGTGCTGTAGGAAATTGTCACGTCCACGCCTTTTTCACGGGAGACTACCACTGTATGTTGTTCCGATCGTAGACGAAATCCCTTCTCCTTGCTGCCCGCTTAGACAGGTGCCAGGCATTCTGTAAATGGTTTGAACTTTTCACCCAGGTGAAGTGAATACTTTCACAGCCTGCACTTGTTCACCAGGGCTCAAATTGGTTATCGATGCTGGTATCCACACACTATTTGCCCGACCAATGTCGATCTGCAGCACAGAGCATTGTGGGCACGGAATCTTCTACTTCACAAAAGTGTTATTGTCTTACCATTTCACACGTACTTCATGGAACAGCTGTAGCTGCTTTCAGTTAACCTCACCCCCATGCTACCCCATATGGCATTTGTAGTATCTTTACCATATGTCCCCATGTTGTTGTTGTTGTTGTTGCGGTCTTCAGTCCTGAGACTGGTTTGATGCAGCTCTCCATGCTGCTCTATCCTGTGATGTCCCCATAACTTACAATATTAAACACATGCCATTTCTAATGAGCCGTTAAGACAAACACTTAATGTGACTTACAAATTCAGTGCTGCGATTTTAGAAACATTCCGAAATGGTAATACTTCGAAGCACTATCAAGAACATTAACGCTGAGGCTGGCTATGGGCGTGAATAATTTTAGACAGCGTCGTTCGTCTGTTGTGTCAGATATAAGGTCGTCAAAGGATCATCCCTGTAAGTACAGACTCTTAAATGCTACACGTCGTACTAGATACATAAAGCCTTAACATATGAATTTGTCTATGAATACAACAGTACATATTTCTCTCCGTATTGTTTTAGGGTAAATGAGCAACCGAACATTGTGCTAACAGTTACAGGCATTTTTTTGGGGGTTGAACAGTGCATTTATGCTGCTTTCCTTTTATTTCTGTGACCGTATTTAGCAGTACACCAACACAGCCCCCCCCCCCCCCCTCCTCCCACAGGTTCGGGTTCAGTAGACAACTTCGCTTAAAGGAGGTCTCATTTTATTTCTATGTGAAATGAAGCAACAATACGTGTCTTGTAGACGACATGACTTGCATTAATTTTCAATCCGATTCTTGACGTTTAATGTCAGTGGGCAGGTGGCCGCTCCTTCAGCAGGGCCCGAGCAGGCACACGGGGGCAAAGGCTTGCTGCTTACTGGGAGTTCCAACTTTAGGCGGGTGATGGAGCCCCTTAGGGAAATAGCGTACAGGGCTGGAAAGAATTCCAACGTGCACTCGGTTTGTTTGCCGGGAGGCCTCATCCAAGATGTGGAGGCGGCCTTGCCTGCGGCTATCGAGCGTACGGGGTGCAGTCGTCTGCAAGTAGTTGCTCACGTCGGCACTAATATGCCTGTCGCTTGGGTTCTGAGAAGATCCTCAGTTCGTACAGGCGGCTGGCGGATTTGGTGAAGACCGCGGGCCTCGCACGCGGGGTGCAAGCAGAGCTCTCTATTTGCAGCATCGTTCCCAGAGTGGATCGGGGTCCTTTGGTTTGGAGCCGAGTGGAGGGTCTCAACCAGCGGCTTGGTCGACTCTGCGACGGTCTTGGCTGCTGATTTCTAGACTTGCGTTATTGGGTGAGGAATTGTAGGACCCCATTGGATAGTCAAGGGTGCACTACACAAAGGAAGCGGCTACTCGGGTATTGTGGCGTGCACATGGTTTTTTTAAGGCTAGACAGTAGTGCGAGGTGTCCTGATGAACACTCACCAGTCGACGTGCAGGCAGGGAAATGAGGACGCGCTCAGTGTAAAGGCACTTCAGCTATCGAGATATTAGCAGTTAATTTTCGGAGTGTTCGGAATAAAGTTCTTGAATTTAAGGCCCTCCAGGAAGCGTGTGGCGCGCAAAATATTCTCAGGACTGAGACCTGGCTGAACCCTGAGATAGGAAGTTCTGAAATATTTAGTGAAGGTTGGAACGTGTTTTGGAAAGACAGTTTAGACACGGTAGGAGGTGATGTCTTCATTGCAGCTGACAAAAATATTGTGTCTACTGAGGTCGAAGTAGAGTGTGATTGTGAAGTTATCTGGACACGTTGAACAGAGCTAGGAGAAATAAAGTTAATTGTTGGGTGTTATTACCGGCCACCAGGTTCCGCCGTGACAGTTCTAGAATCATTCAAAGGGAGTTTACACTCTGTGTCGCAGAAGTGCCCGGATCATATTATATTAGTCGGAGGCGACTTCAACCTGTCTGTGGATTCATTATAGGTGGTACAGACAAGCCGTCGTGTGAATTACTTTTGAAGACATTATCCGAAAACTGTCTTGAGCAGCTAAATCGACAGCCAACGCGTAATGGAAATATTTTAGCTCTGATAGCCACTAACAGACCAGACATCATCGACGGTGTCAGTGTTGAGACAGGCATTAGTGATCATGATGTTGTCATTACGACTATAGTTACGAAAGTTAAAAAGTCGGTCAAGAAGGCTAGGAGAGTATTCTTACTAGAAAGAGCAAATAAGCAGTTGTCAGCATCCCACTTAGTAAATGAATCGACTTCATTTACTTCCGGTACGATGGACGTGGAAGAATTATGGGCAAATTGTAAACACATTGTAAAGCACGCATTGAAGTATGTGCCGAAAAAGTGGGTTATGGACGGAAAAGACCCACCGTGGTTTAACAGCGCAATTCGGAGAATGCCCAGGAAGCAAAGACAGTTGCACTCGCGGTACGAGAAAAATCTTGAGAATGAGGACAGGCAAAAGTTAGTAGAGATTCGTGCTGCTGTAAAAAGAGCGATGCGCGAAGCATAAAACCACTACCACCGTCATACCTTAGCAAAAGATCTTGCTGAAAACCCAAGGAAATTCTGGTGTTACGTAAAATCAGTAAGCGGGTCGAAGGCTTCCATTCAGTTACTCACTGATCAGTCTGGCCTGGCAACGGAAGACAGCAAAATCAAAGCTGAAATTTTAAATTTAGCATTTGAGAAATCTTTCACGTAGGAGGATCGTACAAACATACCGCCGTTTGAATCTCGTACAGATTCCCGTATGGAGGACATAGTGATAGACACCCCCGGGGTTGTGAAGCAGCTGAATGGGTTGAAAATAAATAAATCGCCAGGTCCTGATGGGATTACAATTCGGTTTTACAGAGAGTACTCTACTACATTGGCTCCTTACTTAGCTTTCATTTATCGCGAATCTCTTGCCCAACGTAAAGTCCCGAGCGAAAAAAATGGCTCTGAGCACTATGGGACTTAACATCTGTGGTCATCAGTCCCCTAGAACTTAGAACTACTTAAACCTAACTAACCTAAGGACATCACACACATCCATGCCCGAGGCAGGATTCGAACCTGCGACCGTAGCAGTCGCGCGGTTCCGGACTGAGCGCCTAGAACCGCTAGACCACCGCGGCCAGCAGTCCCGAGCGACTGGAAAAAAGTGCAGGTGACGCCTGTATATAAGAAGGATAGAAGGACGGATCCTCCACATTACAGACCAATATCCTTAACATCGGTTTGTTGCAGGATTCTCGAACATATTCTCAGTTCGAATATAATGGATTTCGTTGAGACAGAGAAGTTGCTGTCCATGCATCAGCACGGCTTTAGAAAGCATCGCTCCTGCGAAACGCAACTCGCCCTTTTTTCACATGATATCTTGCGAACCATGGATTAAGGGTATCAGACGGATGCCATATTCCTTGACTTCCGGAAAGCGTTTGACTTGGTGCCCCTCTGCAGACTCCTAACTGAGGTACGAGCATATGGGATTGATTCCCAAATATGTGAGTGGCTCGAAGACTTCTCAAGTAATAGAACCCAGTACGTTGTCCTCGATGGTGAGTGTTCATCGGAGGTGAGGGTATCATCTGGAGTGCCCCAGGGTAGTGTGGTAGGTCCGCTGTTGTTTTCTATCTACATAAATGATCTTTTGGATAGGGTGGATAGCAATGTGCGGCTGTTTGCTGATGATGCTGTGGTGTACGGGAAGGTGTCGTCGTTGAGTGACTGTAGGAGGATACAAGATGACTTGGACGGCATTTGTGATTGGTGTAAAGAATGGCAGCTAACTCTAAATATAGATAAACGTAAATTAATGCGGATGAATAGGAAAAAGAATCCCGTAATGGTTGAATACTCCATTAGTGGTGTAGCGCTTGACATAGTCACGTCGATTGCAGAGCGATATGAAGTGGGACAAGCATGTAATGGCAGTTGTGGGGAAGGCGGATAGTCGTCTTCGGTTCATTGGTAGAATTTTGGGAAGATGTGGTTCATCTGTAAAGGAGACCGCTTATAAAACACTAATACGACCTATTCTTGAGTACTGCTCGAGCGTTTGGGATCCCTACAAGGTCGGATTGAGGGAGGACTTAGAAGAAATTCAGAGACGGGCTGCTACACTTGTTACTAGTAGGTTTGATCATCACGCGAGTGTTACGGAAATGCTTCAGGAGCTCGGATGGGAGTCTCTGCGGGAAGGGAGGCGTTCTTTTCGTGAATCGCTACTGAGGAAATTTGGAGAACCGGCATTTGAGGCTGACTGCAGTACAAATTTGCTGCCGCCAACTTATATTTCGCGGAAATACCACAAAGATAAGATAAGAGAGATTAGGGCTCGTACAGAGGCATATAGGCAATCATTTTTCCCTCGTTCTGTTTGGGAGTGGAACAGGGAGAGAAGATGCTAGTTGTGGTACGAGGTACCCTCCGCCACGCACCGTATGGTGGACTGCGGAGTATGTATGTAGATGTAGATGTAGAATGGTGAACGCGATACATACTATTCAAATACGTTATTTTCAGGGCATTCCGGAAACCAACGAAAGACGTCTTAACTGAAGTGGTAAGGTGCCAGAAAGAATTTCAAGGACCAGGCTTGCAAAGTGTTTCTCAAAGTGACAGTTCTCTGATATGAATCTTATCTTACTTACTGATATTAGTCGATATTATTGAAGGTTTTTGATTAGAATTGTTCGCTACAATGTGTATTTTTTATTTGCAGATGGATTTGATTTCTCTAGAATTCACAATTTCTTCACTCTCTGCGTAGAAACGGTAATCATTGCCTTGAATATCATCTAGGGGATTCGAACGTTTGTCGGCGGATTGTTCTGAGTCGCTACTGTGGCAACCCAAGTTCACACTTTCTTCCTCTCCTTCAGTTTCGTCGGTGAAATCGCGTGCACGCCCTACCCCGAGGTATAACTTCTTCACGTATATTGCCCCTATTCCTAGAAAAGCAAAAGGAAAGAAAGATGCAATAGTGTGCATTGCACTTCTCGCAATATGCAGCGACGGTTAGCTCAAACAACGATAAAAACAAAGGACGAAGTAAATATACTACTGGCTATTAAAATTGCTGCACCAAGAAGAAATGCAGACGATAAACGGGTATTCATTGGACAAATATAGTATACTAGAACTGACATGTGATTACATTTTCACGCAATTTGGGTGCATAGATCCTGAGAAATCAGTACGCAGGACAACCACCTCTGGCCGTAATAACGGCCTTCATACGCCTAGGCATTGAGTCAAACAGAGCTTGGATGGTGTGTACAGGTACAGCTGCCCCTGCAGCTTCAACACGATACCACAGTTCATCAAGAGTATTGTGACAAGCCAGTTGTTCAGCCACCATTGACCAGACATTTTCAATTGGTGAGAGATCTGGAGAATGCGTTGGCCAGGGCAGCTGTCCAACGTTTTCTGTATCCAGAAAGGCCCGTACAGGACCTGCAACATGCGGTCGTGCATTATCTTGCTGAAATGTAAGGTTTCACAGGGATCGAATGAAGGGTAGAGCCACGGGTTGTAACACATCTGAAATGTAACGTCCACTATTCAAAGTACCGTCAATGCGAACAAGAGGTGACCGAGACGTGTAACCAATGGCACCCCATACCATCACTCCGGGTGATACGCCAGTATGGCGATGACGAATACTCGCTTCCAATGTGTGTTCACCGCGATGTCGCCAAACACGGATGTGACCATCATAATGCTGTAAACAGAATCTGGATTCATCCGAAAAATGACGTTTTGCCATTCGTGCACCCAGGTTCGTCGTTGAATACACCATCGCAGGCGCTCCTGTCTGTGATGCAGCGTCAACGGTAACTGCAGCCATGGTCTCCGAGCCGATAGTCCATGTTGCTGCAAACGTCGTCGAACTGTTCGTGCAGATAGTTGTTGTCTTGCAAACGTCCCCGTCTGTTGACTCAGGGATCGAGACGTGGCTGCAAGATCCGTTACAGCCATGCGGATAAGATGCCTGTCATCTCGACTGCTAGTGATACGAGGCCGTTGGGATCCGGCACGGCGTTCCGTATTACCCTCCTGAACACACTGATTCCATAATCTGCTAACAGTCATTGGATCTCGACCAACGCGAGCAGCAATGCCGCGATACGATAAACCGCAATCGCGATAGGCTACAATCCGACCTTTATCAAAGTCGGAAACGTGATGGCACGCATTTCTCCTCCTTACACGAGGCATCACAATAACGTTTCACCAGGCAACGCCGGTCAACTGCCGTTTGTGTATGAGAAATCGGTTGGAGACTTTCCTCATGTCAGCACGTTGTAGGTGTCGCCACCGGCGCCAACCTTGTGTGACTGCCCTGAAAAGCTAATCATTTGCATATCACTGCATCTTCTTGCAGTCGGTTAAATTTCGCGTCTGTAGCACGTCATCTTCGTGGTGTAGCAATTTTAATGGCCAGTAGAGTACGTACACGATTGACCGCTCGCGCTACGGAGCGCCGCATTCGCGATGTTTTCAGTTCAGCGGATAGTTTCTCATAGACTATACAAGGAAACAGGAGATAGACATGTGTAATACTCGAGGGATGAGCGAACCTGGGAATTCCTATAGTCCGCAGCTCGTGGTCGTGCGGTAGCGTTCTCGCTTCCCGCGCCCCGGTTCCCGGGTTCGATTCCCGGCGGGGTCAGAGATTTTCTTTGCCTCGTGATGACTGGGTGTTGTGTGCTGTCCTTAGGTTAGTTAGGTTTAAGTAGTTCTAAGTTCTAGGGGACTGATGACCATAGATGTTAAGTCCCATAGTGCTCAGAGCCATTTGAACCATTTGAATTCCTATAAAGAGAAAGTGATGGGTCGAAGTACCAATAAGTACTTCAGCGAACTTTGCGGTTGCAGCACTCCCTGCCGCTGCGGGGTGTTTAGAGGGTTAAGAAAGAAAAAATGGTCCAAACAGGCTGTAATAAATTTACTGTCAGTGCTATTACCCTATTTCCACCGTCAGTCATTTTCAAGTACTGCCGCAAGCATCAAGCTTCACATCGCATTTGAATAAATAGCCAGCTGACACGTAAAGGTACACATGGCTTTCGTGTGAATGTGTAGCACAAATCTGTGCGCTTTATAGTGGTTTGCAGAGTATTGACGTATACGTAAAATAACAATAATAATAATAATAAGTCTTCGATCAACCATTGAACAGTCAGGATATGACGAAGAGTGACGATGTCGATAGTAGTATGCTGTTAATAACAGTACTGTGATCTCGATTAGAAGTTAATGAAATCCTGTTAAGAAAGCTGCTCTCTTGCAGAAAAAAGTTACAGACGGCAACAATCATCTCGAAAACAATATGGGATTTTGGTCGCGAGTTCCAACTGTCCGCTACATACACCGAAAATCTGATGTGAAAGATATTGCATCGAGCCTAGTGTAGTCGAGTGTCTTAAATGTGATTCCATGTTTATTAACCAGCGCACAACCTCGTTCAGTCCGATCGTGGGTGGGATAGAAACGCTGTCCTATAATCTCCTGGTCGCAAAAATAAATGTGTCATTCAGCGCTCTACAGCACTTGGCGACGTCTGCAGGTGCAGAAACCATTGGTTGGAACAGAAGGATGAACATTAACCACTTGGTCATATCTCATCTCTCTTGTATCCAAGTACCTCCAATTAGTCATGGCGATGCATTGCAGTATTCTCTTAAATGATACTTGGTCGACTGGCTAGCCCAGCGATCTTCTTCCATCCTAACGACACGAGCTACTGTCGATGATATTGTGTACTACGTAGAAATGATTCAAGCGCATTACAGCGTCACTATTTCCGTAATTACGGTAGTTTTCTGCGGCACGGCTAAGGTATCAACATTATGAATTAAAGCGACAGTTACTCGTTGCTTACTCGATTTTTCGATTTTTTTATTGGTTTTTCCTAAACTTCTTTCATGTTCTACTGGTGACATTTATGGAGAACTTCTGATATTTCAACAGTTCAGTGCTCTGCTTCCCACGTATGTTCCAAGCAACAACAATTACAGGACGTACTAATCTTCATTGTTATATTCGTCTCCCTTTGTTACACTTCTCTGTCCGAAGCATTTCACATCTACTACGGACTGGACCACTGTATCGTCGCAGGCTGATGTAATCCTCCGCAACGCAGCGAAACTACTGAAATTATGTCGAAACCCTTGCTGAATTAGGAAAAAAGAACAAGGTTCGTGAGTTACATTGCTTTGCAGTTAATTTAGGTAAAAAAGGTATCCAAATGAATTTAGGCGTTTAGTTTCCTTTTCGGCAACACCGATGCTCAACATTTGCTAAACGTGCCCCAGCTTCAAAGGAGTAGCTGTGTGCTGCCAATAACATAACGTGGCGTACGTTCTGGCAATTTGCAGCTAATTAAACAGCTCTTATATAGTGCCTGTGCAAAATTGTGTTAATTTTATATTGCAAACCACAAATACAGGCAAATTTGTCACACTGAAAAATCCACTACTGTACTAAACCAGTAACCAATGCAGAGTGAGCCCCCACCAGGAAAGAAAGAAAGATGGATCTGTAATAAATCCGAAACGGGTAGTGGTTTTATTTCAATAAACTTTTTTAAACCATACTTGCTGTTGTTGCTGTTTAAATTATAAACCTTGTAAGTGGTCAACCAGTCACATGAATCTTGGTGCCTTACAATTTTATTTAATTGAGAGGACATCTACCTGAGCGTGTATATTTGGACACACACACACACACACACACACACACACACACACAATCAAGCTTATTTGTATTCTTTGTCTTCATAGTCTTCCGGCCAAACGTCGGGCTTACTATCCAGAAGCGGCCTACCGCCTGCTCTATGCAAAATTACCGTGCGAGCCTATTAACACTTGAGCAACTGTGCGCTTCGCAACTTTCTTTGGTGCGAATGAAGAAAGACTAAAATGCCATTTATTCTACTGTATCTCCTGGGGCGGTCATGAATTTGGAGTTTGTAAATACCATGTATTGATAATTATTGTATGAACAGCTGGCGATATGTGCCAAAGAGTAAACAAATACATTATATTGCAGTATAGACCTTGATGAATATTCCATGGACATTCGAGATTCTGTGTCTGAACTTTCTAGTCTTTTGTCTTCTTCTGTTCTTGGACTCGAAGAGGAAAGAACGATTGTCTGAGGTTCGTCTTGCTGTAACAGTCTATGTAAGTTGTAAATGAAACTATAATATAGTTGTTCCTAACTTCAAACTTTTGTCCGGTACATAATTATTTGTAAACATAAACCTTGCTTGTCCTGAGTAGACGTGACCTTAATGGAACATTGACCATCGTCAGGCGCCATACTAGAAAATAATTAGCAATTTTCTTTCAGCTCATATTCGAGACGTGCCGCCGGTAAGGACACTAAACTTTCTTTCAGGTTTCACGAGCTATGCGGCCGCTACGAATAATGTAATATATTTCACTTTAAGATTTTCTCAAGGCTGCGAGACAACATCCCAGGCAGAAAGGCCTGGTCACAGAATTCTAGTTCTACTATAAGATGTCATCTGCAAAAGATTATGCTTGTTATCTTATATTGGTATTCGAGACGGGTTTTATTACTTCACATTGAACTGACCTACCAAATATTATCTGGTTCTATAATCACATGAGTTTTAACTGTACTTTTGATATATATTGAGGAATATCTGTGATAATTCAAGAGAGAGACAATTAATTATTTATAATCCCGTAACCATCCTGAGTACTGAGCTAGTTTGCTGATTGATGATCTGTGTCGGGCTAGATTAAATTACATTACATTATCTATGACTGAATCACGTGGTCTTATGGACGACTCGAATCAATCAAATTTGAATGAAACATTTAGGAACATTATCACTAACAGAAACTTAAATTCAAAATTATTTAAGCAAGTTACGAAGGAGAGAAATATTTATATAGTACTAATGATGGGTGTAGTTGCTTCCGTGCTCTGGGATATATGTCTACAATCAGAGTTCTAAGCTTCCAATTCACCCAAGTTCGACGCTTTTTATAAGTCATCTTAGATAATTTCGGTAGTCAAATATACAGTGTGTTACAAAAAGGTACGGCCAAACTTTCAAGAAACATTCCTCACACACAAATAAAGAAAAGATGTTATGTGAATATGTGTCCGGAAACGCTTAATTTCCATGTTAGAGCTCATTTTAGTTTCCTCAGTATGTACTGTCCTTCCTCGATTCACCGCCAGTTGGCCCAATTGAAGGAAGGTAATGTTGACTTCGGTGCTTGTGTTGACATGCGACTCATTGTTCTACAGTACTAGCTTCAAGCACATCAGTACGTAGCATCAACAGGTTAGTGATCATCACGAACGTGGTTTTGCAGTCGGTGCAATGTTTACAAATGCGGAGTTGGCAGATGCCCATTTTATGTATGGATTAGCACGGGACAATAGCCGTGGCGCGGTGCGTTTGTATCGAGACAGATTTCCGAACGAAGGCGTCCCGACAGGAAGACGTTCGAAGCAATTTATCGGCGTCTTAAGGAGCACGGAACATTCCAGCCTATGACTCGCGACTGGGGAAGACCTAGAACGACGAGGACATCTGCAATGGACGAGGCAATTCTTCGTGGCAGTTGACGATAACCCTAATGTCAGCGTCAGAGAAGTTGCTGCTGTACAAGGTAACGTTGACCACGTCACTGTATGGAGAGTGCTACGGGAGAACCAGTTGTTTCCGTACCATGTACAGCGTGTGCAGGCACTATCAGCAGCTGATTGGCCTCCACGGGTACACTTTGCGAATGGTTCATCAAACAATGTGTCAATCCTCATTTCAGTACAAATGTTCTCTTTACGGATGAGGCTTCATTCCAACGTGATCAAATTGTAAATTTTCACAATCAACATGTGTGCAATTGTGCAATCACGTCATCAACACAGATTTTCTGTGAACGTTTGGGCAGGCATTGTTGGTAATGTCTTGATTGGGTCCCATGTTCTTCTTGCTCAATGGAGCACGTTATCATGATTTCATACGGGATACTCTACCTGTGCTTCTAGAACATGTGCCTTTACAAGTACGACATAACATGTGGTTCATGCAAGATGGAGCTCCTGCACATTTCAGTCGGAGTGTTCGTACGCTTCTCAACAACAGATTCAGTGACCGATGGATTGGTAGAGGCGGATCAATTCCATGGCCTCCACGCTCTCCTGACCTCAACCCTCTTGACTTTCATTTATGGGGGCATTTGAGTCTTGTCTACGCAACCCCGGTACCAAATGTAGAGACTCTTCGTGCTCGTATTGTGGACGGCTGTGATACAATACGCCATTCTCAAGGTCTGCATCAGTGCATCAGGGATTCCATGCGACGGAGGGTGGATGCATGTATCCTCGCTAACGGAGGTATAGTTATGAATATTACATTATTTGTGATAATAAAAATTAGTAGACTGCCAAATAACATTGTAAATTTAATAAAAGGTCATCCGATAACACGTATTTTCCCCATTATATCAATTGTAATATAGATAGTAAAGAAAATGAGTGTGTTGAAAATAAAAAAAAAAAAAAAAACGACGAACGGAACTCGACCCAGCGATCCAGCGGCTTGAACGCCAACCACTTTCTTAAAAAAGAAAGAAAGAAAAAAAAACATTTGTTTGTTGAATTTGTTCAGGGCGGACGTTCGATAACAGCCCTTCAGTTTGTTTGTTGATCCGTTCGGTCAGTTTTTTTATTAGAAAGGGCATCTAGCGCTCTGACCGAACACGCTGATTTTTTTTTTTTTTTTTTTAACGTATTTAGACTTTTATTTACAAAATAACAATTTCGTTTTACAAAATACAGTTTACATTTTACTTGTAAAGACGAGACAATCCATTCTTTATTTTTATTTTTCTGTTACTGTACTGTCCAGGTAATGATTTCATTTTGTATCTTTTTTTTAATATTTTTCGAAAGTCTGTCAGTCTGAGGTTTTTTTAGTTGTTTCTTGCACCGTTTATTGTTGTAGTTTAGCAATTTAGCTTTTTTGAACCTTTGTACGCTACATTTATACGTATGGCAGAGTGAATATGGAGTAAGCATTGATTGTACGATCTAGTTATTTACAGAGAATAATTAGTATATAAGAAAACAAAGTTATTTTATGGAATTTTACTTATTACTAGTTATGGTATTATTATTGATATTATTTTTGTAGATGTTTTGAGTTGAGGATGTGCTCTATTCATTTTAAAATAATGTGTTATTACTATCCTCTTTTTAAATCTTGTGTTAGAAACAAGGGGGAGGCATTTTACGTTGGGTCTTGAAAAACGAGACCTTAGTGGGACATGCACTAGGCATGAAATCAGTTTGATAGAAATATTAACGAGTGTATCAGTTGTCAGCTCTTGTTTGATGGGTAAAGTGGTATCCAAAGGGGAAACCCTCATGAAAAACTATCTTAACATATTAAACAATCCATGACAAAAGAAAAAGGACATTACTATTTTAGCGAATTTTTAAACCTATTTTTTTTTTCGATTGAGGAAGGAGCAATTCACTAGGAAGCATTATATAGTGCAATTTTAGAGCTAGTTTACTATCGGTGGTGCGAGAGAGTGAGGAAGACTGAAAGGGGGAAACTATTCGTGGTGGCAAGACAGACATATATAAGCATGTAGATCACTCGTTTGTTGTACTGATAGGCCTGTAATAGTTTTGTGGTACTCACAGTTTCGCACACCTCTCGATTGCACACGATGGAAGGCAGAAAAAAAAAGCACAAAAACACAAAAGACAAAAGGAAACTGGGAGCTACGGTTATATTGACACTATATTGTAAACTTTTACGCGTTCGATCACTTTTCACTGTCACTTTTTTTTTTTTTAATAAAAAGCACTGTAGCACTTTAACACACGCATCACTGTTGGTGCTTTTGGGATGTGGGAGGACATCTGCGACTGCGGCAAGGGCGTGGGGGGGGGGGGGGGGGGGGGTTGTGGCGGTGGACGGCGGCGCTGGCAGCGGCGGCGGCGGCGGCAACGGCGGTGGCGGACACGTCACGTGGCGGCAGACAGGGCATCCCTGAAGGCGGCGGTCAGCGGGATCTCCAGGAAGTTGTGGAAAGTCTGACGATATGTAGCGCGTTGTTTTGCCCTCTTGTGCTCTTCCCACAAGTCCGTGAGGAACTGCACGCTGTCTGACTGCTTTTTGGCAATGACTGCGTGTGCAGTCATGGCGAGTATCCACATCGTGGCCGTTCGTTTTGGCCTAGGGAACGGTTTCGCGTCAGGGACAGTGAGAGCCGTGACTTGGATGTTTCTTGGGTCGCTTCTGTTCATGTGGGCTATTATCTTCTTGCTTGTCTCCCATATGTTGCTGGTTGCCCTGCATAGGAAACGGTGCTCTACAGTGTCCTTTTCGTTGCACGTTTCACAATTGGGCGATTCTTTTATCCGGATTCGCGCCAGTCTCTCGTTGGTCGGTACGGTGTTGTGCACTGCTTTGTACCACGTAGATCTGGCGTGCTCCGGTATTGCTTTCTCTGAGATATTTCTCCAGACGACTGGCCAGTCGTGGTCTGGAGATTTTATCTCGATTCTTGTTCTGTGGGTTTGCCCTCTTAGTGCGCCGTAGATGTTTTTCGCCGTCCTTAGCTGCGGGTTTGTTACGGTGGGCAGTGCGTAACTTTTATCGAGGATCAGTTGCCTGATGTGTCGCATCTTAAACGGTATGTGACTGGTGTCTACCGGCGCTTCTTCTGATCGTGGCCTGTAGATGTTTATTAGGCAGGCCGTGATGCTGTCTTTGTTTTTGCCCTCCATTTGGATTGCTCTGTGGAGCAGCAGCGCAGCACACTTTGTCCTGACGTCCACCAGCCCCAGCCCTCCTTCCTCCTTCTTCAGTGAGCACGTCGCCTGCGATACTTTGAATATTTCCCGTCTCCACAGCAGGTAGTAGACGGCTCCTTGTATCGCTCGGGCGATTTCTGTTGGTGCACTCAATATCTGTGCCACGTACCAGGCTTTCGACAGGATCGTTGTGTTGATCAATTCTGCTTTTTGTCCTAATGTTAGATGTCTACTCGAGTGAGTCCTGGCGAGCCCTCGTATTGTATGTAGGGTTGTTCGCCAGTTCTGTGTCGCCATCTTTAGTGGGCATTTTTGGATGAGTATCCCTAGTGTTTTGTGGGTCTCGGTTACTCGATACCACTCCCTGTTGATGGTCAGACTTCCGTTGCCAATGGGGAGCAGCACGGTTTTTCTGGGATTGACCCTTGCTCCCGATGCGTTTTGAAATGTTTTGATTATCGGTTCTATTTCGTCTATCTCCTGCTCGTTGTTGACAAAGATTCCCACATCGTCGGCGTAGGCCATGCATGTGACCTTCTGCTGCCCGATTTGGTAACCGTGCAGGCTTGCAGCCAGTTTACGTAGCAGTGGATCAAGCGCTGCCGCGAAGAGGGCCATGGACAACGGGCAGCCTTGCCTTACTGACTTGCCTAGTTTTAACCTTTTTGTTGTCCATCCATTTACAGTTATTATCGATGAGGCGTTCTTTAGAAAGTTTCTTATAATGTCGGTGAATTTTTGTCCGAATCCGAGTTTGGTTAACGTTTGCAGGAGATATCGGTGGCTGATCCTGTCGAAAGCCTTGTGGAAGTCAACAGAAATTATTGCTGCGGTCGTTCTGCTGGTGGCGGCGTGCGCAATTACGTCTCTGTATGCGCAGGCGGCGTCGAATATGCTCCTGCCGAGCACTGCACACGTTTGCCACGGGCTGATCGCCTTCATTAACGCAGTCTTGATGTTATTTGCGAGGCATTTCGCGGCAATCTTGTAATCTGCATTCAGCAAAGTTATGGGCCTGAACTCTTCGATGTGTTTCGCTGCCTTTGTTTTTGGGAGAAGGATTACCGTCCCTTCCAGAAAGGAGGCCGGTACTGCTGTCCCGTTTAGGATTTCGTTCACCATTTCTGTCAGATGTCTTCCTACTTGGTCCCAGAGCTGGCTGTAGAATTCCTTGGGGATGCCGTCGGCTCCTGGTGCTCTGCCGTTTGCGCTGTCTTTGAGGATGGCTCCCACCTCATCCTCTGTCACGTTTTCGGTCAGTAGCGCCCGATCTTGATTGGTCAAGAGCCGACGTGTCTCCAGCAGGATGTCTGCCGTTTTGGCATCGTCCGTCTCTTCGCTTCTGAAGAGCTTTTCGAAGTGGTTTTCCACGTGGTCCACAATTTCCCGCTTTGTGGACAGCTTGTTTCCGTCCTTATCGAGGAGTTCGGAGATAACCTTGCTGTTTGCCCTTTGCCTTTCCCTGACTAAGTGGTGCAGTGTGGCGGGCTCATCCTCGATGACGCCGTGCGTTTGACTGCGAGCGATGACGCCTTCCATTCGCTGCCGTTTCATGTTGAGCAGATGTGCTTTTAATCTTCTCACGCGCGTCAGGTACTGTAGGTCGTCAGCAGGGGCGTTAAGCGCGTCCTTAAGACAGAGTGCGTAGAAGTCTGCTGTGCTTTTCTTCCAGTATGCTTTTTCCGCGCTGTATCTGATCAGTGCTCTTCTGATCGCTGGCTTGGCAAGTTCTGTCCACCACTCTATAGTGGAGTTGTATGCGTGACGTCTTTCTGAGCATTTCCCTACTGTGTCGGAGATTTCCGACCGTAGTTTCTCGTCTTTGAGGTGTTTGACGTTTAGTTTCCATCTCGCCTTTTGTCCAGCGATCTTTCTTCTCGGCAGGTGGATTTTGGTTTCGTATGCGCAGTGATCAGAGAAAATCACTGGGCAGACCTCTACGTGCGATACAGAGGCGGCCAACTCTCTGCTCACGTACACCCTGTCTAATCTGCTTTTCCCCGTGTTGTAATGAAAAGTGAACTCTGTGTTCTGTTTGTTGAGCAGACGCCACGAGTCGTCGAGTTTTAGACGCCTTATGAGCTCTTGCAGCTCCATGCATAGATTCGGTACCGGGATCTGATCTTCTGGTGCAGCTACGCAGTTAAAATCTCCTCCTAGCACAATGTTGGTGTCATTCTGCGGGAGGAGTTCGCAAATGCGTTCGTTGAAATATTGTCCTCTTGCCCTCTTCTTTTCTGAGCCCGACGGTGCGTATATGTTTATGAACACCGTTCCTGATATTTCTAATGCGATCCCGCTTCCATCTACCATCAGTTTTGGCTCCCCTGTCTCTATTCCTTCTCTTATCATAATCGCTGTCCCTCGTCGGGTTTCGGGGTCTATGTTACTGATAACTCTGTATCCGGGTACCTCTTCTATTTGTGTCGTTACCACCTCCTGCAGGAGAACTACGTCTGCGGTTCTATGCTGCAAGAATTCTGATAGGGCGTCTAATTTAACTGAAGAGCTCATTCTATTGACATTGCATGAGATGATCGTGTGCGTTGTTTTACTGTGCATTTATAGCGAGGGTCGTCGGGCGCTTTGCTGGGGCGGGTCGGGTGTGTGCTGTGGCCGGTCAGGCCGTAGGACGACGTCCTCGGGTTTGCTGGTGTGCGTTACGGTTTTTGCGGGTGGTGCGTCTGATGATTCTGCATCAGATGTCTCCATCCGTTCTGCGTTATCGTGGCTCCTCCTGGCGCCTTTCCTTTTCGGTTTTGTCGGCTTTTGCCGCTCTGTGTTGGTGTCCTTCCTCTCGTTGTCCGACTCTTTGAGCATGCGCGCAATTTTGTTAACAGATTTCTTGATGTTGGCCTCGCGCATCTCACTAAACGTTTGTGGCGTGTTGCTGCTGGGTCCGGCCGTCTGGCTGGCCACAGCTGCTTCCTGGACGGGGGCGTCGACCTCCGCTACCTTCTGCCGTCGGATGGCAGGTGAAGGGGCGGGGGCTGCGGCCACCTCGCACTCCATTGTGCCTTCGCCCTCCGAGTCGGAGCTGAGCTGCCGTTTCTCTCCCGCGCTACCTGCGCTGGCCACGGCCGGGGCCGGGACGGCGGCAGGGGTTGGGGGAGCCGCTGGGCTTTCCGTCGCGGCGGTCGGGGCTGCCGCTTTCGCTGTCGCTTCTGTGGCTGCTACGGCTACGACCGGCTCTTCGTTTAAACGTGGCGCTTCTCCAGCTACAGCTCCGGCGTAGTTGCCGGTAATGTCCTGTTGCTCGGCATTCGTATTCGGTTGCCGTGGCAGTTGCGCCGGTCGTTTGTTTCTTGGGCAGTTTGCGCGCATATGCTCTGTGGAGTTGCATATGGAGCACGTCTGGGGCTGGCCATTGTACTGCACCACTCCCCTGTGCCCTCCAATCATCACGAATGATGGCACGTGTTTCTTTAATACCATCGTCACCGCCCTGACGCCCGAGTCGACCTTGTATCTGTGTCCCGTTCCCCAGAACTCGCGGTTCACCGACAGAACTTCTCCGTACAGTCTGATACATCGTGCAACTTCCTCGTCCGGCACTTCGAAAGGCAGATTGTAGACCTTCAAGTGCCTCACACCGTAGCCAGCGTACGAGATCTTTACGTCACTCACGGCACCGTCCCTGTGCGTGAATTTCCGTATACCACCGCGGGTGGTCACCAAGGTTTCACATCGTACGAGCGTTTTTAATTTAATGAAAAGACTGTATACTGTGAAGTCCAGCATCAGTCCCTCAAGTTCATCCTCCTCTATCCTCAGTTCACTAAACATCCAATCCTCAATTTCAAAGGACGTTGGCCTAACGAATTCCCGGTCAAATTGCAACTGCAGCGTCGTATTAGATCGGTTGTAAGTAGTCATTTTGACTCACCAAATCGTTGAAGCTCACGTTAAGGCGACGAAACAGCTACGGCTGGCGCGGCGCGGGAGCCGGCAGGCGACGGGCGCGGGCGCGGTAGGATGTCGGGCGGCGACGGCTCGGTACCGTGCCGGCACCACTCTGCTGCTGCCGCTTAATGGTAAAAATGGCCACGCACAGGTATATATATTTGACGACCGAAATTATCTTACGATTTTCTCAGTAACGCTTGTGAAGTACGCGCTACTGATCGCACATTTTGTTGTCCTCATGCAGTACTACGAGTGTACGAAGATTGCAGTAATTCCGCGTTCCAAACGTCGTGGCCTCCCCTTGTTAGTACTTTTGTTTTAAAGATGCTCATTTGCAATCCAGTCTTTGCAGAGGCAAATTCTAGTTCTTGGATCATATTCTTTAGTACTGCCATATCTTCATTTATGACCAAAACATCGTCGTCAGAGCACAGATGCTTCAGATATAAGCCAAGCCACTGATTTTTATTCCTCTGTTATTCCAGTCCAGTGATTTGAATTCATCTTCCAATGCAAGGATGGACATTGTCGGAGAAATAGTGTCAACTTGGCTAGTCCTTTGCTGACTGAGATTTTACTGGTAATAATGTCCGACTGGGGTCATGCTGATAATAAGGTCTTCATCCACTCTGTCACTGTTGCCTGTTCAAGCTTTTATTTATCTTGGCATTTTCAAGGGCCAGGAAACTTCAGTTGCGGTGTTAGTAAGCTACTAAAATGGTTGTTTATTAAAACACACCCGGTTTCGCGGCTTAAAGTCGAATCATCAGGTGCAACAACGTTAAAAGATCATAGACATACTCATCGTTCTAAGTCAAAATTTGATATTCTGACAATATCGTCAGTACTGTATCGAGCTAAAGATAAAGACGGGTTCTATTCGTTAAAATTTGCCTGCATCAGTGTGAACAGCAGGGCAGCTCAGTGCAGAATGAGACAAAAGCGGCCCACACGAATGACAATGAGAGGCTCTGTCGTTCGTGCGGTCCGTCAATGACTTGTTAGTACCAAGATAAATTTCAAAAAATTCAGGTTGGCACGATGTTTCTCATTCAGAATTATATATTTATAGTGTAATACAGTTACAAAACTAACAAAACCAGTTCACGAAAATTGTTGGAAAAATGAGAACCTCACAGCTGGTTAGCCGCTGCTTATATATTATTGAACAATCACTGGTTACTTAATTCAATATTACAAACAGAAACTTTATGAATTACAGTCGAAAACTTGCTGGTATATGCACACTGATATCACGGAATTACGTATTAATTCGTTCCTCTCACATTGCAACATGAAGTTTCACACAGCTATTAGTTGTTAATATTGAAATTCGCAAAATCAGTTCATCAACAGTGTTTTCTAAGAAGTAGCTTATATCATTACTAGGAGGGCAAAGAGCGGACGGCCCAAATTGCATTGTTGCCAAATTTATTCAAGATGGCGGATCCAAAACAACGGCGATGGATTAGCAATGTTGCAATGACATCATGGCGCGAAGTTCAAATTTTGATGGGAAAATAGGTCAATTGGGCTACTTCCACTAACCTAATCCCCTCCCCCCACCCCACCAGAAAATGGTGGGAAGTTCAAATTTTGGAGGAAAAAAGGTTGCTTGGACTACCTACACTAACCTAATAAAATGGCGGGAAAATTTTGGCGGGAAAATGGGTCACTTGGGCTACCTCCACTAAAATAAGTCATCCGACTGACACCTCTTCCTTGCAATTGATGGGAAAAGGACTCAGCCTGTGCTGGGCTGCTGGATAGGATTGATGGAAGTCTTTATTTTGCAGGCACTGTTTATTTAAACAATCTGAGTTGTCATGGGCAGTAGTTTCACCCAGTATGTTCACCATAAGGTCACGAGTCCAGCTGACCTAGTACACAGTACTGTCACCAAAAGGTGCTGTTGTCCAAGGGCACTCTGGGGAAAAATGGCGGGAAAAGGACTCAGTCTGTGTCGAGCTGCTTGGGACAGGAAGGAGTGTACTTTATTTCTTTTGGAACAATTTATTTAGTGATGGATTTGGCGAATTTTATTTATTACATCCGCTCTGAAGTGCATAGTGTCACGGTAAATAGCGTATAGACCTATAACTACTCGCAAATCGATGAAATAATGCAGTGCACTTTAATGGACAAATGAAAACAATTCGTAAATTGTAAAATTAATGCATGTGTAATGCTCTGCAAACAAGCTGGCTAATTACAAACTGTCGAAATAATGCATTGCACAGCCTACAGACCTGCAAACGACTCGTAAATCACCGAAATAATGCAATACACTGATGTACAGACTAACATATAACTCGTAAATTGTCAAAAATAATACATATATAACACTGTGGAAACATGCTCACAACACTTAAACATCCAAAAATAATGTAGTGTACAAACATTCGTTGCATTTAAAAAAGCTTTCAAACTATCGTCTAGCGCAACATATCAGCAAACTGTCGCCTACAGAGATCCCAAGGCACGCACGACAGACGGGTGCACTCAAGCCGATCCCCTACTTGAGACGCCTCTGGACCGCTGCGCGATGCCTTTCTACCTGCGGTTCAGCGAAGACATAATTACAAAGTGACTCACCATCGTAGGTGCAGATAAAGGTTCTCACTGTTATACTGATGTCACATGTCTACATAAATAACAGCCAAGTCTCTCTCTGAATGCGCAACAGAAATCTATTAAAATGCTTCCCAGAATAGCACAGGGTGAATTCTCCCTAGCGATCCTGACGCGACATGTGAGACGCCTCCGGGTGCATATGTGTTTATCCAGCCACCACGGGTACACGCCAGTCCAGCACAGGCCTAACTGCCGAGTGAGAGACGGCTGCAAAGTGACTTACCCGCACAGGCACAGCTAAAAGGCTGTCAGTGTTATACTGATGTCTCATGTCTATGTAAATAACAGCGAAGTCTCCCTCTGGATGTGCTATAGAAAACTCCTGCGGTGCTTTCAGAAACTGTTAACAGAAATAGTCCAGAATAACACCAAATGCATTCTTCCTGATGCTCGTAATGGCAGAGCCTGTCCACCACACATCACAGAAATCGTAAAGTGTCACAGAAATAGTTAACAGTCGCTTTTGTGGTTGCTGTTGGAGCCTTCGTGATGTCTCAACTTGTCTGCATGGAAATTCTTGCCCAAACAGGAGCTGTTTACGAAAGTAGCTCAGAATAACACTGAATGAATTCTTCCTGATGGTGTGAAGGAGCCATCCCATGCTACCCTTTCTGGAAATCGTAATGTCCTGCTTTCAACATAGGTCTCAGAAACGGTAAACGTTCTCACTGCTATGTAGAGGCTCCTACGTTACAGCACAAAGGATGTCTTGTGAATGAATGGAGTATTCTGATTGGCTCTTACTGAATTTACCCGGCAAATTGCTGCTGCTGCCAGTGTGGAAGCACTGTCCACCCTTTTTTTCTGCAGATGAGACTGTCAGCAGCAAAACTACTTTGTACAGATCGCCGTATTTCACTGACAGTTAAACACTGCAAAAGTGGTCTACAGATGGTCAAATACAGAAAGACACTTGATCAATTGCACACACTGGACTCGCATTCGGGAGGACGACGGCTCAATCCCGTCTCCAGCCATCCTGATTTAGGTTTTCCGTGATTTCCCTAAATCGCTCTAGGCAAATGCCGGGATGGTTCCTTTGAAAGGGCACGGCCAATTTCCTTCCCCATCCTTCCCTAATCCGAGCTTGTGCTCCGTGTCTAATGACCTCGTTGTCGACGGGATGTTAAAAAACACTAACCTAACCTCAATTGCACTGCTCTGCCACTAAGGACAGAAGCTTGAATATTACAGCTTGAAACCGATCTCCAACCCGACAATATATCACGGCGTACCATGGCAATGTAGTAAATGTTGCGTGACCAGAGCGCCCTCAGTGGGCCGAAGTCATTCTCCGAACTGTTGTACAAAGTGTGGGTCGGTTCCCCTCGGCACAAAGGCGTTACTGTTTCTGGCCCTGACGTGCTTGTTTGCTTGCTTTTTACACACATCTCCGAGTCTGGGATTACAAGAGCATATGTAATTTCATTTGGTTTGCCAGACTATCATACCATTTTCGCGATACTTCTCGATATCAAGCACATAGCAATATCGCTTGCATAGCAGTATCGCTTGCGCAGTATAATTCCAAAGATAAAGACTGGAAATTATTTCTCTAGAAACTCGAAACTTTAGCGAGGTGGAGCGTAAACCACTGAGTAACTATAAAAGTATCTCGTCTGTGAAGACCTTTACGTAAAACTTTGAAAAAATAGAGGAAACTGATATTTCCACTCGCGATTACTGATGTCAGTGATATAACAGATACCATATCATCCACATAATTTACAAAGTCAACGAAGGTGTTTCTCATGTCTAGAGAATCAGACAACGTGTCTTCCACCCATCCTTCACCTACTAGATGCTCACAACACACACCACAATCGGTGTTCTCTCAACCATATGTGCAGAAGCAGTCAACCGGACAATTTACTTGGGAGGGAATAATGGTCCAGCGCAAACACACGTCCATATTGAATCGTCTCAAATTTTCGCCGAAAACACTCGCGATCATGAAGGTTGCCCAACACATACTGAGTATTAGTTCGTTATTCAGCCGTCTAAGAGGACGACACGGTTAGGTCAGGTACATTCCTGCATCCCAAAAGGCCTTTCCTTTCGAACATCTCTTGCCGTTAGCGGGAAACGTGAATCATTCCCGCGACAAGGCACCACCTCCATGCGCCAAGCACTCCCAGACAGTATCGTTAATACACCCTGCTGACGGCTGTGACTCTGAAAATAGAAATATCTGTACCATTCTCTTGACTTGACATACTTTTCTCTTTTCTATCACAGTATTCCACATCAAATCCATACCTTCCTTAGGACTGGACGTAGTCATTTCCTTTGCACATGTTGGAACACACACACTTCTTTATAAGCCTGATGCTCAAGGTGAACCTATCATGCATTCCCTACTACTAAGTAAAATACTTCGGCAATAACTGATTCCTGGCGATACGAAACAATACTGACCGAAAATCAGCGATGGGTGGACATGTTTTTTTTGCGAGTGGTACCACTGTGTCTTAGAAAGAAAAACGTTGTCGTCTTACAAACCGCCAAATGTTAAAATACACGATCGCAGCGGCTATGTTTTGTCACAAGCGGTCTTGGTTCTACAGGTGCTCACAAGTATCGCTACGATGTCCGTTTTAAAGACTATACAAGCCTTATAAGTCGTGGTATTGCATTATCTCCGAATGTAGTGGTTTTTCCAGACATATACTACGACAGTGAATATAGACAGTGATCGCAGAAGTGTATATTACCAGACCAACAGTGTGTTTACACGTCGCCGATGGGTTTAAGCTCGTAATACACTCCTGGAAATGGAAAAAAGAACACATTGACACCGGTGTGTCAGACCCACCATACTTGCTCCGGACACTGCGAGAGGGCTGTACAAGCAATGATCACACGCACGGCACAGCGGACACACCAGGAACCGCGGTGTTGGCCGTCGAATGGCGCTAGCTGCGCAGCATTTGTGCACCGCCGCCGTCAGTGTCAGCCAGTTTGCCGTGGCATACGGAGCTCCACCGCAGTCTTTAACACTGGTAGCATGCCGCGACAGCGTGAACGTGAACCGTATGTGCAGTTGACGGACTTTGAGCGAGGGCGTATAGTGGACATGCGGGATGCCGGGTGGACGTACCGCCGAATTGCTCAACACGTGGGGCGTGAGGTCTCCACAGTACATCGATGTTGTCGCCAGTGGTCGGCGGAAGGTGCACGTGCCCGTCGACCTGGGACCGGACCGCAGCGACGCACGGATGCACGCCAAGACCGTAGGATCCTACACAGTGCCGTAGGGGACCGCACCGCCACTTCCCAGCAAATTAGGGACACTGTTGCTCCTGGGGTATCGGCGAGGACCATTCGCAACCGTCTCCATGAAGCTGGGCTACGGTCCCGCACACCGTTAGGCCGTCTTCCGTTCACGCCCCAACATCGTGCAGCCCGCCTCCAGTGGTGGCGCGACAGGCGTGAATGGAGGGACGAATGGAGACGTGTCGTCTTCAGCGATGAGAGTCGCTTCTGCCTTGGTGCCAATGATGGTCGTATGCGTGCTTGGCGCCGTGCAGGTGAGCGCCACAATCAGGACTGCATACGACCGAGGCACACAGGGCCAACACCCGGCATCATGGTGTGGGGAGCGATCTCCTACACTGGCCGTACACCACTGGTGATCGTCGAGGGGACACTGAATAGTGCACGGTACATCCAAACCGTCATCGAACCCATCGTTCTACCATTCCTAGACCGGCAAGCGAACTTTGCTGTTCCAACAGGACAATGCACGTCCGCATGTATCCCGTGCCACCCAACGTGCTCTAGAAGGTGTAAGTCAACTACCCTGGCCAGCAAGATCTCCGGATCTGTCCCCCATTGAGCATGTTTGGGACTGGATGAAGCGTCGTCTCACGCGGTCTGCACGTCCAGCACGAACGCTGGTCCAACTGAGGCGCCAGGTGGAAATGGCATGGCAAGCCGTTCCACAGGACTACATCCAGCATCTCTACGATCGTCTCCATGGGAGAATAGCAGCCTGCATTGCTGCGAAAGGTGGATATACACTGTACTAGTGCCGACATTGTGCATGCTCTGTTGCCTGTGTCTATGTGCCTGTGGTTCTGTCAGTGTGATCATGTGATGTATCTGACCCCAGGAATGTGTCAATAAAGTTTCCCCTTCCTGGGACAATGAATTCACGGTGTTCTTATTTCAATTTCCAGGAGTGTAAAATCACAGAATTTAGAAAGTGACTTAGCAAAGGAATGCAGTATGAAGCCAGTATTTGCAACTCTCTCATGCCACCACTAGATATTTTTCCAATACTTGTTACGCGTTCTGTCTCAATACTATGTCAGAGGTTCTGCGATGTATCCACTGGTTATAAAAAATGGTTCAAATGGCTCTGAACACTATGGGACTCAACTGCTGTGGTCATAAGTCCCCTAGAACTTAGAACTACTTAAACCTAACTAACCTAAGGACAGCACACAACACCCAGCCATCACGAGGCAGAGAAAATCCCTGACCCCGCCGGGAATCGAACCCGGGAACCCGGGCGTGGGAAGCGAGAACGCTACCGCACGACCACGAGATGCGGGCCCACTGGTTATAGCCAATGGTTGATTGAGAAGAATCACAAACAGTATATGGTGTGGGTCATAAGAAATGTACACAGGCTTTTCAGATCTCTAGTGTTATGCTCTCCAGTAGAAATGCTGTCTGCGATTTAGAATCAAGTCTTTCCATTCAGCCACATACTTGCGTTGGATCCTATGGAGAAGTCCTTTAATGATTATAGCCACTAGTGAATCATATTTCTGGCACTCTCATATCTCTAAAGGAGTCACCTGTCCCCAGAGTTATTCACTCTGTAAATAGAGCAAGCATTAAAGGAAACCAAAGAAAAATTTGAAGTCGGAGTTAAAGCTCAGGAAGAAGACATACAAATTTTGAGGTTTGCTGATGATATTGTAATTCTGTCAGAGACAGCAAAGGTCTCGGAAGAGCAGTTGAACGGAATGGACAGTGTCTTGAAAGGAGGATGTAAGATGGTATAGCGTCCCCAGTGCCAAATTTTTTATCATGTAGCCGTAAAATAATAATTTCTCTGTGTAGGTTTAGATTGCAAAGAAATAGTTTATGACAGAATGATCTAAAGAGACGACAAGATACGCTCTTTTGTTAATTTTTTAGTCGACCTTACTTCCTCTTTTGTCTTGAATGTGTCTAGAGGGACATCTTGCGTGTGCTGACGAATGTAAGCATATTTGTATGAGTTAAGCATATAATATACTGATTTAATATTATTGTGCACTTTTAATTTGTAAGAGGTGATCCCGATTTCATGTCCGCCTTCCTTGAATTAACCTGCATTCAAGTAATTTACAGCTCAACAATCGCAGCGGCCGATGCAGCCAACGACGCCATTACGTGGCGATATTAACTTATGAAAAATTTAACGGAAGCTGAAAACTCGCCCGCTATTAGCATAATATCAATTTTTCTCCACAGCCGCACGAAGTTGCAGAAATACTTAGCTTTAAGATTCTTATTTTCAGTACCATAGCTGAGAGCCAGAGCCAGGACTCCGACTACAATACAATGGTCAACGGAGGTAAGAAAAATACTCTCGCGCGTGTGTGGGCCGCACTTTTAATTAATAACTAAAGATTTCTTGCTTTAAAGTGAACTGACTAGTCGAGGAAAGTAATATGAAAAGTTTATTACATTGTTCAACTTAAATATCATTTTTATTAAGGCCCACCACGTAAGTCGGCAACAATCAAAAAATAATAATAACAATAATAATATATACATTAAATTACGACGGCCGATGGACGCGAGAATGGACATCAACAAAAGCACAAGAAGGATGATGGAATGTAGTCGAATTAAATCAGGTGATGCTGAGGAAGTTACTTTAGGAAAAGAGACATTTAAAGAAGTAGATGAGTTGTACCATTTGGACCGTAAAATAATTCATGATGGGCAAAGTAGAGAAGATGTAAAATGTAGACTGGCAAGAGTAACAAAAGCGTTTCTGAGGAAGAGAATATAGATTTAAGTGTTAAGAAGTATTTTCTGAAGGTATTTGAGGAGGATATAAGATGAACTTCAACAAAAGCTAAACGAGGATAATGGAACGTAGTCGAATTAAATCGGGTGATGCTGCAGTAATAAGATTAGGAAATTAGAAGCTTAAAGTAGTAAAGGAGTTTTGCTATTTGGGGAGCAAAATAACTGATGATGGTCGAAGTAGAGAGGGTACAAAATGTAGACTGGCAATGGCAAGGAAAGAGTTCCTGAAGAAGAGATTTTGTTAACACCGAGTATAGATTTAAGTGTCAGGAAGTCGTTTCTGAAAGTATTTGTATGGACTGTAGCCATGTCTGGAAGTGAAATATGGACGATTAACAGTTAGATAAGAAGAGTATAGAAGCTTTTGAAATGTGGTGCTACAGAAGAATGACGAAAATTAGATCGGTAAATCAAGTAGCTAACGAGGAGATAATGAACAGAATTGGGGGGACAAGAAATTTGTGGCATAACTTGACTAAAAGAAGGGATTGTTTGATAGGACACATTCTGAGACATCAAAGGATCACCAGTTTAGTGTCACCGAATGTGTCGGGTGTAAAAATCGTAGAGGCTGATCAAGATATGAATACAGTTAGCAGATTCAGAGGGATGTAGGCTGCAGAAGTTATTCGGAGACGGAGAGGCTTGCAGAGTATAGAACAGCATGGTTAGCTGCATCAAAATAGTCTTCGAACTGAAGACAATAACAACAATGAAAATATTAGTAAATGCAATATATTGAGCATTGTTTCGGGTTCTTTGCCGTGTAAATAACGCAAAAATTGAAACTAAAAAAGAAAGAAAAATTTCCTCATAGGGACACGACCCCACGCCCCTTGGATTACATGTCTCGCTCAGTCATCGCCCAAATTGCTATTCTTCCTAAACGCTAAGTCATCTGGAGCTCCCACTTCGAAGGCTTTCAATTCCGAATAAGCTGTGTTTGGATGAATTCGGTGATAGCGGGTAGGCCCGGTCCCGTTGTGTGGTCTCATTAAGAAATATATTCATGTTGAGAGTTCTGTCTCGGAAATGTTGGCTTCCTTGAGAACGAAAAAGTCACCCTCCTAGTTCTCGCGTCAGGTCTTCACAAAACCGAAAATGGTTATTAGTATAACAGAACAATTGCACAACAAAACATCATCGACCAATTAATCCCTCAAAATTCGAATACTGGTTGTGACAACTATCATGCGCTAATTTGCAGTAGCATATTGTGTTATTTTCCTTTTCATTTGGTGAACTCAGCTGATCGATCCAGAGTGAGAGTGTTGTCGGCAATAAATGATGTTTATCTCTCAATTTTTCCATTGTCAACAATGAGTTGTAAGTGAGCAGTGGTGCAGGAACGAACTTTGCTTACAATTTTGCGCACTGTAAGGAGCAAAAGCATAGTGAATGGTGTGGTATCTATCCTCAGATCGCAGCGCAACAAAAAAGTCGACAACGCTCATCGATACCACATATATCAGCGATGTCTTGCTTCAAGGCTGCGGAAAACATGCCACTCTCTCAGCACAGCAGCGCCCTCGAATGGGAGTCAATACAGAGCAGAGCATGGAAGCACTCAGTCCTAGTTTGTGGCCGCAGCTGAAGCAGTCAACATCATCGAGTTGGACTAAAGAGTTATTCAAGTCTCAGACGGAAATGTACTTTTGTCAATGTTGAACGTTGTACTTTAAGAGAACAGTTTCTTAGTGTATCAAGTGATGCTTTAATACTCAATGAAACATGTAAATTATCAAGCACTTCTGTGGAAAAGCATTGTATCAAGTTACGTAAATCTTTTTATCGTTCATGTAGTAAAGTGAACTAATATTTCACATGTTCTAGTTCTTATAAGGCATCTTCCAGAACAATTAAAGAACCTACAGCTACAGTCACACTATTGTTGTTTCGTATGGTCATAACAAATGCCGATGAGCTCGTCGTTCATACAAGCTGCCTGCCCTGTGTGTGGAATGCACACTTTTTTCTGGTTGTTGCCTTGCTTTTGTTCTCGTATTAGTGTGTGTCCTGCTATACTTCACCATTTCTGATCCGCCGCAGGAAATGTTGTAACCTCCAAATAGAAAAATTCCGTAACCTCCCAACAGTAAAAAATATGAAACTTCCTGGCAGATTAAAACTGTGTGCCCGACCGAGACTCGAACTCGGGACCTTTGCCTTTCGCGGGCAAGTGCTCTAAGGTAGGAGACGAGATACTGGCAGAAGTAAAGCTGTGAGTAGCGGGCGTGAGTCGTGCTTCGGTAGCTCAGTTGGTAGAGCACTTGCCCGCGAAAGGCAAAGGTCCCGAGTTCGAGTCTCGGTCGGGCACACAGTTTTAATCTGCCATGAAGTTTCATATCAGCGCACACTCCGCTGAAGAGTGAAAATCTCATTCTGGAGTAAAAAATATAATTATATAATTCACATTCAGTGTAACTACCCAACAGATAAATTCCGTAACCTACCAATAAGAAAATATGACTAATTTCTCAATAAAATTGTGGGTCACTTATAACCTTTCAATAATTGACTGTGAATTTGAACTTGTAAATGTTGGTCGTCGGCAGTGCTGCGTCAACCTCAATAAGGTCGCCAGGTAACGCGTATATATCTGCTCCTATAAGAAATTTTTCTGGCACAGCTCACTGCAATGCTGGCCGATAGATTGGTCATGTATAAAAAGAAACAACTGGCTTTTCTTTACAATAATCGTGATGACCATGGATTGGAGAAATTAGTAAAGTCTTTAAATTGAGATGAATGATTGTCAAAAGTTAATTTTTATAAGAAAGCTTATTATTAAGAGATTTTTGAAAAACATTTACATGGGACTTGATATAACAATAGTATACATGAGCGAGGCTACTTTTACCTTATACTACAACCCTAAGGCTCCGCCATCGCTCCCCACGACCGGCCCAGCCAACTCCACACACACGACTGCAAGCTACTTCTTACTCTTACTACTGCACAGTTCCTACTGCCGACAACACTGCTCTCTGGTCTGAGATTCTCTTTTACCTTACATATCGCAGGCAGCGCGTGAACAATCCATCGAAATTACATCTGCTCGAGTGCGCTAGCAACAAATTCCTTAATCATGGACCTCTTACAATGTCTCTAACGGAGCGTGCACAGTTTCAGGCACAGTAGTTTGAACGCCTGCTGTTCCTCTGTCAGCCAACTAATGTCTTTACTGAACAAGAAAGTAGCTGCTCCAAAACTGCGCCCATATCAGAGCCAAGACGAAGAATGGTCGGACTATAGGCCCAATAGGAGGCACACTTCGCAGCCTACAAAACAGCAGGCATGGAACGCAATACTTACTTTTTGTCCACCATTGGTCCTGAAGTGTAACATATGATAGTCTTGTGAAATTGCTGGATGTTTGATAGTCAAATCCATGCAGCCGCTGCATGTCTTCAATTTTTTCGTCCGAAGCGGCAGCCTGCTCAGTCAGTCACACAATAGATAACAGAACTCCGAGGTCTCACCAGGCATTGCTAATTTAAGTGTTTGTGTGGAATCTACTATAGTGAAGTGACGTTGTGTGATGCTATCATTCAGAATATATCAGACACAAGCATTCGTGCTGCGGTCTTAAACTGCCAGACAATGATATAAAAACAGTTGTATCTATAGTGGAATCTCAGATACTTCTGGACTCAATAGTGCTCGTTTTGAGACTCCACATGTTTCTTTTGTTCGTAGTGCACCACACACTCACGAGGAGATCACGGCAATTTCCATAACCTAATTTGCCATATACTTCACTCACAAGTCAGTGCAAGAGGGCTCAACAAAATAAGGGAACACATGTCTTGGCTTATCTGTAGATACTCGACCTTTTCTGAGAAAACCTTCAAAGTATTCACAGTATTTTACGTACCATTTAGCGTGTACATAGGACCACTGAAGTGGTGGCTAGTGGCGCGCTTCCATACTTACGAGCCCCGTGTTCGAAACCCAGCTATTATTTTTTTATTTTAATTTTAAATTTGTCTAACCTTACTACACGAATGTTTTTGAGTATATATTTAAATAGTAATGACTTTATTCGTTTATTAATCGTATAGAGAATAATCAAAAAGAAAAAAAGACAACAGGTGGATGGAAAAATTATTTCAAATTGTTCTCATTGATGTTCCTGTGGTATATCATAATCAATTGCAAGCACCAGTTTTCAAAAACTTGACCCGTTATGCGTGGTTTCCAGCGAAATTATTGACTATGGACGAAATCTTCAGCAATGTTGACTACGTTTATTTGCTGAGTGAGATTCATATGAAGAAATATCGCTGTGACAAACCTGTCTTCGCACGGTGCCTGTCTTGTTCGGAATTTGTCTGTTCCGAATGTCTCTATAATTTGTATCATCCAAGGCAATGCACCAAATCTCTTTGAAGAAATAACATAATTTATAAGAATGAACAACTGGAGTAAGAATGAGTTATAAGAATATCGGAATTTTAAAACCTTGAAAATTCAGTAATGTACATATTACATAATAAATATATGACACTTAATAGATCGAGTTGTAGTTTTACAATTAGTATAATGCTCTCATATCCCCTAACCTGATAAGAAAGTTACGTGCAGTAACCTTCTAAGGACATGGGTAGATAAATTAAAAGATAGATAAATAAATAAATGAAATTAATAGTTGGGATGCTAGCCACTGTGCCATCCTTGAGGGTGAGTTTATTGCACTCTAAAATCTAAGGTACGTCGAAAACTTCGACAGTCGTTTTCTCAGAAATGTTCGAGTATCAACGGATAAGTTGAGACATGTGTTCTCTCAAAAAAATGGTTCAAATGGCTCTGAGCACTATGGGACTCAACTGCTGAGGTCATTAGTCCCCTAGAACTTAGAACTAGTTAAACCTAACTAACCTAAGGACATCACAAACATCCATGCCCGAGGCAGGATTCGAACCTGCGACCGTAGTGGTCTTGCGGTTCCAAACTGCAGCGCCTTTAACCGCACGGCCACTTCGGCCGGCGTGTTCTCTCATTTTGACTCTTCTTCCACTGGGCGAAGGTTCTGGGAAATCGGGTTATGGCACTTGTCGTGTTCTCCTCGTCAGTCTCGTGGAAGGAACAGCGTTCAAGTAATTAAGAATAGAGCCCGAACAAACAGTAAAACAGTATAAGTAAAAACTTCCATTCTCGAGGCACACGGCATGTTTCAACACTCAGGGAGAAAATCATTTCATCAGTGCTTTTCGCGCTGTCTTTGTCGTAACACAAATTGCTTTCCGTTTGGAGGTGAAGGTCACATTCAGTCAGTGTGTTTACGCGGCAAACAAGACCAGGGCAACAGCCGCAGTCATGCGCCCACAGCTACACCGTTAACAGGTGCGTATAGTACGAGGCACGCCATTCACTCAGGCGCGAGCTGAGCTGTGCCCTTCCAAATTACACTGGGTGGGGCAAATAAAAGTGGCTCGGACGAGTAGATACGATTGGACATTGATTTGTGTTAACGGAGGAGGAAAAGACCTACACTTACTTCCAACAGGATGGAGCAAGTGCTCACACAGCCGGCCGAAACTTGGAGCACATTCACGCAATCATGCCTGACAGAACTGTTAGCAGAGATCAGTCTGGTTGCGGCCCTAGCTGGCCACCCAGGTCACCTGGTCTACCAGTGTGCGATAACTTTATGTTGTGAGCCCTCAGGTCTAAAACATACCGCAACAACTCTCATAGTCTTCAATAGCAGCAACAGAACACTTCGGATGAGACTGCAGTAATTCCAGCAGTCCAACTTGGATCCGTCTTCAGAAACTTGCAGACCAGGGCCCAAAATTGCCAAGAGATGAATGGCGGTCATTTTCAACATCTGCTGTAGTCAGGTTAGTACTGTTTTTCCTTCCCTCTGCTGTGTTTCTTTGGTTAAAATGGTTCAAATGGCTCTGAGCACTATGCGACGTAACTTCTGAGGTCATCAGTCCCTTAGACGTAGAACTACTTAAACCTAACTAACCTAAGGACATCATACACATCCATGCCCGAGGCAGGATTCGAACCTGCGACCGTAGCGTGTGTTTCTTTGTACTCTGGAACTCTGTTCCCTGGGCGACTTGTATTTGCCCCATTCTGTTGAAATCTTCGGCTGCAATATGCAGGTAGGAGAACAAACTTTCATTCATCTTTTTGTTCATTTAAAAGTTGTGAATATTTTGCGTTAGATTTATTTGATTTATTCATTGTGTGCATTAAAAACAGTGTGTCATAAATCAGTCTTTCTGAGCCTCACACTAACATTTCTGACTCGTACAGTAAGTACAAGGAATTATTTGAACCAGGTATAGGAAGGGCTAAAGTCATTGAATCACACATAACTGTGAAGGAAAATACACGACCGTGAGTTTTTCGCACATGACTTCTCCCTCATGCATTATATGAACAAGTTGCTCACGAATTGCAAAAATCACAAGACAATGGTATTATACAAACAGTTTCAGCAAGCCAATGGCCATCACACAGGGTCATTTTGAAGAAGTCTTCACGTCGCTTATGTGTGTGCGCTTACAGGCAACTATAAACGCGCAAACTGTTGTGGATTCTTTTCCTCTTCAACGTCCGGCGGAATTGCTGACAGACTGGCACAAGGCAAATAATTTCGAAAATAGATTTGTGAGAGTTATATGCTTGGTTACCATTCATTTATGTTTGTTCCAGTTTCAAAGACTATCGTTTGTAAGTGCTTCAGCTCCTCAAGTTTTTCAGCGGTTCCTGTAAACAGTTAATAGCACATCTTGTACTAGCTATTTAGATGATATTGTCTTCGCAGGTCGTACTCCTGCTGAACGTTTAGCAATTTTTGACTGTTTGTTTCAAGTTCTTTCTGCTGCTGGCTTAAAGTGCACTTACTTACCTCAAGTAATAAAAGCACAGGGTATACATCCAACTGCAATGCACTTGCCTGCTGTTAGGGATCTGCTGGCGCCCCGTAGCATTAATGAGCTCCAATCAGTACTGGGGAAGTTCACCTATTATATCAAAATGGCTCTGAGCACTATGGGACTTAACATCTGAGCTCATCAGTCCCCTAGAACTGAGAACTACTTAAACCTAACGAACCTAAGGACATCACACACATCCATGTCCGGGGCAGGATTCGAACCTGCGACCGTAGCGGTTGCGCGGTTCCAGATTGAAGCGCCTAGAACTGCTCGGTCACAACGGCCGGCCCTATTATATCAAATTTATTCCAAACGATACGCAAATTGCTGCTCCACTAACTGGCAATGTAAAAAAAAAATGTTCCTTTTGTGAGGTCCAAAGAACATCAGAATGCATTTCAGCAACTGAAAGACGCATTGTTAAGTCGTAGATGTTTGATTCATTTTGACCCAGCTAAACCTGTCCTGTTAGCTGTGGATGTATCCTCTTATGGAATTGGATTGATGCTCTCCCAAAAGATTGGTTTTTCTCACAGACCTATTGCTTTTCCCTCGAAAACTCTCAACAAAATGCAGTGCAACTAGTCAGTTTGAAAAAGAGGCGCTCGGCATTATTGATGGCGTTACAAAATTCCACCAGTATTTGTACGGTCGGGAGTTCTATTTGCTGATATATTATTGGCCTTTGATGGCCTTGTTCAGTTGTGCCAAGCCTGTCCCACCTCGGACACTGCAAAAGTTGCAACATTGGGCTCAGATATGGTCTAATTATGAGTTGATATACAGGCCCACTGCTCAACATTCGAACTCTGACATGTTTGTCTCACAAGGGGAAGGTCTCAGACAAGGCCAACGGATTCGGCTCAAATTTGGCAGGTCGCTTGTGTACAACCTAAAACGAAGGAATCTAAGTTATTTTGGGTCAACACCCCCGAGTTTTTGAACAAAATCACCCCTAAAGGTTGTGAATCGACTCGACTAAAAACTGGAGGGATCGATAGATAATTGTAAATAGAGCATTTTTCATCATCGGGTATGGGGTCCGCAAACGCAAACTTTTCTAGAAATCGAGGAAAGAAACTTATATAACTCCCGCTTCTTTACCCACATAAACGCTATTCGGCGTCAGCGCTGATAGCGCACCGGCCAAGGTAACTGGCTGGGACTCTAAGAACCTCGAAAGATATGACACAATAAACAATAACTAGTTACTACAGCATAAAAAGACGAGCTAATTACTACAAACTACATACAGTACTCGTCATATGTTACTTACGAAAGGACACTGTATTCATTCACAAAACGTATTTCATTCGGCACATTAACGATGGAAAAATCGCTGCCGGCCGAAGTGGCCGTGCGGTTAAAGGCGCTGCAGTCTGGAACCGCAAGACCGCTACGGTCGCAGGTTCGAATCCTGCCTCCGGCATGGATGTTTGTGATGTCCTTAGGTTAGTTAGGTTTAACTAGTTCTAAGTTCTAGGGGACTAATGACCTCAGCAGTTGAGTCCCATAGTGCTCAGAGCCATTTTGAAAAATCGCTACATGTATCCCCGAGGTTCGCGGCAGCCTAATGACGGAAAACAATTCTTTCCGATTGACTTCTATAAGGCTCGTACTGCACACCTTCACTCTTCCAGGTTCACAACTATGATATGACGAAGAGACAACCGGGACAACTTAACTCTCTGCGGGTGCATTATGTCCCGTGCCTCGCGATAAACAATCGGTGCACGGTTGGCTATCTGTGATCCCTCGTGAGGAATTCGCAGCACTCTTACTCGGAGTTGTTTTCATGTGACAAGACTTAAAAGTTTAATACTTTACTAACTCGCGGCGTTTGGGAAATTAGTTTGCCTACCTTATTATTACCATTACTTATTGATTTACTTACCTTATTAACCCTCCTATCCCTATCAATTGAGATATAGAAAAATACAGATGACAAGAATAACATCCGCTAGGTTTCTTCGAGATTCGAACCCGGGTTCTCCCCTGCCTAGCCAATTACCTTGGCCATTGCACTATTTTCTTATTAATCTCATTTTGTTCGCTTTCGTTCGTTGCATCTGCTCGGGGCAGACGTCCTATGACATCCGTTAAAGTTCTTTGTTGATCGATTAACTCGGTTATTTTATTACAGAGGGCATCTAACCCTCTGACCGAACAGGCTGAGCTACAGTGCCGGCAGCTATCGGCGCTGCCGGCGAAAAGCATTTTGCATGTCGGTACAGGTGCGGCAGTTGTAAAAGTTTCTTACCCCAGTTTCTGGAAAAGCACGCGTTTTCGGACCCCGTACCTGATGATGAAAAATGCCCTACTTACAATTATCTATCGATCCCGCCAATTTTGAATTGGTTGCTCGTCATAACTTTTAGGGGTGATTTTCTCAAAAACGAGGGGGTGTTGACCCAAAATATCTTAGATTCCTCCGTTTTAGGTTGTACACAAGCGACCTGCCAAGTTTGAGCCGAATCAGTTGGTCGTGTCTGAGGCCTTCCCCTTGTCAGTTGCCAGTCGGTACCGACAAAGTGTTTGATTCTTCTGAAGTATCATGTATTCAAATCGATTCTTAGGATTTTGAAAGTCTTCAAAACGTTCCTCTCAATTTTCGATATGTAGCCACTGTCATTGCTTCCGACTCAGCTTTGCAGGTTGTTTTGCAAGATGTGCACCATGGGTGGCCACGCAATTTGAAAGAAATTCCTCACCCAGTGGTGCGTTGCTACTTTTAGCATTTTCACGTAGTTTCCGCGCAATCAGGTATTCTGCTGTTGCACACAGAAATCGATGATGCACGTGTTGTGATTCCTCAGTTGCTAGTTTGGGAAGTGTTGTCTTTATTCCACCAAGTTCATTGGGGCATAGTCTGCAGAAATCAACTCGCCCACAATCATTGTTCTTGGCAGAGAACGGACGCCCAGTGCGAACACATGACTGATCTTTGCAAAGTTTGTGAAGTAAATCAGCCACCTCTACCTCAATGAGTTTTTGAGTGGCCACATCTGACCAGACCATGACAATGTATTTGTATAGATTTTGCAGGTCCATTTTGGAACACACGAAGGTTGTTAGTGGTAGATAGTTAAAGTAAGTTTCCTTTTTTGACCCTATGACATCCACCACTACTGCAAGAATAGCATAGGTTTGTCTTCTATTTTTTGTCTTGGAGATCTTCCTGAGGAAATTTGTCTCTGACAATGAACCACAATTCACGTCAGCCAGTTTCCAACAGCTTTGTGCCGCCAATGGTATGTATCATGTGACCACTTCATCTTTTCACCCACAGTCAAACGGTGATGCTGTACAGTTCGTTCCTTACGACTCCTTGATGCATGACAGGAAGCTGACTGCACAATTTTTACACAGTCGAAGATACTGTACCCTGTTGGATATTCTGTGGCTGTTGCGAAAGCAATTCATTCCGTAAGCTCGGACGAAGTTCAGCCTCAGAATGAAGTCTTTTACAAAGTCTTTGGAAAGAAACAGCATTGGGACCGTGGAGTCATTACCAAAGCAACTGGGCGCTCATCTTATGTCGTCCATGGTTCTGCTGGTCTACTGCAGTGACACCGAATCCAGCTGTGCTATGTGTTATAGTATTCCAGTGATTCTGCCACAGAATGTTTGGCCACAGACCCAGCATGCCATTGGGGTCCTTACCTACATATGCAACTATCTCCACCAATCGCAGCCAGACCTTCTTCCACTTTGGTGCCTGTGGAGATGGACAGCCCGAAGCAGTTGTTGCCGCCATCGCCACTGACATCACCCAGTCACTGCCTCAACCAATGTGCGCGGACAAGCCGCCGCCAGAAGGTCATCATGCTGCTTCAGAAAATCCTCTTCCCATTCAGCTGATCACAGCGTTTGTGTCCTTGTGTGTGGATGTACACCTCGTGATTGGTTTTCCGGTTGGTGGATACGGGCGTGCAGATGGGGAGGTGCCATCAGCAGCCGTTTCTCTTCCTGCCTCCTCATCTGGCTTCTGCATTCAGTCCTACCCACCTGCTGTCATCAAGTGAGTCTGCTCTACACGACGATGGTGTGGAGAAGGTCACAGTGCCACACCCGAAGCTGGCAACGCACATTGATATCACAACGTTAGCAATGTCTCCTACAGGCCGCAACAACAAACAGGAGACGCTGAAGAAGACACATCCTCATATCAGCACAGCAGCGCCCTTGCATCAGTGTCAGTATAGAGCCAACCATGGAAGTGCTCAGGCTTTTTTCGTGAGCTCAGCTAAACAAGTCATTATCAATGAGTAGGGCTAAAGAATTGTTCAAGTCTCAGATGGAAATGTACTTTTGTAAATTTTGAACATTGTACTTCAAGTTATGGCTGGACAGTTATAGTTCCATGTGGTCATAACAAATAGAGTGAAAAAATGACCAATATTCATGATTTTTATGTCCCTCATAAACGATTGAAAATGGGAAAAAACTAAGTGAATAAAAAAATATACTACTTGCACCAAAATATCACAATACATGGATGAGTCAAGTTCAAATCTCTATTAAAAGCCCAGTAATTGTAGTGGCGAAGAAAGTACAGGCCTGTCCACTACGTCTGCTGGCTTGAAGTGCTTTGACGAAAAGGATAACAGTTTCTTGGTCAGTATATCCGATGCCGGAAACTACGCTGAATAAAAAAAGAACATTGACGACTGCCTAACGACTTTATTGAATCTATCTCAACCTGACGAAAATTATATTTTCAAGACTATCAAACATGGTTTGAACAAAAATATGGAAACACCACGATAAATACGTGCTTCAACGTAAATGCAGGTGCTAGTTAAACTTTTAGGTTGCGCTATTGCTTTATACCACGAACGGCCCCTGTCCAATGTCAGAACAGCATTCTGTGTAGTTGTGAGTATATTCTGTCGGGCCAAGAGAATTGTTGTTGCCGTGTAGTGGGTGCTTCCGTAACCATGGGAGTCGGAGTGTTTGTGTTTCAAGAGGCACCGTATCGAAGATTTCAACCGCACGCTGGGAAATGGAGAAACATCATCCACTAAGCCAGAACACAGATGAAAATGTGTGTTGAGTGATTGTGGCTGATGGCCATTGAAGAGGATTGTGACGAAAAACAAGAGGACGACAGCTGCAAAGGACAATGTGGAACCGAATGTTGCACTCAAGAACCTTGTCATCACCAAAACAATAAGAAGAGAGCTCCATAAGGAAATTGCAGAGTGAGCTGGAATTCCAAAACCACTCATCAGCAATGAAAGAGCCCATAACTGAAAAACGTGACGCCAAAGCCGTAAAACCTGTACTATGGTGCAATGGAAGAAAGTCATTTGCTCGGGTGAGCATTGTTTCGCACTGTTTCCAACTTTTCACTGAGTGTACATCCGAAGAGTGAAACGCGGTTGGGGTCAGTGTTGATTTGGGATTTTCCATTGGCACCGTGGTTACTCTTCAAGATCGCATTACTGCTAATGATTATGTGAGCATTTTGACTGATGAGCTCCGTGCCATTGTACAATCTTTGTTCCCCAATGGTGACGCTGAGTTCTATGACGACAGGGCCCTTGTTCATACAGCTCACAACGTCCAGGACTGGTTTTGTGAGCACGAGAATGAGTTGTCGCAATGATCGCTATCCCCGCCCATCATTGCTACCTGTACTTGCCACTATTTTGCAGGAAGAATGGTATAAGATCCTCTCGAAAACCATACAGGATCTGTATTCATCCATCCTGAGACAACTGGGAGCTGTCTTGAACGCCAACGGCTTTCCTACACTGTGTTGTGTTTTGGTGTTTCCGTATTTTTGTCCAACCCTTTGAAACAAACCAATATGTGATTGATAGGATAAGTATGACATGAAGTGTTGATCTCAGGTGTCAAGCTACCCCTCTCACCAGCTTATATAAATTTTGTAACATTTCATTTATCTGGTCATTTTAAAAATCAATTTCTGTGCTGCTTCACATTCCATCATTAATTTCATTTCAGTTTTATCGTGAGCAAAAACATCTCCGCTCCGTTTCGGCTGTTACTAATCGATACTTGAACATAAATCATAAACAACTCTGATTTCAGAACATTTTTCGTAACAAGTGAAGCTAGTTTTTCGTTTGTACCTATGAGAGAACATATTAGTAACATTTTCCAGCTAATAACTCTCATGATATAAGAGACTTCATAAAGCGCATTGTTAGCGAACGTATTTTGTGAATTTCATTTCTAAAAACTAAGACCCAAGTAAAACATAATGTTGCAGGGGGGGGGGGGGGGGGGGAGTAGCGAACGAATACTTAATTTTCTTCTGTCAGTTTGTAAAATCCAACAAGTTTTTTACTGTAATCCTTAAATTTACTATTTGCAACAATGGATGACGTCACCTGTAATTATTGAAAAGATATTCAGGCAGTGCCGAATCAGCCGTGAGGGAATCAATTTGTTACAGTTTTGAGAGCGCCAGTTTTGTCGCGGTTTTGTATAAGTTTTTGTGCAGTAACACGCAATTGTGAAAGTGAAACTTTGTGTCAACCAAATTACTTAAAGTTTTTCCTGGTATACCAAATCATTTTCTACATGTGAAAAGCGCAGGAAGTTGCAGCATATCTGATGAAGCCGGTACTCGCAATTCTTTTACAGCTACCGCAGCGTCGGTGTTCGCCGATGATGAAGATGAGTATTTTTTCTGTCACTCACAGAATAACCTCCGATGTATTTCAATAGTAGTGGAGATCCTGGGATTAAAGCTGCCCTGCTGATGAGGTTTTCCTAACAGAATTTTGAGTTTCAGGCTTATTTATGCAGTAATGGAGACTGATCCAATGGAAAATTTAAAAGAAAGCACTGGCATGGAAATTGGAAATGGACTATATACTGACCCAAAAATGGAGGCTAAAGATATGATAACCAAAAAAGTGGTCACAAGAAAAAGAATAATTGATATTTGTGGCATGAAACTACGTCCTTGCAGGCAATTGAGATAAGAATTTTTATTGTTTATTCTCTTTTCAGCGTCGTAAAAAAAAAATTATCATGTGAAGACTAGAAGTAAGTTTGTGTTGTAATAAATAAAAAAAGAATAAGAAATATATATATGAAAAACATTTTTAAAGGGGATGATACAACAGTGTTATTAGAAATGTTCTGTGCTTGTACGAATTTTTAGGCTATCGGAGTTGTTCTCTTACATTTCAATTGTAGATGCAGGTAGCAGACTCCCAAGTACACCAGTGCGTAGCCCGCCCAGTTAGCTGTGCGGTCTAAGGCACGGCTTTACAGGTTGGGAAGGAGCGCCTGGTCCCAGGCACGAATCAGCCCTGCGGACTTGTGTCGAGGTCCAGTGAGCCGGCCAGTCTGTGAATGGTTTTTAGGCGGCTTTCCATCTGCCTCAGTGAAATAGGGCTGGTTCCCTTATTCCGATCAGCTAAACTATGTCGCCCTTACGCGTACACCACCGTTACTCTACCACGCAAACATAGGGGTTACCACACAATAACCCTGAAAGAGTGGTTCGGTGTGGGGCAGCGGAGGTGTGTAGTGGACTGCGGTAGTCATCGTGGGGTTGTGGACCACTGCGGCTGCAGTGGGGACGGAGACACTCTGTCGTTTCTAGGCCCCCGGTTAACATACAATACAATATACCAGTGCATGTCATAATTAGGAAATTCCTCCTTACTTGGTTTCACTTCACTTGAATAAAAAATACTTAATATCAAATATTTCTTATTTCGAAAGATGTATGATACGAAACACTTGTAACCCGTCATCATCCTAATGGCAGTTCTTATCAGGACTCTACATACAACAGAGTGTAAAACAAAATCATTTACAAAGAAAGATGATGTTTTTTCATTTGCCTGCGCCCTACCGCACATTCATAATTAACGTCTTTGCCAACACTTATGGTCGATTGGTGTTTCACTTTTTGTTTTTAATAAATTTTAACTTCACGATATCCTTGGGGTCTTTCATGATGTACTTACATAAGTGTGAAGACTGAAATTTTCATTCAAAGTGTTTAGAACTGTGTTTTCTTATCAATATGGCTAGTAATAATAACCAGGACAGTTTACCAGTTGGAACTCAGGAACAGGTAGTTTAGAATATTGCAAGTTTAAATGGTAGCACTACCGATAATGAAAGTGAAACTGAAGTAAACAGCAAGGTAGAATACAACCAGATTCATGACAATAAAGCAGTTGGATGTGTTAACGAGAGCGCTTGTTCACTATTCCTTGGGTTTGTTGAAGCTGACACTGCAGGCTGGAACAGTGGAATTGCAGAATTATTGTGAGGTTAATAGCTGAAACCAGGAATGCAAATGAAGATTAGGTGGCAGAATTACCGAAACAGCTAATACTGTAACTGGTACCTTAGGCGGCCAAATTGCTGAAAATGTTGTTATATTTTGAAGGACCTCAAAACACAACTGTAAAATTATAATACAAGATTAACAAAAAGAAATAGGAGATATCAAAGCCTAGAAATGAGGTAGAAACAGATTGGAAGTAGGCTAGTGGTTGATTTGGATCTGTGGGACACTCTCAAAACAGAACTCAATGCAGAAATTGCTCATACCGATCACAATTTCAGAGATATTCAGAAACATGTAGGTGGTAATTGTGTTGCATTGAAAAATGTAATAAATAATAATAGGACAATTTTGCAGCTAAAGGCTTCAGTAATAACTGTGCAGGTTTGTGTGGTAACATTTCAATTAAGCACTTTCCATGTTACAGTAAAATATATACACTGTTGATTTTTTACACCAATGCAGGAACATCTTTGTAAGTGACTCGACTGACAATTTAAATCTAAAATTTGTAAAGAAGTTTTTGGATGGGGAGGTACTATCACTCCAGAACTATCACTCTGGAAACATCCCCCAGGCTGTGGCTATGCCATGTCTCCGCAATATCCTTTCTTTCAGGAGTGCTAGTTCTTCAGGTTACGCAGGAGAGCTTCTGTAAAGTTCAGAAGGTAGGAGTCGAGATACTGGCAGAAGTAAAGCTGTGAGTATGGGGTGTGAGTCGTGCTTGGGTAGCTCAGTTGGTAGAGCACTTGCCTGCGAAAGGCAAAGGTCCCAAGTTCGAGTCTTGGTCCGGCACACAGTTTTAATCTTCCAGGAAGTTTCATACTATCACTCATTTGACATTCGAATAGACTCCTGTATGGATGACGTAGTAATAAGCATTCTGTCATAGAGAAACAACTGAAGGATTTGAAAGCAAATAAAACATCAGGACCGGATGGAATCCCAGTTTTTACAAAGAGTACTTTAAAGCATTGGCTTGCTTTCATCGTGAGTCTCTCGCTCAATGTAAAGTCTCAAGTGACTGGTAAAATTGCAGGTGACTCCAGTATGTATGAAAGGTGAAAGAACTAACCCGCAAAATTACGGACTAAAATCCCTGATTTTCGTTTGTTGCAGATTCCTTGAACATATTCACAGTTTGAATATAGTAAATTTTCTTGAGACTGGGAAGCATATATGTCCACGAATCAGCATGGTTGTAGAAAGCATCGTTCATGTGAAACTCAGCTTGCCCTTTTCTGGCTTTTCTTACTGAGGACTATGGATGAAGGGCAACAAGCAAATTCCATATTTCTAGATTTCCAGAAAGCATTTGACACAGTGCCCCATTACAGGCTGCTAATGAAGATACATGCATACAGAATAAGTTCACAGATATGATAGTGACACAAAGACTTCTTAAACCGTGGAACCCAGTATGTTGTCCTCGATGGTGAATGTTCATCAGAGACAAGGGTGTCGTCAGCAGTGTCCCAGGGAAGTGTGGTAAGACCGCTGTTGTTCTCTATATACAGAAATGGTTTGGCGGACAGAGTGGGCAGCAATCTGAGGTTGTTTGCTGATGATGCCTTGGTGTACAGTAAGGTTCAAAGATGAGTGCCTGTAGAAAGATGCAAGGTGAGTTAGACCAAATTTCTAGTTGGTCCTATGAATAGCAGCTAGCCCTGAATGTGGAAAAATGTAAGTTAATGCGGATGAGTAGGAAGTTCAAACCCGTAATGTGTGGATACAGTATTACTAGTGCCCTGCTTGACTCAGTCAAGACACAGAAAGACATACCTTAGGGGTACCCCTAAGGTAAGTCTTTCCGCTCCTGGGATTGAAATGACTCCTTACCCTCTCCCTTAAAATCCGCATCCTTTCGTCTTTCCCTCTCCTTCCCTCTTTCCTGATGAAGCAACCTTGGGTTGCAAAAGCTTGAAATTTGTGTGTGTGTTTGTGTGTTTTTGATTGTCTCTATCAACATACTAACGCTTTTGTTTGGTAAGTTACAGCATCTTTGTTTTTACATGTATTTTCCCCACATAGAATGTTTCCCTCTATTATATTCTTATCAAAAAAATTTTTGATGTATACAGTGGATCATTTGAAGTGATGTCAAATTCTCATCCAAATGCTTACAGATATTTGAGTTAAGGAACATAGTACAATTAAAAGCTTACATACAAGGAAAGAGAGAGTAAATTATCATTTGATATGAAGCAGAACACCCCCCCCCCCCCCCCCATGAACCATGAACCACGGACCTTGCTATTGGTGGGGAGGCTTGCATGCCTCAACGATACAGATAGCTGTACCGTAGGTGCAACCACAACGGAGGGGTATCTGTTGAGAGGCCAGACAAACGTGTGGTTCCTGAAGAGGGGCAGCAGCCTTTTCAGTAGTTGCAGGGGCAAAAGTCTTGATGATTGACTGATCTGGCCTTGTAACACTAACCAAAGCGGCCTTGCTGTTGTGGTACTGCAAACGGCTGAAAGCAAGGGGAAACTACAGCCGTAATTTTTCCTGAGGGCATGCAGCTTTACTGTATGGTTAAATGATGATGGCGTCCTCTTGGGTAAAATACTCTGGAGGTAAAATAGTCCCCCATTCGGATCTCCAGGCGGGGACTACTCAAGAGGACACCATTATCAGGAGAAAGAAAACTAGCGTTGTACAGATCGGAGCGTGGAATGTCAGATCCCTTAATGAGGCAGGTAGGTCAGAAAATTTAAAAAGAGAAATGGATAAGTTAAAGTTAGATATAGTGGGAATTAGTGAAGTTCGGTGGCAGGAGGAACAAGACTTCTGGTCAGGTGAATACAGGGTTATAAATACAAAATCAAATAGGGGTAATGCAGGAGTAGGCTTAATAATGAATAAAAAAATAGGAGTGCGGCTAAGCTACTACAAACAGCATAGTCAACGTATTATAGTGGCCAAGATAGACACGAAGCTCATGCCTACTAAAGTAGTACAAGTTTATATGCCAACAAGCTCTGCAGATGACAAAGAAATTGAAGAAATGTATGATGAGAAAAAAATATTGTTCAGGTAGTGAAGGGAGACGAAAATTTAATAGTCATTGGTGACTGGAATTCGACAGTAGGAAAACGGAGAGAAGGAAACATAATAGATGAATATGGATTGGGGCTAAGAAATGAAAGAGGAAGTCGTCTGGTAGAATTTTGCACATAGCATAATTTAATCATAGCTAACACTTGGTTCAAGAATCATAAAAGAAGGTTGTATACATGGAAGAATCCTGGAGATACTAAAAAGTATCAGATAGATTATATAATGGTAAGACAGAGCTTTAGGAACCAGGTTTTAAATTGTAGGACATTTCCAGGGGCAGATGCGGACTCTGACCACAATCTATTGGTTATGAACTGTATATTAAAATTGAAGAAATTGCAAAAAGGTGGGAATTTAAGGAGATGGGACCTGGATAAACTGACTAAACCAGAGGTTGTACAGAGTTTCAGGGACAGCATAAGGGAACAATTGGCAGGAATGGGAGAAATAAATACAGTAGAAGACGAACGGGTAGCTCTGAGGGATGAAGTAGTGAAGGCAGCAGAGGATCAAGTAGGTAAAAAGACGAGGGCTAGTAGAAATCCTTGGGTAACAGAAGAAATATTGAATTTAATTGATGAAAGGAGAAAATATAAAAATGCAGTAAATGAAGCAGGCAAATAGGAATACAAACGTCTCAAAAATGAGATCGACAGGAAGTGCAAAATGGCTAAGCAGGCATGGCTAGAGGACAAATGTAAGGATGTAGAGGCTTATCTCACTAGGGGTAAGATAGCTACAGCCTACAGGAAAATTAAAGAGACCTTTGGAGAAATGAGAGCCACTTGTAAGAATATCAAGAGCTCAGATGGAAACCCAGTTCTAAGCAAGGAGGGGAAAGCAGAAAGGTGGAAGGAGTATATAGAGGGTCTATACAAGGGCGATGTACTTGAGGACAATATTATGGAAATGGAAGAGGATGTAGATGTAGATGAAATGGGAGATACGATACTGCGTGAAGAGTTTGACAGAGACCTGAATCAAAACAAGGCCCTGGGAGTAGACAACATTCCATTAGAACTACTGACGGCCTTGGGAGAGCCATTTCTGACAAAACTCTACCATCTTATGAGCAAGATGTACAAGACAGGTGAAATACCCTCAGACTTCAAGAAGAATATAATAATTCCAATCCCAAAGAAAGCAGGTGTTGACAGATGTGATAATTACCGAACTATCAGTTTAATAAGCCACAGCTGCAAAATACTAACACGAATTATTCACAGACGAATGGAAAAACTGGTAGAAGCCGACCTCGGGGAAGATCAGTTTGGATTCCATAGAAATGTTGGAACACGTGAGGCAATACTGACCTTACGACTTATCTTAGAAGAAAGATTAAGGAAAGACAAACCTACGTTTCTAGCATTTGTAGACTTAGAGAAAGCTTTTGACAATGTTGACTGGAATACTCTCTTTCAAATTCTAAAGGTGGCAGGGGTAAAATACAGGGAGCGAAAGGCTATTTACAATTTGTACAGAAACCAGATGGCAGTTATAAGAGTCGAGGGGCATGAAAGGGAAGCAGTGGTTGGGAATGGAGTGAGACAGGGTTGTAGCCTCTCCCTGATGTCATTCAATCTATATATTGAGCAAGCAGTGAAGGAAACAAAAGAAAAATTTGGAGTAGGTATTAAAATCCAGGGAGAAGAAATAAAATCTTTGAGGTTTGCCGATGACATTATAATTCTGCCAGAGACAGCAAAGGACTTGGAAGAGCAGTTGAATGGAATGGACAGTGGAATATATAAGATGAACATCAACAAAAGTAAAACGAGGATAATGGAATATAGTCGAATTAAGTCGGGTGATGCTGAAGGAATTGGATTAGGAAATGAGACACTTAAAGTAGTAGAGGAGTTTTACTATTTGAGGAGCAAAATAACTGATGATGGTCAAAGTAGAGAGGATATAAAATGCAGACTGGCAATGGCAAGGAAAGCATTTCTGAAGAAGAGAAATTTGTTAACATCGAGTATAGATTTAAGTGTCAGGAAGTCGTTTCTGAAAGTATTTGTATGGAGTGCAGCCATGTATGGAAGTGAAACATGGACAATAAATAGTTTGGACAAGAAGAGAATAGAAGCTTTCGAAATGTGGTGCTACAGAAGAATGTTGAAGATTAGGTGGGTAGATCACGTAACTAATGAGGAGGTATTGAATAGGATTGGGGAGAAGAGAAGTTTGTGACACAGCTTGACTAGAAGATGGGATCGGTTGGTAGGACATGTCCTGAGGCATCAAGGGATCACAAATTTAGCATTGGAGGGCAGCGTGGAGGATAAAAATCGTAGAGGGAGACCAAGAGATGAATACACTAAGCAGATTCAGAAGGATGTAGGTTGCAGTTGAAATATTACTGTATCTCATTGCTACCTATCAGAACCCCTCGGAGAGCATTAAAGATAAACACCAGTCCTAATTACCCAATTGTAAAGTGGCCTGTTTCCAAATTACATACAAAAATATCCACTATTTCAGTATACATATAATTCGAAAATGATGCTTTGCTGATTAACATTGTTCTTATGTGAAAAACACGATATAAATGTTAAATTAATACTGTAACTAATAGAAAGAAATGTAGCACGTGGTCAGGATGTACCAGTAAACCTATCAGTATAAAATTACTACAGCAAATTATATAGAACATATAAATAAAGCACGTTAATTGAATCTCCGATATACGTTAGCACTAAAATTCAGGCACTAGTTGATTCGTTATAAACAAATTTAGAAATGTAATTGTTACCTGTAACATAATTAGTCAGAAAATGTTATATTAACTCGTAACTAAGTTGAAAATAGGTTCACCTTGTTCAGCACTAAGATTGTAAATTTTTAGCAATGTGTATCTCATATTCGGTTTCACTTTTAAGTGTGATTTTACATAAAATTGTAATTTTCATTGTAGGTAATTGTTAGCAAAAGTATAAATAGAGGTCACGCAAGTGCCTTGGGGCACTCGTTTTTTGGCTAGGGTTGCGAGCGAATGTATTGTAGGCTCACTCGTTTGTTGATTGTTGTGAACACTGCGTCGTTTGATGTCAACTTCGGGTACATGTGATGTAGCTGGTACAGTTCACCAGGCTCGGACACCAGAGTCCTGGAAATTTATTGGTGTTAAAACTGCACTGTACTTTGGAATTTATTTGGGAGTCTTCAGCAATCCTTTTCATAGGCTGCACAGCGACGAGACGAATGCAGGAATTTTTCAACACCCCGAGAACTAAACAACTCTCACTGTTGGTAGAATTGATGTGAAAACAGCAGCACATCGACTGGGCATTTCACTCAAAAGTCAAAACATTTGCAACGCAGAGGTGGGAAAATACAAACATCTCACAGTAGGTACTGGTAGATGAAGGAGCTTGCACAGGATAGATTAGCATGGAGAGCTGCATCAAACCAGTGTCCGGACTGAAGACCACAACAACAACAACATGAAGCAGAAAAATTAGAAATCATTTACATACTATTTTCTGAATATGTAAATTGTGATGGATGATTTTTATTTTTCAACAGTGTCATCATTCCCTCAGGAAAATGTGTTTTCTTTGCACATTAAGAGTGTGGCAACCTCTAGGGACCCAGCCTGCACTGTTTGCATCTGTGATTTAGCCTCCTGATGGTACAGTTATTCTCTAACTGTTCTTTTATTCTATCCTTTCTGCTGATGTCTGACTTGTGAATCTTAATTTTCATTTAGTTAATTCTGTGGAACTACAGTCATTTTGTGTATTTGGAAGAGAAAATGTTCCAGTCTCATAGAAAAATTACCCAGTTACAAAAGATGAAATGCTAATCCTACGAAGATTCACGATCTGTATACTGAATTTAATTAATTAATTTGTGGTAAGTTCCTGGGGGACCAAACTGCTGAGGTCATGAGTCCCTAGTCTTACACACTACTTAATCTAACAAACTAACTTACACTAAGGACAACACACACACACACACACACACACACACACACACATATGCCCAAGGGAGAACTCGAACCTCCAATGGGGGGGAGCTGCGTGGACCACGGCAAGGTACCTCAGACCGAGCGGCTATCCCGCACAGCTCTGTATACTGACGCTTTCTTTTCTTTGTATATTAATTCCATCATAATTGTTTCTCTGAGTTTGTCAACTACACTATCCTGAAAGTTATGTTACAACTAATATTACATATGTGCAACACATTTTGTTTGGTATTGGAAGAGTTTGTTGAATGAGTGGACTGTACACACTAAATAACCGCCATCTTGGATATATCTGGGAACAATGCAACATGGGGTGATGGCTTTGTTGCGCCATTATATATATATATATATATATATATATATATATATATATATATATATATATATATATATATATATATATATATTGAATTATATATAATGGCGCAACAAAGCCATCACCCCATGTTGCATTGTTGCCAGTTATATCCAAGATGGACTGTACACCTGTACACATTAAGTAACTGATATATATGTATATATGATGATGTGGCTTAACAAGCGAAAGTGCTGGCAGGTTGATAGACACACACGCAAACACAGACATATGTCTGCTTGTGTCTGTAAATGTGTGGATGGATATGTGTGCGTGTGCGAGTGTATACCCGTCCTCTTTTCCCCCTAAGGTAAGTCTTTCCGCTCCCGGTATTGGAATGACTCCTTACCCTCTCCCTTAAATCCCACATCCTTTCGTCTTTCCCTCTCCTTCTCTCTTTCCTGATGAGGCAACAGTTTGTTGCGAAAGCTTGAATTTTGTGTGTATGTTTGTGTTTGTTTGTGTGTCTGTCGACCTGCCAGCACTTTCATTTGGTAAGTCACATCATCTTTGTTTTTAGATATATTTTTCCTACGTGGAATGTTTCCCTCTATTATAACTATATATATATATATATATATATATATATATATATATATATATATATATATATATATATATATATATATATATATATAAAAACAAAGATGATATGACTTACCAAATGAAAGTGCTGGCATGTCGATAGACACACAAACATACACACAAAATTCTAGCTTTTGCAACCAACGGTTGCTTCGTCAGGATAGAGGGAAGGAGAGGGAAAGACGAAAGGATGTGGGTTTGAAGGGAGAGGGTAAGGAGTCATTCCAATCCCAGGAGCAGAAAGACTTACCTTAGGGGAAAAAAAGGACAGGTATACACTCGCACACACACACATATCCATCTGCACATACACAGACACAAGCAGACATTTGTAAAGGCAAAGAGTCTGCGCAGAGATGTCAGTCGAGGCGGAAGTACAGACGCAAAGATGTTGTTGAATGACAGGTGAGGTATAAGCGGCGGCAATTTGAAATTAGCGGTGGTTGAGACCTGGTGGGTAATGAGATGAGAGGATATACTGAAGGGCAAGTTCCCATCTCCGGAGTTCTGACAGGTTGATGTTAGTGGGAAGTGTCCAGATAACCCGGACGGTGTAACACAGTGCCAAGATGTGCTGGCATACAGACTATACTTTAGCTGTGAAATCAGGGACCAGGACGAGCACTGGGCTGTCTGCTTGTGTCTGTGTATGTGCGGATGGATATGTGTGTGTGTGCGAGTGTATACCTGTACTCTTTTCCCCCTAAGGTAAGTCTTTCTGCTCCCGGGATTGGAAGGACTCCTTACCCTCTCCCTTAAAACCCACATCCTTTCGTCTTTCCCTCTCCTTCCCTCATTCCTGACGAAGCAACCGTTGGTTGCGAAAGCTAGAATTTTGTGTGTATATTTGTGTTTGTTTGTGCGTCTATCGACCTGCTGAGTGTACAGTCCACACACACACACACACACACACACACACAAAGACACAACAGAGGCATCGCCCGATGTTGCTTTGTTGCCAGATATATCCCAGGTGGCGGCGATAGATGTGGCAGTGTCACAACGTCGTCATGACAGGGAGTTCAAATTTTGGTGGGAAAGCAGGTCAATTGGGCTTCCTCCACTAACCCGACCCCCACCCCCTCTTCGCCAAGAAAATGAGGGAAATTTTGGCAGGGAGAAATGGCGTGACAATTGGTCACTTGGGCTACCTCCACTAACCTAAGTCATCCAAGTATGAATGAAGACTCAAGGCACAAGACATGCAACAGACATGAGGAGCCCAGTGCTCGTCCTGGTCCCTGATTTCACAGCTAAAGTATAGTCTGTATGCCTTCCTGATATTTGGCTTCATTGGCCTCCTTTGTGATTTCAATCTTGCCTGTCCGCAATTGTTGCAGAAATTGTCAGCCATATTTAACTATTTGCAAGGCATATGGAATCACAGGAATTACAATGACCGCTTGCTCTAACTACACTTCAATAATGTGTTCTTCCAGCTCACAAACAAAATAAGCTTGTAACAGACTGAAACTACGCTTAAATGAAACATGCTCAGCTCCTCCTTTCCTGCCGGCCGATGTGGCTGAGCAGTTCTAGGCGCTTCAGTCTGGAACTGCATGACCCCTATGGTAGCAGGTTCGAATCCTGTCTCAGGCATGGATGTGTGTGATGTCCTTGGGTTGGTTAGGTTTAAGTAGTTCTAAGTTCTAGGGGACTGATGGCCTCAGATGTTAAGTCCCATAGTGCTCAGAGCCATTTGAACCATCCTCCTTTCCTCTTCCCCCTCCCCGTATTGCTACAAGCTTGGGCTAAAAATAGCTACAAAATACACAGAGCTATTGTTGCCTGAAAATCCAATACTCTGTCTACTATATTTATAATTAAATTTACCCCTTATATCTTGGAAACAAGAGCTAATTCGAGTTTTTCATTGTTGTTTTCATTATCAGTGAGGTCGATATAGTTAATGAACATTTATTTCATCCCAGATACATTTTCACTGTTGGCTAGTGTTATTTGTTTAATTAATGTGAAACTACAACTTAGCAATCATTACATAATTGAGAATGTGACTCAGACGTAACTGCAACATGAGACTAGATAAGTGCAGGCATTGTTAAGTAAGTGTTACATGCTAAAAATACGATAAAACTAAGTAATTTTACTTGTATTTTTATTATTTCGAAGTGATATTTTCCATTTTTCAACTTTAACTTTTTAACTTCAATATCTGAACTATATATATATATATATATATATATATATATATATATATATATATATATATATATATATATATATATACAATGGAAGGAAACATTCCACGTGGGAAAAATTATATATAAAAACAAAGATGAGGTGACTTACCGAACAAAAGCGCTGGCAGGTCGATAGACACACAAACAAACACAAACACACACACAAAATTCAAGCTTTCGCAACAAACTGTTGCCTCATCAGGAAAGAGGGAAGGAGAGGGGAAGACGAAAGGAAGTGGGTTTTAAGGGAGAGGGTAAGGAGTCATTCCAATCCCGGGAGCGGAAAGACTTACCTTAGGGGGAAAAAAGGACAGGTATACACTCGCACACACGCACATATCCATCCACACATACAGACACAAGCAGACATCATGCTTGTGTCTGTATGTGTGGATGGATATGGGCGTGTGTGCGAGTGTATACCTGTCCTTTTTTCCCCCTAAGGTAAGTCTTTCCGCTCCCGGGATTGGAATGACTCCTTACCCTCTCCCTTAAAACCCACTTCCTTTCGTCTTCCCCTCTCCTTCCCTCTTTCCTGATGAGGCAACAGTTTGTTGCGAAAGCTTGAATTTTGTGTGTGTGTTTGTGTTTGTTTGTGTGTCTATCGACCTGCCAGCGCTTTTGTTCGGTAAGTCACCTCATCTTTGTTTTTATATATATATATATATATATATATATATATATATATATATATATATATATATATATATATATAAAAAACAAAGATGATATGACTTACCAAATGAAAGTGCTGGCATGTCGATAGACACACAAACATACACACAAAATTCTAGCTTTTGCAACCAACGGTTGCTTCGTCAGGATTGAGGGAAGGAGAGGGAAAGACGAAAGGATGTGGGTTTTAAGGGAGAGGGTAAGGAGTCATTCCAATCCCAGGAGCAGAAAGACTTACCTTAGGGGAAAAAAAGGACAGGTATACACTCGCACACACACACATATCCATCTGCACATACACAGACACAAGCAGACATTTGTAAAGGCAAAGAGTCTGCGCAGAGATGTCAGTCGAGGTGGAAGTACAGACGCAAAGATGTTGTTGAATGACAGGTGAGGTATAAGCGGCGGCAATTTGAAATTAGCGGTGGTTGAGACCTGGTGGGTAATGAGATGAGAGGATATACTGAAGGGCAAGTTCTCATCTCCGGAGTTCTGACAGGTTGATGTTAGTGGGAAGTGTCCAGATAACCCGGACGGTGTAACACAGTGCCAAGATGTGCTGGCATACAGACTATACTTTAGCTGTGAAATCAGGGACCAGGACGAGCACTGGGCTGTCTGCTTGTGTCTGTGTATGTGCGGATGGATATGTGTGTGTGTGTGCGAGTGTATACCTGTACTATTTTCCCCCTAAGGTAAGTCTTTCTGCTCCCGGGATTGGAATGACTCCTTACCCTCTCCCTTAAAACCCACATCCTTTCGTCTTTCCCTCTCCTTCCCTCTTTCCTGACGAAGCAACCGTTGGTTGCGAAAGCTAGAATTTTGTGTGTATATTTGTGTTTGTTTGTGCGTCTATCGACCTGCCAGCGCTTTTGTTTGGTAAGTCTCATATATACTTAATGTGTACACGTGTACAGTCCACACACACACACACAAAGACACAAAGACACAACAGAGGCATCGCCCGATGTTGCTTTGTTGCCAGATATATCCCAGGTGGCGGCGATAGATGTGGCAGTGTCACAACGTCGTCATGACAGGGAGTTCAAATTTTGGTGGGAAAGCAGGTCAATTGGGCTTCCTCCACTAACCCGACCCCCACCCCCTCTTCACCAAGAAAATGAGGGAAATTTTGGCAGGGAGAAATGGCGTGACAATTGGTCACTTGGGCTACCTCCACTAACCTAAGTCATCCAAGTATGAATGAAGACTCAAGGCACAAGACATGCAACAGACATGAGGAGCCCAGTGCTCGTCCTGGTCCCTGATTTCACAGCTAAAGTATAGTCTGTATGCCTTCCTAATATTTGGCTTCATTGGCCTCCTTTGTGATTTCAATCTTGCCTGTCCGCAATTGTTGCAGAAATTGTCAGCCATATTTAACTATTTGCAAGGCATATGGAATCACAGGAATTACAATGACCGCTTGCTCTAACTACACTTCAATAATGTGTTCTTCCAGCTCACAAACAAAATAAGCTTGTAACAGACTGAAACTACACTTAAATGAAACATGCTCAGCTCCTCCTTTCCTGCCGGCCAATGTGGCTGAGCGGTTCTAGGCGCTTCAGTCTGGAACTGCTTGACCCCTATGGTAGCAGGTTCGAATCCTGTCTCAGGCATGGATGTGTGTGATGTCCTTGGGTTGGTTAGGTTTAAGTAGTTCTAAGTTCTGGGGGACTGATGGCCTCAGATGTTAAGTCCCATAGTGCTCAGAGCCATTTGAACCATCCTCCTTTCCTCTTCCCCCTCCCCGTATTGCTACAAGCTTGGGCTAAAAATAGCTACAAAATACACAGAGCTATTGTTGCCTGAAAATCCAATACTCTGTCTACTATATTTATAATTAAATTTACCCCTTATATCTTGGAAACAAGAGCTAATTCGAGTTTTTCATTGTTGTTTTCATTATCAGTGAGGTCGATATAGTTAATGAACATTTATTTCATCCCAGATACATTTTCACTGTTGGCTAGTGTTATTTGTTTAATTAATGTGAAACTACAACTTAGCAATCATTACATAATTGAGAATGTGACTCAGACGTAACTGCAACATGAGACTAGATAAGTGCAGGCATTGTTAAGTAAGTGTTACATGCTAAAAATACGATAAAACTAAGTAATTTTACTTGTATTTTTATTATTTCGAAGTGATATTTTCCATTTTTCAACTTTAACTTTTTAACTTCAATATCTGAACTATATATATATATATATATATATATAAAAACAAAGATGATATGACTTACCAAATGAAAGTGCTGGCATGTCGATAGACACACAAACATACACACAAAATTCTAGCTTTTGCAACCAACGGTTGCTTCGTCAGGATAGAGGGAAGGAGAGGGAAAGACGAAAGGATGTGGGTTTTAAGGGAGAGGGTAAGGAGTCATTCCAATCCCAGGAGCAGAAAGACTTACCTTAGGGGAAAAAAAGGACAGGTATACACTCGCACACACACACATATCCATCTGCACATACACAGACACAAGCAGACATTTCTAAAGGCAAAGAGTCTGCGCAGAGATGTCAGTCGAGGCGGAAGTACAGACGCAAAGATGTTGTTGAATGACAGGTGAGGTATAAGCGGCGGCAATTTGAAATTAGCGGTGGTTGAGACCTGGTGGGTAATGAGATGAGAGGATATACTGAAGGGCAAGTTCCCATCTCCGGAGTTCTGACAGGTTGATGTTAGTGGGAAGTGTCCAGATAACCCGGACGGTGTAACACAGTGCCAAGATGTGCTGGCATACAGACTATACTTTAGCTGTGAAATCAGGGACCAGGACGAGCACTGGGCTGTCTGCTTGTGTCTGTGTATGTGCGGATGGATATGTGTGTGTGTGTGCGAGTGTATACCTGTACTCTTTTCCCCCTAAGGTAAGTCTTCCTGCTCCCGGGATTGGAATGACTCCTTACCCTCTCCCTTAAAACCCACATCCTTTCGTCTTTCCCTCTCCTTCCCTCTTTCCTGACGAAGCAACCGTTGGTTGCGAAAGCTAGAATTTTGTGTGTATATTTGTGTTTGTTTGTGCGTCTATCAACCTGCCAGCGCTTTTGTTTGGTAAGTCTCATCTCGTGTACAGTCCACACAAAGACACAAAGACACAACAGAGGCATCGCCCGATGTTGCTTTGTTGCCAGATATATCCCAGGTGGCGGCGATAGATGTGGCAGTGTCACAACGTCGTCATCACAGGGAGTTCAAATTTTGGTGGGAAAGCAGGTCAATTGGGCTTCCTCCACTAACCCGACCCCCACCCCCTCTTCACCAAGAAAATGAGGGAAATTTTGGCAGGGAGAAATGGCGTGACAATAGGTCACTTGGGCTACCTCCACTAACCTAAGTCATCCAAGTATGAATGAAGACTCAAGGCACAAGACATGCAACAGACATGAGGAGCCCAGTGCTCGTCCTGGTCCCTGATTTCACAGCTAAAGTATAGTCTGTATGCCTTCCTAATATTTGGCTTCATTGGCCTCCTTTGTGATTTCAATCTTGCCTGTCCGCAATTGTTGCAGAAATAAGTACCATATAAGAGACGTATTCTTATTAGACACAGGGTCAGGTTTATTTCAGAACAGGGCATGTTCTCTATGTAGGGCTCCCATGCTTGAGTCAGGTAGCCAATAGCCACAAAAATAATCTCAAACAAACTGAAAAGACATTACGCGGAGCTTTACACCTTGTCTGTCTATCACCTTACTTGTTCATACTCTAGCCTTACATTGACCTTCTATTCCTGCAACACACCTGCATTGTCCCTTCCCATTCTCTGCTTCTTTCCTCTTGCTTTTGAGCCCCTAGCTCCCTCCCTAGCACAGTCTCCTGATACTGCACCTAGCAGCCCACTGTCCTGTCCCTATCACGCCCCAGCATTCTTCCACATGATGCAGTAGCATCTTCCCCCACACCTACCTTATTATTGCTGCACCTTCCCACATCATCCCTCTTCTTTACCCCCGTAACTCAACCTGAGAAGAATACTGCTCACCTCACATGCAGTCACTGTCAGGCATTAGCACCTCGAGAAACATGGTCTGTGTGTGTGAGTTGTGAATGGATGTGTCTGATGAAGGACTTGTTCCAACAGCTATATAATAGCTACCTGTCATTTCTCAATTTGGCTATCCACCACTGCCTTCTCTGTGTGCTGAGTAGCAATGTATCCTTTTTCATATTGTAATTTAATTGATTAGTGTATGTTAATTTTCAACATAAAACTAAAAAATATAGAAATAAATGAAAACTACTATCAATACTGAAATGGGCAACAAATAACACTGAACTTGGCCAAAAAATGAAAGATTTTTTCCAGTCCCCATTTATAGTTGGATGAGGCTAAGGCAAACAGTTTACAAACTGGCATTGCAATGCTTTGTACCTCTTAGATCAGAATCTCCCTTGTTTTCAAAATAGTCTTCTTTTACATAGTTCACTTTCTCTAGCATTTTTTTCACTGACTGTATTTCATCCTTGAGGTGTGACATTTGGGGGATCTGAAATATGCTAATCATGGCTGCCATACCATCTTCAATGTCCCTTACATGGTTTCCTGACACAATTATTTTGTGCATTATCTGTTGGAATAACTAGACGTTGGAGGATGCCAAGTAAATTATAGCCAGTGAATGTTCCATCAATTTTTACTTTATATCCCTTAGTTGTTTATTTACTGAAGTACCAGTATGGACAGGTGCATTTTCCTGAAGAAATATTTTTTTACAACTTTTAAACAGGATAGAATAACAGTAATATGGAAAGGACAAATTGCTGTTCACTGCACAGAGGGGGCATTAAGCTGCAGACAGGCACAATGAAAAAGAGTAAAGCTCTCGGACAAAGTTTGACCTCAGAAGTAGAACTCACACATACATGCAACAACTCTCCAACTCTCATTCACATGGTTACAGTTTCTTGCCAGTACCCAGGGGCAGTAATCATGCATGTGTGACTTGTGTGTGAATGTTTGAGTGTTCTACTTCTAAGGAAGGACTTTGTCCAAAAGCTTAAATATTTTTCACTGTGCCTGTCTGTGACTCAATGCCTTTTCTAAACTACCCACATCTCCATTAAGTGTTTCTCTGCCCATCCAAATTATGGATTATAATCGTCCATCCCTAATCCAATCCTGCACCCCTTTGATCATTCTCTTGTGGTAGTCAATCATGCAAGATCTGTCACATGCATCCACATACCACCCTCCTACTGCATTTCAGTTGCTGGCATCCCCTACCCAGCAGATCGCAGGACCATGTTTGAAAGCAGCCTTATTATATATCAGTTATGCAGCAATTACTGTACAGCATTTTATGTGGGTATAACAAATAATCACCTGTCTACTTGCATGAATATCCACCATCTAACTGTAGCAAACTAGAAACTTCTCGAACTTCACCATCCAGTTGCCAAATATGCTGTGCACAACAACACTAATAACTCCGAGAGCTGCACTACGTGGGCCTTTTGGATACTTCCTTCCAACACACGTTTCTCTGAAATACTGAGGTGAGAATTGTTTCTATCATATCACATGCACTCCCAATCTACCTAGCCTAAACCTCTGCTTACTTGTTTCCCACTGCCTCAAGTTACTTTTCCCTTCTCTACTTCCTCCATAGCACTCCTTACCCATCCAGATTGTATAGTTCCTCTTCCCCTCCCCCCTCCTTACACCCTATCCTCCTCTCTCCCCCTTTTCCCCCATTCCTATCCCTTCCTCTTTGCCTTCCTTATGTTTCTTGTCATCACCACCTTCTTCTCCTTTCCTGCCCTTTTTCACTCCACTTCCCTCTCCCCCTATCCCTTTGTTTTGTTGTGCAGCCACTAAGTCATCTGGTGAAAGATGTGCCTCACGCTATCCTGATACCCTGCCCTTGCATCATGCACCCTTGTCCCTCTCCAGTTCCATATACCCAACCAACTACTTTCAGTAATCAATATTCAGTACTCAGTCTCACCACTACCATGACCACATATGTTTGTGTGTCTGTGTAGTTGTGTGTATGGATCTGTGTACTCTTACTAGAAAAAGAGCAAGAAAGCTCAAAAGCTAGTATTAACTGTTTTCTATTGCCTATTCCTGTGGGCAATGCATCATTCCTCTACAGGTAAGTGGTATCCTCTCTGTTATTTTATGTATTTTGTAAACTGGTGTAATATAGACTTCTTCTCACATATTTTTTCACCTACTTGACCCAGAGACAACTTTGCGTGCTGTTCGCCAATTATTGTTTCATCTTTTGTGCAGAAATCAATAAGAACAATTGCTGTCACACTGCAAAAAGCTCAGCCCACAATTTTTCTGGCAAAATAAATAAACTTTTCCTTTTTTCTTTGTTACAGATCAACAGACTTCTGTCCCTGCTTTGATTTCTAAACTGTTGAAAATGAAGAATGAGACTCATTAAGAAACATATACCAGGAGAAGACTGAGTATATAGCAGAAATTTTCTAATCACGTCCATCTAAAAACAAAGGAAATTGCAAATATGCTTATAAATAACAATACTGGGAAGATGTGGGCATGACTGTATGTCTACTCATATTCTAACAAAATTGTGCCCAACATAGCATTATTTGTTAGCTTCAGTATTAACATAATCTTTGTACCATGCTATGAACATTTTATCTTTTCCATTACATTCAATGCTGTAAGTCAGACTTTATAATAGGAATACAAAAAAATTAATGACTCAACAGGAAATGAAATTTAGTCATGAGCTATTAATTTATAGCCACCTATTTAGTAACATGAAACACTTTCTTTCACCATGATGATGGCAGTGACTCATCATGGCATAGACCCATATGACGTCTACAATGTTGTGAGCCATCCATATCCATTTACTGACCACAGCTTGTAGAGAATGTTCAAAGCCAAATTCCAGGTGCACGTATCAGTGGTGTCTCAGAAGTGCTCGATAGGAATATAGCCAACTCATCATGGAGCCACAGAAACTCCCTCATGTCCACAGGATGTTCCTGAAAGCAATGTGATACATTTTGAATTGTTTCACTGGTTTACTAAATGTGCAGGTCACCTTCACTATGCATTAGGTAAATAACGAGATCTAAATAATTGGACAGGAGATTCCTATATCATTCACCAGTGAAAGATAATGACAGTTGTATTACAGGCCATGTTTCATACTATTTAAAAATATCCTAAGTGAGTATACTGGCAACCGCAAAGATGACACCTCGTTGGCACAAGTTATTAAAAAGTATTGGCAGATAAGTCAAGTGAAATTTGCTTCCCTTAAAGCTGTTAATTTTTAAAATCAAGTTCCACTTGCCACTTGGTATGTCATTCAGGTGACTTAATAGTAAAAACGCTGAGTTATCAATACCTTAAAGGCAGATAATTAACAGTTCTTCCCACGATTTGTCTTAGTTTTGTCTTTCCAAAAACTTATGCAAACCCAACAGTGATTAAATTTTTTTGTAAAGCTGCCATTCAAGACATACAGGGAGTCTCTTACAGTGTGACTGTCATGACTGTTTTGCAGAGACTGAGAAGGGGATACTGTATTGACTTTCTACAGTGCTCCTAGAGATGTACCATTGCACCAATGGCACATGGAACACCTTTATGAAGTCCATATTGTGGCTACAAAATGCCTCTAATTCTTCATTTGATTGCTTAGAACTTTCTCATTTTAGATTTTGTTAAGGCGATGTATTTTATTTCAATAAAGGACTATTATCCAGTGAACCTGGAAAAATATCATCCTTTTTTTAAAATAAATATTTAAATATAAAATAAAATTATGCTCAATTATTGCCCTTCACTCCAAAGTTACCATAGATGTAATTATCAGAATTATTACGGTGTTACAAATTCCTCAATTGAAAATAGTGTTGAAACTTTTAACTAGTATTCCAACTTTAAATAATAATAGATATTTCCATGTTAAAACACACATGCTCTGCAAATTTCAAGTTCGCAGAAATTATTTGCAGTGACAATAAAATTTATGGAACAAGTAATATATCTCAAAAACTACTTTATGATATCAATATAATGGAAGGAAACATTCCACGTGGGAAAAATTATATATAAAAACAAAGATGAGGTGACTTACCGAACAAAAGCGCTGGCAGGTCGATAGACACACAAACAAACACAAACATACACACAAAATTCAAGCTTTCGTAACAAACTGTTGCCTCATCAGGAAAGAGGGAAGGAGAGGGGAAGACGAAAGGAAGTGGGTTTTAAAGGAGAGGGTAAGGAGTCATTCCAATCCCGGGAGCGGAAAGACTTACCTTAGGGGGAAAAAAGGACAGGTTCCTTTCACCCATTAAACAACCATTTCGGCTAGTTCTAATAACTTTCGCTTTATTCCCATTTCCGTTTTTCCCACATCACTGATCATTTTTAGCCATTTCCCACAGGTTTTAACGTTATTATTTCTTCATCAGACAATTGTTAGCCTCATTTTCATAATCCGCCACCACAGAACCACTCCTTTAATACATTTACACGCAGTTTTTTCGAAATTCTCCCAAATTTCTCCACCCTTTATCGTGTTTAGGCGGCAACACAACCACCTAACCTTTGTGCACATCGTTGTTTACCAACCCAAGTTCATCACAGGATCAACATAGCTCATCTTTAACCCACACTTTTTCAACTTTTTTCACACCAGATCTCCAGTTGCTTTCTAGTTCACCTTTATCTCTCTCCATATATTTTTATTTTCATTTTCATTTCAGCCTCATGTTACACTTTCCACCTTCTAATACCATGTCACCCTCACAACATCCCCACAATGACCCCATTAAGTTGTGGATATTATAGCGGCGGTAGTGCTGAAAGCGGCAAAAAATTTTTTTTGGTTATGGTTTGGAAGTGGGTTACGTATTATTGAGTATATATATAGGTGGGATAAAATAGTATAGCAGATTACGGTAAAAAGGAGAAGGTGAATACAAAGTGAAACTACTGGCAAAAACAGAAAGAGGAAAATAAGACGACAGAAAAGATTTCGAAATGCAACAGTGACAATAACAAACGTAATTGTTGGATTCAAATTAATGATATCAATATAATGGAAGGAAACATTCCACGTGGGAAAAATTATATATAAAAACAAAGATGAGGTGACTTACCGAACAAAAGCGCTGGCAGGTCGATAGACACACAAACAAACACAAACATACACACAAAATTCAAGCTTTCGCAACAAACTGTTGCCTCATCAGGAAAGAGGGAAGGAGAGGGGAAGACGAAAGGAAGTGGGTTTTAAAGGAGAGGGTAAGGAGTCATTCCAATCCCGGGAGCGGAAAGACTTACCTTAGGGGGAAAAAAGGACGGGTAAGTAAAGTATAAAGGGTCTTTCATTAAGAAAGAAAAATAAACCACTCAACTTATTAATGTAAATCATACTTTATTTTGAAGCTTGAACATTGCAGTTATGTTCTGAACAAAATATTGCTCAAATGTCTGCCTCAGCTTTGAGCACACTGACACACACAATGTCTCCAATTGTTAATCACTCCATCCAACATTAATAGCATTGTGCCTGCAATAGCCTGATCAACACTCACCTCCAAATGTTCCAAAGTTTGTGGCTTGTTAAGCATAGACCTGGGCTTTGATATAGCCCCAAAGAAAAAAAATCTATGGGTGTTAAATCACATGACCATGGTGGCCAATTCACATAGCCACATTCTGGGATGATCCAATCACCAAACTTCTCCCTCAGCAAATCGAGCATTGTATTAGCTGTGTTCCCACATAGTGCCATCCTGCTGGAACAAACAAATCAAGCCAGAAAGATTCACATAACATGGATCTGTAGTGGATGTCATTGATGGTAATAGTTCTTTCTTTCCTCATCATCTTTAAAAAAATAAGGTCTCCCTGACTCCACTGTCATACCGTATTTACTCGAATCTAAGCCGCACTTTTTTTCTGTTTTTTGTAATCCAAAAAACCACCTGCGGCTTAGAATCGAGTGCAAAGCCAGCGAAAATTCTGAAAAAAGTTGGTGGGTGCCGCCACAACTTACTTCTGCCGTCGAATATATGTAGCGCTACACAGGCATGCTTTGTAGGCACAAAGATAAATACTGGCGCGAAAACCTCTGCGTCAGTAAATAAATTAAAAAAAAAAAAAGGTGGAAGACGAGCTATTTTCTCCGCCCCGAGTTTCGACCACTGCATTTTCATACATTATCCAACGAAGTAAATACAAATTCCGCATGGTTCATCTTCGAACGTAGCAGCATTTCAATGTACTACGAAAATCCGACTGGAAAGACTGTTTGGGATGTTTGTCAATATGGCCAACTCGTTCTGAATTTTTTCCTATCTGTGAGAAGAGATGGTTGCTATAATAGGAACTTTTATAAATTGTGAATCACATGCAGTATTCTCGTCACCATAAGAATAATACGCAAATAAACATTTTGCCATGTATTGTTTCATGTTTGCTGCTATCTCCTTTAAATCCGGTCTGCCTAATAAACTACGCAACTTGAGTGAGACAACAGCAAACGCGGAAGAATATACATATCATGTCATGTTTATATTCGTATTATTCTTATGCTTAATTGTGATACAGTCAGAAATGACGCACGGCAATTGACTAGATTTTTAAATCTACGATGACTCTAATTTCTGTGTAGAATGTAACGTACTAAAGAGGCGCCCGCAAAGATTTTCAAATGGAGAAAAATTTTCGCTAACTCTCGTTCAGAACATCTTCTATCATACGCAGTCTATTATTTGGTTCTTGTTGATCATTATCAAAGAAAGCAGCAGTGTAAGTAACAACAAATAGCAGTTTCTTGCCATTGTTTCCCTAATTAGACGATTCCTCAAAAAAAAAAAAAAGCGGCGGTAGCGCGCACAAAAGCAAGCCATGCCGCAAGCGGCGACAGGCCGTAAACACGCACTATCAGAATGCGACAAACAATGCATGACACAGTACATTAACGCATTTTCAGCTTAGAATGACGTAAACACCTTTAACAAAGAAAACTGCGCTTATCAGATCAAAGAAAAATAAGCTATCAATTCAAACCAGACGAAGCACGAGGAAAAGGAAGGGTACCCGTATAAATACGGACGGAGCGCCTGATGCATAGCAATGGCTACCTCGTAAAGCTTAACGGCTAACTGACGACTCGAACCAAACTACTGTAGCTGTATCGTCATTCATTCGACCTAAATTGTGTCTCATATTACAATGGACCAACTTTGTTTCGATTTGGAGATGCGGCCTATAATTTTTCTCTCCCCTTGAATTTCGAGTCTCAAATTTCAGGTGCGGCTTAGATTCGGGAAAATATTTTTTCCTTGGTTTCGAGTCTCATTTTTCAGGTGCGGCTTAGATTCGAGTGCGGCTTAGATTCGAGTAAATACGGTAAACTGCAGTGGCATCCCATGGAAAAGTCTTTTGTTCTTATCACTCCAATAATCACAATTTTGCATACTGATGAAACCTCCAAGACAATAATGCTCTTCACCTGAGAAGATGATTTTTCTAGTGAAATCGAGATCAATTTCCAACTGCTGTGTGACCCAATCAGTGAACTCTCAACACAGTCTTTGACTGTCTGGCTTCATCTCTTGAGCCAATACAACTTTGTATGGGTGGAGGCCAAAACCCTTTCACAAGATTCACCAAGTTGATGTCCCAGATAGCCACAACCACTGAAATAATCTTGAAACTGACACATTCAGCTCTTCCTCAATATTGATCACTACTGCTGTGATATTTATGCCACAATGTACATTTTCTTGTTAGTGGCTTTGGATCGTGTAGAGTGAAATCCTGCTCAAACTTGACCACAGTGTGGCATATAGCCTGACTAGAGAAACTGTGATTGTGATCCAGTTCTCAGGTGAACATATGATGAACACTCAGAACTGAGCTGCCACTTTGGTAATATTTTTAATGGTTTTTAAATGAGACCATTTGCTGTGTGTGAAATGGGAGGACACTAGGAGAAAACACAAAATGACTGCATCCTATGTCATGTGAGAACAAGTTTAGGAATGATAGAGAAGATGAAATATGTCTGTATTTTGGATTATAATGAAGACAAGGGTGGTATGGATCACAGTTAGGCTTACTAGTGAAATGCACTGCAACTTTTTGGAATTCAAAATTCCTTTGCCACAGACTAAAATTATGGCCTAGGTACAGGAAATATAGCGTTAATAAGAAACAATAAGCTGTCCAGCTTGGTGGAATCCACCAATTCATTAAAATTATATGAATAATTCAACTGGTAAGTCAAAGATAAGTATAAACAACAAATTTTACTGAATATTTTCACATGTGGAAGTACACAAAAAATATATTACAAACTGGAAATTGCAATTTTAAAAAGCATCACTCTAAATGAAAGACACTTAACATCTTGTTAGTGAAAGACCTTGCTGAGAACCCCAGAAAATTCAGGTTCTATATAAAATCATTACCTGTAATTTGCTTTCTGTGATGGATAAGTGTACAGTTTTCATATTTTGTTACATCAATTGTAGAGCCTTTCTCTCTCTCTTTTTTTTTTTTTTTTTTTTTTTTTTTTTTTTTTTTTTTTTTTTTTTTTTTTTTTTTTTTTTTTACCAGAGGAACTATGTTTCAGTTGAATCTGGTTTGGAGCTCCAAAAATTGGTAACAGCTTATTTTTTGTATAGAGTTAGTCAGTATATTTTTAAACATTGTTTCTTCATATCTTAAAAAAAAATAATGAAAATGGAGAAACTGGTTATTAGTTCTTTCATACTGAAGACACCAAAGTTTCAAAATTTCATGTTTACATACCTAATCAACTTATTGAAATTTTATGTTTAATTACTTTACAGACTTAATTGCATTAATGTTTTTTGCAACATGAATAAATGCTAGAGACTCTCTGCAACAAAACAAACTGTGGACAGTGATTCTGATAGCAGTCTTGGCTTCTCTAATGATGATTAACATGATGGTAGTTGCAGATAATCAGTGTCTACAAAGAGTGTTTCATTCAAGGTCATACATATTAAAGATTTTGTGTTTATAAGGATAGTTTAAGAAAACATCTAATCCAATAATTAGCTGGTAGACCTAACTGAGGTCCACACCAGCCTTGTTTTTATTATAATGCAAAATAAAAACACATTTCATCTTTCTCTGTCATTCCTAATCTTGTCCTGACTCATTCTGTGTTTTGTCATCAAAATAAATATGTTCCTAGTGTCCTCCATTTCACAAACAGCAAATGGTCTCATCTGTGAATTTCAAGTTCATTTTTTTTTCAGTTTCTGGGCTATTAGATCTTTAGTTAGCCCTTTTCTGTTTTTTGTACAGTACTGAAAGGTTATCTTGAAAATAAATGGAAAGTGTGTAGCTGACAACAACTGATGTCAATTGCACTGCGTGTGACCTTGTGAGCCATGGCACGTGGAAACATAGAGGAATGTGAATGCCACAAAGCCAGTAACACACAATAATGTCTGTATTTGTTTTCCACCAATATGATTGAAAAACAATGTCATATGTGTCTTTTTGTGATAATACATGCATCTTAGACTATCTTTATACAGGCAGCAGAGATAATACAAACATTGGAATACATTTACAAATAAGACAAGTGGCCAACATATGTTGTACATTGCCTTCCCAGAAGTCGTATGTTGGTTATGTTTCTCTGTTGTAATCCATGCAGTATAGGACCTATAATGCTTGTCTCCAAAGTGTTAAGGGTTCTATGAAATTATCAGCTAATAAATTTTCAGGAGGCAGATGTTCAATATTAATAACAACTGACTCGACATGTGTACTTATCAAGTGATTTTTTTATCTATTTCCTTGGATCTAGAATTTGTCACTAGATTCTGGGCTAACTTAATAGCTTATTTATTATCACTATATATTTTAAGTGACTTTGTGACACTGCTTCGCACATAAGTTATCTTAAGTATAGTAAACCTTGAATGGTTGATGCCAAAGTCGTATATTCAACTTCATAAGTTGAACATGGAACAGATTTTTGTTTTCTACTAGACCACAAAATAGAACTTTGCATTTTTATGCATGAACAATTTGCAGTGTATCTGCCATTGATTTAGTTTTCTCAGTCTGCGTCACCAAAGGCCACTATGTCCATGCTCCCATCTCTAGAAAATTCTAGCTTATAATCCACAGTTCCCTTTAAATATCTAAACACACTTTTTACTTACAAACAATGGACCTTTTTAAGACAGTGATTGCATCTGCTAAGGAGATTGACAGCAAAAAGTGTGTCAGATCTGGGTGTTTTGGATGGATATACAAGAGTTCCTATTGCCTATGATAATACACCTTGATGTCAGTTGATTCGACTACCTCAAAGTCCAAATTGAATTCAGGTGGTGTTGACATGGGCTTGGCTTCCTTCATACCAAGTTCTCCAGAACTTATTTTTCATAGAACTCATGGGAGATCCAAATTTTTCTTTTGACAGTTTTGTGTAATTTCCATATCAAGGCATTGGCTCACTGATTCTAAGTCTTTTATCTCAAAAAAATCCCTTCAAAGAATTTTTGATGTGATTCAGTACATCCTATCATTTGAGAATAATGGCATATCATCAACATATGATGCAACAATGATTAGTTTGGTACTACTTCAATGAAAATAGACAAGTAGATCAGTGCTTGATCCAGTCCATTTCAAAAGGAAGGAAGAAGGAAGGTTAGAGTTTGATGTCCCATTGACAGTGTAGACATTAGAGATACTTCCAACCAGCCTGTTGAAGTTTATAAACAGCTTTCTTCAGCCTCCATACATTTCCAAGAGCTGCAAAATTTCACGGTGGAATGACATAAATGCCATCATGTAGGTCTCCATGGAGATAAGCACTGGTGATAACATGGTCTCTCTCTGGGTTCTCTCGAGCTGCCATATATATGAGATATCTAATGGACGCATTCTTGACCACTGATTTAACGGTTTCCTAATAAGTATCACCTTGAACTTGAGAGCACCCTTTTACCACTAGTCATGCCTTAAATGTTTCTGGTGTACTGCCAGTCCCAGGCTTTATCCTTAATACCCATTTAGTCTTGAGCGGTTTGTGTACTTGGGTATCTCTGCCTCTTCGAAAGTTTTATTACAAGCTGGAGATGAGACTTCTTTCTTTATTGCTTTTTTCCATTCTTCCTTATTTATTACTTACAAGGCCTCTTTGGCATCAGTATCTGCATTTGAAAGTCCTTCTTTCAAGTATTACATAAAATGGTCAGGCTATTCCATGTGTTTTGATTCTCTGCATGACCTTTTGAGGTGTAAACCCTTGAAGAACTACAGATCCATTTCTTGTGATTCTCATGGTCCACAACTTGAGTTTCAATTGCCATTGGATCATTGTCAAAACCATAAAAGGATTCATTATCACTACATACTGACTGAATTCCTTTAGTATGTGAACTAGTACTTTTTGTTCCAGTTCTGAGGAAATGGAAATTTACATGCCCCACTGACTGTTGTCTGGCAAGTTTCCCTATCAGTGAATCTTTGACCTTTCATTGCCTGGCAGTAGCCCATGAATGTCAACTTCCATTACTTCTTATCCCAATTTTGTGATGGCATTTCAGAATATAAACAACTACACTGAAGCCAAAAATCCTCAAGTACACTAAAGAAGGATTTCTCAAACAATGGGAAGTCCAGGATGGAATACAACAAAGTCATGGGAAGAATTTATTGCTATGCACCACACAGAGGGGTCACTGAATTGCAGACAGGCACAATGAAAAGACTACTAAACATTTAAGCTTTCAGCCAAAAGGCATTCTTTAGAAACAGAAAGCAGGCACACAATTACACAAGCACAACTCACATGCACATGGCCTCTTTCTCCAGTGTCACTGTGGCTTGACCCAGAGTTATGGTGGAAAAGTAGACTTGATCCAGAATCATGGTGGAAAAGCAGACAGATAATAATATCAAGATGTTCCAGTCTGACAATGGAAAGGAACATGTCAGCAGTGAGCTAAAACATTTGTGATTAATGAAAGTGTAAACCACCAACTTACAGTATGACACAGTCCACAACAAATTGATGTTGATGAGAAGCTGATCAAACATTGGTTGAAAAGGTCATGGCCATGATGTTCAATGCCAACTTGCCAAAGGAGTATTCAGCTGAAGCTGTTTTGTCTCCAGTGTCTTTATCTAATTTGTTTGTGATTAATATTTTAAGCAACCAGGCTCCATGTGTGAGTCTAGAGCCTTTAAATGCTTTTTCCAGGGCTGTTGTGGCTTCTGCTGCTCTGTTGTGGCTTCTGCTGCTGTATTTGTGTTTCTTATGTGGAAATGATCTTGTCAACAAAGCATCTGTGAATGTGCTTTTCTGTCTGTTTTCTTCCAAGAATCAAACAGTTTCATAATATATGAAGGAGAGTTAACGTTCCATAGTTTGCCATGGATTATACACCTTCATGAGAAATTTCCACATCAAATATTTTTAGCATCTGATCACCTTTTCAATTATCAAAAGTCAAGATGAGGTTGTGTATAAAAGAAGTGGCAATCTGCATGCACAAATGATTGACCAGTGAAAATAAGAAAAACGATCAAAATGCATGTAACTTGCTTATGAATAGACTCCGGATTTCTGCACAAGACTTCTATTTTTAACATTTATAAACTGATGCTTCTATTGAAGTGTACAAACATTGCTTTTACACCTGGCCCCATACCCTTTTGTTCAAAGACCTATTTTTATAAATGAAAAAGATTAAATGCATCACAATGATTACAGACATATGAACACACAATAACCACAGAGTAACAAGAACAACAAGGAGTAAATAGAAAACTATTAGTATTAATTCACATAATACAAAAGTAATTATGGTGTAGCTAATAACTGCAATATCAGAATGCTTGTGTAATGGAGCAGTTTACATCCTTCAGTATTGTGCACAAGCTTATAGAGAGATGAGAAATATTAATAGTATCTATATTTCACATTGCTCATTAAACTGCAGGAACTATATGTGACTCCATACGCATCAGCACTTGAATATTAATGATGAAGTGATTTCACTTTATCTTTTAACACTGAGAGACTGGATAACATATAATTATAAAAATAACATACCTGTTAAAATTAACAGGTAATGCTTTACATATGCAGTCACACCTTTTGTTTCCAGTAAACCTAAAAAGCATAGCAATGTATGAGCATTTTTTTTCAATTCCACCATCTGACAATTTGTTGCTGCAGATCTGAAAAATTTCAGTGAAGGAAAGGAGATAAGATTTATCTTTGCATTATGACTGAATTCATTAGAGACAATGCTGATGGTCATAGGGTATACTACATGCACAAGCCTAACAATTTTGTGAGAAGCTAATATCATTTCTTGGCTTGCGATAGTTATTTTAACTGTCATCAATTGAGCACATTTTTATATTATGTTAGTTCACCAGTGATAAATATCTGAACAATTAATGAAAAACCTTTAAGTACAGTTGTGGAGAGAACTGTAGAATGTACTTCGGAGGAAATAAATAATGTACAGGTTTTCAAAAGGAAACTAAAATTATTTCTCATCGAACAAACTTTCTATAAAATGAATGAATACTTAGAGTTATGATGTACAAGAGTGGGGGAAACTGCCTAAGAAAAGCACTCCCTTAAAGATAAAGTGTGATGCTGTTACTTGTAGTTTAACTGAAATTGTGGTGATAAAATGTAAATTTATCTGTTTCATTATGAGAAAATGTGAACTCCCATGTATCCCACTCTCTTGAGCATTCATTTAAACCTCTTTCTAAGGAATGCAATTAAAACTTGTATTCATTCAAACCATGACCATGAAGAAAATTTACTTCCTTATGTATGTCAGTAGCATAAAAATATGCACTGTCACTTATTCTACTATTTTAAACAATCACTTAAACTGTTTTTGGCGTATTGCAGGCTTTAATACTGCATGCAAGTAATTGTTCCTGTAAAATAAACCAATGTCTGTGCAATGTGATGTATAAATGTTAATGTACTACTGTAATTGCATCAATTGACTTGTCGTATATTACTTGTACACTGGCTGTATAATATGTAATCAACAGGACAAAATAAATAAATAAATAAAGAGTAAAACTTCCTGGTTAGTTAAAATAATAGGTCCAACAACATAACTGTGGCCTTACTTTGCAGATGCTAAATAATGTTTAGAATGTTTATTATCAGCCATTCAGCATATTTTGATACAATTGGCGTTGTCAGGAGGTAAAGTACAGTTAATAAAATTAATACATCAGCTTTATCTGTAAATAAAAGCACATTTTAGTAAGACTACAATATTCATTGCTAATACACTTGTGGCACCGATGAAATCAACACCAACATCGATATGCATTCATCTTTGAACTCTAAGCATTATCTTTGGCTGTTCAGTTCAGTTCTTTGTGATCCTTGTATGTGTTAAGGTTAATAAATGAAATATTGCTAAATGAGTGTGATTATTGGTGCAACCAACTTGGTAATCCTCCTCGCTGGTGACCTCAAGTTATAACGTCTTCCGTTTTCGCCATTTTACTGTGTCTGCGACCTACGCGTCGGTTATTTTTGCGTGTATTGCATTGACACAGCATTCGAACAATGACTTCGGCCCAGCACCTAACACCGGATCATGTGATCGACATGCATCGTGTTGCGGGCGATGTACACCCACTAGGACTGCAACACAATGCCTCTCACTCGATGATTCCGCCGATTTCGCTGGACGTTTTCAAGCTTGCAACAATAAGTGAGGTTAGGAGTGCGCATGACTCTGGCTATCAAACGCCTTTGTTCCCGCCACATGTGCCCTCCCTCATCGACTGTGCAGTTACCTCTTATGGATCTTCATGCAGTGTGGGACCAATGCCGATGTCTGCAAATGCTTCATCGGTCAACCTACTACCACCAGGACAATGATATGCCATGCCGCAATCCGTGCAGTACAAAGCGGATACTTGCCACATGGCCGGAACTGCTTCGTTCACAGGTCTACCTCCTCAGCATCCGACCACGCCCGCGCCTTCCTTGGTTCAGCATCAGCACATGCCTTCCTGTAGCGTCGCGGAATAGTAAAGAGTTGGAAACGTGGAATATTGTCAAAGTTTTGTTGCCTATGCCAAGAGCCAGAGGCAGTAGGTTAGCCAAGTGGTAATAGGATTGCACATATATTGGAATGTGTCGTCAATCAGGGCAATGGCCTGGTTACACACAACAGGCGAGAGAGAATTGCTTAGCACGAGGGTTTGTGTTAGATGGAGACTTTCGTAGAGTGGAGGACAGAGGTATAGCGTCAGCTGTACTGCATTTCACAACTTCGCGTAAGTCTGTCATAACAACACGTAACTCTGTCGCAAGAACACCTAAGGGGCGAGTACAACAGACGAATCAGCAGTATAAGTGGAATGAACGCGTTCATTACAAATGAGCATGACATCAGGAAGTCGCTCGTGCTTCCTTTAAATACGCCATCTTTGACAGCAACAAGGCACTCGCAGTTAGACTTGCAGTTAGATGTGTACTGGGTCGCTGCGTAGTGATCAGCTCGGTGATCGCCATGTTAATCTTTATTAAGGAGATGTTGCAGTAAGGGCGGCCCATCCAGCAGCAGACGTGAGGGGACAGTACCAGCTCTGTTCCTCTTTGCTGCAGCTGTCAATCATCAACCCAGGATTAGCAGACATCACGGCAGACTCGCTCACCGCCAATGCTGATCACATCAGTGAGCCGTCGTCGAGATCGTGTGAGGCCTAGGCCCTGTGCATCCATTGTCACAACCGGGTGAGCCGATGACACTGGGGGACTGCAGCCCGTTCTGCCCGTCCACCACGGACGAGCCACCAGGAGGAGTAGGGAAGAAGATGGGGTGGGCTAGAGTACTCTCCGCAATACGAGAACGCCTCTCGTGCTGACAGTGCTGGGACTCCAACCCGGAGCCTCCTACATGCAGCAGCTTGCTGTTCGCAGCCATGCTGGCCGGCCAGCTGGGCACCACCAGCCACATGCAGCCGAAGTATGAAGTAAGGACATTCCTTCGCTACGTCAGAGCACGTGGTGCTGCACTAGCAAGACTGTGCGGCCCGGAGCTGGTGTCATCGCTAGGAGTCAGCGAGGACTCGGGGAAGGTCGTTGATATCACCAAGCCACATTGTACTCGGCAGGAATAAAGGTGTTATGAATTAATAATGTTTCTTTGGCGTTTCTGACGTGTCCACAGTCATTTCCTAGCATCCTGACAACTGGAGAGGTCACCGCTCGGCCTCCAGTCCACCGTAGGCGATCAGGACCACCGGGCCGCCTACAGATTTGGTGTCAGAAGTCCTTGCGCCCACTGCCTACAGATTTGGTATCAGAAGTCTTCGAACCGCCCACTACAGCACTGGCCTGCAGATATGGTATCTGGAGTTGTCGACACTGCCACTGCAGGACTGACACCACAGAATTGTGGTCAGAACTGTCGACTCTACGCAGCCTTGTGGTAAGTGCATGAGGCGATTTTAGTTAATAACTGTGGATACACATTCTTTGTTGGGAGTGCACTTTATGAGACCTGCGGAAACAGCAGATTTATCTAAGTTTAAGGGAAACACTAGGGAAACGTATTTGGTACCAGTAAGATGTACTGTGTGTAATTTAACGGGGCATGGGGAGCCATGCACGAAGTTTGTACCAGTAGAATGTTCAATTTGTAAACGATTTGGTCATGTAGCGCACAATTGTAGAGAGTTTCACTGGGCAATAACAAGGTGGAAGGATTAATTTTGTTTAGTTGTGCATTGTGAGTCTTGTTTGTCTTCTTGTGTGTAGTTCTCAACTGTGACAAAGGAGTTGAGTAGCTAGTGTAGTTATTGATCTGAGGAGTACTTTCAGTGTAGAGTAAGTTGTTGGTAATTTGCACAAATCATGCTGGAAACGAGATCCGTTAGTACTGAAGTGAGTATAGCTGCTCTGACAGAGCAAGTCTCATAATTGTTAGAAGAGAATGCGCAGCATAAGTTACGTCATGTAGAATTAATGACGCAAATGGAGACCTTGCGTTCGGCGCAAGAGTCGCAAACGGGTTCAAGTGAGCGCAAGTAAGTAGCAATGTCCAACCTTGCAATATATCCTTCAGTAGCTAACCTGGTAGTGCCTTTCTCAGGTAAAACAACAGAGGATGTCACAGTGTTCATTAACGATGTTTTGGCAACAGCTGCAATGAGCAATTGGTCAGATGTAACTACGTTACGTGTGGCAAATTTGCGACTTGCAGGGGAAGCCAAGATGTTCGTGATGTACCATGAGATGCTTAGTAAGGCGAGCACGTTTGAAGAATTGGCAGATGTGTTATGATAAAGATATCGTAAGCAGAATAGTGCAAGATTTTTTAGGGAGAAGTCAGCTAATTTGACACAGAAGGTCAATGAGACAGTGGAGTCTTTTTCAGAATGGATACGGAAAATCTATTCGCAGACCTATGAATTATCGGGTAATCTTGATGCGGATCGTGTGTTACTATGGGAGGCAGAAAACAGAGCCCTCGATGTATTCCTCAGGGGAATTCCTGCAGAATTTTCTCGTGGGGTTAGGATGGAGAATCCTGGGGATTTAGCTGCAGCACTGTGTATTGCAATGCGTCTGCAGGAGATAGACATTGCAACAAGGGTTCGCAATGGTAAACGCATCTTTGCATTGGAGAGGAATTGTTACCATTGTGGGAGGAAAGGTCACGTGAAGGCTCAATGCAGACAGCCGCAGTGCTATGCTTGTAAAAGCTACGGTCACAAGGCGAATGAGTGTCTTAGTAAGCAGAATGGTAACGAGAATAAACAGGAAAAAGCATGAAACAGGAATGGGAGTGTTTCGTCCATCGGAAGACATTCCCGGTAAGCAGAAGTACTGTGAAAACTAGTACAGAGACAGATTGTTGCTTGATGGGTGTTGTAAGGAATAATAGATGTAAGTTTTTGATTGATACAGGGGCACATGTATCTGTTCTTAGTCTAGACCTCGTGGGTAGGAGAAGACTAGGTACTCTTAGGTATAGATTATGTGGAGTAGGAAATAATGAGCTGCAATCATTGGGTACAACACAGCTCATTTTTGAGATTGGAACTGTAGAGTTCGAAGAGCAAATGGAAGTGTTGCCAACTGTGGGACAAGGGTATTCTGTGATTCTTGGACTGGACTTCCTCGATAAACACCATGCCAAAATTAATCTTTCACAGCGTACAGTTGAACTTAGTGGAAACTTGTTTTCAATGGTTACAACAGCTGTAAATGTTGCTAACATGTCACCAATTGAACTGTGTACAAGGGCATTAAAGACGATTATGCATGTCAAAGTGCCTCCAGGTACAGGGAAGTTAGTCTGGTTGTCAGTAGGTACAAATGTACCACAGCAGAGACTATGTGTGGTGGAGCCACTGCAGAGCAATGAAGCATTGGATGAAATGCATTGTTTTATTAGGAGGAGCATTGCGCGCGTAAGGGATATAAATGGGGAACTGATGATTCCGATCAGTGTAGATAATTTTGGGTCAGATGAAGTGGATCTCCCAGAGGGTTTAGTGGTAGCAAGTTTGGAAATACTCGACGATGAGAATATAGGTGAATCCCAAGGTGATTATAACGTCAAGCAAACCGTCAAGGCATCTGTACTACGTGATAAGATTCATCATTTGGAGAATGGTGATTGGAAAGCTATGGAAGCTTTGTTATTAGAGTATTTAGATTTGTTTAATTCAGAAGTTCCATTACCAGCAACTCCTATTACACAGCACTGTATACTGACTGGCGATAGTCTGCTGGTCTATAGAAAACCATACAGGATAGCGATAAAGAATTTATTAGTCAACATCTAAGGGATGGTATTATAGAGAACAGTGAAAGCCCATGGTCTGCCAACATAGTGGTATTTCCTAAGAAGTCATTGGACGTTACTAAAAAGTATTGATTTTATTGTGACTATCATTTTTTGAATGCACGAAGTGTAGCAGATGCGTATCCAATACCGAACAACACAGAAACATTGGACAACCTAGGTTGGTGTAAATATTTTTCGACACTGGACCTAAAGAGTGGGTACCATCAGATAGAAGTAGGTCCCGAGGATAGACCAAAGATGGCCTTTACAACAAGCCTTGGTCACTTTCAGTATCGCAGAAGGCCATTTGGGATGAAAAACGGTCCTGCTACTTTCCAGCATCTGTTAGATGGTGTGCTTCGGGGACTGAAACCGAAGATTGCTATGGTATACCTCGATGATGTTGTTACTTTTTCGCATAATATAGAAGAGCATGTGGAATGACTGAACGAAGTATTTAGTAGGCTAAGAGCAGCAAATCTTACGCTTAATGTCAAGAAATGTCAGTTTGCTCAGACACAAGTGACTTATCTTGGGCATATTATCAGTCAGGATAGGGTAAGAATGGATCCTCATCTGACGTCGACTGTGCATGGTTTTCCAGTACCACAGACCACTAAACAAGTTCAGCAATATGTCGGTTTATGTAATTACTACAGATGATATGTAAAGGAGTTTGCAGAAATTGCACATCTATTGACGAGATTGTTAAAGAAAGGTGTTAAGTCTGAATGGACAGCACAGTGTTAGGAGGCATTCGGGAAGCTCAAACAGATACTAACATCAGACCCAGTGTTGATACTTCCTGATTTGGAACAAGAGTTCATACTATCTTGTGATGCTAGTAATATTGCTGTAGGTTGTATTCTTTCTCAGAGGGTTAATGGAGAGGAACATCAAGTGGCTTATGCTTCCAGGCAACTGAATAATGCAGAGAAGAATTATTCAACTACAGAGAAGAAATGTTAGCAGTGATTTACGGTATCTCGTATTTTCGCTGTTATTTATATGGGTGTAAGTCCAAGGTTATTACAGATCACACAGCACTGAAGTGGTTGTTGGGGTTGAAAGATCTTTCGAGTCATTTAACGAGATGGGCACTGAAACTAAGTGAATTAGACTATGAGGTAATTCACAAACCATGGGTAAAACATACGAATGCAGATGTGCTTAGTAGAAAAATAGCAGCTGTACAAGTTGTGGGCATAAGTGAGAAGGAGTGGATAAAGGCTCAAACTACTGACAGAGAGTGTCAGTTATTCTGAATGCAACCTCAGTTTGAAATGCAGGATGGGTTGCTTTGCAGGAAGACGAAGTGCAGACTATACATCGTAGTACCGGAGTCGCTAAGGGAAGAAGTGTTGAAACAAATGCACGACCATGTATTGTCGGGTCATGGTGGTAAAAAAACGACTGATAGATGGGTAGCTGAAAGGTTTTGGTGGAAGACACGTTGCAATGACGTAGAGCAGTATGTGCAAAATTGTATACCGTGTGCGCAGAGAGCAGAAAATTCAGTTACAGAGACTACCTGAAGCGGATTGTCTGTTTGCATTCATAGGATTAGACATGATCGGAGCATTTAACAAGACCCAAGCGGGTAATCAATATGTATTAACAATATTAGATCATTTTTCCCGATACCTGGTAATGGCAGCTATTCCAGATCAGAAGGCAAGCACTGTTGCGCAAGCCTTAGTAAAAAACTGGTTGCTGAAGTATGGTGTGCCTGATACTATAATTATAGATCAGGGTAGTAACTTTATGTCGGAGCTGATGAAGCAGTTATGCCATTTATTGAAAGTTAAGAAATTGCGGACAAGCCCATTTCATCCTCAGTCGAATGGACGAACAGAACGGGCTCATAGGACGTTAGTTAAGATGATTAGTCATTAGGTAAATTCAGAACACATGGATTGGGACGTGTATTTAAATCTGTTGACAAGCGCATATAACGTGAAAGTTCATACAGGAACGGGGCTCTCTCCGTATGAGGTAATTTATGGTCGGAAAATGCCATCACCATTTGATGTGCTCAAATCTCAGGTAGGTTCACAGGATGAGTCAGTGAAGAATTTCGCCAAGAAATTGAGAGAGATTTGGCAAAGGGTACGGCGTGCTAATACTAAAGCTTTGGAGAAACAGGAGAGTATTGGGCAAAGAACAGGTAAACTGCCACAATACAGAATTGGTCAGTGGGTATTGTTGGCTAATCCTTATGTTCCAAAGGGTAAAACGAAGAAGTTTTTGACGAAATATTCTGGACCATATCAGGTAAATGAAATAGTGTCTCCAGTGAACGTAAAGTTGCAGTTACCAACCAAGTCGTCAGTAGTTCATGTGAGTAGGATAAAGCCATTTAAGGACGCAGTGGATGCGTTACCGCAGATTCCTCCAGCAATAACAAAGGGTGTGAGGGTATCGAAGCTAAAAGAACAGCACAGAAACATTTCTTACGCACTTAGGTCTAGGGATAAGTAGATTAAGTGTCCTCGGGGAGGAACATGTCGTATTTATTGTTATTAGGTAATGGGGTATGTGTAGTTTATACTTGTCATTTGTGTGTTTCAGATGTGGTAATGAAGGGAGCGATTGACATAGCTTCCTTTTCCTTCACGTGCCGTGCCAGGATGTGGTCCAGGAAACTTTTTGTCAGTCTGGTACTGCTACGCTGTTGTAGAGGAGAGGTGGTGCAGGTGCAACCACTAGATAAAGGAATTTTGTTTGCAAGGCAATTAGATGTGGTATTGTCAAGCCGCAGGTGGACAGTTGTGTTCATGTATAATATATGGTGAGTGAGGAATGATGTACGGACACTACAGGATAGGTTTACGGCGCTACAGGTGGCCATGGAGAAGGAAGGGTTGTTTCAACACATACGGAATGAGTATCAGGAATTGAAGCTTACATACGAAAAGCTGAGAAGGCAGCTGCAACAAGTAATGCAACTGGTCCCGCAAACACTCGTTCACAGCAAACAAGAGTGGTTGGATGCAGGGGGAAAAGTCCTGAAAACAGTGTTTGGAACCCCGGACGTGGAAGATATAAGGAGCTTAAATAGTACGGTGGGGGAGGTGCAGGAGTTGGCAGAGGAGACAAAGTCGAAAGTGGATTGGCACACGACATGTATAGGTAACATGGAGCAGGGGATATTGAAGCAGTGCAGGAGTTGACGTCAGACCTGGAACGGTATGCAGCAAATACCAGGAAAGTGTTGAATGGGGATATAGAGACTATACAGGTGAGATTGAGCCGAATAGACAGGAAAATACAAGTAGCAGCTTTATTGAGGGCATTAGCAGACAGGGTGGATGATGCGTGTGTCGAGTTGGAAGCGTTATATGAAGCTATGCGTCACGCAGTGCATGGGCAATTGAGTGGCACTTTGTTGGGTCCAAATCAGATGCTGAAGGCGTTGCTGAAAGCACAGAAAGAATTCTTGGAAGGAGTGCATCATGTTGTGCCTCCGGCGAAGCGGAATTTACCGTTATTCTATCGCATGTCTAAAGTGAGAGTAATTTCGGATCAGGCGAGTATACATGTAGAAGTGCAAATACCAGTGATGGGTATCAATTTGCAATACCAGTACACCCGTATCCAATTAGATGGGGTGCACTTGGGAAGTGGGTGCAAGTGCAAACTCAGGAAGTGTTGTTAGTGTCAAGACGGAGGAGTGCTCATGTGGTAATGTCTACGGAAGATTTGACAGACTGTTTCAGGGGAAGTGTTTTTATTTGTCCAGCAAAGGCAACCCACAATCATTCGTGTGAGAAGCAGTTGTTCTTGGGGAATATGGTAACCTTAGAATGCTAAAAGAAGGTGTTACTTCCGAGACTGAAATTTCAGAAAGTTGGGGAACATTGAATTTACTCTGTGTGCGAACTAGAGGCCGTAGTTGCCACTTGTTACAGAAATGGTAGATTGACAGATGTAGCAAAGCCTGAATTGCAGGGCAGTGGGTTATTGATTAATGGCACTGGATGTGAAATAGTGGGGAAGCATTTTCACCTACCAGCTACTTTCACGGGTACAACAATGATTAACGTGACACAGCCTATCTTGTATTATCCAGAGGCACCACCACACATATTGCCTCGCCAGAACCTAATGTTTATTAACGATCCCACATTGCTACAATCTTTAGACAGCCTGATTATCTTGGAAAAAAAGCAATCTCAGTTAATCAACTACTGCAGCACGTGCAGCAATATCGGGAGAAATGTAAACAAAACACAATTATATTTGGTGTGACAACGACTAGCATAATCTTAGTTCTAGTGTTTATTTGTGCAACTTACTTTTGTATATGGAAAAAGATGTCTCGTTCTGAAATAACAACCATACATCAAATACCTATGGGATGGATCGGGAATAGTGGAACGTAATATAAACAGATAACCAATGATAAGATTGGAATCACTATTAAGTGTAAATAGATTATTAGCGGATAAGAAAAGTTTGACAGTGTTGAAGGAGTAGTTATAAGATACCTGTAGAGTATAAGGAAGTATGGCGTGCACAACCAGTAAGTCCAGAATTGTAAAATTCGGAACGAATTTTCTTAAAGGAGGGGGATGTGTAGTGTCGCGGAATAGTAAAGAGTTGGAAACGTGGAATATTGTCAAAGTTTTGTTGCCTATGTCAAGAGCCAGAGGCAGTAGGTTAGCCAAGTGGTAAGAGGATTGCACATATATCAGAATGTGTCGTCACGCAGGGGCAATGGCCAGGTTACACACAACAGGCGTGAGAGAATTGCTTAGCGCGCGGGTTTGCGTTAGACGGAGACTTTCGTAGAGTGGAAGACAGAGGTATAGAGTCAGCTGTACTGCATTTCACAACTTTGCGTGAGTCTGCCATAACAACATGTAACTCTGTCACAAGAACACCTAAGGGGTGAGTACAACAGATGAATCAGCAGTATAAGTAGAACGAATGCATTCATTACAAACGAGCATGATGTCAGGTCATCGCTCATGCTTCCTTCAAATACGCCAGCTTTGATAGCAACAAGGCACTCGCAGTTAGACTTGCAGTTAGATGTGTACTGTGTCGCTGCATAACACTCAGCTTGGTAATCGCCATGTTAATCTTTATTAAGGAGATGTTGCAGTAAGGGCGGCCCATCCAGCAGGAGACGTGAGGGGACAGTACCAGCTCTGTTCCTCTCTGCTGCCGCTGTCAATCATCAACCCAGGATTAGCAGACATCACGGCAGACTCGCTCACCGCCAATGCTGATCACATCAGTGAGCCGTCGTTGAGATCGTGCGAGGCCTAGGCCCTGTGCGTCCGCCATCACAACCGGGTGAGCCGACGACGCTGGGGGACTGCAGCCCGTTCCACCCGTCCACTGCGGACGAGCCACCAGGAGGTGCAGGGAAAAAGACGGGGTGGGAAAGAGTACACTCCACACTATGAGAACACCTCTCATGCCAACAGCACTGGGTCTCCAACCCGGAGCCTCCTATACACAACAGCTTGCTGTCTGCAGCCGTGCCGGCCGGCCAGCTGGGCGCCACTAGCCACGCGCGGCCGAAGTACGAAGTGAGGACATTCCTTCGCTATGTCACAGCACGCGGCGCTGCACTAGTAAGACTGTGCGGCCCGGAGCTGGTGTCATCGCTAGGAGTCAGCGAGGACTCGGGGAAGGTCGTTGATATCACCAAGCCACATTGTACTCGGCAGGAATGAAGGTGTTATGAATTAATAATGTTTCTTTGCCGTTTCTGACGCGTCCACAGTCATTTCCTAGCATCCTGACAACTGGAGAGATCACTGCTCGGCCTCCAGTCCACCATAGGCGACCGGGACCACCGGGGCGCCTACAGATATGCCACGCCGCAATCCGTGCTGTGCAAAACGGATATTTGCCACGTGGCGGGAACTGCTTCGTTCACAGGTCTGCCTCCTCAGCATCCGACCACGCCCGCGCCTGCCTCGGTGCAGCATCGGCACATGCCTTCCTACTTCGATACCTCAACCTGCAACAGGAACAAGAACTTGTTATCTGTGCCTGACCTCCGCCTCCGTCCCACTGCTACGCTTCAGTGTTTAGTGCCACGACATTCACCTTATCCGCACACCTTTTTGAGTGGAGTGACTATGAACAGTGAACATTCACACATTCTGTCCCACGTTCGACATCATTTCCCACACTGTGCTTCTGCACAGTCCGCCCCTCCGCAGCCTCCCTGCAACACAGGTGGCCCCAGCTCTGATCATATGTCGAGCTTTCCGCGGACTAACTCACATTCTCAAATTTTGAACTTTTTCTCACCTGTCGTCCCCCCGCCGGCTCCAGTCGAGCATCCGCTACCATTCTCGGCACATCTCGGTGCCTCGTCCGTGTCGGTCTTCTGCGTCAAATCAATCCGAACACACCCGCAACATGTTGAGCTTCCGCAACCACAATAGACACATTGCGGTGTCTCACCCACGTTGGTCTACCACGTCGAGATGGATCGTGCTCAACCACAACGTGTCACCTTCATGCTGCCACCAGAACAGCCGTCGTTGCCACATCCCCTGGAGGCACACTCTCCTGGAATACTACAGCAACAACAGCTCGATTCAGGCAGTGCCTCGATGAACTCAACTCAACCTGTTCTTCCGAACATTCTATAACACTTACCGATGCTGCCACCGTTTGATCCTGACAGAGTTTACCAATGCTGCCGCTGTTTAATCCCGACAGAGCAACAACCTGTTTCAAAATTGTGGACTAAGTGTTCAACTATTACCAACTCGATGAGTCAACCATGTTTCTGTGACTCATCACCCACCTGCACGACCAGGAGGACTTGATTGCTGACCGTGTCGATGCTCCGGACTCATCTACCCGGTACACTCTAGCCAAAAAGACAGTTCTACGTCAGCTTGCACGATCAACTGAGGCAGCAATACGGCAAATGTTCCTCATCGAGCAACTAGGCAATGACAAACCTTCACAGCTCTGGAGATGGCTACGTGCCTTGATCAGCACCGATCTATTCTCTGACACAGCTCTCCTCGCCATCTGGTCAGATAAACTATATCATCACATCCGCTTTGTCTTGGCTCAAAGGTCTCCTGAACCTGTTGAGCAAAGAATGACAATTGCTGACAAGCTACACAATGCATCACTGCTGTGTTTCGCCACCCATTGCCTATCTGACAAGTCTCAGGTTCAGGCTCATCGCCCTGTGGCCAGATGCGGAAAGTGCAGCACTGTGCCGACCATTCCGCTTGCTCCGGGAAGCAGTAAACAAGCAGCTGGGACACCACTGGCTCCGCCCACGGTCACGCCCCCTGTGGCCACCAAACCTCTGCCACCGCCACTGGCAATAAACATTCGCCCCCCCCCCCCCCTCCCCCCCGGTGACACATCAGTCCGGGCTCATCTCATCCGTACATGCTCATCTCTGTCGAAGACGTTACAAGAAACCAAGCACAAGTGCCTTGTTGAGCTTGAACACGTCGCTCACCTACGCAAGGAAAACTTCAGTCTCTGCTTCCAGCTCCACCTCCCGTGCCGCTGGCAACATATCCGTCATCACCAACGAAATGGTTCACAAGCTTTGCCTCACGCCAGGTCCCCCGATCTCCAGTAAACCACGTTGACTTTGTCCCAAGCATCTCTCCGACCTTAAAAATCAGATATCTGAACTACTAAGCTCTGGCATCATTGAACCCTCTGCCAGTAGCTGGTCTACGCCCATACATATGACACCCGAGAAAGACGGGTCCTGGCACATGTGTGGAGACTACCGTCAACTAAACGCACAAACAGTTATGGACACCTACCCCATACCCAACATTGCCTACTTTATCAGTTCCCTCGCAGGTGCGACCACGTTCTCTGTCATTGATTGCAAACGGACCTACCACCAGATCCCCATGGCATCTGAAGACATCGAGAAGACAGCAATCACCACCCCAATCGGTCTGAAAAACGCAACCCAGACCTGGCAACGCTTCATCAACGAAGTGCTATTCGACCTAAAATTCTGCTTTGCATATCTTGATGACATTCTTTTGTTCAGCTCCTCCATCGAGGACAACATTCAACATGTGCAAACTGTTATGAACACTCTCGTGGCAGCAGGCATAGAGACCAACCAGGACAAATTGCAGCTACATCAACCCGCTGTCACTTTTCTTGGTTTTGGGGTCTCTGCTGACGGCATTTCACTGCCCCCAGAGAAAGTACATACAATACTAAACCTACCCAGACCTTCGACATTCAAAGAGCTAAGGCACTTTCTGGGGACAGTTAATTATTATCACCGACATCTACCTTGGGCTGCAGAGATTAAGGCTCCACTGATGGACGCCTTGGCAGGCACCAACACTTCTGGATCTCGACCTGTTCGATGGACCCCTGTTATGAATGACTCTTTCACTGTCCTCAAAAATCTTCTTACTGAGGCCTGCACCATCACGCATCCTCATCCCAATGTGCCGCTTTTCATCACCACAGACGCAAGCGATACTGCCATCGGCGCTGTCCTTAGCCAGACAATTGACAGCCAAACTTCACCTCTGCAGTTCTTTTCGTGCAAGCTCACCAATGCACAAAGGAAATATTCCACGTTTGACAGGGAGTTGCTCACTGTCTACAAAGCAATTAAGTATTTTAAGACTGACGTTGAGGGACGCCCTTTCTATGTTTTAGCGGACCACAAACCCCTGGCTGTGGCCATTACAAACCCGCCAGCTGACCCGCCTCCTCGCCGCTTCAGATACATAGACTTCATATCTCAGTTCATCATCGATGTCAGACACATAAAGGGTGCTGACAATATAGTTGCTGATTTCCTTTCATGAGTTGACGCCGTCCATTTGCTGTTAGACCTCTCTGAACTACCTAACCTCCAACCCGCCAACGAGGAAACACAAAACCTTATTTCAGACTCTACTTCTTCACTATACTTCATCCTCACCACCTTCCATGGCATTTCTGGTGCGACAAAAGTGCAGGCACATTACACCACCTCATCCCAACCACGCTCCGTCGAGCTGTCTTCAATGCATTGCATAATTTAGCCCACTCCAGTGTTTGTGCATCCGCCCACCTCGTAGCAGAGCGCTTTGTGTTGAGAAATGTCAACAAGGACTGCCAGCATTGGGCACGCTCATACATTGCGTTGCAATGCTGCAAAGTACACAAGCACACTTCACTCCACTCGGCGCCTTTTTGATCCCTCCTGGGCGTTTCCAGCATATTCACATTGACATTGTCACCCCTCTCTCCCCCTCTAACAGCTTTCATTATGTTCTCTCGTCTATCAACCAAACAACTCGCTGGGTCAAGGCTGTCCCCCTCCCCAATATTACGGTAGAAACTGTTGCTCGAGCTTTCGTTGAGTCATGGGTATTGTGTTTCAGATGTCCAGCTATCATCACGAATGACCAGGGCAGACAATTTGAGTCGGCCCTGTTCAACGGAATTTGTAACATTTGCGGCATCCGGCGCATCCGTACCACAGCATATCACCCGCAAAGTAACGGGCTAGTCGAGCACTGGCAGCGCACTCTCAAGGCAGCTCTTCGATGCCACGACTCTCTGTGGAGGGAGGCCCTTCCCCTTGTGCTACTTGGCATTTGTGCGATCTATAAGGAAGACCTCAAAGGCACAATAGCCAAGTTCGTATACGGCCAGAACATTGTTCTCCCTGGCGAACTTGTGAGCCCTTCCACTTCTCTCCCTCAGTCTGACTTACCTTCCTTCATGGACCGCGTCAGACGCCACTTCATCAACCTCCATATTCCTCCGCCTACCAAGCATTCCCGACCTAAGATTCACATCCCAAAATCTCTGAACAATTGTGAGTATGTCATGCTCCGAGGTGACACTGTCTGTGCTCCCCTCCAACCTCCATATACCGGCCCGTACTGAGTTCTCCAGCGCTCAGCTAACACCTATGACATCCAAATGAAAGATTCAGCTGTTACAGTCTCTCTCAACAGACTTAAGCCTGCTCATGTCAAGCCTTCTTCTACCCCCCTTCAGGCCACGACCACACAACTCACTGTTGTGGCTCACAACGCTCTGACCACTCCCTCCACGTCAGACTCACACACTCGATGGAGTGACTTCCAGCTCCAATCATCGAGCTCTCCTCCGACCTCGCCCTCTACGCCGGACTCACACACTCAGTCGAGTGACCACATGCTCCCCATGTCGAGCTTACCTACAATCTTGCCCTCGCCACTGGTCCCTCCGCCGGTCCCTTTGACCTCTCCACCATCGCCTGCCTCGCCCTGTCGAGGTTTCTCACGCCCCCCGTCTTGAACGTGCCTTCGCTCGAGGTGTTTGTGCCTGTCCCCCTGGACGTAATCCACAACATCTCAATAATACTGCATGATTATACACTGTTTGTCATGTGTTTCTCTTCATCCAGTGCTCATCACACAACCTCCGCCATTCCCTGCCACCTGGTGAAATGTGTTCCCCTCCCCACCTGTCGTCGACCTGGACTTGCTTCGTGTGTTTGCCACTCCCACTGGAGACATTGTCGTCGTCATTCCGTTCCACCCACAAACCGCCAGCCTACCTGTTGGTGCATGACAAGCACGCCCAGTACGACGCCCGGCTCGCTTCAATGACTTCCAGGTTCGGTGGCCAAACCTTCCTTCATGACATCTACCCACACAACTCCCCAATGATGCTGTTGAGCTGACCGTGGACCATCCCTGCCAATGCCGTAGTCACCCCCCCCCCCCCCCCCCGGCTTCTCAAGAGTACTCCAGTACTCCAGTACTCCATACTGTGGGGGGGGGGGGGGGGGGGGGGGGTATGTGGCGCCAATGAAATCGACACCAACATCGATATGCATTCATCTTAGGCATTATCTTTGGCTGTTCCACCACGTTCAGTTCAGTTCTTTGTGATCCTTGTATGTGGTAAGGTTAATAAATGAACTATTGCTAAATGGGTGTGATTATTGGCGCAACCAACCCGGTAATCCTCCTCATACTCATTCTATTTCACTTATTAGCATCAATATATAGTTACTGGAATATATATTTATACACATGTATATAAATGTTAAATTGCAGTTGTATATCAGTCAAGTACTTGTACATACTAGTTGTAACGAAGCAGGGTTGCCCACTGCTATCCTGTTTTGGTTTTACACTCCTCCAGTAACTTAGTTAAGCAATGAACTTTTTTTTTTTTTTTCATTTTCACTACTCAGATTCCGACTACAGATTCTGTGGCCTTCAGCCTCATAGTACAGAATTCAGAAATAGTTTAAATAAAATTCCCCTTGTAAAATCTATTATTTCAGTACATTCTAATGTCCATTCTGAAAGTAATGAGCTAATTAGTTTTGTTGGAAATGCATCATATTAACAGTTATGAACAATGACGTATATTGTGCAATACATATTAAGTAAAATTCAAATGAGCTAATATAGCGAATTCAGCTATAAGACTGCATCCAAAAGAAAGCCTAAATTTTACTGATTCCAGCAAAGTGTTTAAATTAACCTAAAGTCTATTAGTTAAATAGATATTAAGACTTAAGATCTGTAGCCTGTATGACTTTCAGTGCCAATTGTGACCAAACTACCAAATAATTTCGAGATCTGTTTTGACACTTTTGCTGCCTTTATTTTTCTACATAAAATAACCCCAGTCTCAACTTTGTAAGTGCATTAATTAAAAATTAAGTAAATTTGGATATGTGAAAATTATTGTTCAAAAGGGCTGCCGTGGTTATAAGTCGGGAATTCCCATGGCGGATGCATAAGTTAGTTCCGCGTATTTAAATTGATACAGCTCACTCATGTTATTTTAAATAATAAAACCCAATAGTTAACTTCAAAACCATGATCATTTTAACCATGGGAAATTATAAACTATAATATATTAACAGAAATAGTCAAATATTCAAGCACTGGTCTATATAAGGTCCGAGCTGGTGCAGCTCTAGTTAGTTCTCGGTCAGATTCTCTTGGAGCAAAAGTGCGGCAAGTTGGTTAATTTTTCGGTAATTGTAATTGTGAACTTTGTTAATGACTGGAAGTTTTTGACCTACCTAATGTGACGATTGAGTGTAAGAGGCCTGGTCACATGAATATTGTGTGGGCGAGTGATGACAAATAAATCGCACTGTGGTTGACATAAATGTTCAACAATGAATACGATCTTGACTTTTGATTTTGGAAAACTTAACCTAGGATCCTGGTTTCTTAATTTCAGTGTGATTTTGGTGAGACAGACGCAGCTACCGGGAAGACATTACTTAATAAGCAAAGCAAAGTTCCTACTGGGTGAGGAAATGCACTAATAAATGAGGATACAGCTCCGCATGTTACATAGTTACATACATTTATGGTTTTTGATAACTTATGGCTAGTTGAAGCAAGATACTCATATATTTATTTACGTGTACATAATTGCAGAATTCTAATAGTATGATTATTACATACATTTACCCAAAGCTCATTTCTTGGAAATCAGTCTCTATGAGTTCATCAACTATATAAAATTATTGCACTTTTAGCAAAGTTTCTAATACTTTCTTGTACTTGTGTAAGGGAATCAAGTGGGCTGTTTTTGGCAATTTGTTGAAGAATTTAAGGATCATGTGTTTGTGGTTATTGTGTGTGAGAGAAAGTCTTGAGAATGGTAAACCTATCATGTGGCATTTCTTGTGTTGAACCAGTGAACACTATTTCTTAGCCTAAGTTTGTTTAAGTTTTCTTTAGCATAAATTAGACAACCATTGATGTAAAGGCTGGGGTTTGTAAGTATGTTGAGTGTTCAGAAATGACTTCTGCAGTTTCTCTGGAGGCAAAGCTAGAATACATCTAAAGGCTTTCTTCTGCCATTGAAAAATGTAAACTGGCTCTGGTGCATTTCCCCACAACAGTATTTCATATTGTAGATGGAAGTGGAATAAGGTGTAATAAGAGTAGAGTAGCTGATTCTCACTGATATTTTATCTTGATTTATATTAACAAACATAAAATTCTTGCCGATTTGCTATTTAAGTAATTTATGTGTCCTTTCCATGGTAGTCCTTTATCAATCGCAAGTCCAAATAATTTCACAATCTTATCTGAGACTTCATTGCTATGAGGTTTAAATAAAGTTCTTATGTTTTGTTTTGCTAATGGACAGCTGGTTGACTAGACACCAGTGATCAGTCATACCGATAATTTCTCTATTGTAACCTTGAACACTTTGTAAGTTTATACTGGTTGTTATCAGTGTGATGTTATCAACATACAATACATTCCTACATGGTATGTGACTTGAGAAATCATTTATATACACGAAGAAGAGGAAAGGTCCAGAAACCAATACCTGTAGTATTCCATGTTTTATTTTCAACAACCGTGATGCCTGGCTATTTTGATATACTAACTGTAGTCTGTCAGACAGGGAGGTTCTAAATATATACTGCTCACCATTAAAATTGCTATGCCAAGAAGAAATGCAGATGATATACGGGTATAATTGGACAAATATATTATACAATAACTGACATGTGATTACATTTTCACGCAATTTGGGTGTATAGATCCTGAGAAATCAGTACCCAGAACAACCACCTCTGGCCGTAATAAAAACCTTGATACACCTGGATATTGAGTCAAACAGAGCTTGGATGATGTGTACAGGTACAGCTGCCCATGCAGCTTCAACACGATACCACAGTTTATCAAGAGTAATGACTGGCGTATTGTGACGAGCCAGTTGCTCGGCCACCATTTGCCAGACGTTTTCAATTGGTGAGAGATCTGGAGAATGTGCTGGCAAGGGCAGCAGTCAAACATTTTCTGTATCCAGAAAGGCCCGTACAGGACCTGCAACATGCGGTCATGCATTATCCTGCTGAAATGTAGGGTTTTGCAGGGATCGAATGAAGGGTAGAGCCACGGGTTGTAACACATCTGAAATGTAATGTCCAGTGTTCAAAGTGCCATCAATGCGAACAAGAGGTGACCGAGATGTGTAACCAATGGCACCCGATACCATAACGCCAGGTGAAATTCCAGTATGGCAATGACGAATACACGAAAACACATTTTGCCATTCGTGCGCCTAGGTTCGTCATTGAGTACACCATCGCAGGCGCTCCTGTCTGTGATGCAGCATCAAGGGTAACTGCAGCCATGGTCTCCGAGCTGATAGTCCATGCTGCTGCAAATTCGTCAAACTGTTCGTGCAGATGGTTGTTGTCTTGCAAACGTCCCCGTATGTTGACTCAGGGATCTAGATGTGCCTGCACGGTGCGTTACAGCCATGTGGATAAGATGCCTGTCATCTCGACTGCTAGTGATATGAGGCCATTGGGATCCAGCATGGTGTTCCATATTACCCTCCTGAACCCACCGATTCCATATTTCGCTAACAGTCATTGGATCTCGACCAACACGAGCAACAATGTCGCGATATGATAAACTGCAATCGCGATAGGCTACAATCCGACCTTTAACAAAGTCGGAAACGTGATGGTATGCATTTGTCCTCCTTACACGAGACATCACAACAACGCTTCACCAGGCAACGCCGGTCAGCTGCTGTTTGTGTATGAGAAATCGGCTGGAAACTTTCCTCATGTCAGCACGTTGTAGGTGTCGCCACCAGTGCCGACCTTGTGTGAATGATCTGAAAACCTAATCATTTGCATATAGCAGCATCTTCTTCCTGTCGGTTAAATTTCACATCTGTAGCACGTCATCTTCGTGGTGCAGCAATTTTAATGGCCAGTAGTGTAGTTGATGATTCATCTCTAATGTCACAGTGAGATAAGTTTTATTAATATAGTCTCATGTGACAGTGAGCCAAAGGCTTTGCTGAAGTCTGTAGGCATAGTGCTGTAACATATCTCTTTCCAACACCTTCATGTATTATATCTAGCAGATTTCTTACTGCTTTTGCTGTTGACAGGTCTTATCTAAAGCCAAACTGGTTTGTATTCAGTAACATGTTATTTTCAGTGTAGTCATTTGTTCATTTATGTATGCAGCTTCTTAATATTTGTGATACAATTAGAACAATTGATATAGATTTATAATTACTGGGGAGTTGTCTTCCTATTTTCTTAAACGTCAGGAGGGAAAACACTGTAGCCACAATTCTGTTGACTAGATAAAGCAATGGCATTTATATTTCATTTGATATGCTCTTTATGACAAAATTACTCATTCCATAACAGTTCTTTGTTTTAGAATTTCTGAGCTTGTTAATTGATTTGCTAATATTGTGGAGAGTCATTTTAGACCATGAGAATATATACCTGGGATGCGACTGAGTGAGGTGTCAGAACACATTGCCCTCCTCTCAAGAATTTATGGGAATTAGGTAACCTGTGTGTGCAGATGTGTTAATATATGTATATTTGGTAGAAGTGTCTCAGTGACTGTGTTGTTGTTGCAGCTTAAATGATTACTGCCTGTACAGCTGGATGTTGGTGCAGTGGCAGAGTGTTGCATGCTCTTATGCATCCTAATACCTTCTTCATCATGCCAATGTTAGGGTCTGAATCCACTGTCTTCCAGGGGAACAGCTGCTTGGCACCTGTACTGTGGGATGGAGACAAGCTTGTGGCGGCTCCATTATGCTCTGGGGAACACTCACATAGGCATCCATGGATCCAGTGGAGCTTGTGCATGGCACCATGTTGGCCAAGGAGTATCGTGTGCTGGTTGCAGACATGTACACCTCTTCATGATGATCATGTTTTACGACAGCAGTGGCATTTTTCAGCCAAGATCATGTGCCGTGTCACAAGGTCAGGAGTGTGATGGTGTGGTTTGAGGAACACAGTGGTGAGTTCTGATTGATGTGCTGGGCAACCAACTTGCCAGATCTGAATCCAATCAAACACATCTGGGGTATGATTGAATGAGGTGTCAGAACTCATTTCCCCCCTCTCAAGAATTTATGGGAATTAGGTAACCTGTGTGTGCAGATGTGTTAATTCACTCCAGTGACCTACCAAGGTCTCATAGCTTCCATAACATAATGTGTTGCCGCTGTTATCCATGCCAAAGTTGGGACATACTGGCTATCGGGTAGGTGGTCATAATGTTCTGGCTGATCAGTGTATGTCAGCCTGTCATGTATTATTTTATTGTTCATTGCAAGGGCTCTTTGTATGTGAAAGTTTTCCTGTAATGATGACTGAAGAAGACACAGTTATAGTTGCAACAAGATATACAGAAACACATAACCAACACACAGTGAAAGTGAAGTGTTCAATTGACAGGTGTTCACAAATACCAAATATTGGGGATGCTGGTATACACAGGTGAGCTGAATACTACTCCAGGATGACATATTTGGAATAACAAGATCAAAATATCGTAAGCAGCACACCTTCTTTAATCACAGCAAGAGAATAACAAAAAAGTGTAATACAGTAACTAATTTGGAAACATTATATAACACAATTATTATATATATATATATATATATATATATATATATATATATATAATGGAAGGAAACATTCCACGTGGGAAAAATTATATATAAAAACAAAGATGAGGTGACTTACTGAACAAAAGCGCTGGCAGGTCGATAGACACACAAACAAACACAAACATACACACAAAATTCAAGCTTTCGCAACAAACTGTTGCCTCATCAGGAAAGAGGGAAGGAGAGGGGAAGACGAAAGGAAGTGGGTTTTAAGGGAGAGGGTAAGGAGTCATTCCAATCCCGGGAGCGGAAAGACTTACCTTAGGGGGAAAATAGGACAGGTATACACTCGCACACACGCACATATCCAACCACAATACAATGGTTGGATATGTGCGTGTGTGCGAGTGTATACCTGTCCTATTTTCCCCCTAAGGTAAGTCTTTCCGCTCCCGGGATTGGAATGACTCCTTACCCTCTCCCTTAAAACCCACTTCCTTTCGTCTTCTCCTCTCCTTCCCACAATTATTATATACTTATAACAAACTTATATTACAGGTCACTGAAGAGGCTTCATTCATTCTAAAAAAAAACTAAAGGGGATAGAGGGAGAGAGAGAGAGAGAGAGAGAGAGAGAGAGAGAGAGAGAGAGAGAGAGAAGGAATTATCTGAATTGGATGGAAGTCAGTAGATACAATGTGCATGTCTCCCACCACTGTCCAGGACATCTCCAGACCGGCTGGTCATTGGGGTTCATTTTGAAGTAGGACTTATCACTGAAGACAATTCTACTCCAGTCAATAAGATTTCAAGCCAAATATACCTAACACCACTGCAAATGTGCTTGTTGGTGCATGAAAGTCAATCGTAGTCAGTGTAAGGAACAATGCCAGTTTGCCCCCTTTCTGAGAGCTACCTGTTAATGGTCTTTGTAGTCACTGAAGCACCAGTTGCCCATTGAACCAATGATAATGGTGACTCTGGGGCTCCACATGTCTCTCTGATGACTGCTCAGTCCTCACATTCTGTTGTCTCTGTAGGTCCACTGCTTCCTTCTTGACACTATATTTGGCCATGGTTCATTCATCTTGCCAACATCACCAAATAATGGCATTGCTTCTATTCAAATGTCAAGTGATTTGCCAATTATTCCAGCTGGGTTCCTTTAGCCCAGCAAGGCATAGTTATTATCCAACTAAGAACACAGAATGAAATTTGCAGACTTTATACCCTGGCATGAACTTGCCTCGATTTGCTATGCTAGCCAGCTGCATGGTGAAACTGCACTGCAGCATTACATGTTCATCTAATGGCTGCCAAAGTTTACAGTTTTGCAACTTCCATCAATACCTGTGTGACAATCAGTTTGTGACCAGTAATCATAATCCCTTGTGGTGCATCATTTCTATTTCTCTATATTTTCCTGTAGCTGCATAGACATACAACAACTCCAGGTGTATGAATGCAACTAAGGAATGACAAGAAACATAAAAATGATGATATTACAGAAATGTCAGTTATTTCCCAGCATTTCCCTTCAAATTATACACCTGTTTCAAGAATATCAGCCTCAGATTCCATAAGATCGTGTAAGACATCAAATTCAATCAGACTTCCAAAATAAACAACAGAATTCCACAATAGATGATTCAGGATGGAATAATGAGAAGATTAAGAAAAGGATCGATTGCTACTCAGACATAACAAAAAGACTGTTAAAAGTGTGAGCTTTTGGCCAAAAGGACTTCCTCTAAAGTAGACAACACACATCCATTCACACAAGCACAACTCAGACACACATACATGTGATCACTGTCTCTCGCCACTGAGGCCAGAATATGAGTAACTGTGCATGATGGGAGAAGCACTGTGTGTGGTGAGAGCAAAGAGGACACTGGGTCGGGGAGGGGGAGTGATAATAAGGTAGGGGTTGGTGTCAGGGAAGTGCTGCTTGTGGGAGCGTACAGGGGCAGTGTAGTGCAGTTAGGTGCAGGCAGGAGGTTTGACGGAGGAGGGGGGAGGTAGTGGGAAAGAAGAGAAGTGCAAAAGAGGAAGAGGCAAAAAGAGTGTGGGTGCATTGGTGGAACAGAAGGCTGTGCTGTGCTAGAGTGGGAGCAGGGAATGGGATAGGTAGGCAAAGGGCAGGGCCTAAGGAAGTTTGAGGCAAGGAGGGTTACAGAAACATGGGATATATTGCTGGGAGTATTCCACCTGCACAGTTCAGAAAAGCTGGTGTTGGTAGGAAGGATCCAGGTGGCACAGACTGTGGAGCTGTCATTGAAGTAGAGAACATTGTGTTTGGCAGCATGTTCAGCAACTGGATGGTCCAGCTGTCTATTGGCCACAGTCAGTTGGTGGCCATTCACATGGACAAACTGCGTGTTGGTTGTCATCCCCATGTAGAATGACAGTGGTTGCAGTTTAGCTTGCAGATCTCATAGGTGCTTTCACATGCAGCCCAGCCTTTGATGGGATAAGTGATGCCCTGCCTTTGATGAGATAGCTGATGCTTGTGACAGGACTGGAGCAGGTGGTGGTGGGAGGATGTATTGGATAGATGGTGGTAAGAGGATGTATGGGATAGGTATTGCATTTAGGTCTATTGCAGGGATATGAGCCATGAGTCAAGTTGTTGGGAGGATGGGTGGAGAAGGTATGGATGAGGATGTTGTTTAGTTTCGGTGGGCAATGTAATACCGCTGTGATGGGGGTGGGGAGGATAGGTGGTATGATATTCCTCTTCTCAGGGTATGATGACAGATAATCGAAACCCTGGCACAGAATGTATTTCAGTTGCTCCAGTCTTGGGTGGTAATGAGTCACAAAGGATGCTCTCCTTTGTGGCCAGATGGTGGTGGGACTTTTGAAAAAGGGTGGTGATTAATAGATAAGGCATGGGAGTGGTTTCTGTTCCAGGTTGGGAGGGTAATATCGGTTTGTGAAAACTTCCACCTCAGATACGGCTATGTCAGTACCTCTGTCCGTATCAACCCTACCAATTATCGGGAATACTTCTACTTCAACAGCTGCCACCCATTCCACACCAAGAATTCCCTTCCATATAGCCTAGTCTCCCATGGTTGTTGCATCTGTAGAGATGAGATATCCCTTTCCAAATATACCAAGGGTCTCATTGAGGCCTTCGCAAACTACAATTACTTTCCCAAACTCATATAGAAACAGATCTCCCAAGCCTTATCTGTCCAGTCATCCACCACCTCCAAATGTCCCACCATTTGGCCACAAAGGAGCATTCTCTCATGACTCAGTACTACTCAGGACTGAAGTAACTGAATCACATTCTCTGTCAGTGTTTCAACTATCTCTCTTCATGCCCTGAAATTAGGAGTGTCATACCCACTATCTTTCCCACCCCTCCAACAGGATATTCCACTGCCCACCAAATCTACACAATATCCTCATCCATCCGTACTCCCCCTTCCCCCCCCCCCCCCCCCCCCCCCACTCCCAACCCCTCACCTCATGCCTCACATCTCTGCAACAGATCTATAGACCTAGATGTAAGACCTGTCCCATACATCCTCCCACTACCACCACCTACTCGAGCCTGCTCACAAGCATCACCAATCCCATCAAAGGCAGAGCTACCTCTGAAAGTAGTTAGGTGATCTACTAGCTAAGATGCAACCACTGTGCTGCATTCTATGTGGGCATGACAGCCAGCAAACTGTTTGTCCACATGAATGGCCACTGACAAACTGTGGCCAAGAGACAGCTGGACCGAGCATGAAACCCAACACAATGTTCTCTATTGCAATCACTGCTTCACAGTCTTTGCTACTTGACTCCTTCCTATGAACACCAGGTTTTCTGAACTGTGCAGTTGCAAACTCTCCCTGCAATATATGCTATATTCCTGTAACCCTCCTAACCTCAACCTTTGTTAGTCCCTGCCCTTCACCCACCTACCCCCTTCGCTGCTCCCACTCTAGTACTACATAGCCTTCTGTTCTGCCAATGCACCCACGGTCTTTTTTCTTCTCCTCTATTCCTCTCCTTTTCTGCTCCCCTCCCACTCCCCCCCCCCCCCCCCCCCCCAATCTACCTGCCCTACCCTGTCCCCGCCATGTCCCTCCATGCTCCCACAAGCAGCACTTTATTGTCCACCACACCCTACCCTGCTACTTACTACAGACACAGTAAAACTATTTGAAGAGAACCCACTGACTTACAACAAACAACCCCAGATAATGGTAGAGAAATAGTGAAAACCCTTAAAGTAATCACATCTCAAGATTACTTTCAGTTTCAAAGGAACATTACTTACAAAAAGATGTACTTCAAATAAGATCCCCAATATCAGGAATATTGCCAAACATATTCATCAATCTTGTAGAAAATGCTCACAATAATCGCCAAGAAAGGATACAGTATAGTATACTGGTGCAGAGTTGGGGATGATATAATCTGTATGATAGATGAAGCAGCAGAGAAGATAAATTAACTTCATGCAGACATAAACAATATACATAAAAATATCCAATTCACCATGGGAAAAAGCACAACAACAAATACACTTCTTGGACATAGCAATAAAGAGAGACAGCTATAAGCACACATTTAACATTTACAGAACAGCAGCATTTATGCATGCTACACCAAACAACCCATAAAACCACAGACTTGTAGCTTGCCAACACATGCTACACAGACTGAATAAAGTCCCACTCAGAAGAGCAGATTATGAATAAGAATGAGGAACAATGCAACTCATAACCATAAACTATATATATGAACAGCAACGCTCATGACATGACTAACAAAAAGTAATGGCACACTTTAACATGAAAACACAAATCAACACACAGACTAGCAAATGTAATAAAGAAATTAGGATTGCACATAACATACAGAACATGAAACACACTCAATTCACATTTAAAATATGTTTTGTTGTTGTCAAAGAACTGTAGATTCTACATAAACCATCAAAACTGCCACACATTTACTGAACTCATGTACACAAAATGTGTGTAGCTCCCATTTTGCCCTGTTCAAGCTCTAAATACCCTCCACTAGTGCGCTCTGCAATTAAATAGTGCCAGGAAATGCAGATAAAAATAATTTTCTCTGAAAAATGGAAATAATCATGGATAAACTCATCAGCTCAAGTGATTTTTATCATTTTAGCATGACAAGTGTACCTCGAAATATATCTGTCCACTCACAATCCCTTTTCATATGCCCAGTGGGGGGGGGGGGGGGGGGGAGGGGGTTAATCTGTCCTAATTCATATTGTAGGACAACCAGAAATGATTCTTAATAAGTTTGTGCTACAAACTTTCATTACTGTAGCAAATTCAAAATGAACATGTTCCATTCACTTGTTAACCCAATGCATGTTAGTGCTAACTAGGAAACAAATAACCAATTCAGTGAACACATATTGCAAACTATGAATATTTGACATATAGCACCGAAGCCCAGGCTTCCTGTAACCTGCAGTATTCTTTGCAGATTTTTGTAGTCTGCTTTCTATTAACTGTTTTAAGAAAGACAATTAATTCTGTAACTTTCCTATACTCTTGATGAAATTCTCATGCTATAATATTTTTCTGATACAAATCTGAACAATGAATAATAAATTCCTTTTCAGACCAACAAGGGGCCACATGAGTTAACAGCTACTGCAATAGATGAGCTCCAAAGAAATGATATCTCCCTCTCAAGGTATCACATACTTCAACAATTCTGTTTGCTACTGATAAAATGTGTGCTACTTCAGGCAAGTTGCATCAAGATGAGAAGAGATAATGTTTAATGTTGTGTAGCTATCATTGCTATCACTGAAAGATAACAATTGGTCAGATAAACTAATTCATTTAACTACTAAACGTATTCATTACAGTGTCTGGTTAGTTGGTAATTTCACATCAAGTGTGCAACATATTTCAGCCCTATTCATTAGCAGCTACAGGTAAGTGACCTAAAGATTTTTGTAAGTTATTATTAAAAGCATTTTATTTCATATAATGTTCACCCTAATTATCTTCCATTACTTTTCTTTCTGCAGTCATGGGCATTACTTACCATAAAATATTAGCAAACTATTGTATTTCTTGTCTACGTTACACAAGCAATTTCTTAAATGTGTGGAATAATGTGAGTTAGTGAAGGTGTAATATTATCACCAAACTCATATATAAGTCAATTACTTGCAAACACATAGGCCTTTGTAAATTGCTACACATGCAATACAGACATAATAGTTTGCTTACGGCACATTGATTTGAGTGTAAGGCATATGAATGGATCAAAGACATCCATCTTGTCCTTTGTCCAAAACTATGCAGATATTAAGCATTACTCGAGTCTTATGTATTTTAAACACAGCATTGAAGGCTTTACTGTCCACTGTTGACAGCACTATTGTTCGATGAAGTCTATGTCTTTATTGAGGCCAATTAAAACTACCAAGAAATCAAACAACTAAAAATCTGAAGTAGATAATGCAGTAGCAAGAATTTATTTTATATATTCTGTTGGACAGAAAAGATAAGGAGCTCTAAACTGAACTCATCTGATGGGTGAAAGAAATGGTACCCAGTGATAGCAGCAGATATACACAAATGAAAGATGATAAAAAGACTAGATTTCAGAACCAGTTGTTCTCTCATCTCAAAGTATGGTAGATAAGAATTACAGCAACTGAAATTATTTAGATGGAACACCCAGTTTTGTGAGGACAAATAGTGTAAAATGAAAAATCAACATCCTGAAACAATGATCCCACATGTTGAAGTCTTATCAATGTAATTATATAAGAAGAAAACACAGTTGAGAAAACAAATAAGTTGTGTGAGAGATTTTCTGGCCCTTCTGTATGTAAGTAGGCCTACTGACCAGCAAATCTCTCATATTTTGTTATCGTAATAATTTTATTAATACATGCCTTGTTTTCTGTAAATTCCACCATGAAAGAGATCCTTCAGGGATGAGCAACAATTAAAGTAGTACCTTAACAGGCAGAAGCAGCAATTGCTATTTGTGTAAATGATATTAAAAATAAATTAAATTAGTGCTAATCTACTCACACTGTTATTTATGTGGTTACTTTTACATTCTTTACAAATCAGGATATTATGTGTACTAGTAACAAAGCAGGTGCTTTGAAAAAAGATACTGCTTTTCCTTTTACACTACTCAGCTGCTGTTTCTATCTAGTAGGTCATACTAAGTATTTGCGCAGCTACACCAATCTGTGTTTCCTGCTTTGAATATTTTCAGAAATGTTTAATGTGAACATTATTATTAACTGAAACTACAGGTCTAAACAGCTATGACCACATTGTGTTGGAAAACAATTTCAGGATCCTTTACTTCTTCCTCTAGCAACACTTCTGTCTTACCATTGGTCATAGAGAGAATCATAAAAGGGTTGGTCATTATCTTAAGATATAGTGTTTGGTGTTACTTTGACCTATTACCACATAATGTCCCAACACACCTTCAATTATGCATTTTTGTTTTATTTCTCAAATATAAAAAGTAACATAGAGTTATTATTTTCTATGCATTTTGGATGAAGCGCAGACAATAAAAAAAAAAAAATCAGTGCCTATAATATGAATATGTAACTATTGTTACCACTAGAGCACAATAGGGCATATAGATCTGTAAAAGTTGGGACAGGTACTTTTTTCTACCAGTGACGTTGAAACTTGGTGTGTATGGATGCCAGTTTGTGGGGTTTCCTAAATCTCTCAACATGAATGTTGATGTTGGGATTGTCTACAGTATCACTACCATTTTCCTCTCCCATTCTTGTCCAATCCAAACTTGTACACCATCTCTGTTGACTTCATTGTCAACAGATTATCAAACTTCAATCTTTCAAAAATGCAAAGTACAGGCTGGGATAACATCAATATTATGAAACGGGTAGACTGCTAATCACCACACTGAGCAGGCGTTCAGTCATGGACAGGCATGTGTGCATGTGAGTTGTGCTTTTGTGAATGTGTATGTGTTTTCTATTCCCAAAAATTGCCTTTTGGCCGAAAGCTTCAATGTTCGCCAGTCTTTTCATTGTGCCTGTCTGCAACTCAGCATCTCCTTATGTGGTGACTAGCAGTCTTTACTTTTCATAATATTATTAGATCTCAGTCCATTTCACTTCCACCAGTACTATGAAAATGTTACAATTTCCTTGTCCCCAATGACTCCAAAACTGATACACATCTATTACCTCACTTCCACTATGTTGGTTGAATCTTTGAGAAGACTTACCACCCTCGTCCAGTATCATAATATGATGTCAAATAAATACAGTAGAGTCATTTCCCTCCATACTGCATCCATCGACACCACTAGGAAAGGATGACACTGCAGTCAGTCCATCTCTATTTGCCCCTTCAATGGGCATAACATGGAACCTGACCTTTTTCAATTGTGTGAGTACTATCCTTGCATGTGTGCATTTACTGGCCCAGTACAATATTTGATAGACATCTACTAGCCGGCCGGGGTGGCCGAGCGGTTCTAGGCGCTACAGTCTGGAACCGCGCGACCGCTATGGTCGCAGGTTCGAATCCTGCCTCGGGCATGGATGTGTGTGATGTCCTTAGGTTAGTTAGGTTTAAGTAGTTCTAAGTTCTAGGGGACTGATGGCCTCAGAAGTTAAGTCCCATTGTGCTCAGCACCAATTGAATCATCTACTCTTTCATCAAATCAGATACAGTTGTTGTAGGGCAAATAAATACAGTAGAGTTGTTTCCCTCCATACTGCATCCATTGACACCACTAGGAAAGGATGACAGTGCAGTCAGTTCAGCTCCATTTGCCCCTTTTTTGGGCATAACATGGAACCTGACCTTTTTCAATCATGTGAGTACTATCCTTGCATGTGTGCATTTACTGACTCAGTACAATATTTGATAGAACATCTACTCTTTCATCATATCAGAAACAGTTGTTGTAGCATCAATGTTTTCATATTCAGTACATGGGGTGCTCAACAATGTTGATGCTGCGATCTGTTGACTAAACAATGTCCGCAGTGTTGCTGGTGTGATAGCCACACAGGATGCCTTGATGGTTTCTCGTAGCATGTTCAGTGCAGCTGGTGTCCTTTTATAAACTCCATTTTTCAAGTTCCCCCATACGTAGAAGTCAAGAGCTGTGTGGTGTGGAGACAATGGTGGGTACTCAATAGCTCCTCTTTGACTTATCCATTATCCAGGTAGCTTTTCATCTAAGTAGGTTCTGACATCTCTGTGGTAGGGAGACAGAGTACTGTCTTGTTGTAGGTAAAATCTTTTATTTCCAGACACCTCTCATATGGCACGTAAAATTGATGTTTGCAGCATAAGAAGATACACTTCATCATTTATGTTACCTTCGAGGAAGAATGGGCCCATCAAACTGTGTGATGAAGACTACACCACACTTTAATACCCAGTAGATTAACATGTTTCCCCACATGAATGTGAGGATTTTCAGGAACCCAGTACATGCCGTTATGGTACTTTGCAGTACCATTTAGTCTGAATTGTGCCTCATCAGACCAGATAACTGTCACCGCAAATCTTTCATCCTCATGAAGCAAGCCTTCAAATTATTTGCAGTGATCTTGGAAAGCACTCTTTCCACTTTAAAGCCTTCAGAATTCATTGTACACATGATTGGCTTACGCTGCTTCACAGATTTTTGAGATGACATTGTGAAATGTTGCAACAGAGCAGCACTGGGGGGTTAACTTGTTGATGTTTTCTGTTGCCCAGACCTTTCTTTGTGCACATACTGAGCAGTACCATCAGCTTCAAATTTAATCCAAATATGATAAATTGTTGTGCATGTTGGTGGCTGAGTTCCGCAAACATGATGCTGTTGCTGTTATACCTCCATTGTATTTTCATACTTCATTTAATACGGCCTTGTATTGCTCAAACGCGAGTCTTATGTCACTCATTGCTGCACTCTCATCTGCTGGAAAATGTGCACCAAGATCTGTTGAGAAAACAATGGACTCCACTACCATACAAAACTGCAATCATATGTCAATTTGTTTGAAAGATATTAACTATCAAAGAGTGTCTATATTTTCATGTACTGCTCTGTATTTGAATAGTGTATAGAGACTATGCCTTTTGAAGAATGATTTATATTTTATTTTTTAATTTCTGATGATTATATTACAATATAGTTGTTTGATCACCAATATAATTTTTTATTTATCATCTCATTACACATTTCAGTATAACCATCATGAGATCTGTGGTACAAAACATACAATATAAGACAAGATAGTAGCAATGCGATGAAGCAGAGAAACATATTTGTCCTATATTGTATATTTATAAAGTACCACTTACTGGATGATGGTGTTATCCCAAAACACATAATGAAATGGTAAATAAAAAACTATGTTGGTGACCAAGACGAATGTATTACCATTCAGTGCTAAAGATGGTCACAGGTCTCTGCAGAAGCATGTGGTCTGAAGTGAATAAATAGCTAAATAAAATTTTTGGCGGTTATTAGTTTTCTGAAATCTTTCTGTGTTTATAAAAATTGTCACAGCAAAATACAAGGCCTTGGAAAAGGATACAATGGTTATTTGCAAATTGTTTTATATCTTAATATTTGTTTATTTTGATGTTGCTCATAACTGTAATCAAAGTGTAAATAAATTGTTTTTCTAGTCAAGTTCAATAGTTCTCAAATTACATCCTTTGTATTGTAGTTACAATATTCCTCTAGCATTTGGTTATTGTTGAAATGAGTCATTTGCATGGTGAATATGCATAAAAATGTGTCATTGCATTTTACATAAATGAAAATAATTTTCTGTTGCAACAAAATTCCACATGTCCTATGTCCTAATGGAAAATTGTCTTGTGTCACAACTATACTCAACTCTCACTAGTCCTTTATCATGATCCTGGTAAAAATAAATAGACTGGACTACATAAGCTAGCCCTGTAACTTGTACATCATTATAAATAATTAAAATTGAATGTGTACTGGCTCTGTAATTTTCTGTTAGTCATAGACAAATATTATTAATCCATGAAAAGATTTTTTGTGAGCCAAGAAAAATAATGACTATATGAACAACAATATTTCTGTGTGATGTATTAGTTACAGTTATGATTTTATGTTTTACTTATTTCTGGCAGATTTCAAGATGTTTCCATCTTTAGTGAAGAAAATGACTAAAAAAAAGCAGTTTGATGACACTAATATTTCTCAGAGTAGTCTAGCAAGAGTACTTACACTTTTTGATCTCATTGCACTGGGTGCTGGCAGCACACTTGGCCTTGGTGCATATGTCGTGTCTGGATCTGTGTCAAGAAATGAAGCTGGTCCAGCAATAGCAATCTCATTTTTCATTGCAGCTGTAGCATCATTGTTGGCAGGTAATTAAAAAAAATTACCATTATACTAAAAATTGATTCCATGATTTTATGAATACACAGGCAGCTCAGAATTAATCTATATTTCATTAAAAAGAACTTTAACAGATGTGGACTGAAGCCAAGTATAGATTATAAGCAACGTGGTTTCAGTTGCCTGAGACTGCAGTTGTGTGTTAGAGTTGCATTTGTGTGTGTGTGTGTGTGTGTGTGTGTGTGTGTGTGTGTGTGTGTGCGTGTCTGTGTCTGTGTGTGTGTGCACACTATGTGTGTCTATTGTTGATGAAGGCCCATGGCTGAAAGCTTTAATTGTGAGAATCTTTTTGTTGTGCCTCTCTGTAACTCAGCATCTCCACTATATGGTGAGTAGCAAATTTCCTCCTATCCAATTGCTACTGGTTGTTTATGAAGAACTTACAGAAGTTTACACTTCTTCTGGGACAATAGATGTAAAATCTTAATGAATTTCTCACTGTGCATAATGATCTAGAAGACTTTGAAAACTATTGAGTGTAATAAATGTTGCGTCTGAAGCATTTTTCAATGTACCTTACTCCCCTATGTGGTACAAAATTGGGAATGTATCAGGAAGTATTCATTCACACATCACATTCCAAAAATCCCATCATGAATGAGAGACTTCAGTTGTTCACAAACAGGTTCCATGGTGTAGCAACTACAGTTGCTGCTTGGCAACAGGTGGCTCATTGGTTTGACTTCTGTCTCTTACAATTAATTCTCAAATAACATTTGTGATTACTGGAAGATCTTGGGAGTAACTTTTTTTATCTTCATCCCTGCACCACCCTACCCCCTTTCACAGCTTACCCTCATTGTCAAATAGATAATTCCTTGATGCCTCAGGATGAGTCCTATTAATTGTTTCCTTCTTTTCATCAAGTTTTGCTATATTTCCCAATTTGATACAATACCTCCACATTAATTGACCAATCTACAAATATAATCATTAGATTTATCCTATTCCCTTCTAGTCTGAACTATTTATAGTCCCTGTTTCACTTCTGTATAAGGCTACACTTCAGACAAATGCTTTAAGGAAAGACTTCCTAACATTTAAAAATATGCCTCTTTCTCATAAATGTTTTTCTCACTATTTCCAGTCTACATTTCATATCCCTTATACTTCAGCCTTAATTAATAATACTGCTGCCCAAATAACAAATCTGATCCACTGCCCAAATAACAAATCTGATCCACTGCTTTTAGTATCTATTTTCCTAATGAAATCCCTTAGCATCACACAATTTAATTTGACTTCATTCCATTGTCCTTGTTTTATTTTTATTGATGTTCATGCTATAGTCTATATTCAAGGTACTATCCATTCTGTTCAACTATTCTTACAAATCTTATGCCATCTCTGACAAACAAAAATGTCATCAGCAGAGACTGAAGTTCTTATTTCTTCCTCCTGACCTTGATTCTTTCTCCAAATTTCTCCTTGGTTTCCTTAATACATTGTTCAATGTATGGATTGAATAGCTTTCAAATGTATGGTACCCATATGGGGTAGAAGTAACCGGAGATATTGAACATACACAGAGAAGAGCAGCACAGATGGTCACAGGTTTGTTTAATCTGTGGGTGAGTGTCACAGAGATACCAAAGGAACTGAATTTGCAGACTCTTCAAGCAGACATAGACTATCCTGAGAAAGTCTGTTAACAAAGTTTCGAGAAATGGCTTCAAATGACTGCTCTAAGGATGTACTACAACCACCCATGTATTGCTTACATAGGGATTGTGAGGATAAGATTAGATACCACACACACAGAGGCATTCAAACAATCATTCTTTCCATGCTCCATATGCTAATGTAAAAGGAAGAAACCCTAATAACTGGTACAATGGGGTGTACCCTCTGTCATGCACCTCCAGGGGGTTTCAGAGTATAGATGTAGCATTTAGAAACTTGTTTCTTCATCATGGGAGGGAGAGGAGGGAGGGAAAAATGGCAAAAGAAGCGAAAGTGGATGCAGGTCACTCACAACCTATGTTATGAGGCATTGTGGGGAAGATAAGCAAAGATTGAGTAAACAGCTTAAAATGAAGTCAAAGATAATTTATTGTAAGTAGTGTGCAAGCTTTGAAGCAAAGAAGATAGTCTGATACGTGTATATGAGATGAATAATATTAAGTAACAAGGGAAAGATAATGAATCACAAAGTAAATAATGAAAGCGGAATTGGGGGCAGATTGAAACACACACACACACACACACACACACACACACACACACAGAGAGAGAGAGAGAGAGAGAGAGAGAGAGAGAGAGAGAGAGAGTGGGAGCATATACATGCGCACCTATATCTATATACTACACACATGTGTGGAGAGAGGAGAAAAGGGTACAAAAATAAAAGAAATAAGTAAACGATCAAAGAGGAGACAAGAGCAGAGGTTAATGTAGGTTGAGTCATGGGGTGGGGGGGTGGATGGAAGGATTTGTTGTAGCACAAGTTCCATCTGTGTTCCTCCACTGAATATTGGGCATCCCCCATGCGGACAATTCGTTTGTCCCCATTCATGTGCTCAACAGTTTGGAGGTTGCCATACCAATGTAGAATGGCTTGCAATGAATGCATGTCGGCTGATAAATGATATGTTGTTTTGATATTTCACTTACGGCCTTGCCTTGAATGGTGTAAGTTTTATCAGGGGTGGGGCTAGAGGAGGTGGTAGTGGAGGGATGCATGGGGCAGGTTTTGCAGCACAGTCGGTAACAGTTGTAGAATCTTTTGAGTTGGGAAAGTGGTTGGAATGTTGTAGGGTCTGACAAAGATGTTGAGGACATTAAGAGAATGATGAAATACCACTTTGGGTGGCATAGGGAGGATATTGTGGAGGGATGATCTCATTTCAGGGCTTCAGCATAACTGTAGGGACATAGCACCTGCTACATACATCACACGAGCCATATGCATCCTCCCATGCAACACCATTCCTTCACAATTGCACAGATATGAAGTTGTGGTCCAACACATCCTTTCATCCCACCACTCCTAAACTCATCCTACATTAAACTCTGTTCCTGTCTCCTCTTTGATCATTTATTCATTTATCTGAGAGCTTAAAAGTGGAAGATAGGATAATATGTGAGACACTACTGAAACATCGCACACGAATAAGTAAGAGTGAAAAGCTAAGTACAGTGTTTGTAACAATGGTGGGGGGTGGATGGTGAAAAATAGACAGGTCAAAAAATGAAAGATGTTTAAAACTAAAATGGAATGAAGAAAGGAGTAGTTACTGTGTAGAAATACTGAGACAGAAGGATTTAATGTAAATTAAGGCCAGATCAGTGGTGAGAACCAAGGATATGTTGTAGCACTAGTTCCCCCCCCCCCCCCCCCCCCCCCCCCCCTGCAATGTTCTGAGACACTGGTGTCTGGGGGAAGAATCCAGATGTTGCATGTGGTGAAAAGGCATCAAGATCATGACTGTCATGTTGCAGAGCATGTTCTGCAACAGGGTATTGTGTGATGCTAGTATACACCCCTGTGTCTGTGCCCATTCATCCTAACTGATAACTGCATGGTAGTCGTGCCAGTGTAAAATGGCAAACAGTGTTTACATAACAGCTGGTGTATGACATTTGTCATTTCACAGGTGACTCTCCCTTTGGTAGTATATGTTTTGCCAGTTACAAGGCTGGTATAGGTGGTGGTATGAGGATGCATAGGGCAAGTCTTGCAGCAAGGACAGTCACAGGGGTAGGAGCCATAGGGTAGGGAGATGGGTGCAGAAGGAGAACAGGGTTGGACAAGGATATTGCAGAGCTTGGAAGGGTGATGAAAAACTATTCTATAAGTGTGGTGGGTTGAATCTCATACACAATGGGTCTCATTTCAGGGCATGATTTTAGGAAGTCGTGGCCTTGTCAAAGCAGCTATTAATACATTCAGGAACTGGATAATACTGAGTGACAAGTGATGTGCTCCGAAGTTGTTTTTTGGAGGGATCAGCAGTGCCAGGATTGGAAGTGATGGCACAGGAAACCTGCTTTTGAACTATGCTGCTGTGGTAATTATGTCCAGTGAAGGCTGAGGTGAGCAAGGTGGTGTATTGATGTAAAGACTGCATCCAAAGCAGGGTCTGAAGCTTTTCTTCAAATGCCAAGGCTATGTGGGAGGGAATGTTTGACATGGAAAGGATGGCAGCTGTCAAAATGTAAGTACTGTTGTTTGTAAGTAGGTTGAATGTAGAGAGAAGTGTGTAGTGACGATGGGATCAACATCAAGGGAAGTGGCATGGGATTTGAAATGGAACCATGTGAAATTTAATTTGGAGGAGATACTGAGAGGTTCCAGGAATTTTAACAAGTCAGCCTTATCATGAGTCCTTATGGTAAAGATGTCATCATTTTATCTAGACCAGACCAGGGACTGAAGCTTATGGATCCCAGGAAAGCCCGCTCCAAGTCACACATGAAAAGGCTGACATAGGAAGGAGCCATCCTGGTTCCCATGGCTGTACCCCTGATCTGTTTGTATGTCTGCCCTTCAAAGGTGAAGTAATTGTTGATAAGTGTAAAGTTGATTGAGTTGAGCAGGAAGGATGCCATAGTTGTGGAATCAGGTGGGTGCTGACTGAGGAAACGTTCAGCAGCAGACAGACCATGCACGTGGGGGATGTTGGTACACAGGGAGATGGCATCAATGGTGACATGCAAGGTGTTTGGTGGAAGTGGGACAGCCACAGATTTCAGATGATCTAGGAAATAATTGGGATCTGTAATACAGGAGGTGTTGGTCAACTAAGGAAAATATAAATTCAATGGGTGCTTTGAAGTCAGTGACTATAGGATGGCCAGGATGAATGGGTTTGTGGATCTTAGGAAGAAGATATTGATCAACTAAGGAAGATATATGTTCGGTGGGTGCTTTGAAGCCAACAACTATAAGATGACCAGGATGGTTGGGTTTGTAGATGTTAGGAAGAAGGTAAAAGGTAGAGGTGCATAGTTCAGGTAGGGTAAGAAGTTCTTTGAATTTAAGTGTAAGTCCAAGTGAGAGTCCTGAGGTTTTTAGGAGGGACTGCAGGTCAGTTTGAATCACAGGGGTAGGATCATGATGGCATATGCTTTATGTAGAGGTGTCAGACAGCTGGTGTAGACCTTCACTAACATATTCCTGTCAGTCAAGTAACACAGTGGTAGATCTTTTGTCTGCTGGGAGGATAATGATGCAGTCATCAGCTTTTAGGGAATGTGGAGCCTGAAGTTCCGTGGAGGACAGTTTAGGGTCATGTTTTAGGGACCTGAGGAAGGGTTGTGAAGCAGTGCTGGATGTGAAGAATTCTTGGAAGGCTTGGAAGTGTTAGTTTTGAGGTAGTTGTGGTGCATCAAGTTGGGATCATGGTGAGAACTGTTCAAGGCAGGGTTCAATGTCAGGTTTGCTGTTGGAAAGGTTTTGGAACTGGATTGCAGAGTGATATTTCCAGATATTTTTCTCACTTCTATATGAGATTTTCCTTTCTGCAGGTCATTTGTGTCAGTATTTTGCAACCCTTATTTGTTAAATTGATAGTTTGGTAATTTTCACACCTCTCAGCACTTGCTTTGTGTGGAAATGAAATTATTAAATTTTTCATGAAGTTTGAGGGCATTTTGTCTGTCACATGCATCTCATGCACCAAGTGGAACAGTTTTTTATGGCTGGGTTTCCCAAGGATCTTGATAACTTTGGGGGACTGTGGTCAACTCCAGGGGCTTTGTCTCTACTTAGGTCTTTAAATTCTCTGTCAAATTCTTCTCACAATATCATCTCTCAACCTCATCTTCATCTACTTCCTCATCTCTTTCTGTAATATTTTCCTTGAATTAGCTTCCCTTGTGAAGCCTTCTGTAAAGTGATTTGACATTTCAGCTTTCCCTTCTCTGCTTATTACTGGCTTGGCACTGGAGCTTCCTGTATTCATATAGCTGCTTCTCTTCCCTCCAAAGATTCCTTTAGTAGGTGGCATTAATCCTCGGTTATGCTTGCTTTGACAGCCATGCATTTTTCCTCTAACCAAGCCCGCTGAGCCGTTTATAGACATCTGTGTTCCCTTTTGCATGATTCATTTACCAGTTAAATTCAATATCCCATGTTATCCAAGGATTTTTACTGGGCCTTGTCATCCTGCCTATTTGATCCTCTGCTGCAGTCATTATTTCTCTCGCGAACCTAACCATTCATCTTTTGTTGTATTCCTTTGCCCTGTTTCAGTGAGTCACTGCCTAATGCTCTGTTTGAAATTCTGTACAGTCTCTGGTTCTTTCAATTTGTTCAGGTCCCAACTCCTCAGTTTCCTACTTTTTGCAATATCTTCAATTTTAATCTACTGTTCGTAACAAATCAATTATGGTTTTGCAGTTTAAAATTTCATTTTGAATTCCCTGTCCTACAATTATACGATCTATCTGAACCTTTCTTGTGTCCCCAGGGTTCTTCCACACATACAAGCCTCTTTCTTGATTCTTAAATCAAGTTTTAGCAATGATTAAATTATGCTCTGTGCAGAATTCTACCAGTCTGCTTTCCCTTTCAATTCTTTCCCCACAGTCCATTTTCTTCTAATATTTTTCCTTCTCTGCCTTTTTCTACAGTTCATTTTCCCATCACAATCACATTTATTATTTAGGAAAAAGCTGCTCCATTTGCTGTGAAGAACTTTATATAATTCACTACCATTTTCTGCATTTATATTATGTCTTTTTCAAGCGGTTCTCAAAACTGCCATAAATATTATAGTTATTAGAGGGTGAAAAAACTAGATTTACATATATATGAGTACAGAAGGAATATAAAAGTTGTATTATACTGTAGATAATCACATCCAAATGATAAAAATACAAGTCAGGTGGATTTAAAATGTTACATACCCAATGATATTATGAGGCATAGAATGTCTCAAGACTGTTTAATTTATTACATAATACATATTCTTGAAAACTGGCAAAATATAAAGCCTGGAATTGGTTGTGGACTACATAAAGTCCTATACAGCAACTGGAACAGTTTCTTATTAATTAAACAATCAGTTGTGGAATCATCATATGGAGAAATTAATAATTTAATTGCTGTTTCCCTTGGCTAGGTGAACAATTTCTTTCATATAATGATGTATTGTTTAAATTTCTTTGTATATAGCGAAAATAGACTTGTTTTGCTGTTGTGGTTGCGGGATTTTTATCTATCTTTGCTGCAATAAATTATCCACTGTGCTGTTCTGTTCCTATTTTATTCATTATTAGACATAGTCCTGCATTAATCCTATTTGATTTTGTGTTTATAACCCAAAACTTACCTGACCAAAACTCATGGTCTTTCCATCACTGCACTTCACTAATTCCCACCGTATCTAACTTCAACTTATCTATTTTAATATTTAAATTCACTAACCTACTTACATTCCATACTATGACCTGTAGAATGCCAATGTTTAATGACAACCACATTCTGAGATTTTAATGACGAACAGCTTTACCCACAGAATATATTACACAAGATGATCATTAAACCATACAATAGTGCTGCCCAGAAAAAATTTCATTTGCAATTTTCCTTTGCTTTCATCTGTTGACTGTACCAAAATAATGGTTAATGCTACAAGGCCAGGTCACTCAATCATCCAGACTGTTTCCCCTGCAGCTAAAGAATTTTGAACCTAATGGAAAAGCTGCTGCCCCCCTTCAGGAATCACAGGTTTTTCTATCATCTCCATATACACCTCTCCATTGCAGTTGCATGTACATCACATCTATCTACATTGTTTAAGAACACAAGTCACTCAACCTTAACCCTGCAGTGCTCGTGCTCTAAAAAGAAATGTAAGTGGTCGCATGGATTACATATGTATGCCATTCTCTCAACTAAAAACTGAGGCCACTGAATTTTCAGATATTTTTATTGAATGTTTTAATGTGTTACCCATAGTAATGTTCATTAAAACCTATCAACAAAGCGTATACATATGACCTCATATTTGAAAAAACAACAAACTTTTCACAGCAAATCATAATTCTAAGGAAAATAGCACCATTGGCTTTGATTTACTTTCAAAAAACACATATTTGTTTTAAAAAAAATTCCAATCGTGATTTTCTGAACAAGAAATACAGGTGATCTTGGAATTATTGGGGCAAACAAATTTTTTCACATGTTACACACTTTTATTGTACTTCTATTTCTTGATCTTCGCAGTCATAGCAGTGACCCACAGAACTACTCTGTGCATTCCTAAAGTTGCTGGCTGACTTTCTATGAGAGGAATGCCAAGAAAGTCCTTTATTTTGAAGGACAGACTTCTTGGCAACATTTTTTGTCTAATCTCCACTGAGACAAAGGTTTCACCCAAGACAAAGACAAGTCAATAAGAAAATCTTGACATTGGATAACAGTGTAGTTTTGGTTTGCTGCATAAATGCAAAATGCATTGAGGGCACTAAGGTTCAGCAAATCATAAAATACAGTAAGAGGCCATGTTCTTGAATTTCTGGATACGTCATAAAGCATACACATCTTATCAACTAGATCCACACCATTCTTTGTACAGTTGTAATGAGTTATTATATCTGGTTTCTGCTTAGATCCTGTGTCGGCATCAATTTTTGCATCATCGGGCATTGTTGACATCAAAATCACTACTCTGTTAGGTTTTGGCATGTAAGAAACCAATGTGCAGGGGAGGGTGGAAGCCAAATTTTGATGAATTAATTGGATTTCCTTTCGCCACACAAAATTCCCTGGGCGCTTGTCTTTTGTCATTCCGTACTGTGGCAACCATGGTTGTTCTATTTTCAGACAGCTGCTTGGCAACATGAAGTGAAGAGAACCAATTGTCCATTGTTATATTGATGTTTCTCCTGAACACAAGAGTATGACTCTTATTACCACATTGCTTCTTTTGTTACTCAAGTGATATGGCCCTTCTGGTTGTTTGCCAGCATGTATTTCCAAGTTGAAAGGTTGAAAGTATAGGGGTAGTGAGCATCCACAAGTGCAAATACCTTCTCTCCATATTTTATGGGCTTGCTGGGAATGTACTGCCTAAATGGACAGTGTCCCTTGAATTCCAAATGTTGTTCTCCCAAAGTCATTTCAGCACTCGGAACAAAGTACTGTTGAAAGTTTACAAGGAACAGATCAAATATTTCATGTACTGGGGCCAGTTTGTCAATTTTTGCACTCACTTTGTGATCATCAATATCTTCAAATTGCAAAGTCCTCAAAAGAAATTTAAGTCTCTGCTCAGACATAGTCAAATAAATTGCATCAATTCCAGTATGTTTTATGTGGTCAAACTTTTGGCTTGTGCTCGATCAACTTATTTTCAGCATGCCACTTGTCAAAAGAATCCCAATAAGTCCCTTTATTTCAGATGTATCTGTTTAACATCTCTCTCTCTCTCTCTCTCTCTCTCTCTCTAGAAAAATTATTCTTGATGTGGTCTATTTTTATGTTAGTGTATTTGGTTATAAGATAAATGATATTATCGTCCAAAAAAAGGGAAATGCAATCTTCGATAATAGTTTCCTGTTGCGCAGTTCCTTTAAGACCAGGAGGAACATATACAATGTTATGAGCTTTAGTTCATCCTATATTGAGAGGAGGAGTCTTTGACCAGATTGTGTCATCTACACCAGTATAAAAATCAACCCGTCTGCTTCTCTGGGATGGTTCATCACATGAAAAGTCAGGACTGTTATCAGTTACCTCACTTGGTACTTCTCCCTCTTGCTCGGACTCAGATTGATGGTCCTGCTCTTCCAGAATATCATATTCATCATTAGAACTTGAGTCTGGAATATCTTTCTCATCCTCAGTCTCCTTCAGCCATGCCAGAATCTGAACTTCTTGCCTCTGATCCACAATTTACATAAAATTCTATGAAATTCTACTATTATTTCAAATATTTATACATTGTAAAACAACAATGAATAGATGTAATACATATTCCAACAAATAAGTGGAAAAAGTAGACTAAGGAAAAAACTGTTTTTCGAAAATACTTACATAACAGGCCCCATGGACCACAGTGGTAGACTGCTGACTTTGACGAGGTCCTGTGAAGGAACTACATGTGACCATCTCTCGCACAGAAGCTCGAAGCATTGTTGCTTCTGGACTTCCAAATTTATTTGAATTTCCACATGTGGATTACATATGTAATCCACGCAACCACTACAGGATTAACAAGTTGCACAGCTAACAGGGGGATCAACAGCCATGCATGCTGTCTGGGGATGCTGGCAGTTCAGCTCTGTGTGTAATTTCATGTGTATGCCAAAGAAATAGAAATTTATTTTAAAGTGTCATTTCGTTTTGCTGATCCTGCTTTCATAACTTTTACCTGATTCTAGATTGTTCATGACATGGTTTGGTGGAGACACTGGGTACCTAGGACACTGACATTGCTATGGCTCCAATAAGGTTGTGCAAAAGTCATCACATTCATAAGCAGAATTCCAAGCACAAGCAGTACATTCCTTCTTAGTCTGCATTGTCAGGATACCAATAGATAGAAAGCGTAGATAGAAAGCATAATTGTGTTAAGTGCACATCATACATCCAGCAATGTAATCAGGAAATACTGGCCAGGATCTGACAAAATCGGTAAAGGAATTCAATTAAGTCACCAAATATACAACTGGCCATTAGAGTGCAACATTATAAAGAATTACAAAAAGAAAATTTTATCTTACTGTGCATGTACAGTATTGTAGGATGAATGCTCGACTAAATTTTTAGGTGATTTTGGAGTAAGCATGGTGCATAATTTAAAACACAGAGCTGTAACCTCTGTTGGCAATAATGGCTCTAATCAGACTGGGCAATGAGTCAAACTGAGCCTGGGTGATAGATCTGGGGACAGCATTCCATGCTACTTCAGCTCTGTAGCACATTTCAACAATGATAATGGATGGCATGCGCTGGTGTGCCAGTCTTTCAATATCCCATGACCTGATGTTTTCAATATTGGTCAGTTCTAGAGAACTTGCTGGATGGGGCAATAGTCAAACACTCTCTGTGTTGAAGTAGGTCGGGCCAACATAGGCCACATGTGGTCAGGAATTATCAAGCTGAAAGCTAATGTCTCAGAGACCTTGAAGATAGGGTGCAGAAGCATCAGGAATATAACACCTACTTTGCAAATTGTAGTGGCAGTCAAAAATAAAACACTTAAGGCATTCATGAGCCTACATTTACTTCTGGAGGAGGTCAGGTGGATACTACAAAATACACAAAATATTAGATCACTTTATTAAAACTTGAACAATATGAAATACTTAATTTGGAAACAATCCAGATCCACTGAAATGTCATGTGTATTTGTTACTGTCGCTGAACTACATTTCACCGCTTGACACAATACAGAATGATAGTCTCATCTCAGTGTTCAATTGGTGATAAACTTTGATACAATTCCAACTTCTAATACAACTCACATTGCTGAATCTGAAGTAAGACGATGATTGCAGACTGGGCTGAGTGACACTATGCTATCATGTAAGTAATTTTACAGCAGCAGTGTCATAAGGTATCTCTTGAGGCATGTCTTCATTGATGTCTCTCATTTTTTGCTGCATCAGGAAGAGACTGTCCTTACTTGTGTTTCCATCATGAGGTACCAACTTTGCTGTGGAATATGGTTCTTCAGACAACGCAATACAGAATTACCAACTGTGTGAACCAGATTTGGTTGTGTTGTGTATTCAATGACTCCCCATACCATCACACTATCTTCAGCACTCTATGTGTGGCAAAAGGTATCAGTAAATATTCTGATACTATTTAGGTATTTGGCATCCATAAAAAATAAATGAAATTACCCAGCTTTCTTGAAAATTTGCAAAAAAATATGGGACAGTTTACAGACAGGCACTCCTAGCTGAAAGAAAGCACTCACAAACGATACAGTATTGCTGAAGCCAGAAAACAGAACCAAGATGGAACATTATCATGGGGGAGACAACAAGTATTGGGGAAAAGCACCTGAACTCACACATTAAAAAGAAAGATGTACAAATAAGCTGTTGAAATGAATTAGCAAACTATGTGAATGGATACTTCAACAGCACTGCTAGAAATTACAGCAGTAATTTCCAGATACTGCTGTTTTACCCATTAGGGACTAGCCAGCAAACACATTGGTGCTCCTGCCAAAACCTGAGATAGAGGTTACACATGTAGTACATCAATTAAAAAATTAAAACTTCTGCAGATCTAGATGAAATTCCAGTTTGCATCCTTGAAGAATGCACAAAAAGCTTAAAAGTACCATTAACAGAAATAATTAATTTATCATTAAAATCTGGCTGCTTTCCCAAATATCTGAAACAAGCTAAAGTAGGGCTACTACCTACCTATACTCAAGGAAGGTGAGGTGAATAACAGACCAATTTCAGTACTTTCTTCCAATTCTAAAATATTAAGAACAATAATAACAACAAATTAATGAACTATCTGAATAAACATAATATCCTTCACAATGAGCAATTAGTTTCAAGCCCAAAAGGGGTACAGAGTCTGCTGTTGCACATTTTACAGAAGTTATTCTTGAAGCAATGGACAAAGTTGGGAAGGTAACTAGCATCTTCTTGGATCTCTTTTGACACTGTTGACCACAGAATCCTATTACATAAACTACACTCTCCAGTCACGTTAATTTGACCATCTGTTAAAAGCCTGAATAAGCACCTTTTGCATATCAGGCCACTGTGAGACATGCAGGAAGAGAGTCCTGAGGTTCTGGAAGGTACTGACAGGGATTTGGAGCCATGGTGGCTCCAGTGTGGTCACCAGCTGCACTAGGTTTCTCAGTTGGGGTCCATGGCGAGAACAGCCAACTGAGATGGTCCCACAGATTCTTGATTGGGTTTAATTCCAGAGAGTTTGATGGCCAGGGGAGTTTGGTAAAATTATCCTGGTACTCTTCAAACCACCCACGTACACTGCAAACTGTGGACATGTTACATTATCCTGTTGGTAGATTCCATCATGCCAAGGAAAAACAAACTCCATGTAGAGTAGACATGGACCCAGGGTTAGATGCATAATTGTGTTGATCCATTGTGGATCACCCAGTGAATGCCACAAAAACATTCCCCAGACCATAGTGCTCCCTCCTCTGACCTGGACCCTTCCAATGATTGTTGCAGGGGGTTTGATTTTAGACATTTCATGCTGTACATTCCAATGGCCATCTGTCTGACAGAGCATAAAATGTGATTCATCTGAAAAGGCCACGTATCACCATTCAATGGACATCCAATTGTGGTATTGGTGTGCAAATTTCAGCTTCTTTGCCAATGGGCCTGCTGCAGAGGCCCATATGCAACAATGTTCACTGAACAGTCATTGAGGGGACTCTGTTGATAGCACCTTGGTTCACCTGGATAGTCAGTTGTGCAGCTGTCTGCACATACACATCTCTGTAGTCATCCTTCACCAGTGTCATCTGTGGCCTGTGGTGTACACAGCTGCCTTGGCATGAATTTTGGATAGTGCTGTTTGGCCATGCAAAGTATACTTTAACCATGGTGACACGCAAACAGTTTGCAGACTTAGCAGTTATGGAAATGCTTCCATCCTTGGCCCAAAAGCCAATTATCATGTCCTTTTGGACGTCATTCCATTTCTGCATTACCACAACAGCTGTACTCCCTGACAAACTTTATATACCCTCCACTGCTAGTGCTTCCACTTGCTGACTGTGAATGGTTACTGCACATTGACATCAAACATAGGCAAATGTCAGATTAGTGTAACTGGACAATGTAGAAATATTAGGAATAAGAAGTGTGGCAAATAAGTGGATTGAGTCAGATTTAGAAAATAAGTTGAAAAATAGATTGCTACTTACTGTAAAGATGGCATGTTAAGCTGCAGACAGACACAGTTACAGGTAAAAGACATTTACATGAAGCTTTTGGCCACAACTTTCATCACAAAAAAGAGAAACACACAACATACATTCATACAAGTAAGCACACCTCATGCACACATGACTGTCAACTCCAGCAGCTCCCACTGGAGCTGCCGGTCATGTGTGCTTGAGGTGTGAGTTTGAGGAAATGGGGAGAGCTATGGAAAAGTTTCCCAGAACCCAGGGTCAGAGGAGACTTACCGGATGGGATGAGAACGAAAGACTGATTGTTGGTACCTGCACCAGATGACATTTGAAAACCTGAGAACTTAAAGGTGAAAGATATGGCAGTAAGTAAGACAGGATTTACTGAAAAAATATTGTAGAGAGTCAATAAGAGAAGAAATCTAAGTGCACAGTACATCATAGAAAAGTGTTTGGGGGAAGGATAGACAGGTTGGAAAGAAAACAATAAAAATATAGAAAAATAAAGTGGAATGAAGGTAAAGAGTAGTTGTTGAAAATAAATGCTGAAATAACATAAAGTTAGGGCAGGCAAGTGGCAAGAACACTCCACATTTCCATAGCTTCAAAGTGAGCTTTCTCTTGTTTTGCCAATGTCTAGGTTTCACATCCACATGTTGGGACAATCCATAAATATGTCTGTACAAACCACTTCTTAGTGTGGAAGGTGGTGCGCTTATTCAGCAGAAGGTTCCTCTTATTTTGGATGACACTCTTCCCCAGTGGTATTCTTCTCTTGATTTCATTGAAACATTCGTTATTTTCCCACACATTGCTATTGAGTTAGCAAAATTCAATTGCTTTCTCAAGCTGCTCAGTACCTAGTTGTATGTTAGTCTTATATCCTCCTCCTTTCTTCCTTTCTTGCCTATAAACATGACTTTTGTCATCTTGTTCTTTATTTTTGGCTTTATTACTACTTGATTTCAGATCATAAGCATTTTATTTATTTCCTTCTCTGAGTTTATCACTAGTGCAATATTATTAGCACATCTGATGCAGTGATTATACATACCATTAATTTTGATTCCAATCATTTTTTTCATTGTTGTTATTGCCTCCTTGATGAACATATTAAATAGGTAAGGTGGCAAACAGCACTCCTCTCTCACTTCTCTTCCAGTTTTTGCTTCTTTTTTGCTACCATTAATATGCTTAAAGTTATATATTCAAATTTAGTTGCCTGTCCTTCCAGGCATGTCCTCTTTTGCACATTTCTTTATATAATAACTTCCCATCAACCATATAAAATGCCTTTTTTCAGTCCATAAATACTATATGTGTTTTTCTGTTTACTTATAATCATCTGTCCAAAATTTCACCTTGTGCTACTATTGCTTCCGTCATTCCATTCCTGATCTGAAACTAAAATGCTCTTTGCTTAAGTTCCAGTTTATTTGCATTGTAGCCTGCTCTGCAATTACTGACAATAATATTTTTATACCTGTGACAGAAGGGCTGGTGTTCTATAATAATTTGTGCAGTCCCCTGCATTTGCCCCCTTGGGTAAAGCAATAGTTCTACTACTTGTGAAATCAGTGGTATGATGACCTCTTCATAACATTTAGATAGCACAGTAAAAAATTTACTTTTGATGTTATCTCTACTTTTTGTAGGAGCTCTGCAGAGAACTCATCTTTGCTCATTGCTTTATGTGATTTTAATCTATTAAGTGCAAGGAAGAACTCATTAACAGTGGTCCCTTATTACTTTCATTGGTTGCTTTTTCGTCTTCAGTAGACTATTTCCATCCATCACTCACAGTTTCTATGTCAAACAGCAGCATTCCATTTTTTCCCTCACTATGTTATTCTTGGTTCTGTGCCTGTGCTGCAACAATTTAATATTGCAATAAGCTTCATCCTCTTTCCCACATTTACAATCATCATCTGTTTCTTTTCTAATTTTTTCCAGACACTTTTCTTTCTCTAAATGGCAAAATGTTGTTACCTTGTTTTTAATTGTTTTGTACTGATCAGGCCTCTTTTCTTTTAGTCTGTGCTTTTTGTCAATAAGTTACAATATTACTGAGATCATTCAAGGCTTCCTACATTCTTACTTCCTTATTCCTAATACATCTGCAGTTGCATTTGTTATATTTGACTTTATAGCATCCCAGCTGCTTTCTTCGCTGTCTGATTCCTTTCTTGCATGCTTGAATTCTGGCACAATATCTGCATCTATCAATTTATATATTGCTTATTTCTTTTGATATTTCAGTTAGTACTTCTTAAATCTGATGTTGCACTTCATCACTACAAGTGTATGATCAACTTTGGGCAGACAAATTTGAGAAACAAGCAGGTTAATGAATCCAATAGAGCAGAAGTGATGGCAGAGGATATCTTGATTACTTCTTACTACTTACTGTGGGCATCTACTACACTCACATACATGGTACTGGAAAATTCCTCAAAATCAATTTTGACACAATTCAGTACAACAGATAATATTTTATCTCTGACAGTCTCTTTGGAAATTTCTTTAACTGCAATAGGGACTGTAGTGGTTCATCTACTTTTATTCTTTGTTGATTGTCCTCAGTGTTGACATACTGACTGAAAAAAAGGGGATGGACATACAGTACTGTCTACTGTAAATGATGCAGCCGACAGACGCACAGTTATATTTCACAGTCTTTTACTTTCACTTTTTCACAACCTCCCAATAATACACAGATACATATGGCCAGTGCACTGTTGTTCTAACTTCCCATAAGCCTCATTAATAGTTAGCAGGTGAACATCCACATACTGCTACAATAGTTTCCTGTTGAACATTTACGAGCAGTAAAAAATGTAACCACAAAGTTCACAGTTCTTGAAGAATAGAAGGGTACACATGAAGCAAACACTGTCAATGTTTTAACACATGGCCTAATTATGTAACACTTATTACACTTTTAAGTTGATGCATTGTTGTCGTTCTAAACAACACAGGTTCCTCATCTGAAACTCGGCTGTGGACTGACTGCCTAGTGACCAAAAATGGGGCCCTTATATATCATCACAATAATAGGTACTGAAACTACACATTGTTCAAAGCTAAATTTACAGAAATTATGATTAAAACTTAACTCATTAAATTAACTGAATACATCAAAAAATTGTTCCTTTTTAACAGTTTCTTCTGCTGCAAGAGTTAGGCCAAATTATGTGTTTAAATGATGAACTTCACAAATATAAGTATGCAAACAATACTTTGGACAAAACTGTTAATTGCTTTGGAATTAATTATGGGTTGGCTTTGCTAATATGTTTACAAATAGAGTTAGGCCAAATTATGTGTTTAAATGATGAACTTCACAAATATAAGTATGCAAACAATACTTTGGACAAAACTGTTAATTGCTTTGGAATTAATTATGGGTTGGCTTTGCTAATATGTTTACAAATAGAGCTAAATAGATGCTTTAAGATTACTAGTATTTTGTCTTCCAAATGTTTGTAATTAGTACAGAATTTCTATTTGTTTATATATCAACAATAGAATTTAAGTTGTGAAACAGTTACTGTTTCCACCCTGTAACAAAAGATACTAACTAGGAATAGTCAAAATAAATCAGAAAATCAATCACATACATAAAACTAAGCACAAAATTAGATCTGATGTTATATTCTTTAAAACTGAGAGCCAACCTTTCTCTGTTATGAAAATACAGATTATACTCACCTGTGTTAATGGTAATTAGTTCAGAAATGAAAAACGAATTTAAAGAGGCTGATGGCAAAACAAGAGGGGAAGTAAAAATATCCCAGCTTGCTTTGTCACAGGCACTGCCAGGTATGAGGAAATTTAAAATATACAGCAGTATTGTTAGGTTCAATTTGTTCAGGTAATGACAATTTTGATAAACAGTCAGCATTACAATTTTCATTAGTTTCATGATATTTCATATTATAGCCATACTGAGATGAAAAGGCAGACCAATTTTGCTGTTTCCTATCACAACTGGAAGTCAATGAAGCTTTGGAACTGAAATTATAGATGAGTGCCTCATGTGTAAAATGACACCCTCTTATGTACAAATCTTTCTGCATTACACTCCTTACAATGGCTCTAGTCTCCTTATGTGAGGTACAATAATTCTTTTCTGCTTTGCTCCAGATGGAACTGACAAACATTAGTGGTCTTTCAGCCCATAAAGAAAGACAGGTCAAAGACATGCACCCATGTATGACTCAGCAGCATCACAGGCTAAAACTAATGGCAATACTGGGTCATAATGACACAAAACTTTTTATGACAGCATCATACATTTGGCATCTTTATTATCACACTTTGCTTTCCACTCAGACTCCAGTTTGCTAGCATGTGAATACAGAGGACTTAGGATTCTAGACAGGTTTAGTAAGAATTACCATCATAGTTTGTCATCACAAACTGACAGAATCTGAGTTTGGGTTTTTGGTTTTGGAGCTTTCTGGGCGCTTCTGTTTTTATTTTGCTAGTGTTAAATATATTTTAACAACAATATGAAGTCAGTATTCCACCTTATTTTGAAAAAAATTACTTTTTTTCAGTTTTTGCAATTAGTCCTACATTCTGATACTTTTAAATTCAAATAACTACATGGAATCAACACTCTGCTAGGAAGCAGTCTGTGATGACAGTATCATCAAGACAGTACTATAAGATCAACATGAATATTATCCATTTTTCTTTCCATATGCACTATCTGATCAAAAGCATATGTAATTCAGAATTGACCATTGTTGTTGTTGTTGTGGTCTTCAGTCCTGAGACTCGTTTGATGCAGTTCTCCATGCTACTCTATCCTGTGCAAGCTTCTTCATCTCCCAATACGTACTGCAGCCTACATCCTTCTGAATCTGCTTAGTGTATTCATCTCTTGGTCTCCCTCTACGATTTTTACCCTCCACGCTGCCTCCTGTACTAAATTGGTGATTCCTTGATGCCTCAGAACATGTCCTACCAACCTATCCATTCTTCTTGTCAAGTTGTGCCACAAACTCCTCTTCTCCCCAATCCTATTCAATACTTCCTCATTAGTTACGTGATCTACCCATCTAATCTTCAGCATTCTTCTGTAGCACCACATTTCAAAGGCTTCTATTCTCTTCTTGTCCAAACTATTTATCATCCATGTTTCACTTCCATACATGGCTACACTCCATACAAATACTTTCAGAAACGACTTCCTGACATTTAAATCTATACTCGATGTTAACAAATTTCTCTTCTTCAGAAACGCTTTCCTTGCCATTGCCAGTCTACATTTTATATCCTCACTACTTCGACCATCGTCAGTTACTTTGCTCCCCAAATAGCAAAACTCCTTTACTACTTTAAGTGTCTCATTTCCTAATCTAATTCCCTCAGCATCGCCCGACTTAATTCGACTACATTCCATTATCCTTGTTTTGCTTTTGTTGATGTTCATCTTATGTCCTTTAAAGACACTGTCCATTCTGTTCAACTGCTCTTCTAAGTCCTTTGCTGTCTCTGACAGAACTACAATGTCATCGGCGAACCTTAAAGTTTTTATTTCTTCTCCATGAATTTTAATATCTACTCCTAATTTTTATCTTGTTTCCGTTACTGTTTGCTCAATATACAGATTGAATAACATCGGGGAGAGGCTACAACCCTGTCTCACTCCCTTCCCAACCACTGCTTGCCTTTCATGTCCCTCGACTCTTATAACTGCCATCTGGTTTCTGTACAAATTGTAAATAGCCTTTCGCTCCCTGTATTTTACCCCTGCCACCTTCAGAATTTGAAAGAGATTATTCCAGTCAACATTGTCAAAAGCTTTCTCCAAGTCTACAAATGCTAGAAACGTAGGTTTGCCTTTTCTTAATCTAGCTTCTAAGATAAGTCGTAGAGTCAGTATTGCCTCACACGTTCCCATATTTCTACAGAATCCAAACTGATCTTCCCTGAGGTCAGCTTCTACTAGTTTTTCCATTCGTCTGTACAGAATTCGCGTTAGTATTTTGCATCCATGACTTATTAAACTGACAGTTTGGTAATTTTCACATCTGTCAACGCCTGCTTTCTTTGGGATTGGAATTATTATTAAATATTGACCATTAGGTGTTACAATAGGTGGACCCACCAATATGAAAGGGAACAGAAAGTGTTATACTTCCAGTAGAAGAGCAGTAACAGCAATTGGATCAGTCATTGATTTTAAACATGGACTAATCAGTGGATGTCACCTGAGTAATAATCAGAGACACTTAAACCATTCTAAAGTTGCCCAAGTTGACAGTTGGTAATGTGATTGTGAAATGGAAATATGCAGCAACATACATGCCTAAACCAAGACCAGACAGATCTCATGTACTGATTGACAGGGACTGTCAAATATTGCAGAGGGTGATTGGAAAAAAGTTAATGGAAGGAATCTTTCAAGAGTTTCAAAATGATACCAGCAGTCTATATATGTTATAAATGGTCGACCAGGTCTTCATGAGCCACACATTTTCTGTAGTCAGTGCTAAGCAACACTTGAGGTGGTCTAAAGAGCAAGACCACTGGACAGTGGATGACTTGAAACAATTGGTTTGGAATGATGAATCACACCACACCATGTGACAGTCCAATGGAAGGGTGTTGGGGTTGGTACATTCCTGGAGAAAATTACCCGGTATCATGTGTAGTGCCAACAGTGAAATGCAGAAAAGGTGGTGTTACAGTAATGGGGTGTTATTTGTTGTTAGGATATGGTCCCCTTATTGTACATAAGAAAATGCTAAATGCAGAAGGATATGAACACATTTTACAGTATTGCATGCTGCATACAGTGGAGGAACAATTTGGAGATAATGATAGTTTGCTCAATATACAGATTGAATAACATCGGGGAGAGGCTACAACCCTGTCTCACTCCCTTCCCAACCACTGCTTGCCTTTCATGTCCCTCGACTCTTATAACTGCCATCTGGTTTCTGTACAAATTGTAAATAGCCTTTCGCATGACGATGCTCCTTTTCATAAATCAGCATCTGTCAGGCAATGGTCTGTGGACAGTAACATTGTTGAAATGGTCCTGCCTCCCAAGAACTCAACCCGGACTCAATGTAACATCTTTTGGGTGAATCAGAATGGCAACTTTGTTCCAGAATCCAGTGTCCAGCATCACTACATTCTGTGGTTTTGGCTCTTGAGAAATAATGGGCTGCCATTCCTCCACAAACACCTCACTGAAAGAATCTCCAGCAGAATTCCAGCCATCATAATGGCAAAGGTGTCTGGATATTTTGTGACCAGATAGTATGTATAAGAGAAACATATTTGACCCTATGAGTTACCTTAGACGATACACTGAGAAAAATCAAACATACATTTATAGCAAAAAAGCCTTAAAGAAAACCAAGAAGGAGTTTGGAAAGTGAACTAAAGAACAGGAGAAAGAAATAAAACTTGGAGGTTAGCTAAAGACATTGTTGTTCTGTCAAGGACTTGGTAGAGAAGATGAATGAAATGAGTGGTGTCTGGGAAAGAGTTTATAAGGTAAATATCAACAAGTGTAAAAATTTTGTAACAACCAGTTTCAACAGTCTTAGCTGTCATCATCATTTCTGAAACATTTTTTGTAGTAAAACATGGTGGAATGTGGTCAAATGAAAGCAGGCAATTTATAGTAGAAAATGCAGTAGTACACAAAGTAGATGAGTTTTGATACCACTGACAATGGCTAAGGAAGAGAGAGTATAAAATGCATCTGCTGATTGTGGGAAAAGTGTTATTTACATATGTAACAATCAATATAAATTTAAGTGTTAGCTATTCTTTTCTGAAGGTATTTACCCGAAGTATAGCACCATGCAAACATGAAATATATATAGTAAACAGTTAATTCCAGAAGAGAATAGAAGCTTTTGAAATGTGGTGACATAGAACAATACTTAAGATGTACTGGATAACTAATTAAGAAGTATGGAACTGAATTGGGAAGATAAGGAATTTAAGGCACGATTTGATTAACTAAGGTCTTGTGTTTTTGTGTGAATGAATGGTGTGTGTTTCTCTTTTTCTGACAGAGGCTGTGGCTGAAAGCTTATTCGTAACTGTCTTTTAATTGTGCGTGTCTGCAACTTAACATGTCATCTTTATGGTAAGCAGAAATCTGTATTTTCTAAATTGTTGATATTCCTACCTGGAGTTCCCATTGTTTGAAACTATAGATAAGAAATCCTAGAGCATCAGGTAACAGTCAGTATGAAAATGGAGAGATTGTTTTGGTGTACAGTTGTAGAAGGAGACCAAGGTAAGTAAGAATGTTGAAAATGATGTCTGTTGTAATAGTTATGCAGATATAGAGAAACTTGCACAGGATAGACTAGTGTGGAGAGATGCATCAGACCAGCCCTTGGACTGCAGATCCCAGCAACAATAGCATTAGAATTTTGGAAAACATGTCTTGCTAGAATTTGAAGATATGGAGGTTACTGTGGCAGGAGGGATGGCAGCCAGAGAATGGAATTTCTTTGGTTAGGCAATTCATGGAAACTTCATGGGTTGGACAGCATTGTAGAAAGAGGAAGTAGAGCTTGACCTGTTGATCAAATATCCAACCTATCACCACAGCTTAGCATCCCATACTAAGGATACAAACCACTTCCATCATTGCTTCTCAACTTTTCTAATACTGTTACAACCTGGCTTCTGCTCATCACTGCTGATGCTACCTCCCACACATCGGTATCTCACATGCCCAAGGCTTTGATACTGTTGAACACTACTTCTTCCAGTGTCCTCCCAACTCCAAACCCACCACCTCACTAGTTACACAACTGGCCAACTATGTCCTTACTCATGACTACTCATGACATACAAATAAATGTGCAATGTCTATGAGGCAAATTCCCTGCAGCATCCTTTCCACTCCTCTAAAATTGTATTCTCTCAATCTATAAAATATCTTGATCCATTCTTATGCCAGACCAACTCCCAACCCTTTTTCCTGGATCATCATACTGTGGGGGATCCAACTGCAAGACCTGCCCTGTGCACCCACCCAGTGAATCCTATTCCAATTTCAGTACAGGCATATCCTATCCTATAGGAGGTGAGGCCACTTATGAAAGTATTTGTGTCATACAGTAGCTTTGTTGTAATTTTTTTTCATCTGTGTGATGACTAACAATCAGATGTCCACCTAAATAAAGGTGCACAACCAAATGGTGGGTAAGAGCAGATATTCACTCAGTGGGAGAACAAACTGCTAAGCACAATATGCTTGACTTTAATGGGTGTTTCACAGCCTGTGCGATCTGAATACCCACCCCTTAGGTAAAATGTTTTAGAGTAAATAATCAGTAAAAAGTCATGTAATTGCAACTATTCAATGAACAATTATTACTAAATAATATATCTGATCTATAGAAATATTTTCACTAGGCCCAAGTACGAAAATTTCCACAGAATACTTAGAAATGGATGGCAGTATGGAGAATACGTACACCTTTTTCATATTGGATGCTATGCAGCAGACAGCTTTAATAGAGATGTAAGAATTGACAATTTCATTTATTAACCAGTGGAAACAGTCGAAGCTGATCCCTAAATTTGTTAATGGCTATCTTGGGAAATTGTGCCATAAATCCCCCACCCTCAAAAAAAGGTTCGTCACACAGATACTCAACAATAGAATTGCAGACCTATACATGAAAAAGGATAGTTTAAAGGAAATAGTGTCTATGTTATATCTTGAAATTTTGAAGTAGTACTCGAAATACTATAACTTTCAAATAGATAATTTTTGGGCACAGGCCAAGGAATGGATCGGTAAGCGAAAAGAAGAAATCGCGGCGAGATATGCTAAGAAATTATCCAACTTACCTAATAGGGCTATCAGGTGCGACGAGCAACAGAACCTTAGTGAAACAGTAGTGAAACCCACCTTTTATGACCGAGTAATAAATAAAACAAATAAGCTACTCTCAAAGGGGATAAAATTTAACATGAAACCCAATGTTACAAAGGCACACGCTATAGATAAATTAATAGTGGACCTTAAACTAGGCTTAGAATGCGCGAAAACAGAAAAAAAAGTTCAAACACGGATAACGTATGAGTCATGTAAAATTTTAGAAAATGAGATAACCTATGCACAAACAGATGCTAGTACTTACAAACCTTAAATAATATCAATCAGAAATTGAGAAGTAACGATGCCATAATCACTAAAGCCAGCAAAGATAATTCCGTGATCATTGCCTCTAAAGCAGAGTACTTAGAAAAGACAGAAATGTTCTTTGCAGAAAATGGTATTATACCTATTTATAAAGATCCCACCCTAGCCTTACAAAAAGAAATACAAGCAGGCCTCCACAAAACCAGAAAATTGATAGGGGAGTTTCGAAAAAAATGGCTCATAAATATGAATCCCAAAACACCCACCCTGAAGAGTCAATTTAAAGTCCACAAGAACAATCGCCTGATTCGACCAATCGTGGACAGCACTAATAGTGAATACCACAAGCTAGCCAGATACCTGCACTGTACGATAAAAGATAATTTTGCTTTCGCAGAAAACTACTCAGTTAAAAATTCACTAGAATTAGCAAATAAACTGAAAGCATTAACCTGCTCAGAAACATCAAAGCTTGCGTCACTTGATGTTACAAGTCTTTTTATCAATGTGCCTGTAGACCAAACATTGAGCATCTTAGAACATAACCTGTGTCTCCACAAGAAATTGTCAGATATTGAGATTGATGAACTTATGACCCTTTTGAACATAGTCATGAAACACAATTACTTCTCCTTTAATGAAAAAATATATTCGCAACTTTTTGGGTTAGCAATGGGAAGCCCCTGGCCAGTATTCTATCCAAAATATTCATGAGTGTGATGGAATCACAATTTTTTTGTAAATAATACAGAGACAGCAAGTAAAATAACATTTTACACAAGATATGTTGATCATATACTTCTCATAGTTGATGGTTTCCAGGAAGATATAGACCAGATTTTTTCAACATTCAATGAACTCCATGATAAGATAAATTTCACTCTCAAAATGGAATCTCCCTATAGAACGCTGAATTATCTAGGCCTCAATCTCACTATAGTAGACAATTGTTTAGAATTTAACATCTTTAGAAAATGTATGTTCTCTGACAATATCATACCAGCTGACTCTGTGCACCCGCAATCTCATAAAATGGCCTTCTTTCATTCCAGTTTACATAGAACACTCACTATTCCCCTTTCTGCTAAGGCATTGGACAATGAATTATTAACACTCGAAGTGATTGCTGAAAATAATGGGTATAAACCAGACACTGTAAGACAACTCTATAACAAGAGAGTAAATAACAAGAGAAGCACAACTTCATCTACATTAGGTACCATGTCAGATGATAACCAACTGAACATAATCTCCATTCCTTTTATAGGTAAGGCTTCATACAGAATAGGGCAAATTCTAAAGAAGCATGGTTATAAGGAAACATATTCTACCAATAACAGCCCTAAGAAAAATTTAATCCACTCTTTAAAAATAGCTAAGGACTAACTGTCTCTCTCTGGGGTATATAAAATCACATGCAGTTAGTGCCCCTAGCTTTTACATCGGCCAAACAGGTAGAGTGTTGTCAGCAACATATACAGAGCATATGCTAACGTGAAGTGGTGACGACACACGGGGTTCAACTTTTGTCGTGCACCTCATCCAAATGGCCCATGCACCCAATCCTTCAAATAATGCTAAGCTGTTGCACTGTGAGGTAAAAGGAACAAGGCTAGATATTCTGGAAGAGATGCAGATTTTTAAACACTTGCTATCTGATAAAGAAAACCTTCTGAACGATCAGCTGCTGCTGAGAAATAAAAACTTTTTTGAAGGTTTCCAATCATTGTTACGTCTGGTTTAATTTATCCCTGTTATATTGACCACCATGTTTCTCTCCTGACTGCAGCACACCATGTTCAGACATCAAGCCTCGCGTTTCCCTTTAAATTTAAGTTTGGCCCACTACTCTTTCACGAGAACTTGGATGCCTTTATAGTTGAATTTAACAATTATGCAGCACAGTAAGTAAAACTTACCTGCTTTAAATACTTCCCCTTTCTATGATACGATAATGTTATGTGCATATTGTGTTACTTACAATGTTACCTGTGGAAGAATATTCCCATCAAAGGTACATTGTAGATTATATGTTAGTACACTTGACCTATGTCGGTCAAGGGGGTGAGGGATGTTGGTGTGAGGGAAGTAGCATCAACAATGATGTGTAGGGATCCAGGAGGTAAAGGGGTGGTGATGGTGGAGAGTCAGTGAATGAAGTAAGTGGTTGTTGTCTTTGATGTGGAAGCTAGATTTTGGCAACTGGTTGGATATGTTGGTTGGTGAGAGCTAAAATCCTTTCAGTGGTACCACAATAACCAGCTACAATGAGGCATCCAGAATTTGTGAGTTTGTTGAATTTGAGGAGCATGTAGAAGGTGGATGTGCATGGTGTCATAGGAGTGGGGAGGGAAATGGATTCAAGGGAAGGACCTCAGACAATAAGCAGAGATTGGAGGTTATTTTGGACTTCTGGGGTAGCCTTAGCCAGATCACTTCTTTTCTTTCCAAGAATTATCCTTCTTGATACAGTCTTTTGACAAAAACCAATACCATATCTCTCTTCTCTGTCTCTCTCTTTTTCTTTTTTTGGAATGAAGGAATAGAACCTAGTACATCGAGCATATAGCATGACTACATCACACATACTGCTTCTGAACATATCCAGTATGAGGTTGCTTAAACAACTAATTTTCAGATATATTCATGTGTAACACAAGCATTAACTGTACAATTCCAGTGAATTCAAGCATTTTTCCCAGGCCATTTTAGAGTTTTTTTCCTAAAAGACAGAGCTGCTGAATAGGAATAGACTCAATTGTAACAGTCAGTGAGGGGAAGAAATGGCAGCTTCAACAGCAGAAAAAGTAACAATCACAACTGATCTTCCATCAGAACATAAGAAGCTTGTCAAGTAAGAAAGATGAGCTTCTCATATCATTATAGGAATCTGAAATACCTAATGTTAAATCTATAGATGTGCTATGAATAATGGTATATCACTTTAACATTACAGAGATTGCACAGGTGCACCTGTGGTATAACATTCTGCATAGAAGGTTATAAAGCTATAAGATTCATCTCAGTGACACTGGTGCCCTACTGAATGAGTTCAGACACTGGAAAATTTTATCATCTTTCATCTCTGTGATCACTTGCTAGTTGCAGGCCCACCCACACATATACACTTTGCAAATTGCTTAAATTATGCACCAATCTGTGAATTAATGAAGTCATTTACTGTGCATGAGTTGAGATGAAATTATATAAAGCCTTTCAGAATAACAATGATTAACTAGTGTATAAGTTTCAGTTTCATACTAGAAATGATTTCAGAGATACATAAAATGACCTAAAAACATATATATAACTTTTCACTAAAAGCAACATTTTGAAACATTAATAAGTTTTCGTATGTGTCAAATGATAGCTTAATCAAAACACTTTTGTTGCAAAATAGTTACATAAATAATATCTTATTCAGAACAGTATATGTTACATAATGTACCAGTTTCATACAGTAGTTATTGTTTTCAGTGTTTGACACAACTGTTTTCATTAGTGATGTTGTGTGAGTTGAGAGTTGGAGTGCATGCAGCATGTATGTGGTACATGAATCTTGGAATTAGTGTGAATGAGAGTGTGAATCATATGGAACAACAGAACAATGTGTCATATACATGGTATGATGGGCTTAATGTAGTTGGTGTAAGGATCAGAGAAGTAAAATATATATATTGTCCTTAGGGCAAGTATAGATAAGATTATTTTCAATTATTTACTTTCCAAAAAATATTTAGTTTTGAAACTGATTAAAGTAAATTCAGAACTGGGGATTGGTCAAGGAGAGAAATTACCATGTTGCCCATAAAAAAACTATGCAGCTGATTGGCTATTTTTTCTTCCAGTCAATCAGAAGGGAGAATGCATGCATGATCTGGAGGAGGGGGATATTAGCATGCACCCATTTTGAATAGATGTAAGTAAAGTCTTATACTGAGTGGGACTATGTTTAGGTCTTCTAGTAAAGGTGTTGTAATTTACTTTGAGTACAAAACAACTGTTTTGGAACATGGTTGAGATCAGGTATAAACAACTTTCTCAGAAGATTTGAGAATTTTAGAGGATTTTGTGACTTGCTTTCCAGTAGGCTAAAAAATTCAATGGGCATGCTATGCAGTTGTAATTCTACTTCAGATTACTGAACATGAGTGAACTATTGTAGTACTGAGCAAGCACACCAAAACTAATAACCATCTAGAACGTTCAGTATATCAACTGACCCTTAAAAAGTTTGGTTCTTTAACAGCAGGTCATGCATTTGCCTAATGCAGGAACAGGGGGATTGTAAAATAGAATAAAGATGACCTATGCCACAGTTGTGAGTACTACATTGACCATCTCTTTGGGTGCTGTACCTCACTAATAGGCTTGGAAACATACAAGGCAGCAGTTCCAACAGGCCCCCATAGCAAATGTTTTAAGCTCCATTAAGCTGTTAAAGGCAGTACTAATCACATGCCATAAAAATAACTGAGCAGCAATTGTATGTGAAGAATTTTTTTCTCACATAGTTCTGATCAAGAGCATGCACAGATTCCAAATTTGGTCCAATCCCCCACAGTAACTTTCTCAACAAGAATTTGTTTGAAGTGCTCCTGAAAGGCAGTGATGCTCACAAAATAGTAGGAACAGAAAGCTGGTCGAAATCTGAAATTGATAACAGTGAGATTTTTGGGAAAATTTTAAGTGTATATCAAAAGGGTAGGCCAGTGGGAAATGAAGGTAGTGTACTTGTAGCAGTAGACAAGAAACTCAAATCCAACGGGATAGGAGTTGAAGCTGCATTCAAGATTATTTGGGCAGGTCCTAGTATCACAGGTGGGCATAAAATAGTAAATGGATCCTTCTATCATCCACAAGACTCATCTTCTGTTCTAACCAAAAACTTTATAGGTAGCCTCAGCTTGCCTGTACAAAATTTCCCCAAACATACTGTAATCATTGAATGATACTTTAATCATCCAACAATCATCTGGGAAAATTACAGTTTTCTTAGTGTGAGCATGAGGAAACATCCTGTGGAACATTATTAAATATCTCCTCTGAGAACTAGCTAGAAGAGATAGTTCAGAATCCCACCCATGATGCAAATATATCACATCAAATGGCAGCAAATAGACCTCACCATTCTGATAACGTCCACATCGAACCCAGTATCATTGGCCATGATGCAGTTAGGGCGACAATGATTACCAAAGTACAAAGGACAACTAAAACAAGTATGAAGGCATATATGTTCAGTAAAGTAGAAAAAAAAACAGTAGTGTCATCTCCAAATGAGGAAACTTGCAGCACAGGGCAGAAGCAGGTAGAGGAACTATGGCTCAAGTTTAAAAGAGTAGTTGATCATGCAGTAGATAGGTGTGTACCCACTAGAACAATTCATAATGCTATGGACCCCCCCATGTCATACAGTTATAAAGAAACTTCTAAAGAAACAGAGACTACTGTATAACAGAAGTAAAGCAAAGCACAAGGCTATAGAAGGAGAGATGCTAAATAAAATACATTAACCTGTCAAGAGATCATTGCAGGAATCCTTCAATAACTACCATAGAAGAATACTGTCAAATGTTCTTTAACACAACCCTAAGAAATTCTGGTTGTATGTAAAAGTTGTTAGTGGCACCAAAGCTTGAGAGCTTGAGGGTGGCAATGCAAAAGATGAAATGCATAACTGCATTTTCAAATGTTCCTTTATAAAGGAAAACCCAGGAGAATTGCCCAATTTCATCTTCACATCAGTGAAAAGAAGAGTGAAATAAATGTTAGGTCAGTGGTGTTATGATACAAATGAAACAATTAAAGTTGATCAAAGCTCCATGACCAGATGGACTCTCTGTCTGATTCTACACTAAAGTTCTAGCTGATTGAGACCTTCATCTCAGTATAATTTATCATAGATGTCTTGAACAAAAAAATATGCCAGTAGCTGGAAGAAAGCACAGATCATACACGTCTATTAGAAGGGTAGTAGAAGTGATCCACAAAACTGCTGACCAATATCCTTGACATTGATTTGTTGTAGAATCTTAGAACATATTCTCAGTTCAAGCACAATAAGGTACCTCAAACAGAATAATCTCCTCTGTACCAACCAGCATGGATTCCAAAAACATTAACGATGCAAAACTCAACTTAGACTGTTCTTACCTGAGATAATGAAAGCTTTCAATAAAGGTAGTCATATGGATGTGGTTATTTCATGATTACTGAAAAGCGTTTGACTCAGTACCATAAATGTGCTTATTGTCAAAAGCTCTCATATGGTGTATCAAACAAAATTTGTGACTGAGTTGAGAATTTTTGGTAGCGAGGACACAATGTGTTATCTTGGGCAGACAGTCATTGTCTGATGTAGAAGTAACTTCAGGTATGCTCTAGGGTAGTGTGTAGTGACCATTGCTATTGATATTGTATATTAACAGCCTTGTAGACACTATTAATAGTAACCTCAGACTTTTTGCAAATGATGCAGTTATCTGTAATGAAGCACTGTCTGAAAGAAGTTGCATAAATATTCAGTCAGAACTTGATAAGATTTCAGAGTGGTGGAAGGACTGATAACTTCATTTAAATGTTCATAAATGTAAAATTATGCACCTCACAATGGCCAAATCATACTAATACTGAGGATAACACTTTATAGGGATATGAAATGGAATGATCATATAGGCTCAATTGTGGATAAAGCAGATGGTATACTTTGCTTTATTGGTAGAATACTGGGGAAATGCCATCAGTCTACTAAGGAGATTACTTACAGATCATTTGTGTGACCCATTCTAGAATATTGCTCAAGTGTTTGGGACCTGTAGACAAAAGGACTAAGAGGGGATATTGAACATATGCTAAGTAGGGCAGCACAAATGGTCACAGGTTTGTTTGGTCTGTGGGAGAGAGTCACAGAGATGTTGAAGAAACTGAACTGGAAAGCTCTAGAAGACAGATGTAAACTATCCCAAGAAACACTACTTACAAAGTTTTTAGAACTGACTAATTGATTACTCTAGAAATACACTACAAGACCCTACTTATTGCTCATGCAGGAATCATGAGAACAAGATTAAATTAATAGCAGCATTTGCAGAGGCATTCAAACAGTCATACTTCTCACACTCCATAGATGAATGGAATGGGAAGAAAGCCTAATAACTAGTACAATGGAATGTGCCCTCTGTTATTATTTCATGGTGATTTGCTGATTATAGATGTAGACATATATGTATAAAAGGTCACAATGCAACAGTAATTGATAATTTACTTGTAAATCCAACTGTCTTTTATGAAACAACTATGAGCCTATAACAAATGGTTTATCTGACCATGATATTCAAATGATAGCAATAAAGCATCCCCATTAATCAGGTTAAACTAGGAAGGAAAACATACAGTTTCACTGAATAATAAAGACTGACTCAATTACACTATTCATGGAGAATTTACATGAAGGTAATGGGAAGAAATTTTTCAAGCACGTCATAGTAGATCAGACATTTATTTTTTTCCTACAAATATTCTTACTACTTGTAAGGAACAGTTACAGTGGAAACTGAGAGATAGTGTGACTAACATCTGAGATTAAAGCGTGGGACGCACAGCTCCGCATTACTCAGTAAAACTGTTCTACCTCTTGTAGGACCTGTATTTATGTTCATTGTCATTATCATTGCAGTTATCATTTATATTAAAATTACTATTATTGTTTTTACTATTAGAAATATCTCAAATCTGATATAACAGTCACATATGGATATACAGTCCTATTTGTTTTTCTCTTCTTAAATAACTGAAGTGAAACACATAAATTAATCATGATAAAATTAAAACTGGAATGAGTCATCAATGTACAAAAATATTAAAATGTTTCACACTTTATTGTTCACAGGTTTGTGTTATGCCGAGTTTGCAGCTCGAGTTCCTCGTGCAGGATCTGCTTACATTTACAGTTATGTTACTGTAGGTGAATTTATAGCCTTTCTCATAGGTTGGAATCTCATTCTGGAATATGTGATAGGTAAGAATGCATCCCTGACTTCAAAGAATATATTACTAAAGCATTAAGACTGTCTCATAATAGTTGTTATTTCAATCTCAATATGGTAACAAGCAGTGCAACACCTGGAATCCTCAGTTGCTATCATTTGCTATCCAAAGTGACACTGAGAGTGGATTTTCATTACATATATTACAATTCAGTGAAGTATTTCGATATATTATTCATTACATTAACTGTCTCCTCGTCAGAACTATGCCCAGTGAACCAAAGCCTCAACAGTGGAATTATTTGAAGATATGTTGATACTAGAAATGATCACACTGATTTTGAAACAAAGATCCAGATCACTTGTAATGACATTAGAAATCAAAAATTTCCTTAGTCAACCAAACTTGAACTTCTGTTAGTACTGTTCTCTTTCTGTCTCCCTTTCAGCATTTCATCCTTACGATTAATATTTCTTAATACATATATTATTATCATGGTGCCTTTCCCTTCTGTTACTTAAGATACTTTTCCCTCCATCCTTCTCACCTCAACCCCGTGCCCCTCCACATACTTATACAATTCGGCTGCTTTGCTTTTTGATGATATGTCACCTGACATGCATTTTTTACTGTTCTTGCTCACATTCAGTTATGGAGCTGTCTTGATATTCCTGTCTTTCTATCCTGTTACCTTAACTGATGTTGCTTGTGATCCGCAATTACTGAAAAGTTAGAAAGTTAGTGTTTGTTGACATAGAAATGCAATATCTGTTGAAGAAGGGTAGGCTGCTGGTACATTCAAATCCATGCTGGCTGACACTGGCTGTTATATTGGTATATATGCAGACACTTTTAAGTCACAAGCATTGGTGTAAAGGTAAGTCTTGTAACTGAGCACTGAAAACTGTTTTAATTTCTGTACTAATTAGTAACCTCATAATAAGTGGTACTTTTGTCCTGTCATATCTCCTCTCACAGTACATACAAATTACACCTTTTATTGTAAGCATTGATGTGATGGTAATTTGGCAGCACACTATCTGCCATTAGCTAGGCCCACAGGGGGCCTGGTGATAGGAGGCACACAGGGTCTTTTCATCAGCGAAGATGAAGACAAGGCAGCAGCAACTAGCACCAGCTAAGTCCTTCAGGCCGAGCTGGCTGTAACACCACAGAGCAGTCATCTGAGTGGACCTTGAATGGAGCATCACAGGTCCCACCTAGGGACCAGTTAGCTGCAAAACTGAGAACTAGGATTTGGAAGACAGAGTATTTGTACCACTTGGTCTACACAAATGACGTTATCATGTGGCCGTCAGTGTTCTACACTGCACCGCAGTATCCCAAGTCTTGTCTTCAGGCCTTCAGTTTAGTTATTTCTGCAGTCTGTGTGCTAAAAGTCACTTTTTTGTACAACTTACACATTGTAACTTCACTGTGTATGGTCAATGAAATGATGTTATGCTCTCTTCTCCATGATGTCATTTTTTTACATTGCCACCTTGGCCATTCAGCTCAGATGGTCTGTGGCATTTAGCTCAGTGGTGTGCCCTTGCCACATTTTCATTGTAGGAATAAACACAGATACAACAAGCAGATTGTCCTTGAATACAATAGGTGGTAGACTGTGGAATTTATTATATATTTAGCCTGTTTGGTCATATATAGGGCAATTTCCTTAATGATATCTGACATCTGACTTAAATCCAGTGTTTGTAAAGGAAACTATCATGTTAATATTATGAAAAGGATAGACTGCTACTCACCATATAGAGGAGATGGTGAGTCATAGAGAGGCACAACAGAGAGACTGCTGTACACCTTCTTTTTGTCATGCCTGTCCATGACTCATCATCCCCTCTATATAGTGAGTAGCAATTTATCCTTTCATAATTTGGTCATCATGGATTTTCCATTGTTTGAAACAATTCATGTTTATGTAAATATATTAGAAACTCAAATCTTCAGTTATTGAATAGAAATATTCTGTTACACAAATTTCAAATGCTTTGTTTGTTATTATGTATTTTATATTTTGTGACAATTTTTAGAACAATTTTATTATTATTACTAGCCAACAAACACAGCATTGCAAAGGTATTCATTTTGCCAATTTTCTATTAGAAAGAAAAACAAAACTGAACTGTATTTGTAGTGAAGCATCAAAAAATTTTGTTTTCATGTATTCATGAAAACTCCTTTTCATTTATGAAACAGTTGTACAAAGAAATATGCATAATGTACAAAAGTGCAAGTTCCGTGTTAATAAACATGACCCCGGACGTTTTCTCTGCTCTGGGCACAGTTGCTCTCCACGTCTGCTGTGCGATTTTGTAACCATATCTATGGCAACACCTCTTCATAGCTCTAAAGATGGTTACTGTTTTAATTACAGCCATTTGCACTGCACAGTTGAAAGCTGTCAAAAGCGCTACCAATTGTCAGGGCTTCCCTTAATTTGGTTCGACTGTACAAGTGTCTCAATAGTAAAGAATAAATGTATTAAAACTTCATGCATGATGGAGCAATTTTTCATGCAGCTCAGTGTTTATGATACCATATTTCTTGAAATATGTCATACAATGATGTATATGTGTAGGTACATTCAACGCCATATGTGCATACTGTCTTCAAAATATGTTGTGAATAGAATTAGTAGCGAAGGAGTACTAAATTTAAATGTCATGCACAATGTGGCAGCTTTTTTGCATCTCAATGTTTATGATGTCACATCTCCTGAAATTTGTGTGGTACCATGATATATCGGGTTGGTGCATGAATTCATAGTGATTTTCCGTAAGTTTAATAAACACAACAGATACACATAACAGAGACTTTAGTCAACAATAATATATTCTTCTTCACAATGTACAACAGCTGGGGTAACTTTTCGATTCTGTGACCATAGCAATCAAGTGGTTTTGAGGCAAAGCACTTGTTGAGCCATGTTAGGAGGACATTTTCATTCAGAAAGTAAGTTCCTTGAAGTTTGTTCAACAATGAGGGGAAAAGGGGAAAATTTGAGAGCACAAGATCAGGTGAATATAGTGGATGCAGAACGGTTTCCCAGCCCACTTCTGTTGTGTAGTGTTTTTTGTCATCCAGCAGAATGCGGATGGGCATTATCATAGTCTTCCTGGTAATTGTTCTTGGCTTGCATCAGAAAGACATCACAATTGTTGTCAATAGATCTCAGCAGTGATGGCTACACCTTGGGGAAGCAATTCATAGTACACCGCACTGTTGCTGTTCCACCAGATGCAGAGCATTATCTTTTGTAGACTGGCACAGGTCTTTGTATGGGGAATAGCTGCTTTGTTTGGACTGAACCATTCTGTTCTTTTCTTTATGTTAGCATAAAGATACCATTTCTTGTCACCAGCAACAATACAAGATAGGAATGATTGGTGTTGTTCAGAGCCATTGATGACGAGTGAGAAGATATGGACATATGGCCACCTGCTGATTTTTTTGATTTTGACTTAGAGCACATGGTACCCATACACCTGATTTTTGTACCTTCCTTGTTGCATCAAACCCTGAAGGTCTTTCTCAACATGGAGAGTCACTAATGTCAAAATGATCTTCCTTAAAACAAGAAAAACATATTCTTGCCATGTTCTGTCCAGTGGCAATAGTCCCACAAATGGCATAAATGTTTCCAACTGCCTCTACTGTTGTCACCCCTCTACTGAATTCAAGGTGAAGAATGTGTTGGAAATGTTCTGATTTCTCTGCTTTGCACTCTGTTTTCTAGCATCCACAACTCCACTCACGATCTCCAAATAACAAAATGACAACATGTAAACTGAAATAGCAACAGTACATTTAGCAGCACATGTTAATACTGTCTGCAAAATTTATTTTGAACACATCTAGTAACATATAAGTAATACATTTTAATGTCATGCATGTGGCAGTTTTACATACCATTCATTTTTATGATGTCATATCTCCTGAACTATGTTAGGTAGGTGGTTCTAATACTCATAGTGATTGTTGCCTGAGAGCAAAGGATATGTGTACCTAGTTTGGTTGAAATTGCATCAGTATTTTATGGGGAGATGTGGAGCACACCCACCCACCCAACCACCCACCCACCCACACACACACACACACACACACACACACACACACTCACACACACACACACACACACATCCATTTTTGGTTTTTCCTCTTTGTCAACTTTCCATCTGTGAATTATGAACCTAAGGATTTCACAGTTTTGGTCATACAGTATTCTAGAGTAATTCATACCAATTTCTAATCAGTTTTTATCTTGTAACTCATTTAAATGTCCAATTTAGGCTTTGTTGAATATTTGTTTTGTAAGTCTGTCTGGGTTCATTCTTTTAGTGTGTCCATAGAACCTTCACCTGTGTTTTGTAATGTCACTATGGATATTTGTGTACTGTTTACTTTTCTGGCTAGTTCTGAGTTAGTATTGCCTGTCTACAAGCAAAGAAAAGAAAACAAAGTTAGGTGCCAAAAGATGGAAATTCCTGAATGGTTATGCTGAGATATTTAGATTTTGGAACTTGTTTAATTTTGTTGTATTCCAGCTTCAAGAATTTTGGTGCTTCTTTGTTGCAGGTCATGTACACTGTCTTTTCAAAAGATATTTGGTGACTGACTTTTTTCTGCAGTTTCTTTCAAGAGTTCAATTTGATTTTGGGCTGATGAAATGTTGTGAGTTAATATTGCTAAACTGTCTGCAAATGCTAGGCAATCTATACAGGGTGATTCTTATTAATGTTTCAAAACCATGTAGCAATGTAGATGATGCTGAGACAAGTAATTTAATATATGATACATGGGGCCTCAAATGTCAGGAAATACCCCAAATGTTGAACATGTGGCATCACATCCAAAATATGGAGGGTATTCTTGAGCCCATGCGTGAAGGAATGACTGAGTGATGCAATACTTGCATTGAAGCAAACAGTGCAAATTTCAAACACCTTTTGTAAATGTGATCTGTTGCAAATGTAAAAGTTACAAAATTATTGTCCTCAGCATAACCAAGCAAAAGCTGTTCTTATTTTGTGTTTCTTTCCTTTTATTCCTTCTTTTTTGTTTACAGATGTTACATAGCAAAGAAAACATAAGTCTTTACTGATAATGATGTAATTTGGAAACTTATAATCATTTACTTGCGGTGCAGTACAGTTGGTTTTTGTTTTACTGTACTTTGTAATAAACCAGCAGAGTGTGCAAGACCAGTAAGTAAATTAATGAATTAATACCTTAATGCAAACACATAATTGCCTCACACAATCAAAAAAATGCTGCCTGCAAGATGCATGACTGAACCCTGAGCCACACACTCTGAAATTGCTCACACAGGTGTGGAGCTACAAAGATGTGCATACTTGACTTAAGTTTGGATGGTCAGATGCAACAGACAGACAGGCTTTAACTGCTGCACGTGGTGACTTATGTCAACTGATGGCATTACATGTTCAACATTTGTCATCCATTTTTGAGGTATGTTCAGACATTTGCTGTGCCATGTGTCTTGTATTGAATTACTTGTCTCAGCATCATCCATGTCACCTTGGACATTTTTAAACATTAATAAGAATCACTCTGTAGGTAACGTGCCTTTGCCGAAAGTGACTGGCAGGTCAATTTTGAGGACTGATTTCTGTTTTTGCCATTCTTGTATCACTTTCTCAAGGAAGCTATGCTGTAGGTGCAACCACAATGGAGGAGTAAATGTGGAGATGACAGAAAAACCTGTCGCTCTCAAGGACACAGTTGAAAAGTAGTGGAGTCAATCCACCTCCCAGTCTTGTTCCCATTTTGATTTTGAAAGGAACTGAGATTTCCCTCATAAATTTGACCTTGAACTTTGTTTCTGTTTTATGACTGCAACTGTTTTCAGATCTAGACCTTGTTCTTCTAACATCTGGAAGATTGAAGTATGGTCAACTGAGTCATAGGCTTTTTTACAATCAAAAATGTGAAGACAAAATTTTTGCTACATGTTCTCTGGTATATAAGGATTAGCTTCAGATCGAGGTTTGTTCTGAACACAAACTGCCTGGTCTGAATTCTGACTGATATTCTCCAATTTTTGGTTCAAGTTAATATTATAGAATTTGCTCTGGTTGCCAAATATCTCACAGCCCCATCTATGGTCTGCACCTGCAGCTGCATGTTGGTGATCACGTAGACTCTAGCATTGGTGTCTGTGATAGCGTTGACATAAGTTCTCTGTCTGGTTTGGTCACCAGATCATTTTGTTTGCTGAGACTCTTCTCAATTAAACTCAATGCTGGCTCCCAAACCTTGCTAAGATTATAGCCACAATCTCAGTTGATGAGATCATCCCTATTGCAAATATCTTTGGCCTCTCTAATGATGCTCTCCCAGTATTTGGAAGTCTGTGCCAAGATCCTGGTCTATTCATACTCCATCGCATGATTCTCAGACAAACAGTGCTCTGAAATTGCTGACTTGTTAGGATACATCAGTTGAGTGGGCCTCTGGTGTTCTTGGCAATGATCTTTAAAGGTCCAAATTGTCTTTCCAATATATGTCTTCCCATATTCGCCTGTAATCTGGTATACACTGACCTCCTGTAAACTGAGATCATCTTTGACACTTCCCAATAATGCTCTTGTATTATTGAGTGGGCAAAAGACAGTTTTCACTTGGTGCTTCATCAATATGCGTCTGATTTTTCCTGATAGTGCACCAGTGTACAGTATAAAAGCAGTTGCTGCCTTTTCTCCATGACTTCTTCCATCTCCACAGGTTGTACTGTTGTGGTCAGGTGGATAGCATGCCTGATCTGCCATTCTGGGTTCCTGTTTTTCAGAATACAGTTCTACCATATTCCAGCTCCTGGAGAAGACTCTCTGTGCCTGAAACAGTGTGCACCCTGTGTACTATTGGTTTTAGTTCCCCATTCATCTGTGAAGGGTGGTGGCAGCTGTCTGCATGCAAATACAGGTTAGTGTGGTGCGTTTTCTTCTGATACACACCATGGCCTGGGGTGCCATCTACTCTTCTCTTGATCATGACATCCAGGAATGGTGATCTTCTTCCTGCTTTGGTCTCCATAGTGAATTTGATGTTGGGATGTATGGAGTTCAAGTGCATCAGAAAGTCAAGGAGTTTGCCTCTTCCATGCAGCCATGTGACCATTGTATCATCCATATGACAGAAAAAAACATGTTGGTTTCAATTTGGATGACACCACGGCTTCCTCCTCAAACTGCTCCACATACGGATTTGCAACCACAGGTGAGAGTAGGCTGCCCATTATGACTCCTTCTGCTTCTTTGTAGTATTCTCTATTAAACAACAAATATGTGGAGGTCAAGACATGCCTGAAATGGTCCATGGTCTTCTTGTCAAATTTCTGACCAATAAGCTCTGGTGACTGTCATAGAGGTACCCTGGTGAATAACAAAATGACTTCAAAGCTCACCAGGATATCTGAGTCTTTCACTCTGAAGTTGCTGAGGCATTTTACAAAATCCACAGAATTGTGGACATGTTGAGCTACCTACATAAATGTTATATTGACATCAGTTGTCCAATAGGGTGTATTTTTTATTTTACTGCCATGCTAATGTCAGACACATAATTATCTCCAGCAGCATCTGCATTGTAGCAGATAAAAATGTTACATGTTTTGAAACGTCCTTAAAGTGATTTTTGATGTTATCCCTTTTTTGTTACAGGTGCAGCTAGTGTAGCCAGAGGTCTCACTGGATATATTGACTCATTAGTAAATAATTCTATTTCAAATGCTTGCAGGCAAGCAATGCCAATTAATATTGAATTTTTATCTGATTATCCAGATTTTTTGGCATTTGGACTAACTTTTCTCCTCACAGGTAAGATGATTTTTCTTTGGATATTGAGTACTGACAATCTCATTATAGTTAAAATACAAAACAAACTCTATATTTAAAGGAAACAAAATGAAAATTATAAACTTGTAGTTCATAGATGGTGATGCTATAAGATTGCAAATATGTGACAGTAAAACCATAGAGACATGTCTACAAGTGGAAACAAAAGAAATTAATCTCACTGATGAAATTAAACACGGTACATTGACATATTATATTTTTTGCATTCGTGATTTGACACAAGCATATTTTGTCATTTGATGAATCTTTTCTAGCACCCTGGTAGTGCTATCTGCCCAGCCCAGATATACAGCTTGAGAGGTTTCATGAGATCTCCAGATGTAGTTATAGTAGTTTCATGGACACCATGTGAAGTTCCTGTCACCTAGAATATATCCTCTGTAATGGAAGGAAACATTCCACGTGGGAAAAATTATATATAAAAACAAAGATGAGGTGACTTACCGAACAAAAGCGCTGGCAGGTCGATAGACACACAAACAAACACAAACATACACACAAAATTCAAGCTTTCGCAACAAACTGTTGCCTCATCAGGAAAGAGGGAAGGAGAGGGGAAGACGAAAGGAAGTGGGTTTTAAGGGAGAGGGTAAGGAGTCATTCCAATCCCGGGAGCGGAAAGACTTACCTTAGGGGGAAAAAAGGACAGGTATACACTCGCACACACGCACATATCCATCCACACATACAGACACAAGCAGACATATTTCTGACCAATAAGCTCTGGTGACTGTCATAGAGGTACCCTGGTGAATAACAAAATGACTTCAAAGCTCACCAGGATATCTGAGTCTTTCACTCTGAAGTTGCTGTATGTGTGGATGGATATGTGCGTGTGTGCGAGTGTATACCTGTCCTTTTTTCCCCCTAAGGTAAGTCTTTCCGCTCCCGGGATTGGAATGACTCCTTACCCTCTCCCTTAAAACCCACTTCCTTTCGTCTTCCCCTCTCCTTCCCTCTTTCCTGATGAGGCAACAGTTTGTTGCGAAAGCTTGAATTTTGTGTGTATGTTTGTGTTTGTTTGTGTGTCTATCGACCTGCCAGCGCTTTTGTTCGGTAAGTCACCTCATCTTTGTTTTTATATAGAATATATCCTCTCTCGTGTAAGAGCTGCACTTTCCTGCTGCTTAATTCTAACAATGGTTACTTCCTCCTTCAGGTGGTATGTTGCCAACACATTTGTAGTGTGGCGCCATGGAACAAAAAACATTACCTACATTTCTCTAGCATTTGGACTTTTCACTTGAATAATCTGTTCATGAAGCAAATGGGAAAAGATAGCAGCTTACCATTTCTGAACATCATGGTTAGCAAAAAGCCAACATAACACCAGGACATAGGGCCTACTGCAAATTTACTTGTGCAGAGCTATGTTTACTGGGCAGAAGCCATTGCTCTGCACAATGTCATGATGTTTGACACTCCCTGGTGCAGGGAGCACATGTGGTCCAGATCCCGACAGCCTTTCTATTCCAATGGTTATGAATGTACTTCATGTGATCAGACTGCTACAGTCTGACACATAAAATTTATAAAAATTTACTCATTTTGTATCAAGGGACATTTCCATACCTCAATATACTGATAACCAAATAAAATTAAATATGAAACATAAATTTATGCCAGTGAGGTAGAAAATTGTAACCTCACTGTTATTTCCAACAACAGTTGTTGTGTTTTCATTCTAAAAATAAATGTATATAATAATAAATTATTTAATATTTGCTACACATATCCTGTATTTAAAACAATCTAAAAACATATCAAAGCTTTCTGGGTAACACATAATACTTATCTTAAAAGCCAGTTCCAAAATTATGTTTCTTCTGCACTTCTGTTGCAGATAAATATGGAAGAAACACTAAACAAATAAGATAACATAAAAATTCTTAACTGAAATATATGTGTTCTCCACAGTTCTTCTGGCGTTTGGTGTGAAGGAGTCATCAATCATTAGCAACATAATGGGTGTAGCTAATATTGGTGTTTTAACTTTTGCCATCATTGCCGGTGCATTGAAAGGTATGTAACAATGCTTTTTCTGTTTGTAAAGGCATGATCAAGTAATTAATGTCATAAATGATCATTGAAATATACAGGTAATTCATTTCTTCTCCTAAAGACCTGTTCAAAAATATATCACATTGTACCATTCACTGAAAAACAATATTATTAAGTACATAACACAACATTGACTTTGAGTCTGGGATCACAAACTCGTCCACTTGCTGGAGTTGTCAGAAAACAAATGAAAACCAAGTAAAAACATAACACAAACTTGACTTTGACTCTCCTGTACCATTGCCCAGGAGTAGAACATTCAAAGTTGCTTGAAGTGGTGACCCTGTACACCGATACACTGGTGCACTCATTGAATGCAAGAATTATTTACTGCTTCCAGTGTTGCCTGCTGAAGAGAATTACAAGCAAGCATGATACATTCCTGCATGTCCTCTGGAGTTGTTGGAATATCATGATAGATAATGTCTTTAATTCATCCCCAAAGAAAAAAGTCCAGAGATTTAAATCAGGAGGCCTAGCAGGTCAAGTAACTGTTCTTCCTCATCTAATCCATCTGGCAGAATACCTTTGGTTCAGAACATGACATGCATGCAAGGGATTATGTGCTGGACATCCATTGTGTTGATACCACATAAGCATTCTGGTTCTTAGCGGCACTTCGTCCAGAAGAGGAGGAAGAATTTGTCTGAGCAGTGCCGCTCAGACTACCATTGATGAAATAAGGGCCAATAATTGTATTACCAAGCATCCCTCACCAGACATTAACTCTCCAGTGACGCTGATGTTACACCTGTCTAAGCCATTGTGGGTTGTTGTTGGACCAATAATGCATGTTCCTTGTATTTACCTGTCCTTTGTTTGAGAAGGAACATTCATCAGTAAATAGAACATTGGTGAAGAAGTTCGGGTTAGCGAGTATTTGTTGCTGCTGTGCTCACTGACAGAACTGTACACGATTCTGGAAATCATTCCCATGCCATTCTTGATGTAGGTGTACATGGTAAGTATGGAACTGGCGAAATGTAAGAGTATGATGTACACTGGCTTTAGGAATGCCAGTCTCATGTTCAAGCTGTTGTGTGCTCACATGTTGATTCATAGCAACGGAAGTGAGAAAAGTAACTTCAGCAGCTTCATCTGTGTGAGTGCTATGATGATTGCATTGTCATGGGTTGAAACTTTCTGTTTCCTGAAGCGTCACAACAAGATGAGAAAAATCCATCGGGAAGGTGGGTTCTTGTCAGGATATCACTCTCTGTACAGTTCCACCGCCTGTGTAGCATTTCACCTACCTTCAACAGCAACAACAATAAAAGAAATGTTATGTCAATGCAGTTTGTAGGAAGGACAGCCTTTACTGTATGCCTACTCTACACAACAGTATTTAAAAGGACTAAACTACTGTAATAAATGTACCCGTATGTAAGAAAACAGTATTGCGATTACTGTTCTGCTAACTTACATTCCGCATAGATGAGTAGCATTCCTACCTTCTCTTCATTGGTGTACATTTTACTCACACAACTCTTCAACTGACGATGGTTGGCAGAATGAAAGGTGTGCATTCTACTTATGTTTACATCTGTCCTCTGTCAATGTCAGCACGTGGGCGTGTTCCATTACCCCGAGTACCTGCACTAAGCACTGGGAGCGTCACATCAATGTTGTGTTATGTAATTAATAACATTGTGTTTCAGTGAATAGTATGCTGTGATACATTTTTGAATAGGTCTTCAGGAGAGGAAATGAATTACTGAATAAAAATACAGGGTGCCATTTAAAAAAGTCATACCGCTGTTCATATCTTTATAAAAAACAAAGCTACTAAGAAAGCAATCATGCTGACTGATGTCCCCCTGATGGCTAAAGAACATTTGCATGAAACATTTTGTAATTTGCATCTAGACAAACACTTATTTAGGGTGGTCAAGATAAATGGGACACCCTGTATATTCTGAAATTAGTTGTCCATTTGAAACCATTTACTGTATTAAAGCAGTCACAACTTGTGCCTGTTGTACTTGTAACCTTGTTATCGTGTTCTTTTCCACAGTGAGAGTAAGACACACACAATGTATAATTATGTTTAACCCTTTATTTAGACGAGAAATTTATTTTAAGCTCACATAATAGCAGCAAAGACATTATGAAACATTTCCAGTGCAACAAATATTACCAGTTTTTTGGTAACTAAGTGAAGAAAACAGTAACAGGAATACGAAAAAAGTCAAGGCAAATTATTAAATTCATGGAGTGCATGCTGCAGCATGGAGGAAGCATCTCACAGCACTCCTGCTGGTCAGCCCTGTTGACATGCATGGCCAATCAGCTGATTAACTGACATCTGTTTTGGCTAACGCCCAATGCCACTACACCAGACCCCTTCAGGGAGACAGAGCGAGGTGGGGCAGTGGTTAGCACACTGGACTCACATTTGGCAGGACGACGGTTCAATCCCGCGTCTGGCCATCCTGATTTAGGTTTTCCATGATTTCCCTAAATTGCTCCAGGCAAATGCCAGGATGGTTCCTATGAAAGGGCATGGCCAACTTCCTTTCCCATCCTTCCCTAATCTGATGAGACCAGTGACCTCGATGTTTGGTCTCTTCCCCCAAAGAACCCAACCAACCTTCAGGGAGGCAGAGCCCCCTCATTGGATGAAGCTGGAAGTGACGTCCCTGTAGCATGCCAGGAAGTGTACCCATCATCTGGAACACATTTGCTGTTCAATTGCAGCCAGTGATGATACCAGTGGGGGTTGCTGGGTAGTGGGCAGAGGTTTCACCTGATTGTGTTGCAGATGTGAATTTTGTCATCTCTAATGACGACATGATGCCAACCAGTATATGGCAGTGTGAGTGGCAGTTTGATGCCTTCTACTCGCAACATTATGAATGTACAGGATCATAATTCTCAGGGTATGACTGTTTGCAATGTGCCATGGTGTAATGCTTGTCACAGTCAGATCTTCATCAGCTTTTCTCTGAGGTGGGTGACAATACTGGTGCATTAACATTGTCCAATGAAATCATGTGTGTGTCCATGAACTCACTGAGAAGCTGTAGGACTTCTCCATGTACCATTTCTGCTGGTGAGGCACCTATATGTGGTTTATACATATCATGTAGGCCAAGCAAAACCAGTGGTAAGGCAGAGGGCCATTGTGATTCATGGCACATTAAGGTGGCTTTAAGTGATCAGTGCCAGCGTTCAGTCATGCTGTTACTGGCAGAAAGGTAACTCTTGTTGTTGTGTGATGCAATGCGCCGCAAAATTTACTTAGTTGAGCAAATAGGTTAGATTTAAACTGCCATCCTCTGTCCGTGGTTATATGAAGCAGACAACCAAAATGGGTAATCCAGAGTGACACAAATGCAGGGGCTAGCATCTCAGTAGAAATGTTATCTACGGGAATGGCTTCTGGACAGCACATGAACTGATCTATTACTGTCAGTAGGCAACATTGTCCTTCGGAAGGGGGCAGCAGACCTACTACATCAATATGAATAGGGGCAAAACATGCTGTTGTGTCTGGAAATTTGCTCACTGTCACAGAGACGTGGTGAGAAATCTTGCTGACCTGGCACAGTATGCATGCATGAGCCCATGTGTGACAGTCTTTTTTCTATTCCAGGCCATACAAAATGACTAGCTATTAGTCTAATTGCTGCCTTCATGCGAGGGTGACATGACTTTTGAAGGCTTGCTTGTGAAGTGCCATAGGAACGAATGGGCAAGTTTTCCCAATTGAAATCTCACAATATACAAGGGCTATTCAGAAAGTAGGGAACATTTTGGCATTAAAAATCTAATTACAAGAAATATATTTTATTATATTCATCTGAAAGAGTGACTGACGTACTACTTTTCCACATAGCCACCAAACACATTGAGGCACTTATCATAGTGGTGGACAAGCTTTGAATGACCTTCATCATAAAATTATGCTGCTTGAGACTTCAGCCAGTAGGTCATGCCTGCCTGGAGTTGCTGCATTGCAAGACAGTTCTTCATCTTGGGAAACAAGTAGAAGTCACTTGGTGCAAGATCAGGGCTGTAGGGCGAATGAGGGAAAATTCCCCATTTGAATGAATTAAGAAATTCTTTAGTGTGGTTTGCCATGTGAGGTTGGCATTGTTGTACAAAAACAAAATTTTGGACGTCAGCTTTCCCTGGCATTTGTTTCGAACTGCTGTTCTAAGGCTGTGCATAGTTTGACAGTACTGGGCAGAATTTATGGTTGCTCCACATTTGAGAAAATCAATAAGAAGCACACCTTGCCTATCCCAAAATACTGTCACCACCAACTTCCTTGCTGACAAGGCTTGCAAACATTTTCTTGGTTTTTGGGGAGACCTGGTGTGCCCCCACATCATGGACTGTAATTTTGTTTCACAATTGATGTGTTTCACCCAAGTCTCATCACCGGTTAGATTCTATCCAGTAACAAATCACCATGTTTGTGGTAGGCATTCAGAAATGTCAATATTGCCCCCATTTGCTGTTCTTTATGGTGCACTGTAAACATTTTGGGCACCCATCGTGCACAAAATTTGTGGTAACCTAGCTTTTGAGTGACAATTTCAAACAACAAAGTCTGTGAAACTTGTGGAAAAGAAATTGAAAGCTCCATTATTGTGAAGTGATGGTTTCCATGAATCATTTCATCAACTTTAGCCACAAGTTCATCAGTCACAATGCTCGAGCATCCACTCTTCTCTTCATTATGAATGTTGGTTTGGCCATTTTTAAACCAAATGCAGCATTTCCGGACAGAACATTCACTCATTACATTGTTTCCATACACTTCGCACAGTTCATGATGAATTTCTTTAGGCTTTAGGTTTTTTACCAACAAAAATCATTTCACAGACTGCACATCACAACTGGTGGGATTTTTGATTGCAGCGCACATTTCAAATTCGAATATCCAAAAAACCAGACTCACAGAGACTTTTCCAATGTCACAGATGGATGCTGACTGAGAGCGCCTAGTGGCATCTGATGGAAATGTTCCCTACTTTCTGAATAGCCCTCATAGCTTTGTGTTTGTAGCTGGAACATCGATCGACTGAAGTTGAAGGCCAGACGTGGCATCTTGTAAACAGTCTCAAAGTTCCAGGTCAGAGTCCTGTGCTTGGGTTAGCTGTGCAAAATCTACAGTCTTCATGACACTGCTCATCTGGGATAGATGGTCTGCAGTAACATTGTTGATTCCCGATATATGCTGTACATCAGTAGTGAATTGTGCAATGAACTCCAGTTGATTATATTGTCTCGGAGAACACTTGTCATTATTTTGCCAAAAGGCATAGGTGAGAGGTTTATGGTCTGTAAAAATGACAAAAACATTGTTGCTGCACAGGAGATAGCTTTCGTGAAAAGAATGTGAGAGGCTACCAGGCTCTGTCGACATATTGCTACAAGGCAGCATTGACCAGCGTGAGAGGCGCTTCCAAAGCTGATTGTGCAAGAAGAGCTGCATCTGCTATATTTTTCTTGGCTACTTCGAACATGTTTTTCATCAACTCTGTCCACAATATCAGTGTTTTGCCTTTAACCTTAGGACCAGCTAAAGCTGTAGTAAGAGGCTCTTGGAGTTAGGTGAAATCGGTAGGTGGCCACTGTGGCTGACAGGTTCTAGGCGCTTCAGTCCAGAACTGCGCTGCTGCTACGGTTGCAGGATCTAATCCTGCCTCGGGCATGGACGTGTGTGATGTCCTTGGGTTAGTTAGGTTTAAGTAGTTCTAAGTCTAGGGGACTGATGACCTCAGATGTTAAGCCTCATAGTGCTTAGAGCCATTTGAACCATTTGACATGACTGATGACCTCAGATGTTAAGCCTCATAGTGCTTAGAGCCATTTGAACCATTTGACATCGGTAGAAATCAAGGACTCCCAAGAATTGTCACAGTTCTTTAGCAGTTTCTGGCAGTGGAATACTCAATATAGCCCCTGCTTTCTCCGGTAGTGGTAGTGATCCCTTAGTTGAAATCCAGTGGCCTAAAGAGGTAACCCCTGTCTGGCCAAAAACACACTTTGAGGTGTCCAACACTACTCCATATTCGTCAAGACATTTAAATACCTCTGTCAGGTGCTGGGGTCACTGAAAAGATGAGTATATCATCAACATATGCAAAAAAGTATCAATAAATCTTTGCTACATCTGGACAGCATTTCTCAATCCAAACATCATAAACAGGCTTTCAAACAGACCAAATGGCATTATAACAGCTGCTTTCGGAGTGTCTCTTTCGGCAACAGGAATCTATGTATATGCCTTTGAGCAATGTAATACGCTAGCCACCTGTTTTCGACATAATGTGTAATTATAATCTCAAGAGAGGAGCAGCGTACTGCTCCAGTATTGTCCTAGCATTCAAGGCTTGGTAATCACCACAAGGATGCCATGAACCATTCTTTTTTGGCACTAAATGAGAGGTGACGACCAAGACGTACAAGATTGGTGAATGAAGCCTTCCTCCAACATTGTATTAAATTGCTCCTTGGCAACAGCATATCGATCAGAAGAAAGACATCTGGGTCTACACAAAATCAGAGGGCCTGCGGTAGTATTGATATAATGTACAGTGTTGTGACATACCTTTTCTGGGGCCTCAGGAGGCCTTGTGATAGCCAGGAATTGTTCTAGAAGTATGGTATACTCATCACTCTGTGACTAGATCAATTTGGCATCATATACTGCCATGCTACATCAGAATCCATTGGCAGATAGTCCCATGATGTTGTCTATTAGGTGGGCATTGGTGACATCCGGCAGCAGTTGATAATGCGCTAAGAAATCAGCTCCGTTATGTACACCATGGTGAAATTTCGCTTCAAGGTATGACGTAATCCCATGTCCAATACGATGTGCTGCATTCCATATGTAGCGATGGTGGAATTATCAGGTGTGGAAATGCAAAACAAGGTGGCTGATTGATACTTGTGTAACTGGGTCCATGGCAAAATACTTAAGTCGAAACCCATGTCCACCAAAAACTTGCGTCCTGCCTTGTGATCTGTCATAAAGAGATGCAAGGATGGTGGCTGACAGTCTGGAGTGATTACTTCTGCCTGTCACTTGCAACTGAGAAAGATACAAGGCAAAGTACACTTTTACGCCTGATCTCTGAATTTCCTGTGGTACCAACACATGTCTGTCCAGGTTGAATCTTCTGCCATGGCAGAGTTCACTGAGAAAGAACTTCTAGATCTTCTACAGAATCACCCTCTAGTGTACCTGAGAGTAGTTTGCCCATCTGCTTACTCATTGCATTGACCTTGCTCATGAGACTGTCGTAATCTGCTCATGTTACCACCAAGGTGCTATTACACACCATCATAATGTCAGGGCAGGGGGTCGGCATGATCGTGTCTTGAATTCGATCTGTCAGGTATGCAACAGCATCCAGCCACATGTCCGTTTGCTATGCTATAATGGCCTTCACCTGCGCTGGCAGATGGCTGCTCCACAACATGCATAGTAATGTATCAGGCACTGTGAGTGCATCAACCTTGCTTCTTAAATGACAGAGGTACTGTGATGGTTTTCTGTCACTGACATCCTCTTGTGTGAGAACCTGCTGTACTTGTTCTCCCTGCGAAGTGGACACTCTTCATATTAATTCAGTCTTTAATTTTGCATATGATTCCATGTTCAGAGGTGAAGTTATAATATCTTGAACCTCAGCTGCGTAGCGGTGGTCCAACTGACTGACCACCAGTTTGAACTTAGTGGAGTTGGTGGCCACTCTAGCACAGAGGAAACTCACTTCCACTTGTGCAAACCATGATGCTGGGTTGTGGGACCAAAACAGTGGTAGCTGCACAGCCAGTCTTGATATGGTTGGCACACCAATTTCTGATCCTTGAAGTTTGCTGCTAACCATCTGTGCTGCTGATTTATTCTCTCTCTACCTCCAATCATGTTGGGCTCACCACTGTCCCAAGTTGTGTATGTTGTACTTGCAATATCATTATCGTGTTCTTGTGTGCAGTGAGAATATGATACGCGTGATGCATAATTCTGTTCAACATTCTATTTAGACAAGAAGTTTATTTTAAGCTCACATAACAGCAGGAAAAACACTATGAAATATTTCCATTCCAACGAAAATTGCCAGTTTTTAGGTAACTAAGTGAGGAAAACAGTAACAGAAATACTAAAAAAGTCAAAGCAAATAATTAAATTCTTGGAGCATGCAGTGCAGCATGGAGAAAGCATCTCATAGCACTCCTGGCAGTCAGCGCGCAAACTCTGTTGACATCTGATGGCCAATCAGCTGATTAACTGACATCTGTTTCAGCTGATGCCTGACATCGCTACAAAGCTTTTCTCTCCCTCAACTATTTTTATGCCTTACACTTCTTTCCATCACCAAACTGATGGCTCGATGTATCAGGCTGTGTCCTACCAACTGATCTCTTGTTTTAGGCAAGTTGTGTCATAAATTTCCCTTTCCTCCAGTTCAGTTCAGTACCTCCTCATTTGCTATTAAATCTACCTATATAACCTTCAGCATTATTCTGCAGCACTGCATTTCAAAATCTTCAATCTTATTCATGGCATAATTGCCAATTGTCCATGTTTCACTTCCATACAAAGCTAAACTTCAAACAAATACTTCAGAAAAGAGTTTCTAACACTTAAATTGATATTACACATTAATAAATCCCTCTTTTTCAGAAATTCTTTCCTTGCTCTTTCCCGTCTGCAATTTGTATCTTCTATAATTTTATTTACTATCAATTATTTTGCTGCTCAAACAACAAAGTTACCTTCAGTCTCTCATTTCCTAATCTTATTCCCCTAGTATCATCTGATTTACTATGACTACATTCCATTACCCTTCTTTTACTTTTATTGATGTTCATCTTATAATCTCTTTTCAAGACACTATCCATTCCATTCTGCTGCTCTTCCAAGTCATTGGCAACTACAGTGTCACTGGCAAAACTCAAAGTTTTTATTTCTTCTCCCTATACTTTAATTCCCTTTCAGTTTCTTCATTTCCATCACAGCTTGCTCAGTGTACAGAATGACTGATGTCAGCGATAGGCTACAGCCCTGTCTCACTCTCTTCTCAACTATGGCTTCCCTTTCTGAAAGTATGTCGTATTTATTTTATGTACAGCATAAACAGCAAACCTGAAATTCTACTTTAAGACAGGATTTTTGGTTATTGACTAAGAAAAATTTACAAACTGAGATACATTCACATTCCTTTCAAGATAAGAAGAGATAGTTTGGAGATATTTGTTTCCTTTTTCAACTTTGTCATTAATTCACAAACTAACTTCACTTAAAACAGTTTACTAACTGTAAAATAACCCATAAAATATAATGACATTCAAGTGACATAGCAAACAAAACAATAGAATAATATAATAGGAAAACAGAGAGTAAACAAAGATCATAGGCTGAGCCAAAGATGAACTCGCATGGAACCTTCACTTGCACATAGCACCACATGATACCCACACACTGTGCAGTAGCTTGCATAAACTTCACTAATGCCCCCATTAGTTTCGCTGTTACTTCTCTTTTAATTGCTGTGTTGTTCAGATCAATTGACAACAGTTGTGTAGTGATAGCTGCTAGTTTCTTGATAGTAGAATCTGACAGCCATTGTGGCTGCTCCACTCTGCATGAGTTGGTACTAATGGTTCACGACCTGTGGTGATTACACAAAAGGCAGGATTAAGTCAGTTGACATTGACGTTGACAGCCATTGGTGTGCCCATTACAATGACAGTGAATACTTTGTTGTGCCTGATAACTACACAGCATCATCCATCTTAGGGTGGCTGAAGTGGCTTGTGCACTGCATTATGTTGGATGAAAATGTAGTGACAGTCACATAGCTTACCAAACACAAATGGGTGGAGTTTCAGATTGCCCTTGGTGGCACTGGACATAGGTGTCATATCTGTGTGTGCAGTTTGTTGTGGTTCTAATCCCAGTGTGCAAAATATTGTTCAGGAAGGTGATTGCCTTTTGACAGAACTTGGCAGTCACAAATGGCAACATAGCAATGCAGCTGGACAGCTGATGGTGATAGTGCAATGCAGTGGAGCAACAAGCTTAATGGTTGCATCAACAAATCATGTAATTCATCATCTGATTGTTGTGTTGCATGAGAAGTTCAAAGTCAGTTGCTACAGAAATAGATTATATGCACAAGAACATGATAGTTGGCATGCTCAATTCTCCTTCAGTGGGGATGATGTTTGTAGCAAGTTGACTGATGAAATCAAGATGTTGAAGCTGTCATGGTGAAGGTTTCTTTGGGCACTGTTGGGAAGCATACAATAGTGGCTTGTGATCCATCACCAAAATGAACTGCTGTCCCTCCAACATGTCTCAGAACTTTTTGATGGATGCATGGGCAGCATGCAGCTCATGGTCATAGGATGACAAATTTTACTGTGAAGGTGATAACTTGTTTCTGAAGAAGGCTAGTGGTTGCCAGTGTCCATCCACACACTATTGTAGTGCCGCATCGATTGCGGAGGCAGAAGCATCAACCATCTCTGCTACTTGTCCTTGTGGTACTGCATGCACCAAGAGTGCTGCTTCAGCGATGGCAGTTTTCAAGTCAGAAAATGTCATTTCAGTTTCTGGTTTCCACTGAGGTTTATCCTTTGGTCTTGGTTTGCCTTGTATGAAATTTTTTAGTGTTGTAGCTAGGAGGGCATGATTATGGATGAAATAACAACAAAAGTTTGTGACACTGAAAAAGTATCATAGTTCCTTGACTGTTGTAGGTCATGGAAAATCAAGTATTGCATCTACCTTCTCTTTTCATTGCCAAATTCCTTGAGCAGTAGTAGTACAGCCAAGAAACAGTAGTAGTATAGCCAACAAACTGAATATCTGATGCCCAAAGGTAGGCTGAGTTGGTTAATAATGAGCCCATGCTTATGTAGATGGTTAGAGAGTTATCACAAGTGGGACAGATGCTCAGATTCTAAGTGTGAAATGACCAAAACATCATCTATATATACAAGGGTTGACTGAGAAGTAATGCCTCCAACTCCTCCCAATTAATGAAGGCGGAGGCATTACTTTTCATTCAACACTCATACAAAGCAATAATCCAAGTTACATGTAACCTCGTCCATAAATATTTGGAATGTCCAAAAGGCATGTGGGTGAATTCAAAACAACCCAAAAGGCATGCATACAGCTGTGTTGGTAACATCATCTTTCTGTAGACATTGGACATGGAATCCTCAGTGTGTGGTATAGGATCTAGACTCATTCTTGCATTTAGCTGTCAATAGTCTCCACAAGGATACTATCCACTGTCATTTTTTGATATAATATGGAGGGGGGATGCCAAACTGCTACTTGACAGGTTGCAGATAACCTGTGCAAGCATGGATGTGAGTTCTTGTTTAATCACTTTCAGTTTCTGTGGCGTTAAATGACATGGTCAAACAAACAGGTGGCCCAGGTGTGGTCAAAATTTTGTGCAAGGGAGCTAACATAGGAACCTGATACATGATACTAGGAAACTCTTTCGTAAGTTCAATAAATGGAGTATCTCCAGTTACCACTTATCACCCGGATGCCAGCATCTTCCACATGATGTACTAGTTGTCTGCTAGCTAAGTTTGTGTTAGTGTCCAGCAGGCGTTGATGCCAGAGGTTGGACAAAAGTTGATAAAATGGTAGAAAATCTACTCCTAATGTAGAATGTGTGATGTCTACCATGACAACATGAGAAACTGCATCATAGGCCTAAGTTTAACACTAATGCGGTACGACCATATGTAGCTGTTGTAAAGCCATTGACTGCAAAGAAATGGTAACCACCACACTTATGAGGTGGCAGATGGGCAGACAGGTAGCCTGATACATCTGCAGCCATGTCTACTAAGAACTGTAATTTTGTATCTTGGCCTGTGATAAACAACCAAAGGCTACCATTCGGAGCATCAGTGGCTGTCATCACTCAGCCTCTGTTGTGTTTTCCTTCTCACAAGGTGGGCTACACTTCTGTGCCATGGGTACCAACATACTTTCCAACAATGGAAACTCCAGACAGGAATGTCAACAACATAGGAAAAGATCGACTGCTATTACCGTATAGAAGACATGTCAAGTTGCAGACAGGAATGATTAAAAGACCCTCGCATATAGCTTTTTGCCACAGCCTTCATCAGTAAACCAAGATGCACACACACAACATTCACACACACACACAGTAGCAAGCACACTTCATGCATACACAACTGCCAACTCCAGCCCGGGATGTTGGAGTTGGCGGTTGTGTGTGTGTGTATGAGGTGTGGTTGCTTACCTATGAATGTTAGCGGCAACAATTTTGTGACACAATAATGTATGGTAATGGAAATACTTCTAAGATCTTGTGGTAGGATGTCATTCTGAATTGGCTGATCCTGTATGAGGGTCATTCCATAAATCATGGCAACTGTGGTAAATCTTGTGATAAAGTGACAACATGAGAATTCCGTGATGTGCACTGAGCTGGTATGGCAGTGTGTATCTGAATCCCAACATAAAATAGTTCTAGTACACGTGATTCTTCAATTTCTCCAGGCGTATTTTATGATGAAATAAATGTACATCTACATGATTACTCTGCAATTCACATTTAAGTGCTTGGCAGAGGGTTCATCGAACCACAATCACACTATCTCTCTACCATTCCACTCCCGAACAGCGCGCGGGAAAAACGAACACCTAAACCTTTCTGTTCAAGCTCTGATTTCTCTTATTTTATTTTAATGATCATTCCTACCTATATAGGTTGGGCTCAACAAAATATTTTTGCATTCGGAAGAGAAAGTTGGTGACTGAAATTTCGTAAATAGATCTCGCCGCGATGAAAAACGTCTTTGCTTTAATGACTTCCATCCCAACTCGCGTATCATATCTGCCACACTCTCTCCCCTATTACGTGATAATACAAAACGAGCTGCCCTTTTTTGCACCCTCAGGTGAACAGCCTGATATGAGTGTGAATAGGACAAAATATTTCAGCAATCGACCTCATTGCCATCATCAGGTGCACTGATGTACATCAGTGTAGTTTCAGCTCTCTGAGACTGCAGATGTGTATGCAAGTTGCACTTATGTGTGTGTGTGTGTGTGCGTGTGTGTATGTGTGTCTACTGCTGACAAAGGCCTTAATGGCCGAAAGCTATGATTGTGTGAACCTTTTTATTGTGCCTATCGTGACTCAGCACCTCTGCTATATGGTGAGTAGCAACTTTCCTTCTCTCGTATTGTTAACAGATCTTTTTGCATACAAGGACTTATAATCTTACCCTCCCACACATCACTATTAAAATTCTCTGTCTTTGCAAAAATTTTGGAAGCTTCAAGATGCATAAGATATACAAAAGAAGAACTTTTTACTTATCTTGATTTTCTCTTCTTGTTGTTGGGTCTAATTCTTGTTGTGTCTTGTTGCAGCTGAAATTTTATAACATTCCAGGTTCGTGAAGATGAAATAACTGATGAAGATTTGCCTGTTTGCTTTGAATATCTTTTTATTTTATCACGCCGACTTAACAATTTCCACTTGTATCATGCCACAAATTGCATTATTGGCATCACAATCAAAAACATGTCTGATTCCATCAGAGGCATGCCCACCACTATGAACTTTCTGTGGTACTAACCATATTCCAAAGAGTTTACAAAGTAAAAGAGTTTACAAACTTTCTTGACACAAAAAGAATCTTTACTAATTTATCGCATTATTTTATAAATGGGTCCAGAATTAAATTTAATAATTAGTGTTAGATTGTGCAATTAATAATATGAATTTTAAGTATACCAGAAATTTTGTAATTTCAAATATTTTTAAAAGAAGAGTAATTTTAACTGCACATACAGAGTACTAACAAACTGATTTCTTTTTACATATTTTAGCCTGAAACATAACACATCATATACAAAATCATATGAAGTTCTTTTAGTTAGGCAGCTGATATAATGTTTACCCATACAAGAATCAGTAGCATAAGCGGAATGGGTTATTTCCATTGAAACAAGGTAATTTTATAGGAGGGTGACCCATTATAGACTCAACATTACTGTCAAGGTGCAAAGCATCCACAAAACTTGTGGCATATTAATTGACAGAATCTGCATCACAAGAGACCTGTTAATACATAATGTCAAGGGTAGTAAGGTAGGGAACGAACAAATCAGAAGTGTCAACAGATAAAGTGAACATATTGTTGTTTTTTTGTGTGTTTAAGCTAATCTGAACGTTGTATGTGCACACACACACACACACACACACACACACACACACACACACACACACACACTATATGAGTACATGGCAAAGAGCACTGGCTGGATGCACAATGCTTATTGCGCTAAGCATGTGTGTGCGTATGTGTTTGCATTCTAGCTCGTGAAAGGGTTTACTCCAAAAGCTAATAAGATTTTTTTCTTTATTGTGTGTGCCTGATGACAGCTCCATGCTTCTGCTTTTCAGTGAGTGGTATCGTTTATTGCTAAGGTATTTAGGTTCTACCAGCATTTTCCTACAAAACAATACGAAAATATTTTGCATGTATAAAGTGATAAATATTTTCTCATACTTAAACATATTAACAATATGCTCTCAATATTATAGTGTAATTCTCAAAAAACTTTTATTCTCTTTAAAGGTAACATAGATAACTGGCAAATACAAAAGAATGAAATACCTGACAGTTATAATGGTGGTGAAGGTGGATACGTACCATTTGGAATTGCTGGAATTATCAAAGGAGCAGCAACTTGTTTTTACGCTTTTGTTGGCTTTGATGCTGTAGCTACAACAGGTGAGTAAAAGCTTTGCTAGTGATGTTGCCACAAAATTCAGTTATATGTCTCATTAACATCTCCTTTCTTTCAGGAGAGGAAGCTCTAAATCCGAAGCGAAACATTCCTTTGTCTATTATAATCTCGCTGTTTATTGTCTTTTGCTACTACTTTGGAATTTCATCAGTGCTTACCCTCATGCTTCCATACTACCAACAGGTACAACTGGTTGAGTATTGTTTTATTATTTAACAGCTTATGACTGTTTCTTGTCCTCTAACAATTTAATGTGACTGTGAGGGAAATATGAAATATAAAAAGGTGTTTAATATTTTATAACCATGGGACTAATGAAACCAGTTCTACTACAGCCATCAGAAAGTATACTGAATAAAATGTAAGATTTTCTCTCTTAGGATACGAGTGCCCCACTATCATATGCATTTCAAGAGGTTGGTTGGGACTGGGCAGCATGGATCGTAAGTGTGGGAGCAATATTTGGTCTTGGAGCAAGGTAGGCAGTAAAAACCTGCATTGCGTTTTTCTCCTCCTTGCAGTTATTATTATTAGCTTACTTAAAAGAAAGTTACTTAAAAGAAGCTTACTTAAAGCTTAAGAAGCTTTAAAGCTTAGAAGAAGCTTACTTAAAAGAAAAAGTTACTGCTTTTTATAGGCTTTTTACAGTTCATACATTGATAACTATATTTTAATGGAGTGAAATATAAAATGTTGCTGCTTACATTTAGATGGTGATAAAACAATTTGTTGCTTGCATCTAAGTTGTATTGCTGCTGAAAAATGACATTGGTTTTTAAATAGACATTAGAAATCATTCAAAAAAATTGTAATTGCAACTAGAGAGAGACAGATTATGAAATGCCATCCAGGGGAATGGTGGAGACAAAGATGTTTTCAAAAGAAATTTTAGCCACTGGAATGAAGAAATGAATGTTGATGTTTTATATCAGATTGACAGTGAGGACATTAGAGACAGACCGCAAACTCATGTAGTACCGTGATGGGGAGGAAAGCTATCTGCTTCCTTTCTTCCCGCATCCCGTCATCTTCTGAAGCCACGCAACTGATTTAGGGACACCACAGGAAAGCAAAATCATGATATCCAAACTGGGATTGGAAACCTTATGAATACCAGTCCAGTATGCTAGTAATTGCCTCATGACACTTGGTCACTGAGATTGAAGATATCATGAGAACCAGCAAAATCTAAGTAATCCCAGGTAGATGTTCCATGAAACAAATTTGCAGTTCCAGACTTTACATACATTAATTCGTTAGATAGTAGCAATACAGCTTAAAAAATAGACAGATCTGTTAATTTTTTCCCTACTTACAACTGGCCATTGAATGGCCATTTAAAAAAATTAAATTGCTCAAACTGTAAATTAGACAGACTGCATTTTAAGAGAATGATTTAGATTGTTGATCACATCTGTTTCAGCTTCCTTGGAGCAATGTTTCCACTTCCACGGATAATCTATGCTATGTCTGAAGACCGTTTGCTTTTTCCATTCTTGGGAAAGGTACATCACAGATTTAAAACTCCTTTCATTGGAACCATTTGTGCTGGAATCATCACCGGTATGACAATTGGAATATCAACTCTGATTCAACTTTTTTTTCATGTTGCCCATATCATAAGTGTATGTAAACAGCAACAGTTCATTCTGCAGGCTTAATATGTGTGCCCTTTGAACATATCTGTAGTAACTTAAACAATTATGTCCAGTTGTCTGCTGTCATCAGTTCTAGAATGTCATCATTGTGGTGTTCTTAGATTAAAACTGCTGAAAAAGAGTGATTATTAACAAAACATACCAAGTATAAATTTATTAGTACAAAAAGAAAATGGCCATTTGCCAAAGTTGTTAAGTTCACAACAGAGATAAGCCAACAAGAAAGTGCAACTCTCACTACTACCAGTAGATACCCAGCTGGTTCACAGCAAACTGTTCAAATCTATGTCTAATATTATATAATTTGAAACAACTAAAGGTGGCCTACTAGTACCAGAAGCAGAAATTAATGGCCAAACACTAAATCAAACACTGTGTGTAAAATTCTATGGGATCTGACTGCAAACAAATTAAAAAGGAGTTCACACACAGATAAACTAATCAACAGGCAGAAATAGAGTAGCAGAGTGGGGTTATGTAATATGTATAATGATCTGTAATAAACATATTGTTCATCATAAAGAAAGAGAGTGGAAATCCTGACAAGTCAATAAGAAAATCAAAAACCTATCTCACTATAAATGCTTACAAATTATCAGGTTATCTAATTCAAGGATTGAAAATTACTTCTAGCAGCACAGTAATTCATTCATTCATTCATTTGCCGATTGTGTTTTGTAAATCCTATAATGGTGAAAACCTCCATGGATGTGGAATGAGGCAAGATATATATTTACAGGCAGAAGCACTCACTGTTGGTTACTTTGATAAAGTACACACACAACAAATTATGACTAGCATTAATCTATTCAAACTCATAATTTTGGTAATTACTTTGAGATTACTTTGTACGCGAGGACAGAAACAGCTTCTTTGAAAACAATCACTGCTCCTCCTCCTTTACTACTCAGCCGATACTTGAAACAAAGCATTTATGTAACTCTACACAAACCACTGTCAGTTGGAAAAGTCAGGATCTGTGTAATAGAAATATTAAACAATGGAAAATCCAGAATGGAATAATGATAGTATTATGATAAGAATATATTGCTACTCATCATGCAGAGGAGACATTGAGTTTCAGACTGGCACAACAAAATGACAGCTCTACACTTGAGCTTTCAGCTTCATTGTCAATAATACAAATATTATATCAATGAAAATAACCAATTTTTGAAAATGTAATATAATATAATAAAAATATTAGAGTTAATCTAGGATGGTAAGTCTGGCCTTGGCAGCCAGAGACTGTGGTCATGTTTGTGTGAGTTGTGTTTTTAATGTGTGTGTGTGTGTGTGTGTGTGTGTGTGTTTTGTCTAATTTTGATTAAGTCCTTTTTGGCCAAAAGCTTTGTTAAGGTATTCTTCTGAATGTTTGGGGTTTTCCACTTTCCTGGCTAATATCATCTGGCAACTTGTTACAGACTTTTGCACCAGAACATAAAATTCTATTCTGAACCCTAGAGAAGGAAGTACTGTCTATATGGAAATTATTTCTACTTCTAGTATTGTGACTGTTAATTGCTTAGTTCATCCTAAATTAAGTCTTGTTACTAGCCACAAATACCATTAGGCCATATATGCATTGGCATGTACGTGTAAGAATCCATATATCTCTGAGGAGGCTTCTACAAGATCTTTTGTTTTGAACTTTACACAATATTCTAGTTGCACACCTTCATAGAATATTCTCTTTGGTTACAATGTCCCAGATAATTATGCCATAGAGTTGAGTGAACATATGAAAAGTACTCTAGCAATATTGCCTGCAGATCAACACAGTGAGAAAGAGATTTCTGAGCACAAAGCAGGCAGAACTGAGCTTTTTGGTTAACTTATCCACTTGCTGGTGCCACTTTAGTTCATTACCTGTCTGGATACCCAGGGACTTCATAAATTGAACCTCCTCCAGCATTTGCCCATTGCTCTCTATTCCTGGTAATCATTTGGAATTACATGATATGAGTTGTTGCAAGATTGAAAGTTGAGGTGTCGGCTGTAAGCCAGTAATAACTTGTTCCATTATCCTCCTGGCTGTGTCTGGTATAGTTGTGTATGGAAACTTTAACAATATGGTTGTATCATCAGCAGACCTCAGGGTTTTGAAGTGCACTCCAATGCACTGTGTAAACCATGTCTGTAGAATGGCAACAGGAGTGAGCAATCATCAAACTATGCAGCACACCATATTTAATGTTACCCCACCCTGAATATAATCTTATCCCTGTTCTCTCACTTGCTAATGTGAGACTCTGTTTGACATTGTTAAGATATGACTCCATATAGGCAAGGGGAAAATTTTTAATGACGTACTATTTTAGTTTACCTAGCAGTATTTTAAGACCTACACAGCCACAGGCACTGGCACAGTCACAGAAAATAGCAGTTAGCAATGTGTTGTAAAGCTGGATGACATATAGTAGTGGACTGTAAACAGGCCACTGTTGTTATAGATGTAGGTTACTAATTTCTTTGAAAAATGCTGATGTATTCTTGTAAATATTGAGGTACCATTACTGTCCAATTCTGAGAAGAATGTACATGGCAGGAATGCAGCAGTGAGTTGTTTGTGTGCTGTGATGTCCTCTGGAGTAGAGGGGCACACACCATTCTAAAAAGATTTTCATTAATAAAGTTATGTCAACATTGTACCTTTGACTGACTTGAGGAAGTTTGAGTGACATAAATATATTTAAATGTCTCACTTTTTCAGCATACTAAGACCTCTAAAATACTATCAGTCTGGCACATTGTATGCTACTACTAAGACAATATTTTTGATCATGATACATATTTGATTTTATTCAGTTAAAACTTCACCAATACAAAAGCCTTATTATCTGTTTAAGGAGATGTGATGTATGCCTGCATGATTCACTAGAATTTTCCACTTTGGCTATCATGCTGAATATAACAAAATAAAAGGAAACACTTCAGCATAAACTGCAAATAATTAAATGTAATAATGCTGATACTGAACTCTAGTAGTAAGAAAAGCATTAAGCCCCACACCACCAATTGTTTAAAAGAATCAAACTCCCATTTGTAAAACAGCTTCAAATGTCTGATTACTTTACAAATGAATTAATGTCTTACAGGTTTTATGTTAAGCATGTAAGTGAGAAAAAGTTTAGAAAATATTGTAAATTATGTTTTGGAAGTCACTAAGTGCACTTGTTATCAAACATTGAATGACTGTGTTCTGGGTAATCTGCACTTCATTTTAAGCAAAAGCTAGTTTTTCACACATCTTACTACTTATGAAACCATGTCTCCTGAATTATATGTTGCACAATAATATAATTTTGAGGTATATGCAGTGACATATTTAGATACCATCTATGAAATGTGTTGCAAATAGTGTCAGTAGTAAAGAAGTAAATGATTAAAATGTCATACCTGATGCTGAAGTAGTTTTACTGCGTGAACAGCAAAAATTAAAAAGTGATAAACTTTCTTCTTTTAATCATTTTGATGGTATCAGTGATGAAAAATTTCATAAAGGTTTGAAATTATGTGTAAAGTTTGTTGGAAATCATTAAGTGATCTTATTCTCAAGTACCGGATACATATAGGTGCGTAATTTGTGAATTAGTAAGTTACATTTTGCAGGCTTTAGCACAAATGAAATTAAACAGTGTAGTGATAGTTAATTGTTGATGTAGTTTCTAAGAGTGGCTTCTCTTTTGCTAATATGTACCTTGACTCACTTCATGTCCCTCAAGATTCTCCTCCTTATTGAGATCTGTGTAATTTTAAGACAAAACAGTATTTTATGGTATACAGACCAGTGAGAACTACACACCTCGAGATCATTGACACTATCCATCTTGAGGAAATTAAGATAACAATGGATGCTTGCAGGAGCCCTGTGCAGAAGCTAGGGAGTTGCAATTGCAGTCCAGTTGTGGCTTATTGCAATGTGTCACTGACATGAAATCTTAAGGAAGTGGAAGCCATATGTACATCCTGGATTATGGATATCACAGTAAGGAACCATAAACACCTGCATTTTGTCAGATGGTCAGTTTATTGTATTTGACATTGAAAAAAAAAATTCCAATGTGCCATACATAAGTTGCACCTGCTGGGCAAAGAATACAATATGTTATTATCAATTAATAAAACAAAGGTAATGGTATTTAAAAAAGTTGAGTCAGTCAGATCAAAATTTGTTGAACAAGTTAATGTTTTTAATCATTTAAGAATTCAAATAAATTACCAGTATAACAGTATAATAGGCAACAAACTTCATCAGTTTCAGTTTATATGTGGCATTATTAACAGAACTTTAATGAATGGAGTTAGAATGGAAACAAAAATAGTGTCATAAAATAATGGCTGTGACAACTCTGCTGTACAGGAGTGAAACTTGTGAAACATGAGTTCTCACAAGAGCTGAAATGGCATTTCTAAGAACAGTGGAGGACTGCACATACCAAGACCCAATTACAAATGAACAAATTAGAGAAAAACTAAATGTCAAAAGGATAAACAATACAGTAGAGTCACAGAGAAACAGGCAGAAAGAGCAATCCTGCAGTTATCTGCCCCTCATGTTTTGCTGGATAGTACCTTCTGCCAAGCCAATTTCAAACTGCAACAACAGTCCAGTCTTCACCTCAAAGTACTATTGTATCTTCTCCTAATCAACCTCAGTAGTGATGTTTTCCTTTCTGTCGCAATCTACCTCTCCCTCACATCATTTGTTGATTGTCACTGTCTTTATGGTAACTCTTTTAATAAGCTTTGAGAGGAGTAATATTTACTATAATTTTTTTACTTATCTTGTTTTCTTGTAGTTGGCTCCAGTTCTTCATGTCTTGGGGCAGATTCTTAAAGCTGAAATTTTTGAATTTATAAGTTCTCATCGTTCCAATTGATATAATAAATTTTGAAGTAAGCCTGTTCAGATTTTTAATTTTCTTCACAATAATTTATTCTCTCACATTTTTCTACACTGTCTTTACAATTTCCACATCAACAAAGCCAAAAATTAAATTGTTATTCCAAAATACAAAAATATGTCCAATCACATCAGAGGCATGCCCACTACTACTTCACCCTGCGGTTATAACAACATTCAAAAAGGGTTTACAAATTCTGTTGACAGATAAATTTCTATTAATTTATATTATTACCTTATAAATGAATCCAGAAATAAACATAATGAATAGCACCAAACTGTGTAATTAATAACAGAAATGTTAAGTGTGGCAAATATTTTGTAATTTCAAATATTTCTAAAAAAAATATAATTTTAACTGTACATTCAGAGGTTGTACATATCGATTGTAACAAAGAAAATGGAGTGATTTCTTTTTACATATTTTAGCCTGAAATATAATACATTGTGCACAAAATCATATGAAATTCTTTTAGAAAAACAGCTGCGACAATATTAACCTATTCAAATTCAAAAATATATTTTTGGTCTCGACTACTCCTGTTGAGGAAAGGTAATACTAGAGGAGAGTGGCCATTTTTTTCCAGCTCCCTGAACAGCCACATGATCAACCATCACTCCTCTCCTGCAGACCAATTTGGGTCAACCTTCTAAACATTCCTCAGCCTTCACCAGTGCCTCCCATAACCATAATAACTCGCAATCACAAGAGCCTACCACATCAGTGCAGTGTTCTCAATCTCTCATATAAGACACATTCCTCTCCTAAATTATCTTTGCTATCCAAGGGTTTGACTCTCAGCCCTAAACCTGTATTTAGTCATGCTGCTTTGATGAATGACTTTCTTTCTTTCACAGGCAATGTCAACTGCAAATATCACATTGCAACCCAGTCCTAAAATATTTCTGACAGCTAACCTGACATTGAACCCTGCCTTCAACAATTCTGACCACAATACTAACTTATCCACCATCACTATCTTCGAAGAATTCCTAACATTCAGCATTATAACAACGAAAATAATATTGATAATATAATGTTAACAGATAGATATAAAATCTATGCACCAAGTGGCGGCAGAGGAACACATACACACAAAAGTATTTAGCTTTTACAAGCTTTTGGAGCCAGTGGCTCCTTCTTCTGGCAGAAGAGTTGAAGGGGGAGGAAGAAGGGTGAAGGAAAATGACTGTAGAAGTTTAGGGAAAGTGGTACAGTTCAGAAAAGTCACCCAGAAGCCCAGGTCAGGGAAGACTTACCATTTGGGATGAGAAGGAAATTGCTTCACAGTGCTTTCTCAGGTCCCTAAAACATGACCCTAACCTGACCTCTGCAGAACTCCAGACTCTTCATTCCCTAAAAGCTGATGACTCTACCATTATCCTCCCAGTTGATGAGGGGTCTACCACTGTGGTACCTGACTGAAGGGAATATGTAAGCAAGGGTTTGCATCAGCTGTCTGACGCCTCTGTGTACAGCATCTGCCATCAGAACCCTGTTGCAAACTGACCTACAGGCCCTCCTTAAAATCTTAGGTCCCTCACAAGAACTAACACCTCAATTCATAGAAGTTCTTACCCCATCCAAACCACACACCCCCACCTTTTCTCTTCTTCCTAAGATCCATAAACCCAATCATTATGGCTGTGCCACTGTTGCTGGCTTCAAAACACCCATTGAACATATGTCCACCTTAGTTGATCAGCACCTGCAATCCATAGTACAAAGGCATACCTCCTATATTAAAGGCACCAACCATTTCCTAGATCATTTGGAATCTTTGCCCATCCCATCTTGCCTGCCACCATTGATGCCACCTCCCCCTGTATCAACATCTCCCATGTACATGGTCTGTCTGCTGCTGAACATTACCTCAACCAGCACCTACCTGATTCCAAACCTATGACGTGCTTCCTGCTCACCGTAATCTATTTTATACTTACCAACAACTACTTTACCTTTGAGAGGCAGACATACAGACAGTTCAGGGGTACAGCCACGGGAACCAGAATGGCTTCTTCCTACACCATCCTTTTCATGGGCCACTTGGAAGCATATTCCCTGGGATCCATTAGCCTTCAGCTCTTGGTTTATTTAGATACATTGATGACATCTTTGCCATATGCAGTCATCATGCAGATGACCTGTTAAAATTTTTGGAATCTCTAAATACATTCTCCCAATTAAATTTCACATGGTCCTATTACAAATCACATGCACCTTTCCTTTATTTTGACCTCATCCTCACCAAGGATCAGTTACACTATTCTGTTCACATTAAACCTACTAACAAACAATAGTACTTACATTCTGATGGTCACCATCCGTTCCAAGTCAAACATTATCTGATATACAGCCCTGGTATTTAAGAGAAACATATTTCTTCAGATGCAGACTCTTTACTGCATTATGCCATCATTCTCACCTCAGTCTTCACTGGATGTAATTACTACTCCATCTTAGTTCAAAATCAGATTTTCTAGGCCATCACATCCAATCCTGGTACTTTTGATCCCTCCAAAAAACAACTTAGGAGTACACCTTTTGTCACTCAATGTTATCCTGGTCTTGAATGTATCAATCAGCTACACTGATAAGGCTATGACTTCCTAAAATCATGCCCTGAAATAAGGTCCATTTTGCCCAACATTTTGCCCACCACATCTAAAATAGTTTTAAGTTGCCTCCCCAATCTCTGCAGTATCCTGGATAGATCCTATGCCTCTTCTGCACCCATTTGCCTGCCCTATGGCCCCACCCCTGTGACTGTCCCCACTGCAAGACTTTCCCTACGCATCCTCCTACCAACCTTGTAACTGGTAAAAAAAACACTATCAAAGTGAGAGCCAATTGTGAAACGACAGATGTTGTGTTCCAGCTGTTATGTAAACACCATTCCACCTTTCAAGCTGGTGTGACTACCACAAAGTTATCAGTCAGGATTTCTTGGATATAGACAGAGGTATACACTGGCAACACACAATATCTTGTTGCAGATCATGTTCTACGTGACAGTCATGGTCCTGGGTCCTGTTTCCCCAGATGTGTCATCTGGATTTTTACTTCAGATTCTAACATCTCAGAACTCTGCAGATGGAAACTGGCATCACAATATATCCTCAGTTCTCACCACCCACCTGATTTTAATTTATATTAATTTCTTTGGTCTCAGCATCTCTTCTCGGTAACTATTCCCTTCTTCACTCCCTTTTAGTTTTCTATATCTTTTGTTTCCCATAGCTTTTATTTTTTAACCTGTTTATTTTTCCTCATCCCCAACATTTACCACATACAATACACTTGTCTTTCCACTCTTATTAACTCTTGCATGATGTTTTGTCAGTAATATCTGTCTTGCTTATTACCACATCTTGTACCTCTAAGTTTGTTGGTCTTCAAATCTCACTCAGCGAAGTCTCCATCAATCAGTCTTTCCTTCTCATCCTGCCCAGTAAGTCTCCACTGACCCAGGCTTCTGGGTAACTTTTCCAACCTCTCCCCATTTCCTAAATGTTGTCAGTAATTTTTCTTCATCCCTCTTCCTTCCCCTTCAATCTTTCTGCCAGAAGAAGGAGCCACTAGATTTGAAAGCTTCAAAATTTCCCTAACATTTATATATGTGTGTTCTCCTGCGCCACTTAGTGAGTAGATTTTTATCCATCCAGCTATACAACAACTGTTGAGATACAACTTGAGAGAATGAAGAAATTGTGATGGACTCAAAATGAGGAGGGCTCATCAATAACCTTTGAAGATGCAACAAGCAGATAGCCTGATTCATGGAAGGGAAGATGAAAATAATGATGAACTACAGCTGCTCATTGTATATACAGCTTACAAGTTCTTTACTGATGCCAAACTTTAACTCACCCTGCCATAGAAATGATTATCATGAATTTCTTGCAAGGAATAATACCTTTTGGGATGTGCACAAAGCATGGCATTATGGCTTTTGTTATAGCATAAGCACCAGTGCTAACTCAGGATGTGAGACCGTGGTTACCACAGGTGCTCATCATAATTTTAAATCTTCCTGAGGCACAGGAAATGAAGAAAGGAAGATTAAGGATCTTTGCCTGATTGACAATATGATCATTGAAATCAGAGCATAAGATTAAATTTCAGAAGAATGGGAAAAGGATATGAGGTGTATTCCTTTCAAAGGAATCATCCCTGCATTTCCCCCAAGCTAATTAGGGAAAGTACTGAAAAAACTAAATCTTTATGGTTGCCTGAGAATTTAATCACTGTTCCCTCTGAATGGAAGAGCACTGTACTACGTTGCTCATATGAGATATGGGAGACTTGATACTTCTGGAAATGTTTTTGACATTTTGATATTTTATGAACTTTTAGATAAACACTAGAGCAATATTGCAATATTCTCATGTGGATAAAGGTAACTAGTATTTTTAAGTCAACCTCATTGGTTTAGGCTCTATGGGGAATGATCTTTGTATAGAAAATCATATAGTGATTATTGTGGGAGGTGGAGGGGTGCCAGGAACAGTTCAGACTGTAAACTCAGCTACACAATTGAGAAAACACCAACCACATTTCTGGGTACGCTCCTCACACTAGTATGAAAACATGACAAATCAAGTATTGTTTGAGATGTTCTGTCAAACATCTAAATACATACTTCAGGAGAGTCATACAAACATATCATCATTTGACCATTGGACAGAGCCCCATACGGATGATGTAGCAATAAGCATCCCTGGCATAGAGAAACCAGGCCTGGATGGAATACCTCTTCAATTTTACAAAGAGTTCTCTACAACATTGGCTCCTTATCTAGCCTGCATTTATCATAAATCTCTCGCCCAGCACAAAGTCCCCAGTGACTGGGAAAAATTGCTGGTAACACCAGTATATAAGAAAGGTAAAAGAATGGACCCACAAAATTACAGACCAATATCCCTAACTTCAGTTTGCTACAGAATCTCTGAACATATTCCCAGTTAGAAAATAATAAACTTTCTTGAGACTGAGAAGCTTTTGTCCATGAATCAGCATGGTTTTAGACGCTCATGTGAAACTCAGCTTGCCCTTTTCTCACATGATATACTGTGAACAATGGATGGAGGGCAACAAGTAGATATCATTTTTCTAGATTTCCGGAAAGCATTTGACACAGTGCCTTATTACAGTCTGTAATAAGGAACGAGCATATGGAATAAGTTCATGGATATGTGTGTGGCTTAAAGAATTCTTAAGTAAACTGGGGTCCAAAATGAAGCAACAAATGGAAATTTAGCGAGATTACATTTATTCTGCCACAAAACACTATAAACAGGTGATAGTAAAGTAGGAACAATGTATAGAATGCAGAGCATAAACAACTGCAACAAGCATAATGATAGACACAGGTGTTCTTCATTCGTTCCAACTTAACAGGTTCGCACACAGATTCTGAAACTGGTTAATGTGTTCTGTATGGGATGTGGCTTCCTCTGGAAACAATATAGGCCTGACAATGACAGGGCATGTTGTGAATGATATCATCAATCTCATGGTAAGGCAATAAAGCCCATTCTTCTCGTAGAGTTGCTCACAAGTCTTGGAGAGTGGTTGATGGATGCTGATGTGATGTAACCACCTCCCTAGTGCATCCCAGACATGCTCTAAGGTATTAAAATTGGGGGAGCGAGCAGGCCATGCTGGACATGCAATATCTTCCATTTCTAAGAAAAGATCAATCACCTGTGATCTACTAGGTTGAGCATTATCATCCTTGAATTCAAAGTCCAAGCCCACAGCACCTTGCAACAACTGTACATGAGGTCCCAAGATCTCATCATGATACCTAACAGTAGTAAACCTCGCCGATTCACCCATACAATTTCACAAACAGGTGATGGAGTGGTTAACATAATCCCTGCCCACAGCATTAAGGATCCACCCTGATATTGGTCTCTTTCCACACTGTTTGGGTCCCAAAATCATTTTCCATGTGCCCTCCAGATGCTAATCCGCCAAGAATTGCTCTCCAGACCAAATCATGACTCATTGTGAAAAGAACAGACCAACTCTGTTCAATCGTCCAGGTGGCATGTTGATAACTCTGCTCTAGACATTCCCTTCTGTAAAGATACATCAGAGGTAAACATACAGCGGGTCTCCAACAATAAAGGCCATCCTACTGTAGCCTTCTGTTTACCGTTTGCCTCAATACAACACATCCAGTGGGTGCTGAGAGGTCAGGTGCCAGTTACCATGCAGTACCAAGGCATTACCATTATGCCCTTATAGCCAAATTAATAGTCCTCTCTTTCTGATATCACATGTGGTTGGCCCTGCCCTGGTCTTTGGGATACAGTTTTGTTCTCTATAAACTGTCGCAACATCTGAGAAACAACAGAACAATCCACAGTAAGCCATAGGGCAACATCAGCTTGCAACTGTCCTGCTTCCATTCTTTCTGTGGCCCCCCATTGCAGAGTGTCCAATAGATTTCTTCTCTGTGCTGTACTGCACCATCTGTGACTGTGCACACAGTAATTGTGGTTATGGGACTTCCCAGCAAACACTACCCTGTTTGATAGATGCCATGACATCATTGTTTACGTGGTTGTCTGTTGACTGTAATACCATCTTCTGCGCAGAACATGATCATATGGATATCTGTTGCCAGTTTGTATGACTGCATCATGAATTAGACACAGGATGGAGAAATAGCACTTTGTTGCTTTAATTTTGGACACGAGTGTGATAGTACCCAGTATGTTTTCCTCGATGGCGAATGTTCATCAGAGACAAGGATGTCATCAGGAGTGGTCCAGGGAAGTGTGTTAGGACCAGTGTTGTTCTCTATATACATACATGATTTGGTAGACAGGATGGGCAGCAATCTGCCGTTGTTTGCTGATAATGCTGTGGTGGATTGTAAGGTGTCAAAGTTGAATGACTATAGGAAGATACAAGGTGACTTCAACAAAATTTCCAGTTGGTGTTATGAATGGTGGCTAGCTCTAAATGTGGAAAAATATCAGTTAATGTGGATGAGTAGGAAGATTAAACCTGTAATGTTTGGATACAGTATACTAGTGTCCTGCTTGACACAGTCAAGTCATTTAAATATCTTGGCATAATGTCACAAAGCGATATGAAATGGAACGAGCATTTGAGAACTAAGGTAGGGAAGGTGAATTGTCAACTTTGGTTTATAGGGAGAATTTTAGGAAAGAGTGATTTACCTGTAAAGGAGACTGCATATAGGATGCTGGTGTGATCTATTCTTGAGTACTGCTTAAGTGTTTGGGATCCATACCAGGTTGGATTGAATGAAGACATCGAAGCAAATCAGAGGCGGTTTGCTAGATTTGGTACCAGTTGGTTTGAGCAAGATGTAAATGTTACATAGATGCTTTGGGAACTCAAATGGGAATCCCTGGAGGGAAGGCAATGGGTTTTTTTTTTGAGAAATGTTATTGAGAAAATATAGAGAAGCAACATTTGAAGCTGACTGCCTGACGCCCAACTCCTTAAACAGACGTTTACAAGATGATTGTGGGTGAGCACCACATATTATTCACACAGCACATTTTCAAATAATGAAGGCTTTTCCCTTGAGGATGTGTTACTCCAGAACATTACTCCATATGGCATTATTGGTTCCCACCACCCCTAAGAACCAGCTACAAAGGAGCACACCCCTTCATCATCCAATAGCACATTAACTAGTTTTGTTTACCATTTCTTCTGCTGCTGTTCATTCGCTTTGATTAATTACAGTACTACTGTCATCTGCAAAAAGAAGTAATTCTGCTTGTTGTATGTTAGTTGGCAGATCATTTACAAATACAAGGAACAATGGTGGACCTAAGACTGAGCCTTGGGGAACACCAGTCATGGTGTCTCTCCAGTCAAATAAATCTCCCCTGATTACATCAGTAGCATTACTAAGTACAAACGTCTGTGTTATTTTGGTTAGATATGAAATCGATCACTTGGCTGTACCATTACTCTATAAAACCACAGTTTATCTAGGAGGGTATTGTGGTTTACACAGTAAAATGCCTTAGATAGGTCAGAGAAAATAGAAACTGGTGCTATTTTGTTATTTATTGCTTGTAAAATTTATTGAGTAAATGTGTAAATGGCATTTTCAGTAGAGCAACTCTTCTGACATGCAAACGGTGATTTACTGAGGATATCATTGTGGCTCAGATGGGATACTATTCCAGATACATCACCTACTCAAAAACTTTGGAAATGATGTCAGCAGTGAAACAGACTGGTAATTATGAATTTCCCTCCTATCAGCTTTAGTATGGAGGGGTTTAAGAATGACATATTTCAGTCTCTCTGGGAAAATGCCATGAGTAAGTGATGCATTATGTGTTTCAGAAAAGACACAGCTTATATTACATGGGAACAGATATTTAGTACTCTGTGGGAAACACCATCACATTCATATGAACTTTTATTATTGAGGGAATATATATAGTTTTTTTTGGGGGGGGGGGGGGGGCAGGGGGATAGAATTTGGTGATATATTGGTGTGGTTGAATTTTATGAGCATTGCGTTTTCAGTATGCTGGTGTGCATTTTCTCTTGATCTGTTTGTCCATATATTTTCTACTCTATGAAAGAAATGGTTATTAAATTCATTTGCTACCTGTGGCTCATTATTTATTGCCTTTCCATTTCAATCAATAGTTGTGTTATCCTGTTATCATATCTCTAGTTTCACGACATTCCATATACCCTAAGACTGTTGTCAGAATTATTGATTTCTGACATAATGTGCATGTCCCTTGATTTTTAATAACTTTTCTTAGTAATTTGGTAGTGTGCAACTAGTGCAGGATTTTTACTTGTTCCTGCAAACAGACCCAATTCTCTTTTTCTTTCACAAGATACTTTCATCCCTCTAGTGCTCCAAGGATTTTTACACAGCAACTTAAATGTCAGCTTATGTGGAAAGCTATGTTCAAATAATGATATGAATTTATCATGGAATAGATCATATTTTGTGTCAGCAATTGGTTCATTATCAATTTCATCTGAGGTCATCTCTTATAAAATATTCTTAAGAACATTTGTTCTGGGCTCATTAATTATTATAAATGATTTCCACTGAGGAGTATCTATGTTGTAAGGCACCATCTCATTTATCCTAACTGTGCACCATCATGAGAGACAACATTTATTACTCGATGTATGGTTATTCCCTTGCTTTCAGCTTCATCAAAGAAAACATTATTATTAGGGTACAACCATCTTTATATACCTGTGTTGGAAAGTTAATTACTGAGATCAAATTGTAGGATCCAAATAAGGCTTCCAGATCATTTTTCCTAGCATGATCCTTCAGAAAATATACACTGAAACCACCACAGACTATTAACTGTTGGCTGCTACCTGATAGATAGCTTACTAAGGAATCCAAACTTCTGACAAGCAATTCAAAATTTTCCACTGGGTATCTATATACTGTTACAATTAAAAGTGAACTATTGTTCAATTTTAATTCATGAGCGCACAATTCTGTGTGTTGATCACTACAAAATCTACTTATCTCAATGGGTATGTGTATACAGTTACTATTAAGAGTGAACTATTGTTCAACATTAATTCACAAGCACACAGTTCTGTGTGTTGATCACTACAAAATCTACCTATCTCAATGTTTCTAAACTTGTGTACTGCTTTAATAAGTGTAACAACTCCTCCTGTTTCCATATTAGTTCTACAAAAGTAATCTTCTAGAGTGTAATCTTTTATATTTAACTTCTCTAGCCTTGTGGTTACATGCTGCTCAGATATTCTAAACAGCGAAGAAGTTCTTCTACCTGATTATCAGTCCTCTAATTTTCTGGTGAAATAAGCTAACCTTACTTTTCTGTACATTCTTAAGCATTTTGTGTAACTCTTTTGTTGTTTTAAATTCTTTCATAATGGGGTGTCTGAAGGCTTACTCTAACATAAAAAAAGGTATCAGTCCTCTAATATTCTGATGAAATAAGCTAACCTTACTTTTCCTTGTATTCTTAAGTATTTTTACAACTCTTCTGTTATTTTAACTTCTTTCATAACAGCTTGCTTGAACGCTGATTCTGTGTGATGGTGGCCCATCCATACATTTTCTGTAAGGTCAGCCGACCTATCTTTCCCTCTCTTCCTCTCATGAAGGCCATGTATACCCTACCTGCCAATTGCAGCAACAGCACTTGCACAATTAATGTCCAGAAGCATTCAGTGTGGGAAAAAAAGGCAATGTCTGTCAGGTTTCATAATCTTGAATATTTTCATTAGGCGTTTTATGGAGAAAACTTTTCTGAATGATAGAGCTGCTGAATAATTATAGTCACAGTTGCAACAACCAGCAGAAAAAAGGCAGCTCAAGTTGCACAAAAGGTGACAACTGTGATGCATTTAGATTTTTTCTTCAGAACATAGCAAGCTTATTAAGTAAGAAAGTGGATCATCATATATCAATGCAGGTAATTAAAATCTAAAGGTACTTTTACAGATGGACTGTTCATAACAGAACATCATCTGGAGGTCATAAAAATTTAACAAATATCCATTGATAGATAAAAGTTAATATTCCATTATACAATACAAGTTAGGCCTAATGTAAGGAAACAGGGAGTGACTATATACACAAAAAAGTCAAATAAAGTCATTGTCACTGTACCTAAATTAAGCCACATTGAACAGTTCTTCAAGTGCAGTACTTCATTAATAGATTTTGAAGCATGCTAGAGAACACTTCTGTCAACCTACAGGCCATAAACAGAAGTGTTTTAAACTTTGACCTGTGTTCTAGGGGTAGCATCTTTGACTGATAATAAAAATGTTCTAGGTCTCAGATCCATATCAAGCCACTCCTTAAATTTTGAATAAGAACCATCAGCAATGATGGCTGAAGGCTTCCGGTATGAAGATTCACACTACTTTTGCCAATGGTGCTGTCAAAGAGGATGGACGTGTGGACAATCTCTTGCCTTTGGCATAGGAACCTACCTATAAAAAAAGGAAGAATCACCAATGATCAACAGCATGAGGCCTAATGTGTATTCACAGGACATGTGGCCTCTAATTTATTCATGGTGGGCCACTACACACCAGTCAGAAGGTTGATGACAAAGAAAGGAAATAGGGAGGTCCAATAAGACATTATTCTTTATATCAGTTTTGATCCACTGTATCATATGTACAATTTTAATAAAAAATAGTCAAAATTGCACTAACTTATTTATTTTTAATTCCAGTAACTAGTTTTTGTCTACAAGATGAAGGTGGTCTTGTGTATGGAAACCAGTTACCAGAATCAAAAATAAATAAAATTACTGTCATTTAGACTGCTTTCTATTAAATAAGAGTTGAAATAACTGGGAAGGAAGTATTGCATGTGGAAATTCCAGTATTTATTTCATCTTGGATAGCACTGATCAAGGGCAGATAGAGTTGCTGATGTCTAGCTTTGATTGGATCTGCACAATTACATTTTCAGCAGTGACGGAATGACATAGTGCAACAACAGCTTATAATTTATTTGTAAATCCAACTGTCTTGCATGAAATAGATGCGAGCTAAAAAATAAATGGTTTAGCTATTAAACCAAGAAAGGAAACACTCAGTTTCACAGAATTGTAAATGCTGATTCATTTACACTTTGAGAATTTGCCATTTATGTATTTGTTGCAGAAGAATGCAAAGGGTTACTTCAGATAACTATTTACTTCTGTCTCACAAATGCTCAGAAAACAAAGTCTCAATGTGTGTAAGAAGATACCTCCTTCCATGCATGCTAGTTCGAATCCCTTGATAGAAACTGTTTTTTGTCTCCCACCTCTATCAATTTTGAAGATGTGGCAGGCTCTTTCTATCACTTTGTAAGGGCCAGTGTATGGTGAAATCAGTCAGGGAAAGTCACACATGGGACATGTTTTCTAAGTCCTTGAGCACTAATACCTACCATTTGGCATATCTGGTGAGGCTGGTTGATTAAATGTTCCTCATTTTATTATTGAGCCATTGTGCAAAATGTGTACAAAACTGTGGTTCACTTTTCTGTGTGGAGTCAGACGAGATTAATTCCCTTGGAACCCACAATTGTTCACTGCAAACTAATTGTGCTGGAGAGCATTAAATATCCTCCTCTATTGCCTTGGGTAATCCCAATAAGACTAGGGAGAGTGCTTCTGCCCACTCTGATGGACTATGCATTAGCAACATCTTGAGTGTGCAGTGGAAGCATTCCACCATGTTGTTACTGGTGGGATGATAGCTTGTCATGTACAGATAGTTCCAGCCAAACAATAACAGGAGCTTGATGATAGCTGGCTCTCAAATTGCCTTTCACAATATGTAGTAATATCATGTGGCTGGCTGAACATGGAGAACCTTATGTGCACCAGTTCTTCTGCCACTGACTCTGCCAATATGTCAGTAGGTATTGTGACTTCTGGCCACCTTGCAAAATGATCGATGATCATTAACAGATATTGTTGTCCCATAGAGCTCTACAATGGGCCAACAATGTCCACATGGGGATATGAAAACCTGCCTGCAGATATTGGAAATTGAGCAATCAGTGTGGACACATGCTTTCCAACCTTGTTTCACTGACACGTTAAGCACATGCTTGCCCACACCTGACAATCTCTTTGCATCTTGGCCTACACCACTCTGGCAGTGACCATCTTAGCTGTAGCTTGCACGCCTGGGTGTTTTAGATTGTGTGGTGCTTCAAAAAGTTGCCAGTAACATGGTTCTATAATTTAAGGCCATTGCTGACTTCTCGCATCATGCCAAATTCCTTCTGAGACCTCTGTAAGTGGTACTCATCTGTCATAATCCCAAGTTTCCATCATGGAGAAGACAGTGTAAAAAAGGATCAACATGCTGCTCTGATGCTAACTTGTCCCAGTGAATAGATCATAAACCGGCACAGTTCCAGGACAGACAATCTGCTACCATATTCCCCTTTCCTGCTATGTGCCACATGTCTGTTGTGAATTGAGTTATATATTCAACATGCCTGTACTGATGCAGTGATGTAAGCTCCATGCTTCATTGGAAAATAGCAACCAGGGGCTTGTAGTCCATGAAGACTGTCAAATATGTCCCCTCTGTGGCTGTGTGAGAATGTTAGCCTGCCAGGTACATGGTTGATGTTCGATACTGCTCCATTTTTGTTGTTGTTGCATCAAATTCTTAGAGGAGACTGCAAGTGGCTGCCACTTCCCATCTAACTTTTGTTGCAACATTGCACCTACCACTATCTGGCTAGCATCTACCATAACAGCCACAGGAATGCCTGTTTTGAATGTCCTCGGAAGCCCAAGGAATCTTTCAGTAGCCTGTAGTATCCTTCTGATGAGCTACTTGTGAGCAGTTCCTGGGTTACTGCTAGACTAGGCAGATAGCATGCCAAAAGATCTCGAAAGGCCTTCGTGCTTACTGGGAAGAGGTATTTACTGCACTGCTTTGACCCGTTCATGTAATAGTGCCAACCCTGTCTCTGAAACTAAGTATTCCAGGAAACAAGCTTCACTCTTCCCAGGACACATCACATCATTAATGATGATGCTGTAATCTTGCAGCCTGTGGAAAAGCTGGTCTGTATACTGATCTACTGAAGCAGAGAATATTAAAATGTCATCCATGTAACAAAACACAAATGGTAACTCCAACAGCACTTTGTGCATGAACGTCTGCCAAATCTGTGTAGCATTCCTGAGGCCAACTGGCATGAAATGGTATTTGAAAAGTCTGAAGGACATGGTGGCTATTGTTTCTTAAAGATCCGCTGATGCTATGGGCATATGAGAATATGCTTTTGTACAATCTGTCACACTAAATACTGTCGAGCAACTAGTGGTATTGTTGAAGTCTGTGACATTCAGAATGGGGTACTCATCCAGAATTTTGCATGCTGTGAGTGCTCTGTATATCCTCCTGGCTTTATCTTCCTTTGGAATGATATGAGTTGGTAATCCCCATGTACTGTTAGATCTAGTTTAAATACCTGTTTTTAGCAGCCGTTCAAACTCTACCTCCACTGCGAGCAGCTTATTTGGAGCCAGGCACTGCAGTTGACAGGAGACAGGCTGCCCTCAAGTCGTACAGATGTGATGCTGTGTGAAATGCTTGCATTTCCTAATGCCACTTGCAGACTCTGTAAATGCTAGGAAGTTGGGCAATAAATTGTGAAATGGCCATCCTTGGTTAGTGTTGTAAGGTTGCCTACCATAACCAAATTGTAGCACCTTCTTGTGATCTTCTTGTGTGGTGTACCCACAGGGTGTATACGTGGACAAGGAAAAAAAATTCCCGGATTTTTCCCGTTTAAAAATACACTTTCTCCCGGGCGAAAGTACACTTTTTCTATGTTAAGTGACATTATACTCTTCCTCGGCACTGTAAAACTCATCAATCCTTTGTCGGAAAATCACGCCATGGAATATGACCGCACGAGGATTCTGGTACAGACGTCGAGATACTGGGACAGCGTTGTTAGAGAGGCCATCGAAATTCACACCAATGACGACCTCATAAACCGTGACTGTGGCTATAATCTTAGCAAGGCTTGGGAACCAGCGATCGGGTTAATAAAGAGTAAATCGAGCAAACGTATAGTTGTGACGACCACGGCGGACAGAGCCATCACTCCGACGTCATCTCAGACGCCGTCGCAATCTGTTCCACCGCGCGACCGTGGCGCGGGGCGCGGACGGCGGAGGGAGCGCGCCGCGGGCGGAGGGTATTTAAATCGGCCGCCGCCGCGACCGAACCCAGTTCCCTCTGAGAAGCCATAGCGTACGGATCTCCGTGCCGGCATGTTCACAGGAGCTCAGTCCGTCAGTTCACCTGATGATGGCGACATGTATGATCGCCGAAATATTGTGCCCGTTGGACACTATAGACCGGCAGCACACCCGTGGATATTTTGACTATCAAATACGCCGGGAGAAACTCAAGAATCACAATCCTTTGAATGTTTATTGTTTTATATACTGACGTAGAATTTCCCAGCACTTTTGAAAATGAATCTCAGGGGGGAAAAACACCTTTGATGTGCAGCAACATGTACGCTGCATATTTTCGTATTATGAAGGTATAAATTTGAATTCCACCAAACACCACATGGCACTTCCCGAAGCACTGAAATCGAGATTGTGATACGCTTTTGTAAGCGTGATCTCGCCAGCTGATGACACCATAGGACACGTGATGTAATCAGCCAATAGCAATATCACTCTTAAGTATCGCGAACACACAAATAACGAAAGTTAAGGGTTTAAATAAATATACATAGCACTCACATATAATATTGGTCTCGAAGCTTAATAAGCTGGAAGAGAAGCTAAGTTTCCGCATATGTTGATCTTTTTTGCACGTGTTACACTTTAAGAGACATCACACAAATGTACCAGTAAAATTTTTAATAACGACGTAAATGTCTGATCTTCTGGACTCTAAATTCTTCTAAATGGTTGTCCTGAAGGAGTTGACTTTTAAATGAGAGTGAAACGCTTTGTGATTTAAGAAATTCATTGTACATTCTCACATATAGTTCATCTTGCATATAAGTAAATCTGCTTTGAATGTAGCGCTTTTCAAAACACCATTCGCAATATTTTCCCGCGACCTGTTAGACATAGGTTCGGTTCAGCAGTTGCAACAGAGCGCCAGATAATAGGCGTCATCACGCTTGAACAGCTACGATGACGCAGGAAGCCCTTATGTTCGTACGTGTAAAACATTTAAAGATCTTACATTGTGTCATAAAAGGAACAAGACAAAAGAGGATACTTCAAAAGCGTCGGAATTTCATGAACCATACTAAAATGCATAATTTGGCTTCAAATGCACAATCGTATGTAAATTTTCATGGAGTAAGCACTCCGTCTTCAGGCCACAAGTGGCCCATCTGGACCATCTGACCGCCATGTCATCCTCAGGTGAGGATGCGGATAGGAGTTGCGTGTGGTCAGCACACCGCTCTCCCGGTCGTTATGATGGTTTTCTTTGACCGGAGCCACTACTATTCAGTCGAGTAGCTCCTCAATTGGCATCACGAGGCTGAGTGCACCCCGAAAAATGGCAACAGCACATGGCAGCCGGATGGTCACCCATCCAAGCGCTGGCCATGCCCAACAGCGCTTAACTTCGGTGATCGCACAGGAACCGGTGTATCCACTGTGGCAAGGCCGTTGCCCAATTTTTCTTGAAGTACCAGTACTATATTATCTCATGTTTGGTTCAATATGGCATATGCCATACGTGCACTTGAAATACAGCGAAAAGTTGAAACTAGCCAATAGTGTGAAATCAAACACTTCGCTTCAAATAAATTGACTGTCTCAGCAGAAAAGATTAATAAAAACCAGCAAAAATAACTTCATTGTTCTGTAAGGCAATTAATGCTTGACTGTCAGAAAGGTGGAAATAAAATCTGAAACTAAAAACATATTTTAGCCTTCCGTAATTATGTGAACTATTTTAATTGATTTGATAGCTCACTGCCACAAAAATCCGTTTAGTTATTGTTTAGCGTGAGAGCAATAAATGAAAAGGAAACAACAAAATCACTGAATGTGAACACAGGTCACGTCACGACGACCCACTTCCCCACCACAACTCAGACTGCTCTGTGCATCAGCCCCAATTTTCGAATTGGGGCAATATTAAGAAGTGATGCCCAGCCACACTTCTGTAACCAGAAGCGGGAGAAGGTACTACTCATACGCGACTCAACTGCGAATGCACAAGATCCCGCCTGCAACTGCTCAAACGAATCTAATTTAATCAGTTATCATGTCACGCTTATCAGAGGCAATTTGTTGTTACAAAGCATTGCATAGTCTTCCTAAAGCGTTTGATAGACTTTGCTGTTGGTAGACGCTTGTATGAGCACTGTTTTGTTGTATACGGCTCATTTCCTTTGTAACTTTTTTATTTTTGTTTTTTTTTCTCTCGTTCATGTTTTGTTGCTGCACCATTATTCTGCAGTAGTGGGATGCAGTAATGTCCTTTGTTAGAATATTGGTTCTTACCAGTCAAAATCACAAAAATTTAATTGAAAACTAAAACAAAGAAAAATTCCCGGAATTCTAAACAGTTCCCGGGTTTTTCCCGGTTTTCTCCCGGATGAAAAAATTCCCAGGTTTTTCCCGGATCTCCCGGTTGTCCCGGGTCGTATACACCCTAACCCATGTGCACCACACATCACTGCAGATAATGCAGCATTGAATCCCTATTCAGATGATTCAGAAGGGGTACCAGGCATCTTTGTTTGGCAAGTCATGGGCAGCTTGCGCTGTATGAAAACCCGACTTGGAAGCTGTTGTAGACAATTTTTCTCCTCTATGAAATGGCACCAATTGACAGTTGACTAAATCTGGCATGAGATGATAATTGTACAGAAAATCTGCAGCTATTGTAGGATCAGGCACATCTGCAACTATAGAAGTCCATGATGTGTGAAAATTTTGGTTCAGTTGTAATTACGATCATCTCCCACTATATGCCAAAATTCTGGAATTGCCGGCTGCTGTTAATACATGTTGTGTGGTTGCTCTTATTGTGTCTTTAGACTTTCTTGGGTAGACACTGATTTCTGACCATGTGTCCACCAGAAATTTCTCACCCAAAGCATAGTGGTGCACAAACAATCATTGACAAGTATTGTTTGATGTCAGCATTGCATTAGTACTTACACATATTGTATACTGTTCCTAGTGCCTATGTGGTTGATCACAAGTTTTTGTGCTCTTTACACCTGTCTTTGCAGTTTGGGTAATTGCAGGGTTGAGGGCATTGGCGAACAAGGTTCCCAAAACGTTTGTGATACCAGCACCATTGTCTCCCATTGAAGATTGTGTTTCAATGTCCTTGCACTTCTTCCAGCTGTAACTATGTACCTGTTGCTGATGGGTTGCTGCCTGCATATTGAGCTAGGCCACTTGTACTGCTAGCTGCTCCATTGTGTATCTGGTTGGCATGCATCGTAATTGTGAATTCCTCATGTCTGTTACGGGGTTCGTACTGTTCTTGACAGTTTCCATGTCTGCCTCAGGCCCCTCCTCTCACATAGCACTGACTGTTCCCCATATAGAGGCCAGCTCTAAATTGTTTGTGACAATGTCTGCTGTCCTGTTACGGCGTATTTGTCTGCGTCACTACAACAGTTGGGATGTTGGCCAGAATTTTTCCCAACCACAGCACCCATAAGGTTTGTTCAGGAAAAAGATCCAGTCTCACCAAAGTACAAAGTATTCTAAGTATCTGCTGTTGAGTCCCATACTGTCATCTGAAAAAAAATTTCACAAACATATCTCCGCAATAAAGGAGGTGGCTGTATGAGTGCCTCCTTGAGTGTACCATAGCTTTGTTGTCCCAAGGCATCAACTACCTCTTCTATACCTTCCATATTATATTGAATTTAACACATTTTGCAAACACTTTTCATTGCTGAAAAATAAAATCAGCCTGCATAAACCAAAGCTGCAGTTTCATGATCTAGAATGATGGAAGCAAGCTTAACATCACTGCTTCAGACATTTACATTCCCCTCTTGGACATTATTCTCTATGGTTACTGTTGGTGGCAAATTAGCCATCAAGGATCCTGAGTCATCCTGAGTCTGGTGAAAAACCATGTTCCATTTTAACTCCTGCTGCTGATATATGGATCGGAAAATCCATTTCTTCCAATGATACATGTTTCTCTATTTCTTTCTTTTTGGGATCACATCTATCTGAACTCACCATACATGTATTTGCTACAGAAGAATATGGAGGGTTACTTCAAAAGACTACTTATTTCTAGCTCCAAAATATACACTAAAAGAACAAATATAAGAGACTAAACATGAGTTATTATGCTGACAATGGCAAAGATTATTCTTTTGTACCCCAATTTTCTTCTTTTGTGCATGTTGTGGTGCACTGTCTGATTGACATTGCCACAACACAGTTCACAGAGAATTTGCGAACAAATAATGGAATAAAGTTTACCACTGATGAGAAAAACAATTCTTTCCTAAACATATTTTTACAATATTATGAATCCATTTTTCCTTTACAGTGGGTCATAATGAGGAAGCTGAGACAAAGAATGAGTAATATTTGAGATTTAAATGTGTTGTTCCAGGACGATAGATCTATTTTAATCCAAAATTAAAAGGACACTATCAGGATACTAAACAAAATTAGTCACTAGACTGGGAATTTCTTGGTAAGGAGCACACAATATGTTTTCTTGGGTAGGAAGTAAAGAACTTACATAGAAGATACTTCAAATATGGCACAGGGAAGAGCACTGCGGCTCTTGCAATTCATTTTGTATAATAATGACCTGGCAGACCATATTAATAGTAACATGAGAATTTTTTCAGAGGATGTAGTTATCTATAATGAAGTATTGTCAGGAAGAAACTGCACAAACACTCAGATCTCGATAAGATTTCAAAGTGGTGCAGAAATTGGTAACTTGCTTTAAATATAAACAAGTCTAAAATTATGCACTTCACAAAACACAGGAAAGAAGTACCCTATGCCTATAATGTTAATCTGTCATACTTAGGATCAGTCATAATAATTTCTTAGACTTTCCCAGCATTCATTATCGTATGAGATTTTGATGTTGTAACTTGGTATCTTCATCTTCAACTTATGAAGACGCTGAGTCATGACATCAAAATATCCTGTTGGGAAGACACAGGCCACCAACAGTATACCTGATTCTATGAGACGAGAGAATCAGTCATTTTATGGAAGTACTTGGGTGTAATGATGTATGTGCCTATGAAACTGGATCATTACTTAAGCCCAGTTATAGGTAAAGCAGATGGCAGGTTTTGATTCATTGGTAGGATACGGGTAAAATGCAATCAGTTTACAACAAAAATTACTTACAAATCACTTGAGGAACCCACTCCTAGAATATTGCTGAAATATATTTGATTCATTCCAACTATATGGAATTCATTCCAAATAGGACTACCAGGGGTACTGAAATAGTGAAAGGATGGCAACATGAATGGTGACTGGTTTGCTTGACCCATGGGAGAGAGTTAAAGAGCTTCAAGAACCAGTGTTAGGAGAGGAATATGTTATCAAGGTGGTTAGGCCACCACCTTTTAACCAAGCTCAGGAATGAACATTAGAGAGAGAGAGAGAGATTTTCTCTTGCAAGAAGATGAGATGGAAGTGCTATAAGGTATGGACTTCTGTCCATTCTCTCCTAGCATATTGAAGTTATACACCAATGCTAACTACCTTATACAGATGGTACATCACTCCTTGTGCTCACCCAGCATCACAGAGTAGCACTGTGCAATGCAGGAAACCTTTTCATAAGAAGTAATTTGGCTTTATTTGATGAACTCCTCCATTTCCTTCATAAAACTTGTAAATTTGTTATGAAAGAGGTAAATGTATATAGAAACTGTCAACAAAACTGTTCAGATTTAATCTCAGCCTTCATGAAGGCGAGCCTTCAGGTACATCGAACATTATACATTAAAAGGCATAAGCAGTGGATACTTCTGTGAACTGTACTGGTAACAACTTATGATTAGTGATAATCTACCCATACTGATAATTGTGAGAAAGGTAACAAGAAGGCTGGGTACAATCAAATCAGAAAAAAAAATTCCATAATTTTATTTCAGGACCATTACAACAAAAAGAATTACTGCTTTACAGTGACCTAATGATCTTTATAACCTCTTTCATGCCAGAATTGACAACAGTAATGTCTGTTTATGAAGCATCCAACACCTGACTAACTTAATCTAATGAATCTGCTTTCAATGACCCATTTCTTGTTCTTGTTTTCTGCTACTGTTAGGAAGAATTCATGTAACTTAATGACTGATAATTTGAATATAATATCATCTGTTCTGCTCATAAACTGGCAGAAAAAATTAGTAAGATATTGTGTACTCCTTACCAAGAAATTCTCAATCTAGTGACTAATTTTATTAATAAGTTCCAATTCACTCAAGATTTGTTGTTGCAACAGTGCATATGGAGTATATGAAACGATTACTTTTATAGCTTAATAGTGCAAGTGGTTCTGAGGTACTGGGTATTGACCAATGCTGAAACACCCACATTGGTACGTTTATGGGCAGTAATGTAGGAACTGACTCTGGCATCCAGTCAATTGTACAGATGACAAATACTGTCCTGGAATATGTTATGCTGTGCCTGCTTGCCCAGTTGATGAAATACTATAAGAATTGTTGATTGACGAGTCTCATAAGTCACTTCTCATTCCATCATACCCAACTTATGCTCAACTGGAGATAAATTTGGAGACCATACAGGCCAGGGAAGTTGCTGCGCATCTTCCAGAGCATGTTGAGTTTCATGGGCAGTGTGTGGGTGAGAATTATCCTCTTAGAACAACACATCACCTTTCTGTTGGAAACATGGGAAATGAAGGGGTTTAACAACATTCTGCACATACTGAGCACTGGTTAGCATCCCATCCAGAAACACCAAAGCTGAATGAAAGCTGTAACTTATCACATTCTAGACCATAAGACTTAGGGTGGGGCTGGTGTGTCTTGACCAGATGCACTTTACAAAACAGTGTTCACCAGGTCTGTGTTATACACATGAACAACCATCACTTGCATGCAGGGAGAGTCTGCTTTCATCACTGAAGACCATAGCACACCATTCAATTTTTCAAGTGATCTTCTGACAGTATACTACTTGAGCTTGTGCAAGTCGATGCTATGGCATGAGTGGAAGATCGGCTAGAGGTGTGCTCACCTGCCAATAACTGGTTCACAACAGTTGGTGCTGATGCTTCATCAGCCCTCTTCTTTGTGATGTGGAAGCTGTAAAATGAGCCACTGCTGATCTTACAATATGATGGTCCTGGTAGGCATCTGGGCTGTGTGGACATGCAGAACCTTGTCTATGAGTGTGAGAATATTCATATATCCACTGATATCAGCATCATTGCCAGCTGAAGCAGCATGTCCAACATGTGTGGCAATTCTTCAAAAGGACCATTCCACCACTCAAAAGTCCACAATTTGACACTTTTGGAGCTCACTCAGTTGACTGCGGGAAGCATGAATGTGCCTCTGTGGTACTGTTGACTGCTTGCTTCACACATTTGCACCAAATTGAGCCTCTGGCTATGAGCATTCCCTATTAAAAGGTGGACATAGATGGTGCTCTGGTAACTATGCCACTATTCTATCTGGTGGTGAATGATGTTGAAACCATTATCAGTACATCTGTTACCCCCAGGTGACATATGCCACCATCAAATCAGAATCAATATCATTTTTCCAGGTGTACTAATTTTTTCTCCGGCAGTGTGTTGTCATCAAGAATCTGAATATCATTTCCCTACAGGGTTTCTTTGTTTCATATTTCACAAGGTTCTGAAGTGTCTTTTATCTGATCATGGAACTTTTGTGCGTAGTTCACAGGTTTTGCTTTTTTTAGAAGACACTGAAAATTTTTGCAGTATTGTTTGTAGTACAACAAATTTGCATTGATTAAAACAATTGCTCTACATGAAATATATATTACATGTCTGGCAAAAACTGCTCAACCACAGATGTTAACATGTGTTCTTGGGATCCGCTGTAACTGCCCCTGACTGCTCATAAAGAAAAACTGGATTTATCTTATTGTAAGAATATTTTGAGAAAATAATTGAATTTATCTCCTATAGTATACACTAAGAAAATTTATTCCTGTTGTTTTTTCCAATAATTTCTTTGTGAGTATTGTATGAGCCAACAGTTATGAGTAATATGAAACTGTCCTGTTTCCCTCTTAGCTAAATCTAATTGACTGGGATGTTTTATTGGTGCCATTTGACCATAACAGGCAGGCAAACCATTTATTATAGGCCACACAAGTGCTTCAAGAAAGAAAAATGTTCAATTATTTTTAGAAGCCTAAGTGTCCATAGTGCTAAGGGTTTTTTCTCAGATTAGCACTGTTATATTACATTCACTTGAGCCTTCTGCATTTCTTTATTAAATGTAAAATGTTTTCATTTTATTTCAGCTTTTATGGCACTCATCTTCAATGTGGATCAGCTAGTTAGCATGCTATCAATAGGAACATTGACAGCATATTCTATGGTCTCTGCATGTGTGCTACTGTTAAGGTAATTACTTACAATTTTTTTAAACTCTACATTTAATTGAAACATAGTTGCCACATCAGCAGAAAGTCTCTACAGGCCTAGAAATTACAAGAGACTCAGCAAGCTTGTTTTAAAGTTATTTGTTTACTGTTCTGTGAAACATTGCGCCATCCACAATACTGTCCCACTGTGAAAGCTGTTCTTGAACACAAGATGATTTAGTTGATGTTCGTAAGCAGGTGACTAATGTAAAATGACAGGAAACTGCTGCAAATGTGTGTGTTGGGATAGCTCTCAAGAGAAACCAAAGGTATCTCTAGTGAAACCAAAGGTATCTCTAGTGTGGGTTCCTCTGCAGGATTTATGGGCTCTATCACTAGTCATCCACTTCACTATGAGTTGCATGTCAGTGATAGGACTAGATAACCTGTACAGATGAGTTATATTCATTCCCCTAACATGCAGCTTTGAGGTGCTTAGGGAGTTACACTGATCACTCTAACCAACAGCTTCAAGATTCTTTCTTCCACAGATGTCGAAATTGAGTCAGTGAGCCTCACTTAACCGGTTGTGAAATCTACTGTGTCCTGTTTCAAGAGGAGTTAAAGATGAAGGGGTAGGGATCTGTTAATAATTGGAATGTCAAACATGTGGTATATTGTTGTTGCCCTTATGCAAATGACAGTAGTGGATGGGAAGTAACACCAGGTGTACTCCGTGTTTATGCCTGGGGGACTCATTCAGCATGATGAATAGGGTATTGTGGCAGTTATGTAGGGAACAAGGCACAAATAACTGCAGATTGTGGTGCATGTTAGAACAAATGTACCTGTCACCTGTGCACTAAGGTCAAACTTGCATCTTTCCTTTGACAGGCAGAGAAGGTTGAGCTGCTGGAGTTGGCGATCACATGTGCGTGACATGTGCTTGCGTGTTGAAGGAATGGTTTGTGTTTCTCTTTTTCTGATGAAGGCTGTGGCAAAAATCATAATGTGTTCATCAATAAATATTTGACAGATATGTTCCTAGCATAACAGTTCGTGATGGAAGGAACCTCTCTGGCAAATAAAATGTTGAAGAAACGGAGACTACTGCATAACAGGTATAAAACAAGACATAGGGCTATAGATAAGGAGATCTTGAATAAAACATGTTTGGCAGTCAAGAACACAATGTGCGAAGCTTTGAATGACTACTGTAGCAAACCCATCCACCACTCTTGCTCAGTGATCAGCATTTCTGGCTGCTATGTTTAGGACCCAGGGTCAATTCTCAGTACTGCCAAGGATTTTTCCATGGTGGGAGGACTGAAAGAGGAGTGCATGCACTTCACCTCATGATACCAACTGAGGAGCTACTTGAGTGAGAAGAAATGCTCCAAGGTCAAGAAATACGACAACTTCTGAGAGAACAGTGTGCTGAGCCCGCACTCTTCCATATCACATCCAGCACTGATGCCATTGGCAGAGGATTGATTTGTCCTGATAAGGCCATCAGTGCCAGAATGTGAAGTTTTATTTTTTTTTTCACTGATATTAGTATCAGTTATGTTGAGGAACAGCTGAAATCACTAACACTGAACAAATCTCCAAGGTCTGATGTATCCCTAACAGATTCTATACGAAATTTGCAGCTGAGTTAACCTCTTATCTACTGCAGAGCCCTAAACAAAAGACTTTATCACAACTGTCTACAAGAAGGGTAGCACAAGTGATCAACAAAACTACCATCCAATATCCTTAACATTCATTTGTTGTAGAATCTAAGAACATATTCTGAGTTCAAGTATAATTTCGTATCTTTCACAGAATGGCCTTCTCGATGTAATCCAGCATGTATTCCAGAAACTTTGATCATATGAAACCCAACTCAGACTTTTCTCACATGATATACTGAAAGGTATGAATCAATTCGGTTAGGCAGATGCAATATTTCTTGATTTCTATACTGATTATTAAGAATACAGTTGTATGAGGTATCAAGCAAAATTTATGTGTGAACTGAAGATTTCTTGGTATGGAGGATGCAGCATGTTATCTTGGATGGAGAGCCATCGACAGATGTGGAAGTAATGTCAAGTGCTTCCCAGGGAAGGGTGCTGGGACCACTGTTGTTCATATTGTATATTAATGACTTTGCAGGCAGTATTAACAGTCAGACTTCACACAGATGATGCAGTTATCCATAATGAAATACTACACTATGTGCTCAAAAGTATCCAGACACCTGGCTGAAATTACGTACAATACAAGATCGTGGTGCCCTCTGTTGGTAATACTGGAATTCAATATGGTGTTGGCCCACCCTTAGCCTGAATGACAGCTTCCACCCTCACAGGCATACATTCAATCAGGTGCTGGAAGGTTTCTTGGGGAATGGTAGCCCATTCTTCATGGAATGCTGCACTGAGGAGAGGTATTGATGTCAGTCAGTGAGGCCTGGCATGAAGTCAGTGTTCCAAAACATCACAAAGGTGTTCTATAGGATTCAGGTCAGGACTCTGTGCAGGCCAGTCCATTATAGGATGTTATTGTCATGTAACCACTCCGCCACAGGTCATGCATTATGAACAGGTGCTCGATCATGTTTAAAGTTGCAGTCATCATCCACTAATTGCTCTTCAACAGTGGGAAGCAAGAAGGTGCTTAAAACATCAGTGTAGGCCTGTGCTGTGATAGTGCCATGCAAAACAACAAGGGGTGCAAGCTCCCTCCATGAAAAACACGACTGCACCACAACACCACTGACTCCGAATTTTACTGTTGGCACTACACACGCTGGCAGAGGATATTCACTGGGCATTCATCATACCCACACCCTGCCATCAGATTGCCACATTGTGTACCATGGTTCGTCACTCCACACAACATTTTTCCACTGTTCAGTTGTCCAATGTTTATGTTCCTTACACCAAGTGAGGTGTTATTTGGCATTTACTGGTGTGATGTGTGGCTTATGAGCAGCCTCTTGACCATGAAATCCAAGTTTTCTCACCTCCTGCCTAACTGTCATAGTACTTGCAGTGGATCCTGATGCAGTTTGGAATTCCTGTGTGATGGTCTGGATAGATGTCTGACTATTATACATTACAACCCTCTTCAACTGTCAACCGTCACTGTCGGTCAACAGATGAGGTCGGCCTGTATGCTTTTGTGTTGTACATGTCCTTTCACATTTCCACTTCACTATCACATCAGAAACAGTAGACCTAGGGATTTTTAGGAGTCTAGAAGTCTCACGTACAGATGAATGACACGAGTGACACCCAATCTCCTGACCAAGTTCGAAGTCTGTGAGTTCCAAGGAGTGCCCCATTCTGCTCTCTCGCTATGTCTAATGACTACTGATGTTTCCAGAATGAGATTTTCACTCTGCAGTGGAGTGTGTGCTGATATGAAACTTCCTGGCAGGTTAAAACTGTGTGCTGGACCGAGACTCGAACTCAGGACCTTTGCCTTTTGCGGGCAAGTGCTCTACCAACTGAGCTACCCAAGCATGACTCACACCCTGTCCTCACAGCCTTACTTCTGCCAGTACCTCATCTCCTACTTTCCAAGCTTTACAGAAGCTCTCCTGCGAATGGTCACATTTTGCCAAACAGTTGGTCACTGGTGTTGCATGTTCATAGAAAGAAGGCAGAGTGTGAGGGATGAAGGTCAAAACCACACTCTTGGGATGTCAATTCAAATCAGTGCTGAGGTGGAGCAGGCTGTGCACTAATTCTTTGCATTGCAGAACACTGAGTTTTACCAGAGCAGTTTCTTGAAACAGATTGCACGCTATGACAAATGTTTCAGTGTTGGTGGCAGTTAGGGAAAGATTCATGGTGCCATGTCTTTAATTTGAAACTTACTTTCAGAATGACCCATGTACCATCTGCCACGCACTCTACAAGTTTTTCAGAGTATGGATGTAGATATTGATGTAGATGGCCTGTACTTATGAAGTAACTTATGTCTACCTGCAGGCTCAAAACCATGAATATAAGTAGTTTAAATCGTAAATTTTTTAATCAGTCAGCTCATACAAATACCACTGCATGACAATATGTAGGTGTATGAAGTGAAATGATGGGCTCAGCTGTAGGTATGGCAGAATTCAGGTCATTGGTAGAATATTAGAAAAATTCAGCCAGTCTCTTCCTGGAATACTGCTCAAGTGTGTGGGACCCATACTAAATAGGACAAACTTGGGGCTTTTAATATGTTCAATGAAAGACTGTACAAATGGGTCTAGGTTTATTTGACTGATGGGAGAGTGTCATAGAAATGTTGAAACCCAGATTGACCAATGTTCGAAAATAGACATCAACTAGCCAGCAAAAGCCCATTGTTGATTGTCACAATATGGAATTGCCAAACATTTGCCCATTCTCCTAAAGCCATTAGTGTGAAAAAATGATATTTATATTAAATATTCTGGTTATTATAATGAAAAATAAACATAATTCAGGTTGAATTTTGATGCTGGGTCACTGTTTACCATGATTCTACATAATTAATTAATGTCACATTTGGAAGCTGTTCTCATAAAGGAAATGGCAGACCCTTTTAAACATTGTCTCACCTCATCTTGCTTGCAGTGGGACAACAGATTCTATGGGCAAACTGATGATGTGGCTATATGGAAACATTTGAAGAAACTGTCCTTCAGATCATCAGATTGTTGATGTCATACATTGCTGATACTTTTGTTACATGATCTCATGGATACCATAAGAATTTCTAAATTTTCTGACTTATATTACTTCTAATACAAAGCTCACTATGAAAGAAGAGAAAATAAGTCAAATTTAATTTTTGGATGTAAGGTACTTAGAAAACCTGACAGAACTTTAGGGTACAAAGTCACAGGAAACCCACTCACATAGATAGGTATCTTCAAAAAATTCCGGTCACCCTCCCAAGCAAAAAATAAAAGTGATTGAAACATTGATGGACTGGTCTAAACGAATCTGTGAAGCACAGTATGTGGAGAAAGAGCCCAATCATTTAAGAACTACTTTCAGAAGAAATGGCTGCTCTGACAGGAAGATAAATAAGGCACTATACCCTAAAAGGTCTGGAGCACCTAGTGAAAGAGAACCATCTAAAAGGAATGCTTTCCCATCATTCCTAAAAAACAGCTGAGTGCGAAGCTGCTGATAGCTGATTGTGGATTTAAGGAGGATAAACATCTAAGGTCATCATTCTCCTGTTCATCTCCCCCCCACCCCCACCCCCTCCTTGCCCTTTTCCACTTTCTAGGATGGAATCAGCGTACTGTACCTGTAAGAATCTACAGTAAATTCTATTTGTAAGCGTGAGGAAATGTTTTAAATGTTGGCATAGCATATATCCAATGTAGGACATCAATCTGAAATTCACCTACTGGGATGTGAGAAACCACCTAAAACCACATCCAGATTGCAGTTTCAAACATGAGCTGATGCTCCTCCTAATCCTGGAAGCAGGTGCTGTAACATTCGTGGTTATCTGAGCAGGTCAGAGTACTAAAAGAACACAGTATTTAAACAATATTTAAATGAACAAGTAAGTTGCATTAATATTTGGTCATTGCAAAAGTATCTACCCACTACCACTTGCTACAGCAGGAGTATACACAATCTCTTTTACATGTGATCAAGTACACCTAGGAACTACAAAAAGAAGCATTAACACTCAACTTAATGAACACAGAAGCAACTGTTGCCTGGGAAACATAGATAAATTGGCCGAAGTAGATCATGTGATGGGAGCAGGAAACCAACAAGTTTGTTTCCCTAGTATTTCAGTTTTATCAAGAACCAACTGTTAGTGTTCCAGGATGTACAGAGAAGACATAGTAATTCAAAAGAGAAATAATTTAACAGGAAAGAAGAAGGATTGAAACTAGACAAGTTCTGGGCTAAACAAAATAAACAGCACCAACTCTTCCTCATCACAGGCTTAATAACACATCTTGGCATGGCCCCAATAGCTGTTGACATCACAACATGAGTGTTTCTTGGATGGATGTAAACAGTTTGGCTTGCTGATTGAGTTTGGAACTGTCACCTTCGACTTTTTAGCCTTTGATGATATCTCCAGCATTGGGAAAGGAAGCTTTTGATGTAGAAATATGCCTTGAACCATGACATAAGGCCCATAGAAAAGGATTCATCAGTGACATGAATACTAGCTATGAATGTGTGCACTGTATCCTCCTACATACACAGATTAAAAAACAAGTATTAAGTGGAGATTCTAGAACTATACCTCAGCCCCCTGTGTATCACTCCCATAGGGACCAAAAAGTCAAAATTAGACTAACTACAGCACACAGAGAGGCACAAAATCCGTTATTCTTCTACACTCCAAGTGTGATTGGAATGGTAGAAACTGTAACATAAGGTAAAAAAGCTATGCACCTTCGCAGTTGTTTGCAAGATATATACAGGATGTTAAAAAAGTGCCAAATATTGAGAGCTGATAATAACCATCAAAACAAGAAAAAAGTCCAATAAAATGGGCTGTACGATGCATTAATTAAGAGCTATGGGCACACATTGGTCTTTCCTACTGTGAAGCACATCTGTTCTATTGAACAAGAGCTCATAGCTCATAAGGTATGAATTTCAGAGCCCATGTTTACTGGACATTTATTTTTTATTTCCCTCCATACTTCCTTCTCCAAAATATGGACTTCAAAGAACTTGCATTAGAAGAGTACTGAAGATGAACCATTGCTCAAAGCTCTTAAGGCATACATTTTAGAGTCCACCTTCATTGAATTTTTTTCTTGTTTTAATAGTTACTACCACCTCTCAAAATAGTCAACTCATTTTTAAGACCCTTTGTGTAGATTTAGATGGTATGTCAGGAGTGATTTGATGGTATCTACAAGAATTCAGTCAGAAAGTTGATAAAATGGGGAAACAAAATGTGTTTGAAATGATTTATTTGCAACAGATACAGTTATGTGAGATGTAGCTAATAGAGCGAAGTATCCAACCTTAAAAACCAGTTGTGAATATCCTTGCCTCAAAACATTTTGATGTGTCTACATGGCACTTACTCTTTTTCTACAACTACTTTGGAGCATACATGTCATATTTTTCTTTCCTTCTCATTTTTGTCCAAAACCTGCCAGCTCTTAAACTAGTGGTATTCCTTCATCCTTCATCAATCTGCCTATCTTACTTCTACAGGCCTTAAGACTATAATTAAGTAGCTAATTTCTTTTGTTTTCCATTCGCGGTCTGTTATCATTTACTGTGAATAGAATAGAGCAGAGTATTTATTGTCACACTAGGTGTCATATGAAACATTGGTGACTCGTGAGCGAATACAGATGTATGCCTACATAGATATATGTCACTAATCTTGTAGGGACATGAGGTGATGGCTTAGTTTGCTGTGCTCAGCATGTGGACTACAGATGGCAGTTATTACATTCAATACTTCGCTGCTCTGAGTTCACACACATTGCTTGCAACTATTCTGTGTAATAACCTCCAATAGGAGAGAGGATATGAACATTTATTTCTCTCAGCAGTAGTGAAAGAACTAGTTAGTAGTAAATAACAATAGAATAATTAAGTGCTAGATCACAGAATTTACAGAGCATCCACACTGCGGAAAGGAATAAGCACGAGGCAGCTCTCCAAGTGGCAGGTGCATGAACTCCTTGACATTCTGTGGCAATCAGCTGATTGTGCATGCTAAGCATGTGATCTCAAGTGGTAGTTACACCAGGCCCCTGAGGAGAAGCGAAGCTTCGTCAGCATCCACTGGGCTCAGCGTCATCTAGGAATCTTGAAGTAAAATGTACATGATGACCAGACCGTATCTGGCATAGAGGCTGTGGCACTGGAGAGATGGGAGGCAGCCGACTATGTTTAGATGACAGTGGAAGTGGGTGACATGGCTACAGAGTAGTGAGTGTGTTTTCTAACACAAATGCAGCCTTTAGAGGATTACTGGAAACATTGTGCTGTTTGCCAATGATTAAAATGTCCAATGTCTTGTTATGATGGAGCCAGGTCATGGTGGGGGCCACTACAAGGAAGCATATGTGCTGGTCTGACACCATTTCTATGGAGCAAGACATGAGTACTGTTGGACAGTTCCTGTGTAGAAATGTTGGTGTGATCCACAACAAAATAAGGGCCAGGGTCGGATTTGTGGGATGTGCTCCCTCAACTGTGCCATGAAATCTGGCAGATGTGAATCACTTCCTGTTGAGGTGTGTATATTGACAAAGTCCCCTGGCAGCTACTGTGTCTTGCCATATACCATTCTTGTCGCAGCTGCATCAAGATCTGGCTTACACACTGCATACAGGCCAAGTAGGACAAATAGGAAGGTTGCGGTCCACTTAACACATGAGCACCATCTTAAGAGATCTGTGCCATCACTCCTCATACCAGATGCTGGCCAGGTGGTAGCTTGTGGTAGAATGGTGGGCTGCACTGCAAAACTTGCTGAGATGCACAAATAGCTCCTACTCAAACTGGTGCCATCCGTCAGTAGTAATGTGTAGTGGGCAACAATAATGCGCAACCCACTGAGACATGAATGCTGTTGCCAGTGCCTCTGTGGAGTTGTGGTCCACTGGGATTGCTTCTGGCCAACATGTAAATCTGTCTGTGATTGTCAGCAAATAGTGTTGCCCATCTGACTATAGCAGGGTTCCCACAGTGTCAACATGAACATGGGCATATCTCTCAGTTGTCTCCAGAAAGTTTCCATTGAGTGTGTGGACATGGCACAAAACTTTACTATGTTGGCAGCTTAGGCATGCACAAGCCCATTCCTGGCAACACTTCTGTAGTCTGTGTCATACATAATGGGCATGGACAAGTTTAAGCATTTCCCCTGACTCCTAGTTTGCAGAGGTTGTGAAGGCTATGCAAAAGGGGTTGCAGAGCTCTGCTAGCATATACAGGCAAGTCTTTCCACTGGTGGTGTCACAGTATAATTGCACATCCGTTCCTGGCACATTTAGAAATTTGAGTTGAAGGCCTGCCTCAGTATCTTTTAGTAGGTCATGGAGCTCCTGATTGGATTGTTGTACAAGGCGTCAGCTACACTATTAGTCAGTCTTAAGACATGCTGGATATCTGTTAATAATTGTGCTGCAGAGTCAAGTTTGTTGAATAGTCTGGGCAAGCACTTGTCATTGCTTTGGTGGAAGGTATGCCTGAGGGCTTTATGGTCTGTATATATTGTAAATACCATCACTTCCAGCTGTACATGGAAATATCTCATCACCGCATAAATGGCCAACAAGCCTCTGGCGTACATGATCATCATTGTGTGAACATTAGTTTGGATGAGAAAAAAGTAAGAGGTTGCCTTGTCTTGTTTACATATTATGGGAGCTGAGTCCCAGTGGGTGTCTGGCTAGCATCCACTACTAGTGTCAAGGTTGCATCTGCCACTGGATGAATGAGGAACACAGCATCAGCAATGCTTATATTGCATCAATGCATCAATCATCACCAGTATCCTATGTATGAGTGTTTTGCCTTTTGCTTTTGGACCAGCCAGTGCGGCTGTGAGTGGCTCATGCAATTTGGCTGCCTGTGGCAGGTGGCAGCAGTGAAAGTTGAGCACATTGATAAATCTGTGAAGTTCCTTCGCTGTTACCAGATGCAGAATATTTAATATGGCCTTGACCTTCTCTGGTAAGGGGTGTGATCCCATTGACAAAATTTGATGGCCCAAGAATATTACTTGAGGTTGGCTAGACACACATTTACAAACATTCAGGATGATACCATGTGTGACCAGGCACCAAAAGACTTGCTTGAGATGATGCTCGTGTTCCTCCAGTGTTTCTGAGAAGACAAGGATATTGTTCAGGTATGCAAAACAATTCAGTAAACCTCGTAGCGTTGAGTCTATAAATTGCTGCCACATTTGTGCTGCACTCCTCAGGCCAAAGGTAATAACCAAAGGACATAAATAAATTATCAAATAGGCCGAAAGGCATTATAATGGCCATTTTAGGGATGTCTTGTTCGGCAACAGGAATCTGGATGTACACCTTGGCACAATCAAGTACACTGAGCACTTGTTTTCTGCTTAAGACATGGTTGTAGTCTTTCAGATGTGGAACAGGGTAATGGTCAGGGATGTTCCTTGCATTTAAGGCACAGTAATAACTGCATGGTCACCGCACACCAATCTCTTTGGGTATGAAGTGGAGGGGTGATGACAATGTGCTGCTGAATGGGCAAATGATGCCTTTGTCTAGCATAGTATCATATTTCACTTTCACAATGGTGTATTTGTCTGGAGCCATGTGTCTGGGCCTGCATGACATCAGGAGGGCCTGCTGTCGTGTTTATTTTAATGGACAGTATCATGGCGTAACCTGTTGTGGGGTTCCGGGAGGCCTTGTGAGCAACAGAAACTTGTTGAGTAGTTTGGTGTACTCTCCTTCTGCAACCTATATGACATTGGCATCACAGCTAGTCACATGGTGTTGGAACCCAGCCATAGACAGCATGGTGACAGTGTCCAGCAAGTAGGCATTGGTGACATCTGAGAGCAGGCAGTAGTGTGGTTGGAAGTCTGCCCCAATTATCAGCTCTGCCACATCTGCCTCAAAGAAATTCCATGTTAAAATATGTCACAGTCCCAGATCTAGCTCCACATGTTGCATGCTGTACATCTGGATGGTGGAATTGTTAGCTGCTGACAGTCTGAAGTTTGGGGCTGGGCAGTACTTATGCAGTTTGTCTTTCAGCAAAATACTCAAGTACAATCTCGAGTCAACAAAAAATTTTTAATCCAACTTGTGATCAGTAATAAACAGGTTGGCAGAGGAACAATCAGATGCATCAATGTCTTTCTGGTATTTAAGGTTGACATACTCACATATCAGATTACACTTAATGTGCTTGGTCGCCGAACTGCTGAGGGTATCAGAATATGTTAGCTGTTGATGACTCGTCAAAACAAAGAGTGTTGGATGCACAATAATTCCATGATCTCCATCAGTATCTACCTTTAACATGGCAGTTGGTGAGAAGTTCACTGTATTGTTTGCTTAGGTTGTAAACTTTGTTCAACAGCCCATCATTCAGTTGCTGTTCCCGCACCATGACTTTCTTTGTTAATTTGTCGCAATCAGATTTGATGTCCATTGAAGTACTGCTGTACATTATCATTTGGTCAGGCAGGAGGTGGGTATGACGGCATCCTGTATCCAGTCAGCCAGATCAGCCATATTGTCCAGAGGCATTTCAGTATGTGATGCAGTTATGGCCTTTACTTGTGCTGGCAACCTAGTGGTCCATAACATGTGTAGTAGTGTGTCCAGGATGGTGTGCATGTAAATTTTGCTTCCTAAGTGGTGGAGATATTCTGAAGGCTTTCTGTCACCTATATCCTCATGGATGAGCATTTGCTATACCTTTTCTTCCTGTGAGGCAAACTCTCAACACAATTAGAGCTTTCAGTTTCAGGTACGCATCTATCTCTGGTGGTGTTGTTATAATATCCTGTACATCCACCGTGTACCTATGATCAAGCTGACTAATGACTAGTGCAAATTTGGTAGAATCATTTGTTATTCCAGAACACAGAAAACTTTCCTGCACCAGCGTAAACCAGAGTATGAGATTGTTCAGCCAAAACGGTGGAAGCTATACTGCCAGCCAGTCTTGAAGTAACAGCTGTATTGTTATCTGGCACATTTCTGATGTGTAGCACAATATCTTCTATTGTAATCCATACTCCTCACCATGATCATGTCAAGGTCACCAGTGTTGCTAATCTCATCGGGATACGAGGCTGCAGATTATTTTGATGTGCTCAGCATGTGGACTACGAATGGCAGTTACTGCATTCAACAATTCACTGCTATGAGTTAATATATGTTGCTTCCAACTATTTTGTGTAATAAACTAAATTAGGAGAGAAGATATGAACATTTATTTCCTTCAACAGTAGTGGTAGAACAAGTTACAGTTAGTAACAACAGAATAATTAATTTCTAGTTCACAGAATTTGTGGAATGTGCATGCCACAGCAAGGAATAAGCATGAGGCAGCACTCCAAGCAGCATGTGTGTGAGCAGTCAGCTGATAGCACATACCAAGCATGCAATCTCACATAGTCACCACACATATATATAAAAGGAATATTCACAGCTACTAAAAGAGGACATACACACAAACACAATGAGAGAGGTGGAGTGGGGGGGTGAGAGATAGATAGATAGGTAAACAGATACAGAGAGAGAGAGAGAGAGAGAGAGAGAGAGAGAGAGAGAGAGAGATTACAGTATAAAAATTTTCAACAGCTACAGCTTGTCTCTTTCATTTATAGAATCTTTCACACTGCAACAACACTTGTATTTATGATGTTCAGTGTTTGGTTCTTCAACTTTTGGCTTGTAGTCTTTGTATTTGGACCAGCTCTAAATGTGATAGCCATATAATACAGGGTGTTTTCAAACAAGCTAAGTCTGTGACAAGGTAGCTTGTAGTCTGATCTATGCCTCCATTCATAAGCTTGTGTAAAAGAATCTTCTTTAAAAAGTTGCAGGTTTTGTAACTTAAAGAGGAGTACTTCATATATAAACAGACAAGGAGTTGTCAATAAGGCAATGAATTTCAATAACGGTTTACATGATTGGCTGCTACTAGTTCCAATCACAGGCTTATTTAAAATCATCAGTGTGTATTTAAGCACAGTCTACATCATTTACTACTCTGCTCAAATGCTACAGCACTGAATACTAAAGAAAAATACAAAACATGAGCTAAAGGTAAAATGGGAGAATGACAAAGATGAATAAATGCCACAGGGAACACATGAGTGGGAATCATTAGGGCAACAAAGCAAGACAAAAGTAGAAGGCATCTGGAAAATGTAAAGAGTGTTTAGTAGCTAAAATGGATAAGTGAAGATGACAACAGAATTTAAGGTAACAGAAGTAGAAATAAAGAGCAAGCAGACCAGCAAAGAGATTTATAGGTGCACATGACAAACAGAAAGAAAAAGAACAGAAGAGGAAACACTTCCATTTTAATTCAACGTATGAACAATCTGATAAAGCTGCATAATATAAGCTACTCACTGTCTTACCTTTGCCTATATGATTATCAATCAAGCCAGTATCCTGTGAGTCGCTAAAAAATTCACCAACACATCTTCTGCTGAGAAATAGGTTTCATTTTTCACAGAGTACTTTCACCTTCAGCAAATCACTATTTTGATTGTTGCTTATGAGCTATAATAACAATGCCAGCACTCATTCGTTTTCTGCTTCATCTTTTCTTTATGTGATTTTGAAATGTCTTTTCATGAGTGCTTTTGGTATGGAATCAACAAATCTAGCACCATTGAATCTTAATTTGTTTGTATCCAAACCTTTACTGGAAATATTGTGGATCATTTAGGACAACTGCCAGCAAGCAGTTACATGTCGGGTCTCTTTGAAAACTTGAAGTAAAACATTACAAGAAACGTGGGAACCAACACTTGTGCCTAATAACAATATAGACTGCAGGTTGTTTAGAAATTCACCCCACTTCTTAATCCAACCCCCCCCCCCCCCACCCCCTCCCCCCAAACCCAGGACCTTGCCACAGTGGGATGGCTTGTGTGCCTGAGTAACGCATATAGCTATATTGTAGGTGCATTCACATCAGAGGTGCATCTGTAGAGAGGGAAGCTTAACATAGAGTTCTTGAACATTAGTAGCAGCATTTCAGTGGTTGCAGGGGTAACACTCTGGATGACTGACTGATCTGCCTCATAACATTAGCCAAAATGTCCTTGCTGTGCTGGTACTGCAAATGGTTGAAAGCAATGGGAAACTACAGCCATTATATTTCTCACAGACATGCAACTCTGCTGCATGGCTTAATGATGATGGCATCCTCCTGCGTAAAATATTCCAGAGCTAAAATAATGCCCCATTCAGATCTGTGCACTGGCCCTATTTTGTATGATGATGTCATCAGAAAAAATCATTTATTTTACAGGTTGGAGCATGGAATCCTGGACCCCTTAATCACATAAGTATTTTAGATAAGTTGTAAACAGACATGTCTGGTACCAAGCACTGCGGGTTGCAAATCCACACCAGACGGTATGGACCTTGATTACAACTAGAGGTCTCTGCAGCCATTGCACCATAAGCCGTGGCTGCTCGCGTGCTACTAGCTAGTGTATAATGTGAGGGCACCACGGTGGAGCACGTGGTCCCAGCAGCCAATAGCAATGTACTCTATCAGGTATTTAAGCGCCTGCCTCTCGTTCAGAACGCAGTCTGATATTCGCGTTAGTCTATCGACATCTCGCCTACAGATAGCATGTTTACTTGGTTTCCATGTACAAGTGGACATTATTGATTCATGAGGTTTCGCTTGTAGCCCCATTGCTATTTGGGTGTTGTTGTTCGTTAGGTCTTGCTCGGTCATCCGTCGTTGTCCATGTCCATCCTTCTCTATTTGTTTTGTTAGTTTGTGGGCCACTCCAGTTTGGTCTCACTGCACTTTCATTTCTGTCAACCCCACGACCGGAATGGTCGCGGTTACATGGTCAGGTTTAAGCTAGACTAGTGAGAATTAGTGAAGTGTATTGGCAAGAAGGCCAGGGTTTAAGACAAGATGCTTACAGGATTGTCAACACAACATTAAATGTATCTGTTTCAAGTATAGGTCTAATAATTAGTAAAAGAACAGGAATCTGGGTAGATTATTAGGAACAGCATAGAGAATGAATCACAACTGCCAAAATGAACATAAAGCCAAGATCTGCCACAGTAGTACACGTATATATGCCCACTTGCTACACAGATGATGAAGAGACTGGAAAATATATGACAAGGAAAAGAAACATGCTGTAGATAAATGGAGATGAAAATGGAATTTTGATGGGGGAGGGAATCTGATCATAGGAAAATGAATAGAAGGTAAAATAGGAAAACATCAACAGGGAGAAAGAATAAAAGAGGAAGCCACAGTGTAGAACATTGCACACAGTACAATTTAATCATTGCTAGTATTTGGTTCAAGAACTGTGAAAGTAGATTATGTATGTGGAAGAGACCTGTAGACACTAGAACATTTCAGGTAGACTAAATAATGGTAAGACAGAGATTTCAAAACCAGATTTTAAACTGCCAAACATTTCTAGTGGGAGATATGAAGTCCGTCATAATCCATTGGTTATACAATACAGATTAAAACTGAAAAAGCTGCAAAAAGGTAAGAAATTATTAGAATAAAAAGAAGAAAGATAACAAAAGCAGCAAGTGAAGTAGGCAAAAGGAAATATAAATATATTAAAAAATATGAGACTGACAGAAAGTGCAAAAAGGCAAACCAGGAATGACTAGAGTATAAAATGCAACGCTAGAGAAATGTATATGACTAAGGAGAAAGATAGATGCCAGCTGTTAGAAAATTAAAGATATCTGTGGAGAAAAGAGAGGAAGCACCAGTATGAATGTTAAGAACTCAAATGGTATCCATTTTTAAACAAAGAAGGGAAGGATGATCATGTAAGGAATACATAGAAGGGCTGTATGAGAGAAGTAAACTTGAATACAGCATTATGGAAACAAAAGAGGAAGTTGATTACAATGAGATAGAAGATGTGATATTATGAAAAGAATTTCACAGAGCACTAAAAGACATAGATAAAAAAAGACCCCAGGAATAGATGACATTCCCTCACATGTATTCATGTGCTGATATGAGATTGCAGACTAACAGTTCTCATATATAATCTTCAATTGTTCTGGCATTGATATTATTGCCCACACCCTTTGCTCCATGACTTCTAAGGCACCACCAAGCCACAACACCAAAGCATAGACAGCCCTCCACAGCAGGTGGAAGTGCTCACTCACCTTCGTGTCTTGATTTTCTGAGCCGATGTATTTTACACCCCATCTGCACATGTGGCAAACCACAGCAACCATTCCACACTTAACAACTACCTAAATAATTTTTCCAGTTTTCACTAACATCTTTTATTGACCTGAGTGTTTAGAAGTGGTAAATGCTATTCCACAGAACTTACATGTCACACCACACTCCTACTCACAGTTGAGAAATGGCTATCCTATCACTTATTGTTGGCACGCACTTCCGGTAGTTTTTTCACAGTCACCTGTTTGATTTTAATATCATTCCCTCAGTTTATTCTCCCCCACATATTTCTTCACTTTAGATTGTAGGTACTGGGAGATCAAAAAGCTTGCACAGGATAGAGTAGCATGGAGAGCTGCATCAAACCAGTCTCAGGACTGAAGACCACAACAACAACAACAACAACATGATAAAATTTAGATGGTCCCCCACCCCTTCCTATACCATTGCCGGCCGGTGTGGCTGAGCGGTTCTAGGCACTTGAGTCTGGAGCTGCACGACCACTACGGTCACAGGTTCGAATCCTGCTTTGAGCACGGATGCGTGTGATGTCCTTAGGTTAGTTAGGTTTAAGTAGTTCTAAGTTCTAGGGGACTGATGACCTCAGATGTTAAGTCCCATAGTGCTCAGAGCCATTTTGAACCTGTGCCATTCCAACATCCTTCCAGGATATTATGGAAAGATTGAGCATTCAGAAGCTTCTCACTGTTGTGAGCTGGCATAACACTTTCATTTGGCTACAGCTGTGTCTTCTTTGATTGCTCTGAGGGAAGGCTCATCAAACTAGAACACATGAAATATTAGTTCCTTTTATTACATAAATGAATAAAAGATTTACTTAACTTTGACACACTTCTTTGTCACAAGAGTACTGGATAATTTACAATTGTCATGGGATAGCAAAGAATCACATGATGCACTAATTAACAGACTGTTCTCTTGTGGTACAATGTTCAACACTGACAACACTAAGAATTTTTCAGGAAATTATCTACATGTTGGTCCTAGACAACGATGTTGACTACCACAGCTGACATCTCAAAGTGGGGAGAGCTCTTGAAACCCTTTTTGTTGTTTCCTTAGACCACTGCACACAGCCCCCAATACCCATGTACCTGTCTCTTGTGTGTAGTGGACCCCAAACCTATTAAGTGGGACCCAATACCCCACCACACTACCATGCAAGTGGAGTAATCTGCAGCCTACATAGTCACAGAATCATCTGAGCCTCTGATTCAAACCCTCCACTCAGCTCTGTATCAAATGTCTGCAATCAGCCTTGTTGCTAATGTTACAAATGGTGAGCTCTGCTTTCATCTCACAAGCCAGACTGACAGTCTTTACTAATTTAGCTAGATGGATGAAACCAGAGAGACTCTCTTCTGATCCAAAGAGGTACACATCATTAGTACTGACATGAGCCACCACCTGCAATTGTCTTCACCCTGTGCTCTCCATGGCATCTGGAAGAACCCATTCCACACCTTGGATGATTGCCCCAGTATGCACACTAAATGCACGTTGGATTTATTCCCCTTCTTGGCAGCCACATCCCTAAGGGCCCCATTTATATGCCTACCATTGGAGCTCCTAAGTATCAATAATCCCAACCTCTGTGGCTGCCTGGATCATGCAGCCTGAAAGGCAAGGCCACACTAAAACATTACAATACTGCAAATTTCACTGGTCTCGAAGAATCAAAAACGAAAAATGGAAAAATGAAGAATAACTTCATGGAAAATTATTATTTTTCTGCCATATAAAATGAAGGTCTTTCCTGTATTTATTATAATATTGTTTTAAATATAAATTTCTGTTATCAGTATTCCATGGAAATCATCAACTGGGTGGTAACAAGAATATGTATTTGAACTAATTCTCTGAAGACCACATTAAAACATAACAGGTCTGTAAAATCAGTGTGTTTAAGCTGTCAAAGAACTGAATAAAAGATAAATTATGGGAAACTATTGTATTTCTGTTTTTCAAAACAGAAATGTTCATTATAAGTATTCTATGGAAATCTGTTTCAATAAATTCTTATAAGAGGGCTCTTCTGCATGATTCTGACCTTATTGGTCACACAGGATCTAATAAAAATCACAGGAGCTAAGATAGGAAATTCAGTATTTCATCTGTATTACCTAATATAGGTAATAGATCCAATGGCACTACAAAGAGGACAGCTTCTTGTCAGATATAAATCAATTTTCAAAAACAATTGTAATTCATAATAATATAACAACAAAATGATAGTTATATGTAATGACTTTGAAGATAATTATTTAATTGTGTTTGATAATTTCTTGTTTTATTTGTCTATGTTGTTTTTATGTTCGTAGGTATACAGGAGAAACTGAAGACCATCTACAAATTGAGGAGAAAGATGCTGGGAAACAAAACACAGATTCAGCTGAAGGAACCAGAATTAAACAATCAAATATTATAGCTACTGGGAGACAAATACTAAACATTGACAAATTTAAAAGGCCAACAAAATTGTCAACAAAAATTGTTGCATATGAAATTGTGTTATATTGTAAGACACACAGTTATTTGATCAAGTACTTACTAAGATTACAGATTTGACACAAGTATTCTTGAAAATATTATCATTTCTTTCTCTTTCAGTAATCCTATGCATCCTGACATCACAGCTTGTAATACAAGCAGGCTCATCTATTGAAGCAGTAAACCCATTGGCCATATCAGGTCTCATTATTGTTTTACTGTGTATTGTCTGTATATTGATTTCCATTGGACGGCAACCAGTGTCAGAAAAGGAATTAACTTTTAAGGTACACAAAAATTGATGATATGGTAAACACTATTAAAGGAACTCAGTTTTAAAGAACTTGAGAAGTGGTGGTATTTGAGAATTGTTGTACTGCATGAAGGGATCAAATTTTGTATAATGTGCAGAATTTTGGTCCCTACCAGATGTATCAACATTTCAGGTCAAATTTTGAATACTAAAGGAAAGTAATATTGTAGAACACAAATTATTGATTGCAGTCCTCTCCAGTAATACTATATAAAAGGCGAGATTATAATGTGTTAAATCTCAAGACATATGAAGTCCATGTTATGAAAGTCATTTCATGCAGTACTAATCAAGCATATTGATAATATCATCCATTCCTTACAGACTGTGAAAAAATGCAGGTAGCAGGAAAACTAAAGTTTTGAATGATTCATTGATTTTATTTTGTTTGTGAAATTTCAATTTGTCATTCAGCACTCATTCCAAAAGGATTACAATATTCCTAGTACGGGTAATTATATGTTATCCAGAAGCTGCACACTGGACAAAAATTCAATATTCCAATATCTTATAATTGCTTATGGCATAAACTTGGTGCATGCATATGTAGAACTGCTCATCTATAATTGTAATTGTAGTTTGAATAATAAAGAATTTTTTTTTATTTCAGGTACCATTTATACCAATTCTGCCTGCAATATGTATTTTTGTCAACACTTATTTAATGATGATGTTGGATGTATTCACATGGATCCGATTTGGTGTATGGCTCATTATAGGTAAATATACTAATTGTTTTAAGAAGGTAGTGTTCCACAGCTCATAAATATTTAAAAAAAAAAAACATCATTATTCAGCACCAAGAGCTACTGACAAAAATTCCTTTATTGTATAACCAATTTCAGTCCACAGACTATTATCAGGGCTCCTGTTTACCTTTGGTATGCAGGATATCTGATGATAATCTGTGAACTGAAACAATATAGTAAAGAAATCTTCACTAGTGGCTCTTGCCAGGCAGTAATAAAATGTTTACTATACAATTTCTGTGTTTTTTTAGTGTAGTATAGTACACTAAAGGAACCATTCATTGTTCATGTCAACTTCATTGCTGGCAATATAAAAAATTCCAGTGCATGTTAGTATTTCCTTATACTCAACATAATAATCATCCACCAGGAGTGGGCACAAATCAAAATAAATGATAGGACAATGGTTGTGTAGGGGATAGGAAAAATAAAAAGACTATTTTCAGCAGAAGAGCAAATTTAAGTATGATATGAACAGAGAAAGATAAATATCACAGTCATCAAAAACACTCTGGAGGGGTGAGGGGAATACAAGAACAGTATAAAATAGCTGGGGGAGACACAAAGGGCGAAAAATGTAATGGAGAGTATTGGAGAGAAAGATGAAAGTTCAACATCTTGTTGATGATGTGGCCTTTATAGGTGGGACACAAGTTTGGATAGGACAAGAATGGGGAATAAAAATTTCCATGTTGTTTTATGAGGAACCATCCCAGTTTGCCTTAATCAGCTTGGGAAAATAGCTGGGAACTTACATCATGGGGAGGATGAAGGAGAAATCAGAGATTGATGGAGAAGGTGGGAAATGTAGGAGTCAGTGAGAGGGATGACAACACAGAATAGGAGAGGGATAGGAAGAGGAGATGTGGAAGAGGGAGAAGTGGGAGCAGGAGGAGGATTGTGGAAACAGAAAGGAAGTCAGGCAAGGAGAGGAAAGACAATACGGTGATTGGGTGGGAGGGAGAGGAGAGTGAAAGAAAAAGGGGCAAGAGTGTAAAACTGAGAGGTTGTGAGGAGCAATAATGAGAATTATGAATGGATGCTATGAGTATGGGAGTTATGTCCAGAGATTGGAAGAATGGTGCATAACGCAAATAGATGGGAGTGTGGTAGGGAGAGTGTGATGGTTGTTGTATTGATGACAGGTCAGTGGAGATGGTGAAGTGACGTAATGATTATGATGGAATGGGGAGTTAGGCCAGTGGAGTAGTTGAGAGGAAATTGATAGAGGTCAGAAGGAAAGAGAGCAATATAATAGGAGGCGACAGCAGAAGAGGAACAGAGTTTAAGAAGGAAAGCGAAAGAGAGATAATCCCCTATTGTAGAAAGGTAACTAGGGTACAAAAATTAAAATTACATGCAGATGCTTGTTATAATATAGTCCTCCAGCACTCTGAATCCCACTGAATTTTTAATCTTTCACTTAATTATATTCACGCTAGATTTGTCAAATATCTGTTGTGCATTGGTCACTACTTGCAGTGGAAGACATTCCTTTGTCATCTGTAACCTTCTTATCACCAACTCCCATGATCCATCAATAACACTTTGTCTTAATTTCATCAGTTGAAAATTATCCAGATGCAAACTTTTCGGTGCACACAACAATTAGACACTATGTGCCACTTTCATCCAACCGTCAACAGGTACACTTTTTAAGAGTTTGACAGCTCCGATCTTGCCTCTGTCACTTCCAAAATCCCTCATAGGAAAAGCGTATCTTCTGTAACACTTACCACGTAAAGTCTTAAGACCAGCCTTAAACTAATAATTATCCCTGTGGAAAAGGCTCAGTACTGTGAAGAAAGATGAGAATTCAGCATCTTGTTGATGATGTGACCTTTATAGGTGGGACACAAATTTGGAAAGGACAAGAATGGGGAATAAAAATTTCCATATTGTTTTATGAGGAACCATCCCTGTTTACCTTAATCAGCTAGGGAAAATAGCTGGAAACTTACATTGTGAGGGTCAGATGGTGATTTGAACCGTGCTCCTCCCAAATATGTGATAATCAATACGCCAACTCACTTGGTTCACTACTGTGATAGTATACTACAGGAATTAGCTGATGGAGAGTATTTGCCAAATGGTAGATTACTGTACTTGCAAATCTTAACACTGAAATTCTCTACCACATATCCTACTTGATCTGAATACTTGCAAATGTCTTTCACCTGAAACCACGTTTCCTAAAACTCATAAGTCCAACTCCCTTGTATGCCTTATTGATTTTGGTCACTCTGCATCCGTCAGAACATATTGCTATTCTCAATACTAGCTTCCCCTGTTCAGATGGTTTTATAAGACTCTCTGTCTACAGAAAAAACCACTATCAACAGTACTTCATCTGTGATGTACACACATCTACCTAACTCAAAAGGCAATACCCTACATAGGGATATGATGGATTCTGTACATACAGCGACAAAAAAATTTTCTCGGAAAATGCTAGAAACCTCACCAAGTATGATAGGGCCATATGGTTCACAACTCACCTCTCATGTCATCGTTCTATGATCCCCTAATACTTTCTGATTCATTGTCATCATTGCACAGTACCAACAACCAACCAGCACCTGAATGTTGCAACAACATTATTCCACATAATTAAATTACGTTTCATCATGCACTGGGGGAAAAAATACTGCAAAGATCTTTGCTGTACAACCATAGTAATATTTTGCAGCTTACCAGTATTTGGTCCATCTATTTATCATTCATGCTTCCAACATCAAGCCTCCTTTGATCATACTCTTGTAAATGACACATTGATAGATTTTTCCCACACACCCAAATCAAAAGTTAAGCATAAACAGAGAAAAGGAAAATGGAAAGAGGAAAGGTAAGTAACTACTGTAAATAGCCATTAACATTACCCAGCAAACTTATTACCATGTTCTCATATCAGAAGACAGGCTGTGGCAGTGGAGGCTCTCCTGTAAACAGCAGCTTACTGGGAAGATTTGCCTGCACGAGTACAAGCAGATGGGTGGCTGCACTGCCCTAGACATGAACTACTGCCATCCAGAGCAGGAGGCTAGCTGTGGCTGAAGTGAGCCCATGGTAGCCCACCAGCTGGAAGGCAAAGTCTCGAGGAGTGGAACTAGCCCAAGTAGTTGACTCATTTATGATAGAGTCCAGTCTCATGCAGGCATCTTGCAGAACCCCGTTACCTCGTTGCCCAGTATGGATGTATCTTCATAGTAGGCACTGCCAGGCTAAAAATACTTTGGTTAGAAGTGATGGGTTTTTATACTGGTTAGGTGCTCATATGCTGTGCCAATGTGCTGCTTCTAACAACATACACTGAAATAAGGCAATGGACAGTAGGTGTGCCAAGTAGCCTGCCAATGCTGTGATCAGACCACCTATCTCGCCATTGGCAGTACTGCAAGCAATGGTCCCTGCAACCTGTCTGCAACAGCTGTTATTACTCGGTAGCACCAAAAAACTGTGTTTGCAATTCGCTTCTCTCAGGGAATCAGTGTGAATTCTAAAGAACACTTATGTGAAAAACAGATTCTTTATTCATGTATTATAGTCTGCAAACAGCACACAGAGATGAATGGAAAGTTTATCTTTGTAAATATTTGTAAGCCATTCAGCACTCCCATATTGTCAACTAATAACCATTATATCCTATGGGGTATCTCCACAGATCTGCAGCTTGTATAATGAATTTTTGACTAACAGAAAAACTTGTACTGATATGATACATGATAAATGGAGATAGAAATGAAAGTAACATCTTATGTGTCATAAGCAAGCAAAATAAGACCCCTCAATACTCATAAATATTGTCTCAAATAATGTCAGTAGGACTATCAGATTGTTAATTGATGATTCTGTTGTCTACAATGATTGAAAGGCAATTTAGAAAGACTTAGGCATAAATTTCCATAGATTTAAAGAATGGCAGCGCTCTTTAAATGTGAATTAATGCTAAAAAATATTCGTAACAGAAGCAACGTGTTAGTATCTGCTTACAAGATTAGTGCTAAACTTCCGTTGGCCATCATTAATGCTAATCTTCCATTAATGCTAAACTTCCATTTTTTTCCAATATTTAGGTATAACACTAAGAGGTAATGATGAATGGTGCCACGTATTTTTTCAAATACAGGCAATTTTATGTATAGATGTTTATAACTGTCTAGGCCAGTTTGACAACCCAAACCCAAATAACTGGAGGATGACACGTAATAAATAGTAAAATTTTATAAAACTATGGCTCTTACAGTACTTCTTTATAACTGTCTAGGCCAGTTTGACAACCCAAACCCAAATAACTGGAGGATGACACGTAAGAAATAGTAAAATTTTATAAAACTATGGCTCTTACAGTACTTCTTCATGGCAGTAAATGCTGGGTATTGGCAAAAAGAAAGTAGTATAACCAAATACCGAAACATGTAATATGAATGGGTACAGAGAAAGAACCGTAAATGACTTTTCAAACTAGCATTAGCTTACAATCCAGCAGGAAGAGGACATGTTGGAAGACCTAAGAAGCAATGGACAGACAATATGCGAAGCCTGAATGGAATCAATGTATAATCCATGAAGTGTAGAAGAAGAAAAAGTAGACAACTAAGAAGTAATACGAAATGCAGCAATCTGTGAAAATCAATTATAGGTAAGGCAAATGTGGATTTAGTGGAAGGATTCTCACAAACTGCTGTGCACCTGTACAGGAAATCACAGACATGACCAATTCCATAACACTGTTTCATCATTTGCAGTCCTTCTCGAGTAAGAATGACAGTAGACATAAAGTAAATTCAAAGATGTGCTGTTAGTATCATAAACAGTTGGTACAGTCCATATGAAAAAGTAACAAAAATGTCCAGAGATTGTAAATGGGGCTCTTTGTAATAAAGATGACACGATCATTTCAAAATCCTCTAGGGTGAATTTAGAAAACAAGTAGTTCAGGAAAACCATGTGACAGTTCTGCTTCCTCCATCATATATTTTGCACTGGAATACCAAGGAATACAGGTGGTTCCATTTCCCTTACTTAATACACAAATGAAAATGGACAGAAAGTCACTATTATTGGTGCAAAGAACTCTCTGCCAGAAGCAGTAAAGTGACTTGTAGGGTATAGTGTAGTCACTTAGTGGAGGAAATTTAAAAAAATACTGAGTATTGGACCAAATTTGTAATTGGATTGAGGATAACCTTGCAGACAGAACTCAACATGTTGTTCTAAATGGAAAAAATTCAAGAGATGTAAAGGTAATTTTGGGAGTACCCTAAGGAGTGTTACAGACCCTTATCTGTTTGTAGTTATACTGCCCGAAGGGCACCCAGAAGGGGAGGAGGAAATGAAAAGAAACTTCCCAGATTGAGAGGGTGTGATATGTCATTTCAGTGGTTACAAAATGGAGTCAAATTTATAAAGAACTGTAGTATGAGCCCACGTATCAGTACGACGTTACACACACTCTTTCTTGGACACATGCACTAATTTGGTTGGGAATGGTGTCATAAAGCCATTGTATCCACTCCTAAAGCAATCTGGAGCACAATTGTTGTAACTTATCATGGATATCCTGGATACTGCTACTCTGATCCCACGTATATTCTATGAGGGACAGATCTGCAGATCTTGTTGACCAAGGAAATAGCTTAACATCATGCAGCATCTGACAAATAAATGTGCCGTGTGTGGCTGAGCATTGTCCTGTTTAAAAATTACAGACAGTTTTGTTTCCCTTTATTAATGCATGAATGGAAAAGGACAGAAAATTACTAATATTGGTACAAAGTACACTCCACTATATGCATTAAAGTGACATGTGGCGAATATTGCAGTCATTATGTAAACAAAATTGAAAAAAAAGTAAGTGTCATCATTAAATTCAGGACTTTCTTGCAAATAGAACTTAATGGAACAAAATCAACAGATGTAAAGGGAATTTGGGATTAACCAAAGGGATTGTTACAGGCCCATATCACTTTACAGTTCACACTGCCTGACAAAATGTGAAGCATACAGAATAGGAGGTGGAAATGAAATGAAACTTCACAGCTTGAGAGCATATGTGATGTTATTTCAGTGATTACAAAATCGAGTCAGACTTATAAAAAACTTGACGGTATGAGCTCATATATCAGTATAATGTTGCAAACCCTCTGGTTTGGATGCAAGCACTGATTCGGTTGAGAGGGGTGTCATATTCACTCCTGAGGCAAACTGGCCCACGACTGTTATAACTGATTCTCTATATCCTGTATACTATCACTGCTAGACCCAATATGTTCTATCAGGCACAGATCTTCAGATCTTGCTGACCACATGAGTACCTTAAAATCATGCATAAAGTTAACAATGAAGTGAGCCATGTGTGGATGAGTATTATCCTGTTGAAAAATGTCATCATGATACTGCCGCATGGAGGTAACACATGAGAATGCCGGATGTCCATGACATACCACTGTGCCATCAGAGTTCTCTCTGTCTCAACCAGTCAAGACCTGACATCACATCCACTGGTTCCCCAAATCACAATGCCAGGAGTAACACTGCTGTGCATCTCCAAAAGATTGGAAGTATGGGTCCTCTCCCCAGGTCACTGCCATGCTTAATGATGATGGTCATTTAGGGTAGTGCAGAACTATGATTCATGACTGAACACAGTGCAATACCCTCATCAGCTATCCATATTTCCCAGTCAGGCACCACTCCAAATGCAACTGCTTGTGTTGTAATGTCAATGGCAGTATACACATGTGACAATAATTCTCTAGTCCGGCTGCTGTTAGTTTCCAATCATTAGTGCAGGATGATATGTAATGTTGCTGGGATTACGGTGAGAGTTTATAGCAGGTGCAAATGTGATGGAGTTATGATGTGATTTGTGCACAATAGGGTGATCCTCCCTTCTGGTGATCAGATGGGGTCAACAAGTATGCCTGCCCTTACATTCCTGTGCAGACAAGTGTCTGCTCACTGTTACACCAGAATGCCCCAAAAACCTAGATGGTGCATAATATGACTAGTCTTCCAAAAGAAGACTAATAATGAGCCAGCTTTGAAACTCTGTCAGATGCTGATAATGCTGTTTCAGATGAGAACACAGCACCACTGTGTACTTCACAGTGATCACTCAACATCTGACACTGTCCACACCCTTTAAATGCTGTATCAGGCATGGTATCAACACAGATAATACCAGTGTACTCTGGTGGCCATTCTACCTGCCACAAATAATTGCAACACTAAATCATACCACTGATGGTATTCACATGTACAATTTCACATTGACATCTGACCAAGTCTTCTATGTGCTTCACTTTTTTTTGCCAGGCAGTGCACTGGGTAGTGATAGTTAAACATTTGCAATTTGAACCAATGTAGATGGAAAACTATTTATCATATGCGTATTCAGCTTTATAGGAATGATGTTCAGTCTGTCCATTGCTGGACACAATGTGCAGTCTTCAATTAGTGCATGAGCTCTATCATGAGAGCTGAACATTCTACTGTTTGAAAAGATCTGTGAATAATTGTGTAATGGTATATTAGTGTGGTACCAGGATGTCGTGGATGCAGACAGTCATCACATTGAGCAACATTTGTAACCTGGAATGAAAACATGGTACACAACTATCAAATGTTACCTTCTCATGTGGAAATTAAAATGTGTTTCCTTTAGTGGTTTATTCATTGTTTCTCTTCTGCATGTCCTTACAAATGTTTGCATAATGTTTCATTTTCCTGCAATCACTTGTTTTTCATGGGCCCCTCTCAAGTAGTGAAAATTTAATTATAACCAAGTTATATGTTACTGATATAGTGGATAATGTTGAAAGTTCCATGAGGCTATTTACAGATAATGCAGTTGTTTATAAGAAGGATGCAATGACAGGAAACTGTAGTAAATTCAGCAAGACTTGCGAAGAATAGATTAATGATGCAGGAACTGGCAGTTACCCTGAACATGTATAAATGTATCATATAGTGCATAAGGAGGTGAACAGATCCACTATCCTTTAATTACATTATTGGCAACGAATTGCTGGAAACATTAAATATCATAAAACACCTAGCATTAGCCATTCAAAGGGATGTAAAGTGGAATGATGACTTAAAACAAATAGGAAAATCAGATGACAGGCTTATATTCATTGGCATTGGGAGAATCTTAGGGAAATTTAATTCATCCATGAAAGAAGTAGTTAACAAATCACATGTTTCACAAATTATTGAGAATTCTTCACATGAATGGTACCATCACTATGTTGGATCGATAGAGGAGGTAGAGAATATCCTGTGAAGAACATCATTTAGTTGGTGGAAGAACATTACCAAGATGCTCAACAAACTTCAGTGGCAGACATTACAAGAGAAGAGTTGCATATCACAAGGTGTGTTTACTATTGAAATTTCATGGCCTACGTTCCCAGAGTAACTCATACACATATCATAAAATGTTGATGACAAGAAAATTCAAGAAACTAGAGATCACGCAAAGGCTTATTCACAGTCGTTCTTGTTACGTGCCTTTTGTGAATGGAATATGAGAAGAGGATAAGATGGTAGTACCAGAAATATGCTTTGCCTCACACCATACAGTGGCTGGTGGAGTACAGATTTGTATGAAGATATTATTTAGAACCTTTTCTCAGTTATGTATTTTGGACAACCTAGTACAGTATAAATCCTGTGACTGAGCTGTGCTTTGTTTTGTAATGCCTTTTTTTTATCCTGATACTGGAACATATTTTCTTTTCTTGATTAGACATAACTTTTGGATATAGTCTCTAGACTTAAGTTTATGATTATTCTTAACCTATTACCCAACCATAGGTAAAGCAACTTGGAATATTAACTATATCATTAAAAAAACTGTCCTGCAACCTTTGTGATAATAACCAGCCACTGACCAAATCAAGTGAATTATCAGCACAATATGGCCAATCAACTGCAGTTTGTGCTACTCATTGCCAAACATAAGATCAACACTTGCTTTGTGACTCATGCTGTATAAATGTTCATCTGCAATAACAATTCTGGAGTTCACAAGTGGTAAATGCCCTTTTGCTATATCTTGAGGTCCCACAATCCATTCACCTTAACCTAAGCTATCCTTTTTGTCCTCTCTAACATTCTCTTCAGATTCCAATCCTCTCTGTAATTAATTTTAGGTCTTTATAATATTGCCTATTCTAACTTTATTAATCATCAGAATTTGTTGTTTGTTATACATTAATAATGTCAATTTTTCTTATTTGTACACCCTTTCTAACACTCTGTTTGTTACAGCTCTTTTATTTGTTTCCTTTCTCCTTATAACCTGTTCCCCCTTTCTGTCATGTATGTAACACAGTCCCCTCTATACCTAGCACTGTGAGTTGTCCTGCAATCCTACACCCTGCCTTGCACCCCACCTTGTACCCATTACATGCAAATTTGCACTCTTGCGCCACCCTCCTCTCCCTTCATAACGGACCACCAGTTACATCACACAACAGTGCAGTGACTTTCATGTACCTAAATGATAACTCTTGTGTCATCATATTGATCCCTCACTACTATATTGGCAGAATTGTACCCTGTCCTATGGCCATGCAAGATGAGCAGACAATCAGATTCATTCTCCAGTTAAACAGGTTAAATCAAGACTCATTTGTGAATGGACCAGTACCCCACTGTTCCCAGGCTCATTTGTGGTGGGCAAGACAGTGGGTTTGTTTTAACTGCTTGTCTGCCTATGCATTCATGTACAGGGTATTAGTTCTACTTCTGGTTCAAGTTTAAGCTTTGCTTTTTGTACTGTCACAAATAATCTCTGCAGTCATTTGCTGGAAAGAAGTAATAAAATATAAAGATGATAAGGAGACACAAACAGCAAGAGAAAGGTAGGCACTTATAATGCTGTGTGTTGCTCTGTGAATTTTGTCTGACCGTAATAGATATCTCCAACACAGTAATTTATGTGCAGTTGAAAACTTTGTGCAGCAACTGTGAATGGAATGTGTGTGGTAGAAAAACACTACAAGAGATAAGTTGTACCTTAGAGTTAGTTATTGACCATTATTTTGTAATTTTTCAGGGCTCTTGATTTACTTCACAATTGGTTACTGTATCAGTGACCCAAAGGACAAAAACACAAATGATGTTACTGCACAGGGGCTGGATAATTTGGCATACACGGAAAATGCTGAATGAGCTCTGTTGCTGCTACAATAATGTGACATATATATGTATATACAGTAACTGGATAAACACAATTCATCATGGATAAAAAATCTTTGTAGCTTGCGTGCTTCTATCTGTATTTGTTTTTTATTAATTTGTAATGTTTAACAATTCACAAATATATTTATTCAGTTACTTTTTTAATACAAATGTAGCTTTGAGAAACATATGAATGTTCATGATTATCCCTATCATCATTAAGTAAAATACGTACAACCATCCATCATCAATGACAAGCTGAGAACACTATAGGAATCTCATCAATACCAAATTGTAACAGTGACACTCAGTATACTTGTGACACTAAGAAATCTGGGTAATTGAGTTTGTATGAACTCATTGAACAGGATGATATTCGCTACTGGCAATAGTGCTTTTCAGTTTTCCCATAAAAAACAGCACATTTTTACACAGATTAACAACATGAGGAAAAAACTGCTGCTGTACATGGAATATTTGTACAAGAGTTGCATTATCAAAAATAACTCATCTCTACTCAACAATCAAGCATGTTAAAAACTGATAATCCTGGAATTGTTATGTTCAAAAACTTAAATAAACCAAATTGATGTTCCACAATAATATTTATTTAATACAAACAATCCTGTTGGAGGAATGTCCTCAACCGAGCATTATACCAGAGTTTGAAAATACCACTACAGTTGTAAAGTTCTTTTAGTATCACATGACCGTTTTTGGGCTCTTATAAGCCCATCTTCAGCCGTTGTAACTTGGTGCTGTGACCCCCGAGTGCCGCGATGTATGTGTACAAGGCATGGTGTGCGCTGTGCTGTGCTCGGGGGTCACAGCACCAAGTTACAACACCTGAAGATGGGCTTATAAGAGCCTGAAACTGATCACGTAATAATAAAAGAACTTGACAACTTCAGCGGTATTTTCAACTTCTGGGAATTATTTAATAGTTCATTACAAATGACTTTTGGCTTTATAGGCCATCCTCAGATAACTTAACACTAAACAGATAGTCCACACATCACTGAGAGTTCAAAGGTGTGCAAAAATTGTTCTTTTTTTCCCAGAGATAAGTGACATTTTACAAGTATATACATCAATACAATAACATAAGCATAAGGAATTCACAAAAAAAACCTGTACAAATAAATCTGATACTACTTCATATTCAAAGTATAGGAATGTCTAAGCTAATATGCTGTACAAGTGAGTAATGGCATAGACTACTATGTTATTTGGACAACTGGTGAACATGATGAAAAGGTTGAAAAAAAGAGAGACAGACAGAGAGAGAGAGAGGGGGGGGCGGGGGGGGGGGGGGGGGGGGAGGGACAGACAGGAGAAAGGAATTGTAGTGGCAGACATCATCACACATAACTACTAAGTCAAAAGCTGATTTGTTCAGTGCAGCTGTCAAAAGAGTTCGTGTGCTGGCCACCAGGAGTGCTGGTCTAAATTTCTCTTTGATGCTGATATACCTACCTTTGTAATGATCATTCTGTTTTGTTTCATTATATGTTTGGATTGTTCTGCAGTGTAACAGTGACCTGGTTTATTGTAAATAAAATGTTGTTCATGATACACTGGAATTAAAACTTCTTATCTGTACCTGGCTGAGATAGAAGCACTTCACATCCAGTTCAAAAGGCTATCAACTAGCCATGCCATATTACTGACCACAATGTGATGCAGCCCGTGAGAATAAACCACATTACAGCAGAATTATGACCAATTCTTGAAGAGTCAAGAATTTTTTGAGATGGAAGATGTATGCACCATATCAAGGTTCACAGAGGAACTACCCCTGTTTTGGCCACACAGTCCAACATTATGGTTTGCTCAAGTCAAGATGAGTTTTCTCTCTGCTACGTGTTAGCAGATTCTACTAAATTTACACTAGTGGTCAGCCAATTAGACCATCTCTATGCTGGAGAAGTACAAGACATAATAACCACATCTCTGGAGACAGAATCGTACAAATGATCCAAGACAGAGTTGATCTGCACAGGAAGAGTGAGTGAGACAAGTACTTACACATACTTATACAGGAAGACATTGGGGACAGAAAGCCTCTGAAATCTTCACAGCAAGGTCAATGTGTACACAGTACCAGATACACTGTGCTGCCATTTCAAGTAAAGGCAATTACAGTGTAGCAGACAGAGGTGCCACTAGACATCATTGCAGACCTGGTAGATAGAATCCAGGACATAATCATGCCATTCTCATAAAGTTTAACAGTGGCAGCATGCCCAAGTGCATCACAGGGATGTGTGCAGATTACAGCAGCCTCATGAATGAGACTGAAGCACTGACCAAACAGAATGGTGAGCTACTCTCTGACCAAAGTGTTAGAGGATGCTTTCATAGGAGGTCCAGAAGTCATTCCTCTAGGAACTCCCTTGCAGTGGGCGACACCACACAGCATGACTTTTGTTGGTGTCATCAGATGTTCAGATACCAGGTGCAGGAAAGTGCTTTGCCATGCACATTCCCAAACAGCAATGGCAATCAGAAGAAGGCTCACCTGATTGCCAGTCACCATCTCTAGGCCTCTTCATCATCAATTAGAAGACAGCACAAAAGTTTCTAATGGACACAAGATCCAATTTATGTGTTTTTTCTGTGGACCATATTGCATAAATATCAGGCACCAATGCTGTACCACCTGTCTGCATGAAATAACACATCCATAGTGACCTATGGCAAGCAACACACAGAACTAAGAGTCAGGATTGTGTTGTGTCTTCACTTGAAAATTTACCATATCAGACATGGCAGAATTCATAATGAGAGCTGACTTGCCAGCAACATCATCATCTGCTGCAGGACATCACCAGTGCATGTCTTGTCGACAGCATCACTGGTCTATCAGCTACAAGTTTTTGACACAGTGCAGCTGTGCACAACACCAAACTTATCCAGTCAACAGGCAATGGATACGCTGAGCTACTGGAGCAGTTCCCAGATATCACAGGACCTCTAGGTGCTCTGGAAAAGGTACACCACAGCACTGTGCACCACATAACACCACTGTGGCACACCAATTTCATGAAGGTGAAGATGATTGCTCCATACTGTTGTGCTACTGCCAAAGCAGAGTTCAATGCTATGTTGGAGGAAGACATCATACACCCTTCCAGTAGTCCATGGCGGTTGCCACTACACATTGTACCAAAGAAGCGTGGTGCATGGAGCTATGCAGAGATTACCATATCACTGCTAGAATGGTGCCAGATTGTTATTCTGTACCCCTATTAAAAAACTAAAATTGTGCATTTCATGATGCAACTATATTTAGCATGCTAGAGCATGCCGAGGCCTCCGCACAATTCCTGTGGCTGAAGAGGACATAGTGAAGACAAGCATTATTACATCATTCAACCTCTTCAACACTCAGTTGATGATATTTGCCTTATTAAATGCTCTGCAGACTTGGCAGAGGTTTATACAGGGTGTTTCAAAAATGACCGGTATATTTGAAACGGCAATAAAAACTAAACCAGCAGCGATAGAAATACACCGTTTGTTGCAATATGCTTGGGACAACAGTACATTTTCAGGCGGACAAACTTTCGAAATTACAGTAGTTACAATTTTCAACAACAGATGGCGCTGCAAGTGATATGAAAGATATAGAAGACAACGCAGTCTGTGGGTGCGCCTTTCTGTACGTCGTCTTTCTGCTGTAAGCGTGTGCTGTTCACAATGTGCACGTGTGCTGTAGACAACATGGTTTATTCCTTAGAACAGAGGATTTTTCTGGTGTTGGAATTCCACCACCTAGAACACAGTGTTGTTGGAACAAGACGAAGTTTTCAACGGAGGTTTAATGTAACCAAAGGACCGAAAAGCGATACAATAAAGGATCTGTTTGAAAAATTTCAATGGACTGGGAACGTGACGGATGAACGTGCTGGAAAGGTAGGGCGACCGCGTACGGCAACCACAGAGGGCAACGCGCAGCTAGTGCAGCAGGTGATCCAACAGTGGCCTCGGGTTTCCGTTCGCCGTGTTGCAGCTGCGGTCCAAATGACGCCAACGTCCACGTATCGTCTCATGCACCAGAGTTTACACCTCTATCCATACAAAATTCAAACGCGGCAACCCCTCAGCGCCGCTACCATTGCTGCACGAGAGACATTCGCTAACGATATAGTGCACAGGATTGATGACGGCGATATGCATGTGGGCAGCATTTGGTTTACTGACGAAGCTTATTTTTACCTGGACAGCTTCATCAATGAACAGAACTGGCGCATATGGGGAATCGAAAAGCCCCATGTTGCAGTCCCATTGTCCCTGCATCCTCAAAAAGTACTAGTCTGGGCCGCCATTTCTTCCAAAGGAATCATTGGCCCATTTTTCAGATCCGAAACGATTACTGCATCACGCTATCTGGGCATTCTTCGTGAATTTGTGGCGGTACAAACTGCCTTAGACGACACTGCGAACACCTCGTGGTTTATGCAAGATGGTGCCCGGCCACATCGCACGGCCGACGTCTTTAATTTCCTCAATGAATATTTCGATGATCGTGTGATTGCTTTGGGCTATCCGAAACATACAGGAGGCGGCGTGGATTGGTCTCCCTATTCGCCAGACATGAACCCCTGTGACTTCTTTCTGTGGGGACACTTGAAAGACCAGGTGTACCGCCAGAATCCAGAAACAACTGAACAGCTGAAGCAGTACATCTCATCTGCATGTGAAGCCATTCCGCCAGACACGTTGTCAAAGGTTTCGGGTAATTTTATTCAGAGACTACCCCATATTATTGCTACGCATGGTGGATATGTGGAAAATATCGTACTATAGAGTTTCCCAGACCGCAGCGCCATCTGTTGTTGAAAATTGTAACTACTGTAATTTCGAAAGTTTGTCCGCCTGAAAATGTACTGTTGTCCCAAGCATATTGCAACAAACGGTGTATTTCTATCGCTGCTCGTTTAGTTTTTATTGCCGTTTCAAATATACCGGTCATTTTTGAAACACCCTGTAGATCCAGTGTTACAAGGTTTGACATATTGTTTCGCGTAGCTTGATGATGTTCTCGTTTTTTCAATCAGGGTAAATGAATACAATATTTATTGTTCCACAGATGAATAAATAAATAAATAAAAACACCATCAGCACTTAGTCAAAATCCTTACGCATCTGGTCAAATACAGAGTTATATTAAACACTGTCAAGTGTGTTTTTCAGCAACCAGAGATCACCTTTTAAGCCACCTCATCTCACCTGTGGGATTGTTACTGCTTCCAGAAAAAGTAGAAGCAATACTTAAAATTCCATAGCCCAAAACCACAAAAGAACTCCGCTGCTTTCCGGAAATTCTCAGTTTTTACCAGTGTCATCTACCCCATTCAGTAAAGATTTCCAGAACCTCTAACCACAGCATTGTCTGGAGCTAAAGTTTTAATACTGTGGGTGGCCACTGTGTGCACCGCTTTTGAGACAGCCAAGTATAGTCTACCAAAGATGGCACTCCTTGCACATCCTGCATTAGAAGCACCTCACAATGGTGATGTATACAAGTCAGACTGTGATCAGTACAGCATTACAACAATATGTAGATGGTGGGTGGCAGCCACTCACATTTTACTGGCACAAGTGTATCTGCCACAACAAAAATGGAGCTTGTACCATTGTGATCAATTCGTGGTATAAGAATCTTTTAAATATTTTAAATATTTTCACATGCTGTTGGAGGCAAGAGAGTTTGCAGTTTACACAGACCACAAACCACACCCCTACGCCTTCATGTAGAAAAATGGTAAATGCTCAACTATGGCAATACAATCAAATAGAATTTATTGTTCAATTCAGCACCATATCAGGAACTGACAACATAGTAGCTGACTGCCTATCCTATGTAAACAGTATAATGAACATGGTGAATGTTACTCAACTCACCAAAGCACAAGAGTCAGATCAGGAGCTTCAGGATGTTTTGAGAGATACTTCCTCCAACCTACCACTGAAACTCATTGATTTTCATGCCTTGTAAACATTAAGCTATTTTTTGAAGTCTTGAATGGAAGATCTCATCTGTTTCTACCTTCCTCATTCCTTGGACAAATTTTTGAATGCCTGCACAATTTATGTCATCTTGGTGTCAGGTCAACAGTTAAACTGATCACTATCTATTTTGTATGCCATGGTATGTAGAAAGACTGTAGAAACTGGACTCCTGTATATCTTCAGTGCCAGCTTAGCAAAGTATCTAACCATGTACATGTACCTATAGGAGTTTTTCCAGACACAATTGTAAGATTTTCACATGTACATATTATGTAGTAGGACCATTACTGCCCTAAAATGGCCAACAATCAAGGATATCTATTAATGGCAAGTGATCACTTTACCCACTGGCCTTTACAAATGTCTGCTTGTGTCTGTGTATGTGTGGATGGATATGAGTGTGTGTGCGAGTGTATACCTGTCCTTTTTTCCCCCTAAGGTAAGTCTTTCTGCTCCCGGGATTGGAATGACTCCTTACCCTCTCCCTTAAAACCCACATCCTTTCGTCTTTCCCTCTCCTTCCCTCTTTCCTGATGAGGCAACAGTTTGTTGCGAAAGCTTGAATTTTGTGTGTATGTTTGTGTTTGTTTGTGTGTCTATCGACGTGCCAGCGCTTTCGTTTGGTAAGTCACATTATCTTTTTTTTTAGGTATACTGTTATACTGTGTATTGAGTTATTGGTTGGAAATAGAGTCATATTATTTGCAAAACTTTCATCAAGGAATAAACATACTGAGCAACATTGATTGGAATACCCAGTTACTAGAATAGATTTCTACATATGTTTCTGAATTTACATCACAAATGAGTCTCATTAGATGCTTTTGCACTCTAAAGACTATTGCTTGGTTTGATGAGTTACCCCAGAATATGATCCCATGTGACATAATAGAATGAAAGAAATTTAACACTATCAACCTCTTTGATCTCCATGTCTACATGTGTTATACACATGCTAGAAGGAAATCTCTTACAGATTTTGAACTGCATATTGTGGGTCTTTTCAAAGCTTAATGACAGTGAATTAACTTTAAACCATTTATTACTGTCAGTGAAATTTTGGTTAGCAGGATTTCTAAATCTGTACTTGGCTCACTGCTACTACTAATAATAATAATAGCTTTATTCTACATCGAATGGTACACTGCACATGTACAAAGAAACAGTAATGATTAAAGTTATTTGTACAATACACAAGACACATTCTTCTGAATACATCATTAATTTACAACAAAATTACAATAAGATGTTTACTGATTTCTATTCACATAATTTCACAAAGCATTTGTTGGTCTTCATATAAGTATGGTACTCTTCTAACGTGTTGAAAGGGTGTTTTTCTAAAAATTTCTTAAGCTGATGTTTAATTGTAGGAAGAACCGTGACTGCATTAGGCAGCGCATTAGCTAATTTTATACCTGCATAGTGAGGCCCCTTTTCGTAAAGTGCTGTTCTGTGGCTGCCAATGTAAAATCTTTCTTTATTTCAAAGTATTGTACTGGTGGA